>NC_133754.1:8248333-8856666 GCF_036562045.2 Rhinolophus sinicus | reverse complement strand
AGAAGTGAGATTGCAGAATCAAAGTCTGAATATATTTTATATATTGATAGTTAATACCAAGCTGTCTCCAGAAACGTCGCCAAGACTTACATTTTCACTAGAAACAAAATTAATTTATTGACTGATATTGGAAATAACTGGCTAATCCTATGGGGAAAAAAGTAAAGCCATAAAAACTACCCATTTTTTTCACACCCATGGATCAGACTGACTAACAATGGATTTGGTCATTCTTTTCAGTATTTATTGATGGAATGCAAAAACAATTATATTTATTTGCATTTCTTTCAATATTAATGAAGGTAAATGTTAATTTTCTAAGTTACCTTTGTACTTTTTGCCCGTTTTTGTTATAATGTGTAAGGGATCTTTCTTAGAAATATTAACCCTGGGTCCTATTTGTTACAAATATTTGTCATTTGTTTTTCGTGTGTGTGTATTCTGTTTTTATTTTTGCCATACAGAATATTTTAATTTTTATGTAGTCAAATTTAACATTATTTTACTTTGTATTCTTTTTGTAAGTATCTTTGATCTGGAATTTACATTGGTGTAAAAACATAGGAGGGACCAGGGAGAGGGGAATAGCTTTACTTTTTTCCAAATAATTAAATAATTAACCAGTTAGTCCAACATCATTTATTAAATGATCTCTTTTTCTGTGTAATAAGCACCAGGACTTTGCAGTTGGATCTGTTTCTGTTTCAGTCTGCTCTGTTTCCATTATATGTCTGCCTATTCCTGGATCAGTTTTACACTGTTAGTCTTTTCTACCATAATTTTAGAATAAGTTTTATTACCTGTTAGGACTAGATTCCCCTTATGACATCTTTTTTGTAATTCTCCTGGATATTCATACATGTTTAGTTTCCAAATGAGCTTTATAATAACATGTCAAGTTCCCCAAAGAACCTTATCAGGCTTTTGATTTGGAATAACAATGTTTTTCCACAGGGGGAAAAAGTTAGATTGTCTATTTTACCTATCTCTCATCTTTTCTCTAGAAATTACAGAGCCAAGCATACCACCAGTAACCAGCACTGTCATACCCACGTCTGTATCAAATCAGCAGAAAGAAAAGAAGAAAAGGAAAAAAGACCCTTCAAAGGGCAGATGGGTAGAAGGCATAACCTCTGAGGGTTACCATTACTATTATGATCTTATCACAGGAGGTAAGTCATTTAGGCATATAGAGAATGATAACTAACAGTTTGTCTTTGGACTTTTAGTTAATATTGGAATATTTAAATCATGAAAGATGGTATCTTAACATTTTTGCCACAATGGTAAAAAAAAAAAAAGGTACCTTCTCATAATGACTCAGTGTCATACTTAGTTAAAACCTTAATAGTGGGTTCCTTACAAATAAACTGAAGCTTTATATTTTCTCAATAAAACCTTCAAAACTATAACTACATGTAAATAAAGTATTTTATGTAGAATTATGGCATTTCGGATCCATTTCACAAATTGCAATAAAATATTCTATGAAAGAAATTTTCTATCCCAAAGCAGACTGGGAACCAGAAACTGATTTCTTTTTTGTATAGCTGTCTTGATTGACCAAGTACCATACCTCCCTTCCAATTAATGTTTTGGATATCAATTTCTAATAAGATACACAATGGAATTTCTTAGTAAGAAGATGAAAAACATCTTCTTGTTTTCCTTTAAAACTAAATGTATTTGAGTTTTAAATTCTGAGATAAGTAAATGAATTTTATGTAGCATCTTACTCTCCAGAAATAAAAAATTTAGTATCAGAAATAAACAACGATGATACAAGGAGAAATTTTAAAGAGCTATAATATAATAGAGATGTAATTAAAATTACATGGGAGCTCAAAATAGTGGGGTATCAATTGTGGTTGTGTGGATCTGAGAGATTATCACAGGAATTAACTTTTGAGCTGATGTGTAAGTTAAAATGAGGATGTCAGGAATGATGTCATCATTTTTCTCCCTCGCACCTAACATAGTGCCTGGTGTGGTGTAGACACTCCATGGGTATTTTGATTGAAAAAGATTGCAGTAGGTTGTTATGAGGGTACAGCAAGCATTCCAGACAGGTAGGACAATATGACTCTAAAAAAGATTTGAATGTTTGGGACATAGTCATCTGGTGGAGGTAAAGCATAAGGTTCTTTGAAGATGTCATAGCAGAAGAAAGAGGCTGGAAAAATAGATTGGGACCATATCATACAGGGCCGGGAGGATGATGGTGCCATTTAGTGAGGTAGGAAATGTGAAAACAGAACGTTTAAGTAGGATAGTAATGAACTCAATTTTGGATGTTGAGGTTAGCATACCTTTAGAACATTAGTGTAGCGATTTTCAGTAACTGATGGTTAGAGTTGTGAGTTAGGGAGATAAATTAAGTCTGGGAGTGTAGATAATATGTTAACTTTTAGCAGTATGTGAGATCACAAGGAGAAAGAAGGGAATAAGGTAACATGGGTGGCTAGAATATATATTAAAGAAATGGATAGAAGAAAAATTAAGAATGGTCAAGAAGGCAGGAAATGAGATCAGAGAGTTAACCTGAAGAAAACTTTGGGCTCCAAGTATTATTGTAATTATTATGCTCTTCAGCATCACGATCAGTTTCGGACTACATAGAAATAGTAATAATTACTCAGGTTTGCGCTGAGCCTTCAGTGAAGTGCACGCTACAGTTTAGCAGTGAACCATAATGATTGTATGCTAGGGATTATAAGTGTTTTTCAAATTTATATAGAAACTATTTCTTACGTCTTTTCTCCGTTCTAGTGCCTACTGCTTGCTTCCTTTGTTCACCATCCTACTTTATACTGTTTCTCAGCAACACTTCATTTTAATTCCTGCGTACTTCATCTTATTCCTTCTTAGAGTCATTCATTCCATCTCTCCCTCTCCCCTGCCCCAAGATACCAAAAGGCTATCTCATTCCTTCCAAATGGATCAAGCCTGAATTCCATGAAGTTTTTAAGGGAAGTCCTACCTAGCTCTAATAATTCCTCTGGAAGTACCAGTAACTTTTAATCTCATTCTGTCCTTCCTTCTTGGTTGCATAGCATTCACATGTATTCACAGTACTACTGGAATGTATGTTGGTTCTTTTTGTTTTTCAATTCTGTTTTTAACTATAGACCTGTAGTGTTTTGTACACATTGAATATCTTGTAAATTTTTTGCCAAATTAAAAAACTTTGGAAAGTTTTTCTTAAGCAAAAAGGTTTTATAAATGCACTATATTTTGTTTTAAGCATCTCAGTGGGAGAAACCTGAAGGATTTCAAGGAAACTTAAAAAAGGTAACTGAAGTACATTGTGTCTTTGCTTTATTTTTTGAAAGTGATTGGCTTCTAGGGTTTTTGTAGAGTTTTGTTGAGCAAATTTACTTCCAAATAAGCCATCCCCACCCCCATCCCCACCACTTTGTTCCTTTCTTCCTGTAATCCTTTCAGTAGAAGGCTGGGTGGAGATTAAAAGTGATGTCTACCCAAAAACTCCATGCAGGGCAAATATTATTAGTTGCCACTCACATGTCCCTGTCCATCTGTGAAGAATTGTTCCTAGCTTTCAGAGGTGACACATTTTCTCCCTGAAAGTTGGCCTATGATTGACCCCTAACTTCCAGGTGTCAAGAGGAAAGAAAAGGGTGGCTAACTCTTAGTTGACTAACACATAAACCACATCATTATCTTCAGTTTATGCTGGTTCTTTCCTCCTATTTAGACAGCAGTGAAGGCTGTTTGGATAGAAGGTTTGAGTGAAGACGGTTATACTTATTATTATAATACAGAAACAGGAGGTAAGTACTACCTTTGATTATCTTAACTATCTAAAAATATACATGAAACTGTTCAGTAGCCTGCTGATGAATCATCTAACTAGGGAATTCTAGTACATACAGTGATAAACATTTTTATAGCACGTGTATTATTTTTTATAATTTAAAAACATCAATACAGTGGAAAAGCAAAAATGATTTCTATGTATAACACTGCTCTACGTGTTGCTATTCTTAATTGGTACTGCATGCTCACATTTTGAAAAGAGTCGTTTTTACTTTCTCTACCATTACTGATTTTTATCATGATTATTTTAGAAATATAGTCATTACCTTGAAAGGTACCTGAGAGATAGATCCCCTAGTTCGACTTGCCTTTTCTTTTTCAAAAAAATAAAACTGATACTATCTTAGGAGTGGCTGAGATTGTCAAATTTTCACTTTTACTAATTTAATAATGTTTCGGTTATATAAATATTTATAAAACATGCATAATTGTTATCTAATTATGTTTTTCAAATTAAGATTTTATCTAATTTAATTTCATAAAACTGGTTTTTAAGTAATTGTATTTGGTTTGTTCAGTTAGACTTATCAAAATAGCTATAGTACTTGTGTAGTTTTGGCAAGTTTTTCTTGTTTTAATTGCTCCTAACCAAAGCCCTCTACATAGCATTAAACCTTTTAGGAAGAAAAGGCCTTTTTAATCTCTTAAGTAGATACCTAGCCTACCCAGTGATAGCAGTGGTTCTATCTAAGAACCTTTAATTTGAGGTACTGGATAGTTACAGAGATTAAGTAATTTATAACATAGCCCTAGAGTTGGATCCCAGCTCAGCGCACAGCTTCTGTCCTTACAGTTTTGTGATTGTGGGCAACTCACGGAGCCCATAGTTGCTCGTAAGTACAGTAGAGACGATCGTGAACTCCGTGGGGTCATGAGTCAGATATCTATAAAGTTCCCAGAACAGGGTCTGGTACACATTAGACACTCAACCAATTATTTATTTCCTGAAAATTCTTTTCTTACTTGTGTGAAATAGAGACAATGAAAAGTAATTTTTTCATTAGTGCTGAAAAGTATCCTATATTAATAAGGGACTTTCCTCAACAATTTTGATGTATGTCTAGACCAGTGTGATTATTAATAGAGTTCCTTTCACTCTTGAAACTGTCCCAACTGGACAATAAATCTTGGAATCACTTCTTTTATTAAACTTAAAAATAGAGAATAACTGCAAGATAATTAGAAATGCCATCATTTTACTAAAAGCCCAATAAACCACTGGGTGGCAGTAGAGGTCAATCAAGATTTTTTTTTCCTGCTATAAAAAATGAGAAATTATGTTTATTCAGATTTTTACAGTGTGACTTCATTTTGTGAAGATCCCAGGAAATCTGATGTGTGCTCATTAATACATATTTCCTGAAATTGGTATCTGTAAATTATGAGAGTCCTTAAAAAGTATTACCCAGTTCTTAGGTCTCTTTCTATAGTTGATACATCTAATGAATCCAGATTGTTTGAAATCAATTTCTGAAAGATACAAGAGCAAGAGCTTACAGATGTCTTATTATCTTCTTGATCAAGAGATGGTGTAAAGGGCCGGCCCGGTGGCTCAGGTGGTTGGAGCACCATGCTCCTAACACCTGAAGTCACCAGTTCGATTCCCACATGGGCCAGTAAGCTGTGCCCTCTACAGCTAAGATTGTGAACAACAACTCTCCCTGGAGCTGAGCTGCCGGGGGCTGCTGTGTGCTACCATGTGCTATGAGCCGTCGGTGGCCAGCATGAGTGGCCAGCGTCCGACTGCCTCAGCCGGGGGTAACACAAGGTTCATAACACCAGCATGAGCCAGGGAGCTGTGTCCTACACAACTAGACTGAGAAACAACGGCTTGAATGGGGAGGGCAGGGGAGGTGGAAGAAAGGGGGGGGGGGAAGATGTTGTAAAATAGATGCAGTGTTGTCATTTAATAATATAATTGACAGGAAGATTTATATTGGGAATTACTTCTGAATTTAATTGGCAACCAAATAACATGACCATTAAAATGTGTTGAATAGAATCCAGATGGGAAAAACCTGATGATTTCATTCCACACTCTGGCGATCTGCTTTCTAGTAAAGTCAATGAAAAGTCACTTGGCACCCAAGAGGAGTCCAAATCATCAGATTCCCACAGTGATTCTGATGAGGAACAGGAAGCAGAAAAAGGAGAGGTCTCTACAGCGGAAAAAGGAGAGGTCTCTACAGTGGAAAAAGGAGAGGTCTCTACAGAAACACAAAAGATAAAAATAAAGTTTAAGGTAGGTTCTTGATTTACTCTTTTCAAGTTTATCAATTTATAAACTCTACAGACTTTCAGTTTTCTGGTAGAAGACAGACATAAAATGAAAATGTATTTTGGCAACTGGATAGTTATACCATTTATTGATATCTATTTGGTAGCAAGACAGTAAATTCACTTTTAGACCTAAGTTTGAGATGCCTCTGTGACATTTGGAGAAGTGTCTGAATGTCCAGGCTACAAATGCTAATTTGCGTTATCATCAGCATACTGGTCATAATTTAAATCTCAGAATGGGTGTGGTTACCTAGGAAAATGACCTTAATGAACATTAAACATGTAAGTGGCAGGCAGAGAAAGTGGAGCCCATGAGGTAGAATGAGGAAAGAGTGATTAGAATGGTACTCAGAGAAGCAGAATTTAATATGCTGGAAGCCAAAGGAATAGAGAGCATCAGGGATTAATTAGGCGTAAAAAGAAAAATGTCCATTGAATTTTGCAGTAATGAGGTCCTTGATGCCCTTCTAGCAGTTTCACCAGAGTATTGGGTGGCAGATTACAGGGGGATGAAAAGTGATTCACTGTGTGGTATATGTGTATGTGTGGCTTGGATATGAAATGAAACTAGAAATCATGGTAGGATGGTTGCTACATACTGACTTTTAACCTTAAGGGATTGGTTGTGGTGGTGATGGTGGTGGGGTTTTCATTGAGAGGGACTCCATAGGAAGTAGAAAGGGAATACCAACAAGGGTCAGTGGGTAGGTTGGTCTTGAACAAGGAATAAACTTATTGTCTGTGAGAAGGTAAGGTTTGCATTTTCTGGAAGTTGGTATGACTATGGATGAGTTGGTGTCCCAGAGGAAGTTGAAAGAGTCATGCCCTGTAGCCTCAATTTATTCATTCACAAAGAAATCAAGATTGCTCACAGAGAACGAGGAGCTTTGGGGAGTGTGACAACATTAATGGATTGAAATAGTCACTGAGCTGGAGTGGGAGAGGAAATGAACCAAGTAAGAGGATTGACAGGTGGTACTGAGTGCCCAGCCATGGCAGTAAAGTAAAAACAGACGTTTATATAGCAGTGCTAGTCTTGCTTTCATGACTTCCAGGAACACTCAGGTGCCCAGGTGCCAAAGCAGACAAGACACGTAGCATTGATCCTGGTTGACACTGCGGGCCTGAGAGCTGAAGAAATATCAGAGATGCTGGGCAGAGGGTACTTGGAGGCCACAGCTAGGAGCTTGTCATTGCCTGGAATTTCTCCCCCTACTCTATCGATCTTGGTGGAGCTTAGCGTACGGGACGTATCTAGTTTGTAGAGGAGCAGCAGCAAAGAGTAGTAGTCATCTCACAGTGTTTCACAGTCAAGTTTAGGTAGCCCAACATCCAACCTGGGACAGATAGTATTAATTTAAAGCAAACAAAATACTACAGAATACAGGTAAACAAGGACAAGCTGCCTATAATCCTATCATGTATGATACTAGGGAGCTAAATACAGGCATGCCTCGTTTTGTTGCACTTCGCTGTATTGCACTTCACAGATGTTTCATGTTTTGCAAATTGAAGGCAAGACCCTCCACCAGAAAAAGATTACACGACTTGCTTTATTGCAGTGGTCTGGAACTGATCCCGCAATATCTCTGAGGTATGATGTATAGTGAAGACCAAAGTCATTGGTTTTGAAGCTCACAAAACTGAGGCTAGGGAATTTTTAAGCTCTAGGATGACAACAAGAGTTTGAATAGAGAGAACTTGGTGCCAGAGTTGCCACAATCGTTAGTGCCCAGAGGTCATTAGATCACATTATAGGGAGAATAGAAGAGAACTGTATAGAAGGTGGTGGTGTGAGCCTCAGAGGAGGCGGCATTCATTGCATGAGGATCAAAGGAAAAAGGTATCCTGACCTTAGTAAATACGTTTTATTTTTTAGAAAAAGTCATGGGCTGGAAGGGTCAAGATTGCTCAGAGAAAGCGCATGCCGCCTCCTAGTCCTGTGATAACAACAGCATGAGGGAATGAGTTTACATCCATTCAAAGAATTGCAAACAAAACTGTCCCAGGAATGCCACCCACGGTTGGGTTGTGCAGTTTGCGAAGAGGCTGAAATCTAATGCATTGTCCGCTTGCCAAATTGGGTCACCGGGCTTTGTTATCCCAGATTAGGGGGTATCATAAAAGCACCAGTGCTAGCCAGGGACTCCTGTGGGAACTGCTTCTACCTGCAGGGTGTGTCTTTTTCTAATTTCACGTAGCTACCAATTGTATAGACCACTGAAGTTCTGGCAATGTCCTCAACATGAAGGTGGATTTCAGTTAAGACTAGGTAGTAGTTTGAGGGAGTTCTTCAAATAGATAATGGCTGTGGAAGGGTCCAATGACATGGCATTAAATTCAAAAGGAGCACAGTATGAAGAAAGGCCACTGTTGGATGTGTAAGTAAGGAGAGAAAGGAGAAAAGAGCGGATGAAAAAGGCCAGTGTATGTCTTTAATTGTAGAACATTAATAGGTGCATGCTCTATTATTTTAAAAAGCAGCCTTGGACATCGTGTGTTAATATTTTAGAAGTAATGAAAAACCTAATCAAGCATGAAAGCTTTTTATGTACATTTTTTATGTGCAAATTTAAAACATTAAGTGAGTTAATGTATTGTTATTTATAAATCAATAACAAGACTACGTTAAAGAAATTTTGTTTCTGTCCTGGTAGTGTGTTATTCTTGACTTTGACATTTCAGGAAAAAAATAAAAATAGTGGTAAAGGAACTGAACCAGAAAAGCAGAAAGAAAAAAATATCCAAGAGCAGAATTCATCAGGTCCAAATGAAGAAAAATCCAAAGTTCATAAAAAATCAAACCCCTATGGAGAATGGCAAGAAATTAAGCAAGAAGTTAAGTCTCCGTAAGTACCTGAAACATAATCCCACGGTTATTACAAGTATTTTATCTCTCAGTACTTCCATAAATCGCAGTAACTACTTTGAAGGATGAGGTGCTCATTAAAAGTGGAGCTCATTTATTTCTAGAGTGGTTTTCTTTTTCTTTTTTTTTTTTTTCCCTTTTTTTAAAATTTTTTATTGGGGAACAGTGTGTTTTTCTGGGACCCATCAGTTCCAAGTCAAGTCTTTGTTTTCAATCTAGTTGCGGAGGGCATAGCTTACTGGCCCGTGTAGGAATTGAACCAGTGCCCTGGGTGTTATGAGCACTGCGCTCTAACCAACTGAACCAACTGGCCACAAATCAGTGTTTCTTAAGGCTTAAAAAAAATCTTCAGGTGAACGAAGTATCTACATGAGTTAAGCAGCTAGTCTGCAAAATATTAATGCTTTGATGTGGTAATGTAAGATGACTATTCTGTCGATACTTTTATAATGAAATTATTTATTGTTAAAACTGTAATGGGGCCAGCCCGGTGGTTCAGGCGGTTAGAGCTCCATGCTCCTAACTCCAAAGGCTGCCGGTTTGATTCCCACATGGGCCAGTGGGCTCTCAACCACAAGGTTGCCAGTTCGACTCCTGCAATGGATGGTGGGCTGTGCCCCCTGCAACTAAGATTGAACACGGCACCTTGATCTGAGCTGCCGCTGAGCTCCCGGATGGCTCAGTTGGTTGGAGTGTGTCCTCTCTACCACAAGGTTGCCGGTTCGACTCCCGCAAGGGATGATGGGCTGTGCCCCCTGCAACTAGGAACGGCAACTGGACCTGGAGCTGAGCTGCGCCCTCCACAACTAAGATTGAAAGGACAACAACTTGACTTGGAAAAAAGCCCTGGAAGTACACACTGTTCCCCTTCACCCCCAAAAAAAACCTGTAATTGAAAAGGTCATTTTTTTCACAAGATAGAGTAATGCAAGTTTTGGACAACTTTTTATGTATATAGTTAGAATTGATTCCCTAGGGATAACACACCACAGTACAGTTTAGAACTGCTATTATGGTGCTACTATTATTATGAAATGTACACGTTGTATATGTTACTGAATGAAATATTAGGAAATACATATTTAATACTACATAGTGCCAGGCACCATGATAAGCATCTTGACTGTATTCCTTGAAGTTGCAGAAATAGTAAGACTACATGACTTCAACCCTGCTTGATTCCTTAGGTGACTTACAACAGGAAGGTGGTCCTACTATACCGACATAGCCTATATGTCAAAGTTGAGATTTCTCAAATTTTGAGTATTTTTTGTGTGTGTGTGATAAAAGCCATTCTTGTTAAATTTTAACCACTCAGCCAGTTTAATATGTGATGGATTGTGTTAGGCTAATCGACTTCATAAGTAGGTTAGCCTAATTTCTTAAGGGTTTTTTTCTCTTTAAAAATAACCTACATATGTTTATTACAGAAAATTTTTGAAAATGAAGAAAAGCATAAGAAGAACTCGTTCAGTTACCCAGAGATACTGTTAACATTTTGAAGTATTTTTCCCAGTTTTTATCTTTTTCCCTATTTAGCATTATATTATTAGTATCCTATTTAAATTTTTAAGTATGTTATTTTTAATTGCAATATAATATTTAATCATTTAGATATGCATTGATTTTTCTCAGCCATTCCCTTTCTGTTGACATTAAGGTTATTTCTGCACTTTTTGTTTTTATAACTAACTCATCAGGGATATTAGTCCATAGTTTTATTTCCTTGTATTATCCTTATATAGCTTTTATATCAGGGTAATGTTAGCCTCCAGTAATTAATTGGGAGTGTTCCCTTCTCCAGTTTTTCGGAAGAGTTGGAGGGGGATTGGCATTAATTCTTTAAATGTTCGATAAAATTCACCAGTGAAACATCTAGTCCAGGGTTTTATTGTGTTGGGACGTTTTTGATAATTGGTTCAGTATCCTTAGTTGTTGATATCTTCAGATTTTCTATTTCATCCCGACTCCATTTTAGTAGGTTGTATGTTTCTAGGAATGGATCCATTTTTTTTTAGGTTATCCAATTTGTTGGCATATAATTGTTCATGGTAGTCTTTTATTATCCTATGTATTTCTGTGGTATCAGTTGTAATGTCTCTTCCTTCATTTCTGATTTTATTTGACCCTTCTCTCTTTTTTCCTTAGTATACCTAAAAGTTTGTCAATTTTTTCTTTTCAGTAAACCAGTTCTTAGGTTTCTTAATCTGTTCTATTGTTCTTTTGGTGTCTTATTTCATTTATTTCTGCTCTGATCTGTTATTTCCTTCCTTATGCTAACTTTGGGCTTAGTTCTTTTTCTAGTTACTTGAGGTGTAAAGTTAGGCTGTTAGTTTGAGATCTTTCTTTTTTCTTGTTATAGGTGTTTATCCCTATAAACTTCTTTCTTAGAATCACTTTTACAGCATCCTATAGGTTTTGATATATTATGGTTCCTTTTTTTAAAAAATGTTTTGATTTCCATTTCGTTTCTTCTTTAACCCATTAATTGTTCAGAAGTGTGTTCGTTTTCATATATTTGAAATTTCCAGCTTTCCTCCAGGTGTTGACTTCTAGTTTCTTACCACTGTGGTTAAAAAGATACGTGGTGTGATTTCAGTTTTCTTAAATGTGCTAAGAATTCTTCATGACTTATCATACGATTGATCTATCCTGCAGAATGTTCCATGTGTTCTTGAAAAGAATGTGTTCTGCCGCTGTTGGATGGAATGTGCTGTATATGTCTCTAATGTCCATTTAATATACAATATGTTGCAAATGCAACGTTTCTTTCATTTGCTATTGATCTGTCCACTGTTGAAAGTGGTTTATTGAAGTCCCTACTATTATTGTATATTATCTATTTCTCCCTTGAGATCTGTTAGTATTTGCTTAATATATTTAGGTGCTCAGATGTCGGGTTCATACATATTCACAATTGTTATATCTTCTTGATGACCCCTTTATCATAATATAATGACTTTCTTTGTCTCTTGTTCACATTTTTGGCTAGGTTTGTTTTGTCTAAGTGTAGTTCAGTGCTCTCTTGGTTTGCACTTTCATGAAATGTCCTTTTCCATCCCTTTACTGTAAACCTGTGTGTGTCCTTAAATCTGAAGTGGGTCTCTTGTAGGCAGCATATCATTGATTATTTTTTTATCCATCCAGTCACTCTGTGCCTTTTGACTGGAGAATTCAATTTGTTTACATTTAGAGTAATATATGATAAGGACATACTAGTGCCATCTTACTATTTTTTGGTTGTTTTGTTAGTCCCCTTTTCCTTTTTTTCCTCCCTTGCCTTTGTGAATTGATGATAGTGCACAGTGCTATGCTTTGATTCCCTTCTTTTATATCTTGTGAATCTGTTTTATGTTTTTGTTTTGTGGTTACCAGGATGCTTATATAAAACATCTTATATACAGAGGGTACCAAAAAAGTGAAAAACGCATACACGTTTTAAGAAAGGAAAAAACTATTAAAATTGTAATACTCAATATATACCAATTACAAAAGATGAATACAAGTCACGTTTGACTTCTGCAGTTACAAGAGGTGCTCAAAGTGGTTACCATCAGCATCCAGACACTTCTGATTGCGGCGAACTACTGTTTGAGCAACGTTGACCAAAGTGTCCACTTGTATACATTGCTTTTTGGCACCCTAGGTATATGTAACAGTCTGTCTTACACTGACAATAACTTTGATCACATGCAAAAAGTATCCTATTGTGCATCCATTAACAAATTGTTTTAGCTATTCCTAATTTTAAGGTATTTATCTTTTAACCTTTATACTAGAGTTAAGTAATTAACACACCATCCTAATAAATTTGTGTATTTGGTATCTGACTATATGCTTACTTTTACCTTTTTTTTTTGGCATATTTTTGTTAGTAATTAGCAACCTTTCGTTTCAGCTTAAAAATCTTCTTCCAGCATTTCTGGTAAGGTAGTTTTAGTGGTGATGAATACCCTCAGTTGTTTTTGTTTTGTTTTGTTTTTTGATTAGGGAGTTTTTATCTTGCCTTCATTTCTCAAGGACACCTTAACTGGGTAAAGTATTCTTGGTTAGCATTTTACTTCTTTGAGCACTTGGAAAATATCATTATATTCTCTTCTGGCTTGCAATGTCTCTACTGAGAGATATTCTCTGAGAAGCTCATGAAATTCTCTTTTATGACTGCAATTCTTTTGTTACTTTTAAAATTCTCTGTTTGATTTTAGACAGTTTTATTAAAAGGTGTCTTGAAAAACCATTTTTTTGCATTGGAATTTTGATGTGACCTATATTAGCTTCAACTTAGATGTACAAGTCTCTCCCCACATTTGGGAAGTTTTCAGCCATTATTTGTAAAATGAGGAGCAGGAATTGGGTGGGGCCTCAGGAATTACTGCCTAGGACTGAAACGTGGGCAGGATTCTCCATCTTCAATCCTTATCTTTGTAGAACTCCTTTCTCTAAATAGGAGGACTGGTAGGAGATTTGATACTTTTAGCCACTGGAGAGTTCAACAATGATCTTTCTGGTCCATGTTCAAAAAGCTCATGGAGGATACTGATGGGTGTGACATGAGTTCCTTGCTCTTTCATGGACCGTTGCCTGTGTAGAAGGTAGGATACTGTGATAGGTCATGTTAATCAGGTACTGATCTCTGTACTAGTCGGCTAATATGTACATTAACCATGTGGATTGTTGAAGGGCTCGTTCCTTAGAAAGAGGGTGCCAGACAGACAGCAGCACGAAGTCAGCTACACTAGGAGATTGAGATGCCATGCTTTTCCTCTTGTGCTGTGTAAGCCCCCAAGTCCTTGTCACTTGTCAGTCCATGGCAAAATCAATTTCCATAAGTACCTCTCACTTACCCACCTATACAACTTGTATTGCTGATCATATATAAGCACAAGCATTTCCTCAGATGACATACGTGGTCTGACGATTAAGTTCGTGAAATTGTTGGAACGATGTCGCTAACCTTTTTTGATATCAGGGATTATTCATTATGAATTTGTACCAACTGGACAAACAGTTAACCAAGGTTACTATTTGGAAGTGCTGAAAAGGTTGGGTGAAAAATTGTCTGACCTCGTATGCTTTGTGCAATAGGAATGAAAGAATAGATGGGACTTTCCTGATGTGTCCACCTAAATAAGGGCTCAGTATCTTAATGTTGTAAAATAAGTATTTTAAAAGAGTTTCCCACTCGACTGACCAACTTCTAAGTTCTCACTATTATCATCAATAAAAAGATGATTCTGGAGTTTTGGTAGACCCAGAGGTTATGTGAAAATGTCTTACTGTGTCAAGTAATGGGTTTATTTTCACTTTCCATTCTAGTGAGGAGGTAGATTTGGAACTTCCAAGCACTGAAAATGAATATGTGGCAACTTCAGAAGCTCATGTTGGTAGGGAAACCAAAGTGGTTTTTAAAGAAAAAACAGTCACTTCTCTTGGAGTCCTGGCAGATGAAGTGGCCCCAGTCTTCAAAAAGAGAAGAACTGAAAATGGAAAATCTAGAAATTTAAGACAACGAGGTGACGATCAGTAATTGTAAAAGAGCCTTTTGTGTGGGCTTCAAGGACAGAACGGAGACTGCACGTCTTAAACGCTTCTCTGATTTCTAAACACTTGATTGCTGAAAATTTAGGTTTATTCTAAATGTATTTTATGTGAATTCAGAATCTTTTTTGTTCCTAGAATGAAAGCCTACCATAGTGCATTATAATACAGTGTATTATGTTCCATGTCTTAAAAAATGCTAATTATGTCATAAGATGCTATGTATCTGTTATTTAAAACATGGAAAAGCAAGGCCTTTATTCCATTCTTACTTATATGAACATACTTATCCTGCACTGAAAATGCATTACTTCTGCACGCCGAGTACTATTGTCCAAGATGTAAGAATCAGACCACATAAGAGAAGAGTCACAGCCCAGTGATAATTCAGTTCTGAGGGTCCTGTCAGAAGGCTGAGGGAGAAAGTGTGTGCATATTGGCTAACATTACTCAACTGAAGGTCAAGGGCCAAGAAGGACTGCAGCTCAGGTATTTCAAATGCAGCGCTTAATGCAGAGTGCAAATTGGACCAAAGATAGAAAGGTGTATTTGCCCAGTTCATTTGAAAGCAGCAGCCACTGCTTAAGCATTTTTACTTAGCGGTAGGAACTGGGGATATAAAGATGAAAAAGACATATCCCTATTCACGACTTCACATTCTAGCATAGTCCTTTTTCCCTCTGTTTAGCAGCCTTATATGTACTGAAAAATTTTTAAGGTGTATTTAAAACAATGTAGATGAAGGCTTGAACAAAAATAGTACGAGCTCTGGCTTCAGTAAAAGTTTTTAGTGTTTTCTGAGACAAATAGGAAATTTCCTGTTTTCTGGCTAAATTTCTTAAAAAGTGGCATTTTCTTATTCATTTGAAGTAGATACCTTCCCTTTATTACTCCAAATTCTTAAAATTATATTTTTTATAAAATGTACAGTATTTAATGTTTGGTAGTAAATATTTGCCTTTTTAAGGTTACTAGTATGTGCAAGAAAATGATAGCTTATTAAAAACTTTATGAAAGAGTAAATTAAATACTGGTTTTTGTTTGTTTTTGAATTCTGATACTGATTAGAGTCAACTTAGCATTGGTGAAATAGTATTTGGAGATTTCTCTTTACATTTGTTTTATTTACTTACTTGGGTGTGTCCTGAATGTAGAGCATTATGAAGTATTTTAGATTGTCTGAGTCCACCTGTCATCTAGCCGTGCAGTGCATTTTGTTGCTTGACTCTCAGTTGGGAAGATGGAAGATTATAAATGGAATGCTGCTGTATTTTACCCACATTTAGCTTATACAAAATACACAATTGAAGACTTTTTGTAAAACTACACTTGTAACGTATTTCTCTTTGATGTGTTCTTTAACTGCTTTGCCTGTGTAATAAGACAGTATTCTTAGAAGTTTGAAGGTAAATCTTTAATGGTACTTTTCTATTTGCTTTGAAAGAATAAGAAAAGAACTTGTCAGTTTGCCTAGATTTTTTTCAGAAGTTAAATGTTTGATATCATTTTTACCATTACCTTTCTATTATTTGTGTGTGTGTGTGTGTGTGTGTGTGTGTGCATACATACACACACACACATAGTATGGGGTCTGATCAAAAAATACAGTGAATGTTTAAAAAAATATATTACAGTAAAAAACACATTGCCATTAATCCTCCTCAAAATACTCTCCCTCGCTTCAAACACACTTATCCCATCATTCTTGCTGTTTTCTGAAGCAGTTCCCGAAGTCCTCTTTCATGAATGTGTTTAGTTGTGCTGTCATGGCTGCCTCGATGTCCTGAATCATTTTGACTTTGGGGAAGAGCCAGAAGTCGCACGGTGACAGATGCAGTGAATAAGGTGGATGAGGACACATCGTATTTTTATTTGACAGAAATTGCCGTACCAGAAGTCATGTGTGACATGGAGCGTTGTCATGATGGAGGATGAAGCAAAGACACTCACAAAAGAGGACTTCCAGAACTGCTTCAGAAAGTGGCAAGAACTATGGGATAAGTGTGTTCGAAGCGAAGGAAAGTATTCTGACAAGCATTAATGGCAATGTGCCTTTTACTGTAATAAATTTTTTTTAACATTCACTGTATTTTTCAATCATACCTCGTATATGTATACGTGGGAGATTATGTTATATTTTTATTATAAATATAAAACTCCAAATAGAAAAATAAGTTAAATTAAAAAGTCCCAATAATCTCTGACCCCTCCCCCATGGCCACTGTGGGTTTTTTCCCCCCAGGCATGTGAACACTGGGTGTGTATAGGTAACCATTACGACACCCAGATCCGTGAGGTCCACTCTCTGGATGAAATCATATTCAAAGAAGCATGATCCAAATAGCCAAAACTGTTTTTTGTTTTTTAATGCAGTTTTTATAAATTCTGAAAACTATCAGGGAAAACAATGCTTACTGATTTTTAAGTGTTGAAAACTAATAATTAAAATAGTATGGTACTTCCGTTTGCAACAATATGGATGGACCTAGAGAATATGCTAAGTGAAATAAGTCAGATGGAGAAAGACAAATACCATATGATCTCACTTATATGTGGAATCTAAAGAAAAAGATAAATGAATGAACTAATCAGAAAAGTCTCAGAGACATAGAGGAAAAACTGAGGTTTGCTAGAGAAAAGGGGGTGGGGATGAGGGGGAGGAGGGGATTAGAAAGCACAATCGGTAACCACAGGGTTACCACGGGGATACAAAAGTAATCAATAATGTTGTAAAGATTTTGTAGGGTATCCGATGGACACTTGTCTCATTAGGGAGACCACCTCAGGGATGGTGCAGATTCCTGATCACTGCACTGTACACCTGAAGCTGAAGCTGAACAATAATGAATGTCAATTACAATTTTATATATATATATGTGTAGTTACAAGAAGCGGAGTACAGCATTAAGAATAGAGGCGGTGAAAATGTAACGGCTGTGTGCGATGTCAGAGGGGTAGTAGATGTGGGGAGGGAGGTTATCACTGTGTGAGGGATATAAATGATAAATGTCTAACTTACATTGCTTTGTACACCTGAAACTAATAAAAAAAGAGTCAGCATTTATCAGATTGCATTTAGAAAAGAACAAAGTTCTGCCATGTGCTGATGAAAACAGGGATAAAATAAAAATATGAAGAAAATATAAATTTTTTAAAAGATGGTACACCAATATCATTATTATTAATATACAGAATAAAATGTTAAAGCAAAGTATTAGTGATAAAGAGCATCATTACTATGGTATTTGTTCACATACGGGCATATCCTATATAGGGTTTGTTTCTGATTGTCTTGTTACTGTGCCAGCACCACACTTCATTATTGTGTTTTTGTAGCATATTTTAACATCTGGTAAAGCAGATATATTACCTTTCTGTTTTAAATGTTCACATCCAGTCATTATTTCAAGTCACATTTTGTGAAGTTGCCACTTCTGCCTTCCCCCACAAAAACTCTTATTTCGTACCCTACCTACTGAGTTGGTAACGCCATCTTCTCATCTGTCAACATTGTTTTTTCATGTAGTCAGTTCTTTTATGTCTCTAAAGTTTTGTAGTTTTCGCCCTATGAGCCCTACAAGTTTCTTGAAATGTAAGCTCCCTGAGGGCAAAAGCTTTGTCTTATTTGTTCACACATCATAAGTACATGGCACATCATAAATGCTTAATATTTATTTGGTGAATAAGAAAAATAATCAGAAGAAAAAAATGAGCTAAAAAAGGGAAATACCGATAACTCAGAACTACAACTGGAAGTCATTTTTCACCAATCATTATCAAAGATCAAATCATTTGTTTATGAAGATGTGGGAGAACAGGTGATCTTATACACTGCTAGTTAAAGTATATGCATTAATCTTTTTATGATGTTTTGACATAAAAATCTTGCTGCCCAGAGAGAGACTGCCCCTTCCAGGGCTATCCCTGTCTTAGAGATAGCAAAGGGCTTGCCCAGAGCACAACTTTCATATACAAACCAACCAATCCCAAGTTCATGGCCCCAACCACCCCCCATATCTAACACACCAAGCCAGTGTTTCCTCCGCGCTAAGTCGTCCAAGGCCAGATACCAGGCAACTACAGAGACCACTCCTATAGCCCAGAGTCCTCCAGAATTATTCAAACTAGCCAATTCCAAACTGTTTGCCCTGCAGTGCCTGCCCTGCGGAAACTCCAGGAAAGACTTTAGCTTTGACTTACCCTTCATTCCTGTCTTCTGTCAGAACCTGGTGTTTCTCCTGTGGTCCTGTGGCCTGCACTGACCTCCCCTCTCAGACCTGTGAGGAGAAAAAATTTCCTCTTAGCAAACCTCATTCTTATCTCTGCTAGTGGCCACACCTACTTTACTATGCCATATTCAACAGGTATGTTGATAGAACAGTATAAATTGATACGACCTCTACAGAGCAATTTTTCAAAATATCAAAATTTGAAATTTCAATACGTGTTAACCCTGGCAATTCCACTTACAAAAGTATCGTGTAGGTACTCGTGAGAAGTACTGTGTAAGACTAAGGTAGCAGTACTCCAAACTCAGACATTACAAGCAACCTTAAGTCCTATCAGTACAAAACTGGTTAAATAAACGGAGCTCTATATGGGCTTTTATGGATTGATCTGCAAGATACATTGTTAGGTAAAAGAAGCAAGACTCAGAAAAGGAAGAAAGTGCACTGCTTGAAGACAAAGATGCTACCATGTCCCCCAAGAATAAGACCGGGTTTTATATTAATTTTTGCTTCAAAAGACGCATTAGGGTGTATTTTCAGGGGCTGTCTTATTTTTTCATGTACAACAATCTACATATATTTAAATACAGTCGTGTCATCTTCTGGAACATCGCCATAACATACTAAATGCATCCATCTGGCTGACGATCTTAACTGGGGCTTATTTTCAGGGTTGGTCTTATATTCAGGGAAACACAGTAATACCAGACTGACTCATTGCCAACCCCTATTTTGTCCCTAGTAGACCTTAGTGAGACTTAGGAAAGTTATTTAATCTCTGTACCTCCATTTTCTTACCTGTGAAACGGGGATAGTTTTTAGAGCAATTTTAGGTTCACAGGAAATTGAAGAGAAGGTACAGAGAATTCCTATAAACCCCGTTCCCACACATGCAAACCCTCCACCATTATGTATATACCTTACCAGAGTGGGGTATTGGTTACAATGTGACCAATTATGCACAATTATATCTATAGTATGATCCATAAACTAAGAAAATTCATTTTCAAAAGCAGATTGGGAGGAAGTATGACAATGAAAAGGGTACCGTAATCCAACCTGGAGCACAAAAGGAACATGTAAATCTAAATGCATAAACTCTTGCATTGGTCCAGGTATTGGATGAGAGTGATGCAAAGATCTTGGTGAAGCATCAAAACACACAGTATGAGTCCAAAAGAAAATGACCTTCAAATCCAGCGAGGGAGCGATCAAGAATAGACTGAAAAATGCATGAATATTTTGCTTTGAGAAGTGAAGTTTTATTATCTTTGAGTATCTTAATATACATAAAAATCTGTTTTTTCTTTTTTTTTTTTCATTAAAAATTGTGCCTGCAATTTCAAGGTCTATTACAACTTGGTACTCCAAAAAGAATCACGTTGGCTAAATATCCAAAGTCATCACTCAAAAATTCTACCTTCCACAAAACACCAGAACAGAATTCAGCTAAATGCCTCGCCACTTTATAACAAGAATCATCTTTCCTCCAGTGTCTAATAACACGTTCCTTATTTCCATCTCAGGCCTCAGCACCAGCACTTTTAAGTAGCATTCAAAGTGTGTCTTAGTGTCTCCCTGTTGCTTATGTGAAAGCAGAGATAAAAATTGAAGAAGGAAATGTTAAGCAAAAAGGAGCCAGAATTTGAAGATTTGGAAAATTCTCAGCCTGTTGTCATGCAAAAAAAGAAAAAGAGAGAGAAAGCATGTTCAAAGGATATAGCTGGACAATCACTTAATAAAGAGATTGTGGATGTGACATGTGGATCTAATCAGCCATTCCAGCAGAAGCCAGGAATAGAGATAAGGTGATAGCATGAGAAACACTGAGAGCTTGGGCTAAAGGGAATAAATATGTGAGAAAACGAAGGAAGGACTTCTGGGATTCTATAAGAAGGGACTGTTAACAGCCTAGCTTCTGGCTGTGAACATGCCTTATCCTTCAAGAAAAAGGCAGAATGGCAACATACAGATTCAACGCAATTCCTATCAAACTACCAAGGACATTTTCACAGAAATAGAACATATAATCCTAAAATTTATATGGAACCATAAAAGATCCTGGATAGCCACCACTATCTTGAGAAATAAGAACAAAGTGGGAGGTATCACGATACCTGACAACAAATCATACTACAAGGCTATAGTAATCAAAACAGCATGGTACTGGCATAAAAATACATAGATCAATGGAACAGAACAGAGAGCCCAGAAATAAATCCATGCCGATATGGTCATTTAATCTACGACAATCGAAGCAAGAATTTACATTGGGGTAAAGACAGTCTATTCAATAAATAGTGCTGGAAAACCTGGACAGACACATGCAAAAAAAAAAAAAAAAATGAAGTTGGACTACCTCCTTACATCATATACAAGAATAAATTCAAAATGGATTAAAGATTTAAATATAAGATCTAAAACCATAAAACTCCTAGAAGAAAATCTAGGAAGAAAGTTTGCAGACATTACCCTTAGTAATATTTTTACTGATACATCCACTTGGGCAAGGGAAGTAAGAAAAAAAATAAACATATGGGATTACGTCAAACTAAAAAGTTTTTTCACAGCAAAGGAAACCATCAATAAAACAAAAAGGCATCCTACTGAATGGGAGAAGATATTTGTCAACGATACCTCTGATAAGCGGTTAATATCCAAAATTTATTTAAAAACTCACTCAATTCAACACCAAAAAAACAAACAACCCAATTGAAAAATGGGCAGAGGATATGAAGAGACATTTTTCTAAAGAGGACATACAGATGTCCAATAGACATATGAAAAAATGCTCAACCTCACTAATCATTAGAGAAATGCAAATAAAAAGCACAATGAGATACCACCTCACCCCAGTCAGAATGACTATCATCAATAAATCAACAAACAGCAAGTGCTGGCGTGGATGCGGAGAAAAGGGATCCCTGGTGCACTGTTGGTGGGAATGCAGATTGGTGCAGCCACTCTGGAAATCAGTATGGAGGAATCTCACAAAACTGGAAATGGAACTACCTTATGACCCAGTAATTCCACTCCTAGGTATCTATCCAGAGAAATCCAAAACACTAATTCAAAAAATTTTATGCACCCCTATGTTTCTGCAGCACTATACACAATAGCCAATATATGGAAACAACTGAAATGCCCATCGGTAGACAACTGGATTAAGAAACTGCGGTACATTTATACAATGGAGTATTACTCAGCTATAAAAAAGAATGAAATCTAACCATTTGCAACAATATGGATGGACTTAGAGAACACTATGCTAAGTGAAATAAGTCAGATGGAGAAAGACAAATACCATATGATCTCACTTATATGTGGAATCTGAAGAATAGAATAAATGAACAAACTAATCAGAAACAGTCTCAGAGACAAAGAGGAAAAACTGAGGGGTGCTAGACGGGAGAGGGAGGGGGTATGAGGGAGAAGGTGAGATTAGAAAGCACAATGGGTAACCACAAGATTGTCACGGGGATATGAAAGACAGTTTGGGGAATATAATCAATGTTGTAAAGATTTTGTAGGGTGTCTGATGGACACTTGTCTTATTAGGGAGACCACTTCATGGATGGTGTAGGTGCCTGATCACTGCACTGTCCACCTGAAGCTGAAGCTGAATGATAATGAATGTCAACTATAATTTAATATATATATATAGACACAGGATGTGGAGTACAGCATAAGGAATAGAGACAGTGGAAATGTAATGGCTGTGTGCGATGTCAGAGGGGTAGTAGATGGGGGGAGAGGGGTTGTCACTGTGTGAGGGGTAGAAATGTCTAACTATTACGTTATTTTGTACACCTGAAACTAATAATATAACTAAATAATAAATAATAAATAAATAAGAAAAAGGCAAAATGACTCCAAAGGTGACTGATTCAGAGACGGGTGAGGCTGCCATTCCCTCTATGAGCCCACAGGGCACAGTCCCCAGGGATGAGGCTGTTCCTTCCTCAGTTTCAGCAGGCCCAGCTGTTGGGGCATCAGGGTTGGATCTTCCTTCAATACAAAACCAATTAAAAAAAATACATTTCTGTGTTTTTTTCTTTTTTTGGATAATTTTTATTTTTATTAATTTAATTTTATTTTTTAAGGAGGGTGCAGCTCACAGTGGCTCATGTGGGGATCGTACCGGCAACCTTGGTGTTATTCACACCACGCTCTAACCAACTGAACTAACCAGCCACCCCCAAAACCAATTGTTTTAAAATACAGTAATCAAAATATTTTAAAGATAGTACTATATGTTCTTCTGCACACTTAAAAAGATCTAGCAGTGGGTGCTATTAATAACTACCATATTTCAAAGAAGTCATAAACATAAATGATATTTTTAGATATTTGCAATAATGTGATATGAAAATACTTATAATTTCCATTGATAGTCATTGCTTACATTTATATGTAAATTATATTCATAAAAAGGAAATACGAAGTTTTAGGCACAGGTTATTGAAAATAAAGACAAAATTTTTTTCCCAACAAAGTTCATGAATTCTGTCCACAGATACTTTGGGGTCTGTGAACCCCAAGGTAATACATCCTGAATCAGAGAAGGAACCAGTTGGAAGGTTGTCACAGAAGTCCAAGCCAGCACATAAATGGGCTACACTGATGGCAGGAGGGATAGAGGGAAGCGGGTAGTTTATAACTGTATTTGGGGAGCTGACTCAGTAGGATTTAGTGATTGAATGGGTGTGGACAGTGAGGGGAATATGATGTCTGAGCTGCTCGTTCGGTAATCGAGTGGACAGTGAGCAATCCGTGGAACTACAGAACAGAACATGGAAAGAGAAGCAGCTTGACTGGAGTGAGAATGGGTCAAGATAGAGTTTGGTTTGGGAGGTGTTTAATGTGAGGTATATCAATTTAACAAGATAACTGGATGTATGGTCTGAAGCACAGAAGGAGAAAGATGGACCAGGGTTCCAGATTTCGGAGTCCTTCACATCATACCAGGATTAGATGCAATGGTGCAGGGAGAACATGGGAAAAGAGAAGATGGCCAAAACAGGAGCTAGAGGACCAGAAAGATTTCAGGGAAGAGCAGAGGACTAGAAGACTGCAAAGATGGTGGAAATGGAGCAAAGTCAGAGAAGTAGTAGGAAAGCCAACAGAGTTATTTGATTCCTACACCGTAGAGACTCCGGGTTCACATACAAGATTACACAATCATTATTTTATACACTGCATTTGTAACAGACTATGCTTCAGGATTCATAGCATGTCCACTTTTACAGTAACTGTTGTTTTACTTACTGAGGTTAAAACTAAAATTTTCAAATGTCGCTGTATTACTGATTCTAAGAAGCTGTTTTATTTCACCTGTGACTAAGAAAAACAAAAAAACCTCCATTTAGAAGTTATGTTTTAATAATTTATTTTTATTGTGGTAAAATATAAATCCCATAAAATTGACCATTTTAACCAGTTTAAGTGTACAATTCAATGGAATTAACTACATGCACAATGCTGTACAAACATCACCACTAACTATTTCTAAAACATTTTACGCCAAACAGACACACTGTACCCATTAAGGAATAGCTTCCATTTCTCCCATACCCGCAACACTCTGTATTCTCTAACCTACTTTCAGTCTCAATGAACTTGCCTATTCATATAAGTGGAATCTTACAATATCTGTCCTTTTGTGTCTGGCTTATGTCACTTAGCATGATGTTTACAAGGTTCACTCATGTTGTAGCACGTGTCAGTACTTCATTTTTTATAAGTGAAAAGTGTTCCATTGTGTGTACGTACCACATTTTCTTTAGTCATTCATCTGTTGATGAACAATGGGTTGTTCCAACCTTTTGGCTATTGGGACTAATCCTGCCATGGACGTTGGTGAACAACTATTTGAGTCCCTATTTCAGTTCTTTTGGGTATATACCTAGGAGTGGAATTGCTGGTTATATAATAATTTCATGTTTAGCTTTTAGAGGAATTGCCAAACTGTTTTCCACAGTGGCTGCACCATTTTACATTCTCACCAACAATAGATAAGGGTTCCAATTTACACCAACTCACTTTCCTTTTGTTACTGTCATCATCATCATCATCGCCATCCTAGTGGATATGAAGTAGTACCTTATGTGGTTTTCTTTGCATTTCTCTAATGACTAACGATATTGGGCCATCTCTTCACGTGCTTGTTGGCCATTTGTGTGTTTTACAGAAATGTCTATTCAAATCTATTGTCCATTTAAAAAACTGATGTCCAGTGTCATTCTGTTGCGTGTGAAAATCCATTTCTTTCAGCACCATCAGTTGAAGAGACTTTTCTTTCATCATTGAACAGACTGGCACCCTTGTCAAAATCAACTGACAATATATCTATAGGTCTATTTCTGGACTCTCAATTCTATTCCATTGGTCTATATATCTCTTCTTATGCCAGTACCATACTGTCAATGTAAAAGATATCCAAACCTGTGGATCATTTTCATAGGAGCCAAACTGATGACATGTGCTAAGGAGCAAGATCTCAAATCCTCCATAGAATAACAGTTTTGCAGCTTCTTTTACGCATTGGAAATTAAGGAGGAAACATAAGGAAGATTACATGGAGGTGGGAGAAAACAAGGCAGGGATTGGATTACAGGATAGTTAATGATATTGTGTGCTTTCTTGAGGGTAGTTAACCTAAATGCACAGAAACAATGGGCAGGGCTTGCTAATGCAATGATAAATCCTCAACTAAAGAAGTTATATGCCTGAGGCATGACTACCCACCAAGACTTGCCCAGTTAGGAATTTATGATCAGATCACCCTTTGACATTACTCTCCATTAGAACCCCTTTTTTCATCCACAGACTTTTAATCTTTATAATAGAATTATAAATACTAACACATCACCATTACAATTTTATTCTGAATTTAACTATGTATTTAACCTTACCAATGAGTTTTATACTTTCTTTCATATGTTTTCACGTTATTAATTAGCATCCCTTTCATTGAAGACCTCCCTTTAGCATTTCGTGCAAGGCTGGTCTAGTGGTGATGAGAGCTTTAGTTTTGTTTGGGGAAATCTTTATCTCTTTCAATTCTGAAGGACAACTTTGCCAGGTAATGTATTTTTGGTTGGCAGTTTTGTGTGTTTTTTTCCTTTTCATTTCGTTTCTTTTTTTTTTTAAACTTTTTTTTTTAAGATTTGTTTTTTTAAAAAATTTTATTGAGGAACAGTGTGTTTCTCCAGGGCCCATCAGCTCCAAGTTGTTGTTCTTCAATCTAGTTGTGGAGGGCGCAGTTCAGCTCCAAGTCCAGTTGCCGGTTTCAATCTTTAGTTGCAGGGGGCGCAGCCCACCATCCCATGAGGGAATTGACCCAGCAACCCTGTTGTTCAGAGCTCACACTCTAACCAACTGAGCCATTCGGCATCCCCCAATTTTTTTCTTTCAACATCGAATATATCATCTCATTCACTTCTGGCCAACAAGGTTTCTGCTGAAAAATTCAGTGATGGCCTTATAGGAGGAGTTCCCTTGAATGTAACAAATCTTCTTTCTTTCACCGCTTTCAAAATTCTCTTTAAACTTTTGTCAATTATAATATGTCTCAGTGTGGGTCTCTTTGGATCCATCTTAGTGTATTATATGGGCTTCCTGAATCTGGATATCTGTATCTTTTCTCAGGTTTGGGAAGTTTTCAGCCATTATTTCGTGGAAGAACATGTCTGCCACTTTTTCTCTCTCTCTTCTCCTTCTGGGACACTCATAATGCATAGCTTATCCCGTTGATGGTGTCTGGTAACTTAAGCTACCTTAACTCTTTTATCTTCCTTTCTTCTTTTTGATCCTCTGATTGGATGAAGTTCACAGACCTATTGCTGAGTTTGCTGAACCTTTTTTCTGCTGAATCTAGCCTGCTGTTGAATCCTTCTATTACATTTTCAGATCGTTTTTGTATTTGTTAGCTCTGTGATGTGACTGTTACTTTCTTACATTTTTTTTGTTGTTCAAATTCTCACTTTGTTCATGCATTGTTCTCCTGTCCTTATGAGCATCTTTATGACCATAATTTTGAACACTTTATCAGGTAAATCATTTATTTCATTAAGATCTTTTTTCTGGGATTCTTACCATGTTCTTTCATTTGGAACACTTTCTCTGTTTCTTCATTTTCCTTGACTCTGTGTTGGTTTCCGTGCATCAATAAAACAACCACTTTTCTCACTCTTGAAGGAGTAGCCTTGGGCAGAAGATGAATCTCGCCAATAGCACGGCCCAGGTTCCTGGCTGCCTCTCAATCCTTTGAGCTTGTCCAAATCATTTTTGTTCTTCCTGGTTCCTAGAAGATTAGGGTGTGCCAAGACTCTTTAGTGGCCTAATGGCATGGAAAATGCTCACACACCTGTTCAGGTTCCCAAAGCTAATTGTAAGCCTGACCTTCAGGCAGCAACAAGGAAAGTCAGGATGTTAGATATGCAATCTAGCCCCTATCAGAGAGAAATCAGGAGCTGGGCATTTTTCCTACTTGCTCACCCGTATAGAAATACCTCTTTGTTCCGTGGGGTCCCCGGGGACTCACAAATGCTAAGACCTGTCAGCTCCCAGAGCTAGATGAATTAGGAGCCAGTCTCTCAGCTTGCAGCCAAAGAAAGTGGGACCCTAGATGTGTGGACAAACTCTTTCCCAGAACAGCTAGAGACTTGGTTTTATGGCTGGGGGAAAAGGCAAAGGAAGTTCCCACAAGGCCATGCTGGCCCTCACATGACTACTAATCATGTGCCTTGCTCCCTCCCACGTACAGGCTAAACACAAGCCTAACCCTTGGGCAGCAGCTGGAAAGGTATGCAGTAAAACATCTTCCAGGGAGAAACTGAGAGCCTAGCATTTTTACCTGTTTTCTCTGTGTTGAGCCCACCGGGACAGACATAGGATGTGCTCACACTTCTGTACAAAACTGCCTCTTAATTTCATGGGACCCCAGAGGACTTGCAAATGCTGAACCCTGTCAGCTGTCAGGGCTGGGTGATTTGGGAGCCAGTCTCTCATGTCTCAGTCATAAAAGTTGGGGTGCTACATGTGTGAACAAGCTTCTTCCAGGGAAACTTGGTTTTATTGTTGGGTGAGCTGGAGGGAGAATACAGGGGAAGTGCCCAGTGGTTCCTTCAGGCTCCTGTCCAGTCAGCACCCAGATACAGGCTGATTAGAAAGAAGCCCGAACTTTGGACAGCAGTTGGGAAAGTATGCAGTAAAATCCCTTTCATTGAGAAACTGGAGAGTGGGTGCTTTGCCTGTTCCCTCAGTGCCGAGCCTGGAGGGCACGAGTCTCAGGAAGTGTTTGAGTGCTCGTTTGAATTTGCTTCTTTGTTTGCGTAGCCCTGGGGTACTTGTAAATGACGAGGCTGATTGGCTCTCCGAGCTCTGTCATCTGGGAGCCAGGCCTTTGGATGTCAGCCTTAAAATTTGGGGCACTGGACAAGGACTGACAATTAGGTTTGTGAACTTGTTGCAACGATGTTGCTAACCTTTTGTGATATCAGAGAGATTATTCATTATGAATTTGTACCAACTGGACAAACAGTTAACCAAGTTTACTAGTTGGAAGTGCTGAAAATTCTGTGTGACAAAGTTAGACGACCTGAACTTTTTGCCAACAATTCATGGCTCTTGCATCACGACAATGCACCAGCTCACACGGCACTGTCTGTGAAGGAGATTTTAGCCAGTAAACAAATGATTGTATTGAAATACCCTCCCTACTCACCTGATCTGGCCCCCAATGACTTCTTTCTTTACTTGAAGATAAAGGAAATATTGAAAGGACATTTGGATGACATTCAGGACATCAAGGGTAATACGACAACAGCTCTGATGGCCAACCCAGAAAAAGAGTTCCAGAATTGCTTTGAAAGGTGGACTAGGCTCTGGCATCGGTGCATAGCTTCCCAAGGGGAGGACTTCAAAGGTGACCATAGTGATATTGAGCAATGAGGTGTGTGGCACTTTTTCTAGGATGAGTTCCCGAACTTAATTGTCAGACTTCATATTCATTGTCTAAACTCTTCACACTCCAGGGAGAGACTGGGAGCTGGGGGTTCCCTCTTGATTACAAAGTTACATTTTCTAATTGTAAGTTAATATGTCAATATTACGCCTTTTGTTTATTTGAGTCTTGATTCCAGACCCAAACCCAACCATAGCAAAGTGTAGTAATAATTGAATATACACATTTTTAACAAAGAGAACTAGATGTGTGATGCAGGGACGTCGTCAAGCAATTGTTGCAAGAGCTGTGTTCCTGGGACGTCTGATCCTCTCCCTGGCAAAACCTTCTCTCCCATTCGGTTCTTTTCAAGTTTTAACAGTAGGCAGATATCTAGGTTTAGCTATCTCAAAGGTTTGACATCTGACCTAATGGTGTATAACATTCAGTGCTTATTTAAAAGAAAAAAAATGCATAGAGATTTCTAGAAGGCTAAAATGAAGTTTTTACAAATATGCAAAATACCCCAAAGATTCAGGTACCAAAATCCGCAATCTTGACACTACACACTATATGGTATTTGTACTTGACACTACACACTATATGGTATTATATTGCTCTTTGTACTCCTGGCAATGTTCCCGTTGGATATTATTTAAGATGGTTGAGTGTATTGATGTGTTTACTGGTCAAAGTCCAGGAGGTAAGCTAGCTGCAATATAATTTCTTTTAGATAAAGTTATGGAACTGTTTACTAACGGACATTACAACTGTATGAGAAAAGCATTAGACCTGCACAGAGGAAGTATGATCTACCTTGGAACTGTGGTTGGACTCACCTGTATGGACTTCGACTCTACCTAGCACGTGACCAAAACTTACAGAAGAGAAAGTACAGCGTGACAAACATTTACAATCCCCTTAAGGTAGCCGCCATTAGAAAATAGACTCTACCTTTTTAAAACTACATTCACGGCTGATTGAATGGCCCACATACATCCTGTTTTATTGAACTGATAAGAATGAGTTTTCTTTGATGACTAATCCAGTTTAATAAAACCCTTCTCAGTTCCTGCCACTGAAATGAGAGCAGAAGGAATGGGGGTGGGAAGTAGCTGATTTTGGAACTTTTCAGAGCAAACCTCAATTTTTGTAACATTATTATATTTGCTAATTTAACATGAAATTTAGGGAATGAGCAAGGAGAAGAAAACGACAAAGTAGTTTAGCTGTAACTGAGCCCTTTAGAGTTTGTTTTGTAGCAATTAACTTTCAAATCTTCCTTAACAACTTGGACAGAAAACCCAACTGAATTCACAGGTGCTTATGAAAAGGTGGAGGACTTGAAGGAACATGAAAGGGTTGGGAACAGAGATGTGTGTCATGCTGCTTTGTGTCCTGGAGCTTGCAGTGGTTTGAACATATTTACTTCCTAATCTCCGCCATATTTAGACAAGACAGAGAAATACATACTGTGAGAAATGTGCTTTATAATAGCATCATTATCCCATAATGGAAAACACTGAATGTTTGGTAGTCTGGTAGAATATGCCCATTAGAAATAACCTGTCATTCTGGAGGCCAGAGAGTTGCTATGACAACCAGGCAAAAGAGTTTAATAATAGCTCTCCCTCAAAGCTAGAAAATTGACAAAAAAGATGAGAGCTCTAAATAAAAGTATTTCTCATATAAATGCAAACAAGCACCAAATACATTTATTTCTCTCTTCAATGAATATTCCCCCAACTTGCCTGGCACTATATCAGGAGCTCTGGAAAAGAAAGATGTGGTCCCTCCATGATGGAGTGTACATCCTAGTGCAAGAGACAGAAAATAACAAGTAAACAAATCAATAAACTGAATAATTCCAGCATGTCAGAAGGCCACACAGGAAAGAAAGTGATGGGACCGTGATACGGAAGAAACAGTGTCTGTACAGCATAAATGAAAAATGTTGTATTTAAGTTTGTAAGAGATTTACTGGAAGTGAAACAGAGAATGGAGTCATAGAGTCTTTATTGATATTGGAATAGAAACAACTACTAACTGAAGTAGTACTTACTCTTCACTTGTTGGCAGAGGTTAGGGTTGTGTATGAAAATAAGTGTTGAATGTATTTTTAAAACAAGTATGGGTATTTTTAATGAAAATTATTATGCTAAAAGTTATATCGCACACTTGACAGAAGCAATTATTCAAAATGTCCTTTGGCAGCTGTTTTGAAGTTTCAACAACCACAACAAGTGACAGTACATGTGTATTTTGAATAAACTATGGTTAACCTGAAGTCAGTACAAGAATTCATCAAGAAACTAAGTTTTGAATAGACAACTGCGGCTAATGGTCTGGGCTTCAACAGAGTGGGGGAAAGGAGTAGATTACACTCACATAGCACTGCAAAAATAATCCAGGCACAGAAAATGCTAGAATGTTGCTAAATGGCCTAAGAAATATCCAATTTTCATCATTACTTTATAATTCCGATATCTCTTATTTAACGGAAGCAACATTTAACATAACTAACTCATTGATTATACAGAGCCGTTTCTCAGTGCTCTTTCCTTTCCTTTTAGGAAGTTGGAACATCCATGATATAATGCCAAGACTAGACTTCGGCTCATGATCTAGGGTACCAGGACGCAATTAGTCTATGAAGCTTTATTTAATCAAAACAAGATGAAGTCCCCCTGCCTTTTCTGTACAGAGCAGCAGCAAGAGCCTGGGGAGCTTCCCGAGTCTTTCTGCGATGGGAGGCCTGGCCCACATTTTGCCATCTGAAGCATCCCCTAGGGTGGTGTTACCATTTTGGCTGATAGAATCTGGCTGGATGCACGGCATAGCAGATTGCTATCTAACCTAATAGCTGTTCTCCCCCATTTTATAAGAAGGAACCTCTGAATTTTAACTAGATACAGGTTGATTCAGAATAAAGACTGCCTCTCTCAAGCACCCTTGCAGTGAGGTGTGGCCATATAGTTCAGATCTGGCCCATGTCACGTGACTGGAAGCTATGTGCACAGCTTCCCTTACAGGGGAGGGTCATGCCCCCCTCCCCCGTTCCCCTTCCCGATGACTGGAATATGAACATGAGGGTGAAGCCGCTTGGACCCTGTGGAGCAGGACAATACCCTAAGGGTAGCACAGTGAGAACAGAAAAGCCTGTTCTCAGATAACTTTTGAATCAGGGCCAACATAACAGGTTAAACTTTTATATGAAAAACATCTATCTTATTAAAACTATAGGGTGCTTGTACACACAACCACACTTACATCCTAAGTAATTTATAAAGTGAGAGGAAACAAAAAATATTCCATTTTTCCTTAAGATGATCTAAATTAAGGTATTACTTACAATTGACAGTTCTGGCTCTTTCTTTAAGGCACAAGCTTATCTGTTTTGGAAGAAACTTGGCCTAATATATTTACATAAAGTCCTTTTTGGCTGTGTTCCTAGAATTAACAAATAGTTTATCCCAAAAGAATCTTCCTGACTGAGATATACTCATAGTGGTGCTCAGCTTAATTTTAGCTTTGGAGGTGAGAATGTAAGTGTGACTCCGTTAGAAAGAGGGGACTCCCCAGAGCAGGTTGTTTTAAGAGAAACTATATCTCAGGTATAGATGGAATGTTATGCAAACCATCTGTTCCCTCCTCTCCCTGTGCCTTGGACAACCCTGAATCCTCAAGGTGAAAGGTATGAGGAACGGAAGCTGGATGAAACAGACCCGGTGACAAATAGCTCAGAGTCAAGGAGGAGTCCTTCTCCCTAATTTGCATAAAACCTATTGTCCCCATGGTATTATTCTGAGGTTTGGCAGCTTCTGGGAGCAGTATCTTTTTATTATTATTAATTTTTTACATTACTATTAAATTGGTTTGTAGATATTGAAACTCTCATTTGTTCTAAACAATATTAATCTCCTTGGGTTTATACTGACTCACATTTTCTATATATAATTTTGCCTAATATTTCCGTGCTTTATCATATTTGCTGTAACAAATGTTCCTTTAAAGTTAGAATAATAAAAAAGGTGTTGAAGGTTTTAAGCAGGTATGGGAAGGAGAGACTGTCACAAGTGCTCTTCCTTGCATTGAATGAGTTTCAGAAGTGTCATAAATCATGGAAATTATAAAATTATTAATATTTGCCTTTTTAGGGGAATTGATCAAAAGCTTTCCCCAGATTCTCAACAAGATCAGGTACAATTTTTTAAAAAATCCCAACTAAACTAAAAATGATTTAAAGAGCTATTATAACTTAATTTCAATCTTTAATCCATTTAATCCATTCAAGCTAATTGCTAAATTAATTTCTACTTCATCCTTTTGGAAACCCTAATGCCACTTACCATTTAAACCAAAAAGAACTCGCAAAAATTTGGGTTCTTTGAGCTTTTCAGACTACAGGAACAGATACAAAAGATAGTTAAGGTCATTCTTAATCTTATAAATAACAGCCCTGCAAGCAACACTATTGAGAATTTGCTAAAAGATATACTGATTAATTGAAAAACTGAGACAAGGTGCTTTCCTGCCAAGATGGGAATTCAACACTATTAGTTGTGTCATGCATTGCACAAGCAAGGGTTGTATACATTCAGCAGACACACTGAATAAAAAGTCAAAAAGTCTGGGTTCTAGTATCAGTTTTATTTGTAACTAATCACATACAAATCGCTTATTATAAAATAATGGTTAACATCTATTCCCTAATTCACAAATAGATCACAAAACCAAAATTCTTCCCAAGAAAACCTCTTTATAAAACGAAGATATTTACTACCATTTCGCTTAGGCTTCAACTAAAGGTTGAAAATGACAAATTGGAGAATTTGTCTTTTATAAATTGGTTGCATACCTTAATTCTGCAGATGGCGAACTTGGATATAACCAGCTCTGTCCTAACGCAACCTTACAAAACAAAAAGCTATCAAAATAAGTTACTGGTGAAGAAAAACTTGGCCCCAAATGACACGACGAAGCAGCATTGTGTTAAAAACAGTGCTTATAAAAACTCTGATGTCCAATGGAACAAAGTTTAGCCCTAGGAAACGCAAAGTATGTTTGACCTATTGAAGGCATGAACACATACTGCTGCCTAGGACAAACATTTTACTAAAAGTGTTAAACAGGAATGTTTTGTAGGATCTTCAAATGGCCGATAAAAACTGATCAAAAGACTTTTTTTTAAAAAAAACCTTTTGTGTCTCCCTCTCTCTATGTCTAGCCTATGGTATTTCATTCAAAAATTTAGTTTCCCACCTGAGAGCAGACTCGTCAGCACTCTGCCAGGGTTAGGAAATGTCAGCATTCTGTCACCAGAGAATAAACAGAGACAGACGAAGAATTAGCATGTCATTGAATGAAGATTCAGGAAGCTAATTCTAATAGGGTATAGAAAATTTTACACACTCTAAGCATCTGGTCATTTATCATGTATATGTATAACAACAACCAGATCTAGTAAACCCTCAGGTGGTAAGCATTTATATTTCCTCGTATTTAAAAATGTCAGTGTTATGTGATTTAGTCTCTATTTCTGGACTTTCGCTTACATACGGGAACAGAAACAAAGACTGGAGCATGGTTCAGAGAAACACAGAGCAGATACAAATACCCTAATAAAACAACCATAGCACTGCTTAGGGAAATATTTTAGACGAAATATACTTTCACTACTGGCCCCAAATGCCACCATCCACTTGTGTTATTTAACTGTAAACTTTTAATACAAAAATACCTTTAAGATGATAATAACATTTAGTGACTTACAAAACTGACAATATCTCAACGCTACACAAAACAGTTCTACACTTAAAACTTAAAAGTTTTAAAGTTCTCTGCTGGCACTTGATTTTACAGTTGATAGATACAATAACTACTAATCAATAAAATACTGTTCTTAGCTTATACATATTTTAAAAACCAATATTACCTCACAAAACAGTAAAGAATAATCACATCTTGCTGAAAAATCTTTTAAGATGAACACCAAAACTATACAGCCAAAATATTTTAAAAATCACATAAACTTTTTAAGACAATGGATAAAAATTTACACAATCGTGTCCAGTGAAAAAAAGGATCATTCCTCTGATTCAAGGAAGCATGTACCAAGTATAGATACAAAATATGAAGCTACAAAGGACGTCACTGGATTGGTTTTTTAACCTTTATAGACGACTGGTGACACTGCTAGAATGGAATATTTTTTAGATGGAAAATTGGTCAGTATCTGCAAATACACATTTTATATTACAAATTTAAAACTGAAATTTCCTTTCAAACAGTAGAATCCTGTTTATTATTATTATTATTATTATTACCAGTGAGTTTACGACCATTCTGAACAGTATTTCAAATGAAATCACCATTCAGTCACATTAAACATGTATGCATTTTTTTTCCTTCTCAAAAAGGGAGAAAACTAAACTAAAACTTAGCGAACTGTATTTAAGTTAGAACACACTTTGTTAAAACCCACTGAAGTTTTGGAAATCTACTACACTGTTCTGAAGGAAAATATACTTTCAAAACCCTATCTAGTAATTCCTATCCAATCAGTATTCTATTATGAAAATTAAAATTCAAGTTACTGTACTTGTGGCACTAAACAGAATGTAAGATTTAACAGTAGAAAACTAAATCAGCATAATCTAACATAAACATACTGAACAAATCAATATTAGACTTTTAGAACAGTAAATTATTAAATAGTTTTATTTTTTGGAGTGCTCAAATTCTCTAACATTAAATTACATTAGTTCAAACAAAAACCTTTCTAAACCAAACCTGAAATGAACCAACTGTTTGTCTACAGTAAAGGGAACGGGTATTTCTTTAAGATACTTTCCAAAGCAGTGAAACCACCTTAGTGTTTCAACCTATGTACAACAAACCCTGCGGATCCTGTGTATTTCACTGAGGTGCTACTTGTACCCACAAATCATCATCAGATAAAGAACTTGAACTTCCTGACTCAGAATCCAGCTCACTAAATCCACCCAAATCCCATTCAGTACTAGATTCACTCGGTATCTCTTCTTCCTCAGTGAGGAAACTCTGACCAGGCTCAAGGCAGGAAGGATAAACACGAGCTGAGAGGCAAAAAAAGTTAGAATCAAATTGGAAGAGGCCTAATGTGGTACCTATATTAATCCACTGGTCCCCACTAATGTCATATTCATACACAGTCACCCGGTTTTTTTTCCACTGTGGGGTGCGAGAGGTGATCAGCAACAATTTTTGGTCGTGAGTGATGATACGATAGTTGCTGGTCTCTGACACCAAAGGAATATTATTAATCTGCCTCCATTCTGCTCGGACGGGATTGTAGACCTTCATGACTGGGATGTCACAGATACAATAGATCTCGTCATTGAAGACACAGGCTTCCTGGAAGTCATGGCGCTTAAGAGAAACACATTTCAGCCACATGTTGTGACTAGGATCATAGCAGAACATGCGCTTGCTGTTGAGAGCATAAAGATAGTTCTGAATTACCATTAGGTCAAAGGAAATAAAAGAATGGGGTAGTGGAGCCACCAGTGCCCACTGGTTTCTCTGAACACTGTAGCATTCCACTTCCTTCAATTTAACGCCAGTAATAGGGTCTCGCCCACCCAAGATGTAAATGTACCCATTAAGGTATGCCACATCCATGCCCTCACGGCACAGCAAGCGATCTGCAAGTTGCTGCCAACTGTTCTGGGCTGGTTTATACACCCAGAGGTCTTTCCTGGGCTGGGCAGCTAGATAGATGTCATGGTCTGGAGAGACACAGACAGCTAAGGTGGTAACAGTCCTAGTGTGAGCAAGGCAGGTCAAAGGTGACGGCACTTTGTAAATATTGCCCGAGTATGGGTCACAGCACAGAAAGGGATCTCTGGGATGTCCAAAGAAGATCACCATCTCCTTGGCACACACACCCAGCCTCTGGGGTGGATTTTCTGCTGCAGAAACAACAGAGCTGCTGCTGCACTCTGGCTTTGGCACCAGAGACTTGTACAACATGTCACCATATCGCATCTGCAGGGCCCCTTCAACGAGGTCCAGACAGTACTTCTTCACAGTGGTGTTGGTCAGCAGCCCTTCCAGGTAATCCTGATCTTCATCAGTGAAGTGTGTCCAGCGGACACACTTGAAGACTTCCGCAGCGCTGGGACCCCGCTCCTTGGGAGCCGCTTCCAACCACTGCACCGCCACGTGACACACCGTTTGCTCTTGCTCTATGTTTAAACTATCCAGGCGCAGGACAGCCAGCAGCTGGGCCAAAGTCAGATCTGCCAGGGTCTCCTCCCGAATCGAACCCATCCGGCTGAGCTGCTTGAAATTGTGGGCTATGAAGGACTGGGCCTGTGAGCGCAGCTTTTGGTGGCCGAAGGCGTCAGCGAATTTGAAGATGGCGGTGCAGTTGGCCAGGTCAAGGCGGCGCGCTAGGAAGGAGGCACAGGCTTCCCGCACGTACTCGAGCTGTAACATGTCCGAGGCTGCGTAAAGACGTTCCACGTTGGACTCGCTTAGCGACACGCGACCCGTGTAGCAGTATTCGACCAACACCTCGAAGGACTCGGCATCCACGTCGTGCATGGTCACGTTTGCCTGCTGGCTCTCGTACATGCCGCCGGTGAACATGCTCTTGAAGTAGGGACACGCGGCAGCCAGCACGTTACGGTTGCAGGAGAAGAGGCGGCCCGTGCCAGGCCCACTGCCAGGCGTCACCACCTCGATGGTCACATCACAGAGCAGCCGCGCGTCGTAGAAAGACTTGAGCTGTGCCAGCAGGGCTGCAGAATGGGCCGTGTCCTTCAGCTCCTCAGGGCCCGTGAAAAAAGCCGAAACCGTGGGCTTGTGAATCCTTTTGGGCCGTTTCCCACCACGGGGACTGGAGAGGCGGCGAGAGCGCGGCGCGTCTTCCCGAGACTGCATGGTGGAGATGGCCGCGGCGCTGAGGTGAGAACTGGTGTAAGGACCAGGCTACGGCTCCTCACCGGGCTCTCGCGGCTCAAAGATAACGGTGTCTCCGGAGAGATAGCAGCACGAGTCCATTTACCTAATTCAACCTTGTGCCGCGGTGCCACCTCCCTTTATCGCATACACCGAGCCGACTCACCCTCTTCCAGTTCCGCGCCCTTTCTCCGTCTCGGTTCACCCTCTCTGGACCCGGGAGAACCGAGAGCGCCGCGGCCACCAGCGCTGGCGATACCGCTATGTGTCCAGGAGAACTACGGTGCCCAGGTAGCCTTTCGCGCCTCCAGGCGTGCCGGGCCGCCAGATGCACCGACATAGGCAGATAGCCACCAGCCGCTTTGCATGGTGGGAGTAGTAGTTTCAATAGTCTCGCGAGATTTATCGGCCGTTCATTGTTCCAGCTGACCAATTAGAAATAGCTAATTCTCTCCGATTTGGCGTTACGGTGGAATTTTGGGTTAGGAATCCAGATTAGATGCTCGTTCTAGTATTTATCAATTTTTTTGATAATTAATAAATACTAGAACTGTCTCCTGTGTTTTAAAAAATGTGAATAACAATAGTATTTCATAGCGTTAGGTGACGATTAAATGAGATAAATTGCATAGGATATACAGGATTCTCCGAATACATACGCGTTTATTAGTAAAACGATAAACTACTTACTCAGTATCTATAATCTAAAGGTTCACTAAGTTTTAGCTTTTCTTCTATCATTTATGAAACATGAAGTACCCACTCATTTAAAATCATGAGCCTGTAGGAAAAAAATTTAAACCCTGCAGGTTTCTGCAGAGATGCCTTTAAGTTTTGATTTTCTTAAAATAACAGATTTTATTGTTAAGAATAGTTTTAGGTTTACTGGAAAATTTAGCAGAAAGTTACAAAGAACTCCCATATAGTCCACCCCCTCTTATTTTCCCCTGTGAACAGCTTGCATTAATATATGCAGTTATTACAAGTGATAAACTCATAGTGATATATGTTAAAGTGTATAGTTTATATTAGGGGTCATTCACTCTTTGTGTTCTACAGTTCTATGGGTTCTGAAAAAAATACATATAGTATCATGTATCCACCATTACAGTATCATACGGGATAGTTTCACTGCCCTGAAAATCCTCTGTGTTCAATCTGTTTCCTCCTCCCCACTCACTGGGAACCAGTGCTTTTCTTACTGACTATATAGTTTTACCTTTTCCAGAATGTCATACAGTTGAAATTATACAGTGTGTACCCTTTTAACATAGCTTCTTTCACTTAGCAATATTAATTTCAATTCTCTATGTCTTTTCATGGCTTGATAGCCATTTCTTTTATTATTATTATATTTATTATTATTCCATTGTATGGATATACCAGTTTACTTATCCACTGAGCTACTGAATAATATTTTTATTTCCTTTCAATTTCTGAAATAGTGAACCTGCTATAAAATGCGTTGGCTGTTTTCATGGACATAAGTTTTTAACTCATTTCGGTAAATATCAAGGAGTGTGATTGCTGGATGCTAGGTAAGACTATGTTTAGTTTTGTAAGGAACTGCCTCCAGCCATCTCTAGGTTTGGTTTTGTTGCTAGCTGTTGTTTAACCTTAGTATTATGGGACACTCTCAATCCATTTCTCAATGGTCTTCCAAATTCCCACCAATTATATGCTTCATCACTAAGGTGAAAATTCAGATCGTTACCTCCAAAAATGGCAGGATTTTACTAACGACAACTTACAACTCCAATAGCCCCCTTTGGGTCACTTGGAATTTCCCTAAGCCTGTCTACCTACGAGGTGCCCTCAAATCTTGGGACTCTAAGATCTTGGCTCACCAATGGTCAGCTTATTTTGGTTGGTATGAGGAGGCTGAAAAATAAAATGTCTCCAGTCTATCTCAAACTGTACAGTCTCTTAACGACTGTCTCTTTTATCATAAGTCCATAGTCTCAGGCAGGACCCTAAGCAAGTGTTCTTTAATCCTTAATATGGCTCAGATTTACATGTTATTATTAAAGTCTTTCTGGACCACCATAAAAATAGGGAAGAATCTAGTAATCAATTCAGACCTATCCTCAGGGTATAGTCTCTTGGGACCCATGATTTATAACAACTTGTGCTACCACTAGTGGCTCCCAGAGATGCCACTTTATTGTTTGAAAAGCCATATGGGCCACTGTTCAAGCGAACAATCAATCAAATAAATCAGAACACCCCCAAGGCTTACATACAGGCTAAAACCATTTTTAGAATTCATTCCCACTTCCTTCAAAAACTGATTGGTCAAAGAAACGAGATTGCAAAATACGAAGAGATCAATCTGTCTTTAACTATGGACATAGTTTAGAAAATGTTCGGAAGGACTACTCTGGTGTCACTCTAAAGGACTGAAACCTTCCCACCTTGGTCACTAGCTTCGTTAAGGCTATAACCAGAAATTACAGATATTATTCAAAGCATATTGTAAATTAGTGAGGTGATCTCGCTCTCTCTCTGAAACACGTACATTAGCTGAACATCAGAAGGACTCTGTTGCAGAAAAGGCCAAATCAAAACAATGCAAACTCAAGACTACAACGTAATTTGAAGGAAACATGCCAGGATAGATAACCTGCTCCCTCCAAAACTGAGATTATTACAGATACTGAAAAGGCACATAAGCCTTGCTATTAACTGGCCTCAAAATGCAAAAGTGAACAAGAGACCAAAAACCAAGGCAGGCTGTTAGCTCAGTTGGTTAGAGTGCAGTGCTCTTAACAACAAGGTTGCTGGCTCGATCACAACTACTTGGCCTGGACCTTATGGGTCTTGGAAAAACACACTTAAATAAATTTTGGTTTTTAAGTTAAAAAAAATCTTTTAAAAAAAGGCTGAAAAGCCATTGTTTAGGACTTTCCTCGGAGAAACTCTCCTTTTTTGGTGAACAACTAACTCTTAATGCAAGGGGGAATAATCATTGCCATCAATGGACATCCCACCAACATCCTGGTGAACACAAAGGCAACAATTTCACCATTAATACAATTATTCCTCCAGAATTCATATATTGAAGTCCAAAGCCCTAGTAACTCAAAATGTGACCTTATTTGAAGACAGGGTTTTTACAGAGGCAACCAAGTTTACAGTGAGTTCATGAGGGTGGGCCCTAATCCAATATGACTAGTGTCCTTACAAAATGGGGGAAACTAGGACATGCATAGAAGGGGGATGATGTGGAGAGACATAGAGAGAAGATGGACATCTACAAGCCAAGGAGAAAGGCCTAGAACAGAGCTTTCCCTCAGAGTCTTTGGAAGGAACTAGCATCTTGATCTTGGACTTCTTGCCTCCACAAGTGTGGGATTATAAATTTCTTTTGTTGAAGCCACCACATCTGCGGTACGGAACAAAGTACCATGTCAGCCCTTGAAAACTAATACAAATACCTTTTATTTCCTTCCCTTGGAGTACACATACTATACCTGCCGTGGGACTTAATCTACTACACGACTTGCCTTTCTCTAACTCTCTCTTTGCCTCACTGATACTTCTCACTACACAGCATAGCTTTCTGCTTAGCTCCTCCATCCCAGTCGTCTTTCTGGGCAGAGATTTACTTTCCAGTAGGATATCAATATTTTTGCTCTCCCAAGTGCCTCACCCCTGAAGTCCCTGATTCCACACCTATGTGCCTTTGCCCTTTTATGATTCTCATTGACCAACAGACTTTTCTTGCTCCTGGAAAGCACCCCGAACACTGAAGTACAAACTGTGTTAACTAAAACACCTGACTCCCTCTGGGCTGCTCACTCCACTGACATAAGTCAAACCTGGGCGGCCAAAGCTCTCGAAGTAGAACTAGACCCTTCCATGTCACTCCCAAGATTACCATAACATATTTAAAATTTAGAAGCCCTCCAAACTTTTCAACCTATGATTCAAGGCCTGATTGACACATCCTGTAATACTCTGGCCTCTCCCCCCACAGTAAAGAATCTGAATGGCAAGGAATATTGGTTAGTCCAACGTTTGCAAGCAATGAAATAGTTAAACTCAGGTTACCTCGAATTCCTAACCCCAGTATCATTCTGGCCCATATCCCATCCAACATCACTCATTTCACAGTCAATTTATGTTCTGCTTTGCTTTTCCCCCAGTACACCCCTTCACCCTGACTTACAGTGTCTTTTTTGCCATCACATGGAAAAACCAACAATGCACATGGACTGCCACGCCTCAGGGGTTTGTCAAGGCCCCTAATTATTTCTGTAGGACCCTAAATGCCAACCTGAGCAATTTAACCTTTCCCTGCCACTCTTTCCTTATCTAATATGCAGATCACCTTCTCTGCTCACCTGATTTTGACAACTCATTTGCTCCAAGCTTTTGCCCACAATGGTCATACAGTTTCTAAAAACAAAGTGCAATTATTTGACCCCCTCAAGAGAATTATCTAGGACATGTTATCACCCTCGAAGAGAAGACTTTGTCCCCTAAATGTATTAATACCATCACCAATTACCCATTCCCTGAGACTGAAAGACAACTCTGATGGTTTCTAGGATTATTTGGCTCTTCTTGGAACTGGATCCCTAGCTTTTTCACTATTGCTCTGCCTTATATGCCAGGACTAAGAAACCACACAGATCACCCTAATTGGGACTCACCCTCCATGTCTGCATTTCAATCTGAAAACCTCTGTATCCTCTTCTCCTGCTTGTGGACTCTCCAAGTACTCACTTCCCTCTCCCCTTTTTATACACACACAAAAAAGAAGGAAATGCACATTCTTGTTTTCAGGATGGTTAGAAGCTTTTCTCTGCAAACAGGCTACTGCCTCAACTGTAGATAAGTTGCTACCAGAATTTTCCTCACATGGGGATCCCTTTGTTCCTCTCTTGTGATAGAGGAATTCACTTCATAGTCTACAATGTTACTATCTTTACCACCCTTAATCCTCTGGGAAAATAAAACAGGCCAACAACGCTCTGAAATTCAAACTAGCCAAACTCTCAAGGATTCAACCGGCCCCAAGTCTTACTGGTTTTGCACATAAGGAGCTTAGAAATCACCAGTCTCTGTCTTCACAAGTACAAAACTGAATAGACTGAAAAGCAACAACTCTTCTTGGATCCATAAGAAAGGGGAGGTAACAGAGCAAACAGCTGCTCCCAAAATTGGAGAGACAGTGTCATGCGGGGCGGCCTGCGGGGTCTCTGGTCCTGCTCCCCACATAAGAACCCAGGTATGGTGAGGCCAAAAAGGAACACCCACGGAGCCATAGGTAGGGGAGTCATACCACTATAGTCTTGCTGGCGGCTGGGTTGGAGACACAGGAAGCAGGAGCCACACTATCCGCAACCTGTTGTCCACTTGTCTCTGCCAACCAACCTCACTTGCTGGCTGCAATCCGCCGTGCTAGCTTCAATCCGTTCTTGCTAGCTCAGCCACCATCTTCTTGCTAGCCCCTATTTCCTGCTAGTGTAGCCACGGCACTTATATTAGTGGGCAATGGCTCACTGGTTACAGCTGACGGCCAACTAGCCACAGCTGATAGCCATGCAATAACAATTGATGGCCATTTACTACCTGAGCCCGCACCTTTCCATGAGAGGCCGAGAGCCTGGAAACTGCTCTCTGGGGCTCTGTCCCCACAGACAGGCGAATACAGGGAGCAGCAGCTTACCTGAACAGAGACCTAGGAGCAGAAACGGCTGCAGGAACCAGTGCTGAGGTAGGAAGACCTGAAATACAATGAATGAATGGCTGGAGGCTCTAGAGAGGGACTCCAAGATATTGTGCAATTTACCTGCAGGAGCTTGACCAGTTCTCACAGTAAAATTCCCTCACAGAACAGAATCTCCAAGGATTATAGGACAACTGTAAAGGGTGTAACATACACACAATGGGAATATCAGGAAGAGAAGAAAAAAAGAAACAGAAGAAATATTTGACACAATCATGACCGAGTTTCCCCCAACTTTGTGTCAGACCCCAAACCACTGATTCAGGAAGCTTGGAAAACACCAAACAGTAGCAGATTTGGGGAGATGTTGCTCCAAGAGTACAAATTGCCGTTAAGATGAGTAAGTTCTGGAGATTTAATGCCAGCATTGTGATCGCAGTTAACAATACTGTGTTATATAATTCAAACTGAAAATTCTTTCTAAGAAACTAGATCTTAAACGTTCTCACCACAGAAAAGAAATGATAACTATGAGACGTGCTGGAGGTGTTAGTTAGCATTACCTGGAATTCGATTACAATATGTAAACATACCAAATCAACATGTGTACACCTTAAACTTACACAATGTTATATATCAATTATATCTCAATAAAAATAAATGTTAAATGAAGTTCTTTAGAGAGAGGGAAAATGATACAGGTCAGAAACTTAAATCTACATAAAGATAAGGAGAGCATTAGAGAGGGAATAAATGTAGGTAAAATAAATATTTACTTTACTATTTTTAATCGATAAAATAGATAACCCTTCACAGGAATGATTACAACAACATACTGGGTGATTATAGCATATGGATAAATGAAACGAATGGCAGCAATGTTCTAAGGGAAGGGAGGGGGGAATTGTGAAATGGTAGAGGTATTTGAAAGCGGGCTTAGATTTGTTGTAAATGTATATTGCAAACTGTAGGGAAAACACTGAAAAAAATTAAAAAGAAGTAAAATTGATATGTCAAGAAAGGAGACAAAATGGAATTATATAAAATACACTTCAACACCCCTCTGTCAGTAATTGATAGACCCCGCAGGCAGAAAATCAGTTAAGGATATAGTTAAACTGAACAGCACTAACAATCAACTGGATCTATTGGCATTTAAAGAATACTTCATTCACAACAGCAGAATATATGTTCCTCTTAAATTCACGTGCAACATTCACCAAGATAGACCACATTCTGGGCCATAAAAATGTAGAGAATAGAAATAATATAAAGTATACTCTTAAACCACAGTGGAATTAAACTAGAAATAAATAACAGAAAACAAACTGGGAAATTCCAAAATATATAAAGATTAAACAACTCACTTCTTTTTCCCCTCAGTTTTATTGATGTATGATTGACAAAAATTATATATATTAAGGTTCTACAACATGATTTTGAAGGTGTATAACATGATGATTTAATATATGTTATATAATGATTACGACCATCAAGTTAGTGAATACATCCATCACTTCTCATAGCTACCTTTTTAAATTTATATTTGTGGTGAGGACACTGAAGATCTTCTCTTAGCTGATTTCAAGTCTATGATACAGTGTTATTAACTATAGTCACCAGGCTGCACGTTAACTATAGTCACCAGGCAGCACGTTACGTCCCCAGAACTTATCTTACTGCTGCAATTTTGTACCCTTTGACTAAACTCTCCCTATTTCCTCCACCTCCAGCCACTGGCAACCACCATTATATTCTGGGTTTTATGAATTCAAGATTTTTACATTCCACATGGAAGTGAGATCATACAGTATTTGTCTTTCTCTGTCTGACTTACCTCACTTAGCATAATGTCCCCCAGTTTCATCCATGTTGTTGCAAATGGCAGGATTTCCTTCTTTTGATGGCTGAGTAACATTCCACTGTATATATACAGTCATGCACCACTTAATGACAGGGATACATTCTGAGAAATGCCTCCTTAGGCAATTTTTTCATTGTGCAAACATCATAGAGTATGCTACAGAAACCTAGATGGTATAGCACATTACTGTAACTGTATGTGGTATACTTTTATATGACTGGCAGCACTCTGGGTTTGTTTACACGAGCATTACCACGAACTCATGAGTAATAATGGTGTGCTATGACATTACGATGGCTACGCTGTCAGTTGGTGAGAAAAAATTTTCAGCTCCGTTATACTCTTATGGGACCACCGTGGTATATGTGGCCAATCGTTGACAAAATCATTGTTATGGGTACATACTGTACAAAATTATCTTTATTCACCCATGGATGCACACTTAGGTTGTTGTCATGTCTTGGCTATTGTGAATAATACTGCAATGAACATGGGAGTGCAGATATCTCAAGATACTGGTTTCATTTCCTTTAGATATATACCCAGAAATGGGATTGCTGGATCTTACGGTAGTTCTGTTTTTAATTTCTTGAGGAACCTCCATACAGTTTTCCATATGGCTGTACCAATTTTTTTCTCAAAAACAAATTTTTTTAATTTGAGAACAACAGTGAAAGCTTTTGCACATCTGACAAGGCAGACTTGTTTTATAATAGATGCCACCCATACTCAGCTCTACCAGTATCATCACAAATGGAACATATTTTTTTTCTAACAAAGATATGGGTATAAGTAAAGGACTAAGACTAAACAGAGTCAAAGGAAAGATGAGGTTATCCCTTAGAGTGATTCACAACATAAGATTTAAATCACACCATCCAGTCTTCTAAGGCACTGGTTCTCAACTTGGCTTCCTATCAGAATCCCAGGACTCTTTGAAGGGAAATCCCGATAACTAGACTGCCCTTAGTCAAGAATCTCAGGGTTAGATCCAGGCATCAGTAATTTTTTAACCTTCCCAGGTGATTGCCAGGTGGCTGTATCAATTCCCACAAAAGTGCTCAAGCATTCCCTTTTCTCCACATCCAACACTTGTTCTCGCCTGTCTTGTTGAAACCAACAAATCAACCATTCTAACAGATGTGAGGTGATAGCTCCTTGTGGTTTTGATTTACATTTTTCTGGTGATTAGTGACAATGAACACCTTTTTTCATACACCTGTTGGCCATTTGTATGTATTTTTTGGAGAAAAGCCTATTCAGGTCCTTTGCCCATTTTAAAATTCAGTTGTTTTTCTGCTACGGTGTTTCCCCGAAAATAAGACCTAACCAGAAAATAAGTCCTAATATGATTTTTCAGGATGACATCCCCTGAACATAAGCCCTAACGCATCTTTTGGAGCAAAAATTAATATAAGACCTGGTCTTATTTTCGGGGAAACATGGTATTGAATTGTATGAGATTCTTATGTTTTGGATAGTAAGCTGTTATCAGACACAAGCATCATTTGGAAATATTTTCTCCAATTCCATAAGTTGCCTTTTCATTTTTCTGATTGTTTTCTTTGCTGTGCAGAAACTTTTTAGTTTGACGTAGTCCCACTAGTTTATTTTTGCTTTTATTGACCATGCTTTTGGTATATCAAAAAAAAAAAAAAAAAGTCATTGCTAAGACCAATGTCAAGGAGCTTTCCCCTATGTTTTCTTCTAGGAGTTTTATGTGCCAGGTCTTACATTAAAGTCTTTAATCTTTTTCAAGTTAATTGTTGTGTATGGGTCCAATTTCATTATTTTGCATGTGGTTATCAATTTTCCAATACCAATTACTAGAAAGACTTTTTTTTTAATTGGGGAATGTTGGGGAACAGTGTGTTTCTCCAGGGCCCATCAGCTCCAAGTCAAGTCGTTGTCCTTCAATCTAGTTGTGGAGGCGCAGCTCAGCCCCAAGTCCAGTTGCCATTTTCAATCTTTAGTTGCAGGGGGCGCAGCCCACCAGGCCACCCAGCCCACCAGGCCGCCCCCCACCACACACACACAGAGCTGCAGCAGCTCCTTGTCTTCCATCTAGTTGTCTTCAATCTAGTTGTGGAGGGTGCAGCTCACTGGCCCATGTGGGAATTGAAACAGCAACCCCACTAAGAGCTCGCGCTCTAACCAACTGAACCATCCGGCTGCCCCTAAAAAGACTATTCTTTACCCATTGCATATTCTTGGTGCCCTCGTTAAAGGGTTAGTTGGCCATATATGTGGGGGTTCATTTCTGGGCTCTCTGTTCTGTTTCATTGGTCTATGTGTCTGTTTTTATGCCAGTACCATGCTGCTTTGATTGCTATAGCTTTATAATATCATTTGTAATCAGCATGTGTGATGCTCATGGCTTTGTTCTTTCTCAAAATTTCACTGGCTAGTTGGGTCTTTGGTGGTTTTATACAAATTTTATGATTGTTTCTTCTATTTCTGTGAATAATGCCATTGGAATTTTGATAGAAGTTTAAGACCTATAGATCACTTTGGGTAGATGGACATTTTAAAAATATCAATTCTGATCCCTGAATGCAGGATATCTTTCCACTTACTTGTGCCTTTTAAAATTTCTTTGAACAATGTCTCATATGTTGAAGTGTGCGGGTCTTTTACCTCCTTCTTTAAATGTATTCCTAAGTAGTTTATTGTTTTGATGTTATTGTAAATGAAATAGTTTTTAAATTCCCTTTTCAGATAGTTTGTTAGTATATTAATGCAACTGACTTTTGTATGTTGATTTTGCATCCTGAAACGTGGCTGGATTTGTTGATTAGTTCTAACAGTTTTTTGATGTATCTTCAGGGTTTTCTATATATAAGATCATGTCATCTGCTGACAATTTTGCTTCTTCCTTTCTGATTTGGATGGCTTTCATTTCTTTGTCTTGTCTAATTGCTCTGGCAAGGACTCTCAGTGCCATGCTGAATAAAAGATGTGAGTGTGATCATTCTTGTCTTGTTCCTGAAAAGAAAAACCGTCCAGCTTTTCATCATTAAATGTGATGTTAGCTGTACTTGTCATAGGTAGCTTTTATTATGTTGAGGAGCATTCCTTCTACACCAAATTTCTTGAAAGTTGTTATCATAAAAGGACATTGAATTTTGTCAAATGTTTTTCTGCATTGAGATCATCATATGATTTTAATCCTTCATTTTGTTAGTGTGATGTTATCACATTTATTGATTTGTGAATGTTAAGCCAAACTTACATCCCAGGAATAAATCCCACTTGATTTTTGTGTATAATCCTTTAAATGTGCTTTGAATACAGTGTGGTAGAGTTTAGTTGAGGATTTAAAAATCCGTGTTTATAATGGATATTGAATGGTAATTTTCCTTTCTTGTAGTGTCCTTACCTGGCTTTAGTATGAGAGTAAAGAAGGCCTCACAATTGATATTTTTAAAATGTCCATACTACCCAAAGTGATCTATAGATTTTAAACCTCTATCAAAATTCCAATGGCATTATTCAGAAATAGAAGAAACAATCATAAAATTTGTGAGCCTAAAAGTGTTCTCTCCTCTTCAATTTTTGAAAGAGTTTGAGAAGGACTGGCATTAACTCTTCTTTAAATATTTTGTAGTATTTACCAGTGAAGCCATCTGGATATGGGCTTTTCTTTTTTGGGAGGTTTTTTATTACTGCTCTAATCTCCTTGTTATTAGTCTGTTCACATTTTCTTTTTCTTCGTGAGTCAGTCATATATTCTATGTCATAGGTTTGGTCATACATTCTATGTTTCTAACAATTTATCCATTTCTTCTAGGTTACCTAATTTGTTAACATATAATTATTCATAGTAGTTTCTTATGATCTTTATTTTTTCTGTATTATTAGTTGTAATGTCACCTCTTTTGTTTCTGATTTATTTTTGAGCCTTCTCTGTCAAATTTGTTTAGCTTTTTAAAAAAAAAACAGCTGTTAGTTTTCTTGATCTTTTCTATTGTTTTCTAGTCTCTGCTTCATTAATTTTTTTTCTCTCATCTTTGTTATTTCCTTACTTCTTCTACCTTTGAGATTAGCTTGTTCTTTTTCTAGTTCCATGAGATGTAAAGTTACATTATGTATTTGAGATCTTTCTTTTTTATTAATGTAGGCATTTATTGCTATAAAAGTCCCTGTTAAAACTGCTATTGCTGCATTCCATAAGTTTTGGTGTTGCATTTCCATTTTCATTTGTCTCAAAACACTTTTGGATTTCCCTGTTGATATCTTCTTTGACCCATTAGTTGTTCAGAAGTGTATTGTTTAATTTCCACATATTTGTGAATTTTCTGATTATCCTCCTGTTACTGATTTCTAGTTTCATATTATTGTTGCCACTAACATATGATCTATCCTGGAAAATGTTCCATGTATACTTGAGAAAAATGTATATTCTGGTACTGTTGGATAGAATGTGTATGTCTGTTAGGTCTATTTGGTGCATAGTATTGTACAAATTTGAATTTCCTTACTTATTTTCTGTCTATTGATAGTGGGGTATTAAAGACTCATACAGGGGTAGCCAGTTAGCTCAGTTGGTTAGAGTGTGGTGCTGGTAGCACCAAAGTTGCCAGTTCAATCTCCACATGGGCCAGCCACTGTGAGCTGCACCTTCCTTAAAAAATAAAAATAAAGACACATACAATTATTTTATTGCCTTTTATTACTGAATTCCTTTGATTTCTTTGTCTGGCTTAATTGTTCTAGTGAAGACTTCCAGTACTATGTTGAATAAGAGTGGTGAGAAGGGGCACCCTTGTTTTGGTCCTGATCTTGGAGGAAAAGCTTTCAGTCTTTCTCAGTTGAGTATGATATCAGCTGTGTGTTTGTCATCTATGGCATTTCTTTTTTGAGGTAGGTTCCTTCAATACCCAATTTGTGAAGTCATGAAAGTATGTTGTATTTTGTCAAATGCTTTTCTGCATCTATTGAGATGGTCATTTATCTGCATCTATTGAGATGGTCATTTTATGATTTTTATCTTTCATTCGACTTTCTATCAAGATTGTGTTTTAGGATTTCTATTTTAAGTTCAGCTGAGCATAGTAATTAATCCCTCAGTATTTACATATTCTAACCATGGGATAAAAAGGATGGAATTATGTTCAATATGTCACTGAACTTATACCAAAAATCATATAGCTGATCCATGTCCAAATTTATGAAGTTCATCATAAACATATCATAAAAGATGTCCTTCTCTATGCCCTCTGCACATTGTATTTTCATAAAAATTAACAATATTTAGGTAACCAAATGGTTAATGATACACAGTTGATAAGTTAAAGACTTAGTAGTACATGGAGGCCAGAAACATATTCAGGTCTCTCTCCCACCCCCAACACACATACAAAATTGGAAATTGGGATATATATGGGGCCCCTCAAAGAATTAAATTTTAAAAGAGTAAATAATAAAAAATATGTAAACTTAAAGAGGCAAAATATGTCCCACTCCACAAATTTACTATTAATCTGTTTAAAGAAATGATGTAGCTACAGAAAGAATGTGGGGAAAAATGGTAAAAGAAAGTATGTGGCAACCAGAGGGATGGGGGGAGAGGAGTTCCAGCATGGAAGCCTAGGAAAGACTTGGCCATGTCATCCTGGCATAGTAGATCCAGCGCTATCCAAATAAACTGTCCATTTGGGGCTAACCCTGCAGTGAAACAAACGCACCTGCTTCTCACACTGCCTTGACAGTAGTCATTACAATCATCCAACTAACTCTGTAAACTCTGAATCAAAGTCCATAAAACAACCATCTGACATAAGATTTAGTGCTTATTTAAAAGAATAAAAAGTATAGAGATTTCTGGAAGACTAAAATGAACTTCATACAAATATGTGTATCAAAATACCCCAGGGTTTCTGATACTCAAATCTGCAATCTTGACATTACATGCTATCGTCTCTTCATCTCTTTCTTTGTCCTCCTGACACCATGACTAATGCACATTATCGAAGCTGGCTGAATGTATTGTAGCAGTTACTACTTTTATAATGTCAAAGCCCAGAAGGTAAGCTAATTGCAATATAACTTCTTTTAGATAATAGGACTGTTTATTGGTGGGTAGTACAACCCTACATATGGGGAAAGCAATCAGAACTGTACTGAGGAAGAGTTTAGAGAAGTATTTACGATCGGATCTACTTTGGAACTGGGTGGTGCCTGATTCTCTGTAGTACACGTGACCAAAACCTACAGAACAGAAAATACAGCATAACATACATGTATCCATCATTAGAAAATAGACTCTGCCTTTCAAAAACTACATTTATGGTTGGTTGAATAGCCCAGATAAACTATGTTTTACTGAGCTGATGATAATGAGTATTCTATGGTGACTAACCCAGTTTAATAAAACCTTTCTCAGTTCCTTCTCCAGAAATGTGAGGGTAGAGAGAAGGTGTAGAGAAGTATCTTATTTTGGACCTTTCCAGAGAAAAATCTCAATTTTTGTAAGACTATTATGATTTGCTAATTTAATATGAAAATTTAAACAATAGGCAACAAGGAGAAAAAGAGAAAATATTTAGGGTGTAAAGAGCTCTTTAGAGTTTGTTTCATAACAATTACCTTTCAAAACTTTCATAACAACCTGGAGAGAAAACCCAACCAAATCAAAGATATGGAGAACTTGGAGGAAATATGCAACAGTCACCAGTGGAGATGTTTGTCATACAGTTTTGTTTTTCCTAGCATTTCTTAGTTTGAACAGATGTTTCCTTTCTAATTCTCTGCCATCATCATACAAGAAAAACCTCTCAATGCCCTTTTATAATGTGAGAAATGTGATTTGTAATAGCATCATTATTTCATAATTGAAAATACTGTGGTCTTCTGGGGAAAAAAGTGCATCAGAATTAATTTGTAGCTCTGGAGACCAGTGCGTTGCTATAACAACCAGAAAAAAAATGGTGCAATAATAGCTCTTCCTCAAAGATAGATAACTCACTAAATGATGAGATCTATAAATGCAGGTGTTTGTCATATTAATACAAACAAGCACCAAATACATTCATTTCTTTCATGAGCACCGAATCCATGTCTGACAATATGCTAGGAACTGGTGAAAAAGAGAGACATGGTCCCTCTTATGACAGAGTGAACATTCTAGTGGAGGAGAAAGATAATAAAAAGGGAAAAAGCCAACGCACAAAATAATTACAGCATGGGGATCATTAGAAGAAAAAGGACTAGCAATTTATGGCAGGCTACTGCTTGATGTTCAAAAGTACATGATGGTTCTCATCACAAGTAAAGGGTAATTACTGTGATTATAAAATATAATCGTAGTGGCAGGAAGTGAGCAGAATTTTATTGGAAATAAGTTTGCGGTACAGTTTGTGTTACCACACTGATTTATTACTAATAAAAATATATCCCCACCTTCAACCCTCCAAAATAATTCCAACATGTGAGGAAGGTCTTACAGGAAATAAAACAATGGGCCCTGATACCGGACAAAGCAGAGAATGGCTATTCTAGTATAGAATATGGATGTATCATAAATCTTGATTTTAAGAGCATATGAGCTTTAGTAAAGTGAAGGAATAAAGAATGGGGTCTTACAGCCTTTTTTTTTTTTAAGATTTTTTTTTTTTTTTTTTAAGATTGTATTGGGGAAAAGGAACAGGACTTTATTGGGGAACAGTGTGTATTTCCAGGACTTTTTTTTCCAAGTCAAGTTGGAAATCTTAGTTGTGGAGGGCACGTTCAGCTTCCAGTTGTCGTCCTTTCAGTCTTAGTTGTGGAGGGTGCAGCTCAGCTCCAGGTCCAGTTGTCATTGCTAGTTGCTAGTTGCAGGGGGAGCAGCCCACCATCCCTTGTAGGAGTCGAACTGGCAACCTTGTGGTTTAGAGGACGGGCTCCAACAAACTGAGCCATCCGGGAGCTCAGCTGCAGCTTAGCTCAAGGTGCTGTGTTCAGTCTTAGTTGCAGGGGGCGGAGCCCACCATCCCTTGCAGGAGTTGAGGATTCGAACTGGCAACCTTGTGGTTGAGAGCCCGCCCACCTGAGCCATTCGGGAGGCAGCTCAGCTCAAGGTACCGTGTTCAAGCTTAGTTGCAGGGGGCAGAGCCCACCATCCCTTGCGGGACTTGAGGAATCGAACTGGCAACCTTGTGATTGAGAGTCTGCGCTCCAACCAACTGAGCCATCCAGGAGGCAGCTCAGGTCAAGGTGCTGTGTTCAATATTAGTTGCAGGGAGCGGAGCCCACCATCCCTTGCAGGACTCAAGCAGTTGAACCGGCAACCTCGTGGTTGAGAGCCCACTGGCCCATGTGGGAATCGAACTGGCAGCCTTCGGAGTTAGGAGCATGGAGCTCCAACTGCCTGAGCCACCAGGCTGGCCCATTTTACAGCCTTTATTAATAAAAATAATTTAAGAAACACAATGCTAATTGAAGCATTACTATTATTATTTTGGCTTGAATTCCCCTGAAATTGGGTGGATTCAACATGAAGATAAGCGTTGTTTGTGTTTTTTTCTTTTTTTTTTTTTAAATTTTATTTTATTAAATTTATTGGGGTGACAATTGTTAGTGTTTGTGTTTTTTTCAATGGATATCATTTCATATCAAACTATTTAGATAGCTGCACAACAATCACCACTAATTCCAAAACATTTTCATTGCCCCCCAAAGAAACTCCATACTTATTAGCAGTCACTATTCATTTCCTCCTAACCCTCTGTATGCCCCGTCTCTCAGTCGTTGGTAACCACTAATCTACTTTCTGTCTCAATGGGTGTGCCTATTCTGGATATTTCATATAAATGGAATCATACACTATGTGTCCTTCTGTGTCTAGCTTCTTTCACTTAAATCATGTTTTCCAGGTTCATCCATGTTGTAACTCTATTCTTTTTTTATGGTCAAATAATATTCCACTGCATTGATATTGACAGTTTTTCATCCATTTATCAGTTGATGAGTATTTGTATTTTTTTCTACTTTTTGCTAGTTATGAATGCTGCTGCTATGAACATTTGTGTACCAGTTTTTTTCCGGACATGTTTTCAGTGCTCTTGGATATATACCTAGGAATGGAATTGCTGGGTCACATGGTAACTCAATGTTCAGCATTTTGAGGAATTGCAAACTGTTTTCTAAAACAACTGCACCATTTTACATCCCACCAGCAGGGTATGAGGGTTTTAGTTGAACCGGCAACCTCGTGGTTATTTTCTGTGGTTTTTTTTGTTGTTTTATTTTTAAATATAGTAATCCAAATGGATGTGAAGTGGTATCTTACCATGGTTTTGATTTGTAGTTCCCGAATGACTATTGATGTTGAGTATATTTTCATGTAGCTTGATGGTCATTTGTATAATCTTCTTTGAAACATGTCTGTACAAATCCATTCTCTATTGTCAACTGGATTATTTGTATTTTTATTATTGAATTATATGAATATTTTACATATTCTAGACACAAGACTCTTATCAGGTATATAATTTGTCAGTATTTTCTCCCTTTGTGTGGGTTGTCTTTTCACTTTACCGATGACATCATATAAAAAAAACAAAAGTTTAATTTTGATTAAGTCCAATTTATCTGTTTTTCTTTTGTTGTGTCACTGATTTTTCATTTTCCTTTCTTGCCTTTTTTTTTTTTTTGACAAATGTTGAACAGTTTTCATAGAGTGTATTCTGAAATAGTTCAAATAAAGACAAGTCCCAATAATGGAGCTTTGAAGGGAGCTATCGGACAGGCCAACTACTGAAAGTGCTCTGGGGATAAGGCTTTTTGGGAGCTCTAAGTCCATTCTCTTCCCTCCAGTGGCTGCTAAGCTGCTGTTTTTCATAGCCACAGTACATAGTTGTGAAACTACTGAATTTCCATGCTCCCGAGGAGTTGGGGAGAGATTTAGCTATTTTTCTTTTTTTTTCTTTTTAGTTTCCAATTACAGTGATATTGAATATTTTATTAATTTCAAGTGTACAGCATAGTGGCAAGGCATTTATATAATTCACGAAGTAATCCCTCTGATTAGTCTAGTACCCACATGGCACCATACATAGTTATGACAATATTATTAACTATATTCCCTATGGTTTACTTTACATCCCATGGCTATTTTGTAACTACCAATCTGTACTTCTTAATCCTTTCACCTTTTTCACTAAACCTCCCAACCCCCTTCCTATCTGGCAACCATCAGTTTGTTCTCTGTATCTGTAAGTCTGCTTCTGCTGTGATTGTTCATTTATTTTCTTCTTGAGATTCCACACATAGATGTAATCATATGATGTTTGTCTTTCTTTCTTTGACTTATTTCTCTTAGGCCCAACCATGTTGTCACAAGTGGTAAGATTTCATTCTGTTTTTTATAGCTGAGTAATATTCCTTTGTGTGTGTGCGTGCGCGTGTTTGTGTATCATCTTTTCCTTATCTAATCATTTATCGATGGACATTTAGGTTGCTTCCACATCTTGTCTATTGTAAATAATGCTGCAATGAACATAGAGATGCATATATCTTCTTGAATTAGTGTTTTGGATTTCTTGGGATATATACCCAGGAGTGGAATTGCTGGGTCATAAGGTAATTCTATTTTTAATTTTTTGAGGAACATCCATACTGTTTTCATAATGGCTGCACCAGTCTGCAATCCTGCCAACAGTGCATGAGGGTTCCTTTTTCTCCACATTATCGCCAACACTTGTTGTTTGTTAATTTATTGATGATAGCCATTCTGATAGGTAGGAGGTGATATCTCATTGTGATTTTTATTTGCATTTCTCTGATAATTAGTGATGTTGAGCATCTTTTCATATGTCTATTGGCCATCCGTATGTACATCTATAAATACCTATTGAATTCCTCTGCCCATTTTTAAAATTTTAAATCAGATTGCTTGTTTTTTGTTATTGAGTTGTAGGAGTTCTTGGTATATTCTGGATATAAAACTCTTATCAAATATACGGTTTGCAAATATTCTCTCACATTCCATAGGTTGCCTTTTAATTTTGTTAATTGTTTCTTTTTAATTTCTTGAGGAATCCTCATAGTATTTTCCATAGTAGATGGACCAACCTGCAATTCATTCCGTCAACAGTGCACGAGGGTTCCCTTTTCTCCACATCCTCACCAACACTTGTTACCTTTTGTCTTCTTGATGACAGCCATTCTAACAGGTATGAGGTGATATCTCATGTGGTTTTGATTTGCATTTCTCTAATGATTAGTGATGTTGACCATCTTTTCATGTACCTGTTGGCCATTTTGATGTTTTCTTTGGAAAAATGTCTATTCAGTTCTTCTGCCCATTTTTTAATTGAATTCCTTGTTTTTTATTTTGAGCTGTAGGAGTTCTTATTTTTTGTGTATATTGTGGATATTAACATCTTATCAGCTATATGGTTTGCAAATATTTTCTCCCATATCCATAGGATGCCTGTTCATTTTCTTTTTTCTTTTCTTTCTTTTTTTTTTTTTTTTTTTTTTTTTTAAAGATTTTATTGGGGAAGGGGAACAGGACCTCATTGGGGAACAGTGTGTACTTCCGGGACTTTTCCAAGTCAAGTTATTGTCCTTTCAATCCCAGCCATGGAGGGTGTAGCTCAGCTCCAGGTCCAGCAGCCGTTGTTAGTTGCAGGGGGCACAGCCCACCAGAGATGAGGAGTCCAACCGGCAACCTTGTGGTTGAGAGCCCATGCTCCAATCAACTGAGCCATCTGGCCACCCAGAAGCTGAACGGCAGCTCATTGACTTTCATTCTAGTTGCGAAGGGAGCAGCTCGCTGGCCCATGCAGGAATCAAACCAGATAGCCCCACTGCCCAGAGCTCATGCTCCAACCAACTGAGCCACCCGTCTGCCCCCTGTTCATTTTCTTAATTGTTTCTTTTGTTATGCAGGAGCTTTTTAGTTTGATGAAGTCCCACTCATTGATTTTTGCTTTTGTTGCTTGTGCTTTTGGTGTCATATCCAAAAAAGAAAAAGAAAAAGAAAGAAAAAATCATTGCCAAGACTAATGTCAAGAAGCTTCTTTCCTTTGTTTTCTTCTAGGAGTTTTACAGTATCACGTCTTATGTTTATATGTTTAATCCAGTTCAAGTTAATTTTTATGAGTAGTGTAAGCACTTCCTGATTTCAAACTGTATTACAAGGCTACAGTAATTAACACAATATGATATTGACATATAGATCGACGGAACAGAATTGAGAGCCCAGAAATAAGCCCCCACATATATGGTCAACTAATATTTTATAAGCAAGCCAAAAGCACCACATGGGGAAAGGCTATTTTCTTCAACAAATGGGGTTGGGAAAACTGGATTACCACATGCAGAAAAATGAATATTTCCCCTATCTTACAGGGATCTTATTTTAAACACTAGGTTGTGCCTCACCTTTTCCTTAATCTTTTGAATCTCCTGACAAGTAATACAGTTGGTTGATTCCTATTCTCTTTTCTTGAACATTCACAGAGCCAGTAGATAGCCAACATGGGAGAAAAAAATGGACCTGAGTTTCCAGAAAATCAGGAACTGACTATACAGAGAATCTTTGACATTTCAGAGACTCCAAGAATTAATCATATGGCAACTTTAAGGTTGATTCTAGCTACAATTCAAAACTTCATGATAATAAATGTGCACAGATTTTTGATAAGTTTAGATTATATTTTGAAATAAAATATGACATGATCATATATTTAAATTAGAACAACAATACTATGCAAATTGATTCAAATTTAGAGGCTACTTTTCATTCCTTAAATCTACATTCAACTGGTATTTGGCAAGTACAGAGAACAGAGGTAGTATTTGGAGAAGCATTCCTTATTATTACCTTGACATATTTAGTACCATAACTGTGAATTTAAAAAACAACAACTTGATAATTATGAAATTAGCTCAATGCTCTGATTGAGATTACTTTATCTGAACTCAAATGGTCAAAATATAATACTAAAAATACAAATAGTATAAATACCTAATACAATACTAAAACTATAAGCATAATATAATACTAAAAATACTATGTTTAAATATATTAAAACTTACACTTTGATCATGGAGGTTTTCTTGGGTTTTATTTTGAACTAAAGACAATTTTTTATTTCTTTTCTCAGTTGTACTAAGATGACTTTGCTTCAAGTCTGGACTCTCTTTATTCAGAGTTCTTAGTAAGCAGTGCTAAGTGTCCTAAATTGTATCACATGATTGGAGGACCAAATAAACCTCAAGCAGAATAATAGCAATTTTACTTTCCAAGTCCTATGTTTGAGATGGTGTACACATTGGAAAGATGATGTAGATTTCATCATAAATGCTAAGTGGAAGGCAGAGAGCATACTAGAAAGTGCCCTGATTTACAGACAAGAAACACAGTAGTAATTCTGATTTTACTAATAATTAGTAGTGTGACCGTTGGTATATTATTTAAAGTTCTTTGGGTTTAAGTAAGAAAACTGGGCTCTAATATTCTATGAGTGTAACTGACAAAAAAATTAAGAATTACCTAGTGATCAAGAATGATACACAGAAATTCAAGCCATTTAAGGACTATTTTAAAAATAGAAATTTTAGCAATATATACCTTAGATTGTTTCAATCTAGGATATGTGCAGTTCTATTTTACAATAACACTTCCAGTCTTAAATGTTTTTCAACTCTGTTCGAGGCACTTTGGTTGGTGTTATGAGAGAAAGACAAAGTAGATCGTATTCCTCCTGTTCTCACAAAGCTTACCAGTTAAGAGGTCCACTCTCTCAAGTATCCTTCCCCATGCTGCTCTTTTTCTTTCAGCAGAAAACCTTGCATCCTAATTCAAAGAAAGAATTAAGATTAGAGGCATAAGCTACCTGAAATCCAAAACCATACCTAGAAATTCATCTCCATCTATATGCCCTCCCCCACTTTCTTCCTCCAGGTTTGGGAAAAGGGTCCTGGCTCCTGTTCAGGTGTCATCCTGCCACTTGTGCTTTGGTCCATCTCCTCCCTTCCCATGAACTTATAGGCGGCCCAGGGCCCTCATTATTCTCTCTAATGAATGGCTTTATGCCTGAGCCCAGTAAAGGGTTTAAGACTACAGCAACCAAAAACACAACCTCGATATTCTCTCCCTCACTAGGTACTTGCCCATTGCCTTCCAAAGAATATCCTATGCTTGCTGTTTCCACTTTCTCACATCTTAACATGTGAGGGAAGATCAATTGTTAGAGCAGGTTTTCTTCCCTATGAGCACAGCCGTTAGGAGCTTTCCCGTCCTCCTCCCTCCTCTGATATCTTGTAAAAACAGTTTTCCTGCGGGCACAGCCGTTAGGGGCTTATCCGCCAGAGCAGTATCTAGCAATCACAGCTGTCAGGGACGGACTTCCCTGGCACCCCACCAGCTTTAACCAATCCCTTAGCGCCGCAATAGCAATGGCGTGAACCCCCTCCCAAACCCGGAAGCCTAACGTTATAAAACAAAACGCCCGACCCCAGTGAGTGCTCATTCTTTTGGGAATGATCCCGCTGAGTCCACCAGCGAAATAAAGCTTTGTTCTCCCTGATCTCTGCGTGCTGCGTGAGTTTCTTGGTCCCTGCCGCTTTTCCGCAACACAATTACTGTTGACATGGTGCCAGTTATCCTGCTGGATGCCCCACCTACTGGACTTGGCTGACTGCTTCTTCATGGTGTTTTTAATTTGTCCTTCTGGCTGCTGTCTTTCCTGTAAATTGGAAGTTTGTTCTAATGGCTTAATTAAATTCAGGTTCAACATTTCTGGCAACATATATTTAATTCTTGCCACACAGCAGCCTACCCGTCTGTTTCCTTGTACCTGCCCCTAAAGAAAGGAGTCTGTGAGACGGATCCTTTCAGGGACTTTGCTTCACCTTTGTGCTTACACCTTATGTCTCCCTGTTTGGCCCCAAAATATGGCTGGGCAGCCAATGACGGGTAAGACTCCCCACGGGGGCGGGGGGCGAGGAGGGGGAGCAACCCAAGCCAGGCAAAGCCACGTGGGGACCAACAGGAGAATCCACAGGGTTGATAGAGGTGGGCACAGTCCCCCGTCTTCCCCTGGCTAAGGGGAGCCTCTGCCTCTGTGGCTGCATTCCTTCCCACAACCTGCAGGGGAAGAGATTCAATGATGTTCTCTCCATCTATTCATATGCATATAGGTTTTGTCCCTTGGGGAAGTACATACATCCTGAGACTTATGGTTCAGCTGCCTGCAGGCAAGGGTGATTGGCTTGAATCAGTTTCCTATTATAATGTATGGGATTCACAGATCTTGAGATTGACAAGCTTTATCTCCTTTACTTCCCCACCTAACTAATAAAAGCTATGGGTAGGCCCAATTTGGGACTTGAGGCTGGAGTCCCTTGGCCCCGCTTGCAGTCTATTAATGGCTACTGTCTTTCTTAACCCTGTGCCGCCCTCCTGCCTCCCCACAACTCTCGTCACGCGGGACGTGACATTTAATAAAAACATGAATTGTTGTTGTTGTCATGTTACAAGAGGAGCTATGAGGCTTGAATTTGCCTATGCCCTTTAAAGGCTGGGTAAACTCATATTTGGTACATGGTTAACTAAAGTTTCATCTCACTCATTCTAATCCATTCTTACCAGGCTGTTGCCCCCAAGCAAATATTCAGATTGAAACTTCTTTGCAAAATACCACCAATGACCCTCTAATTGCCAAATCAAATTCCTTGATGTGATATGGTTGGCCATATCCTGAAAGTGATACAGAAAAGGTATTACTGAGTTGATTACTGTTGTGGGAGACTAGGGTTCAATCCAGCAGGGACCCTCTATGGATCCATGCAGAGTGCATTTCAGAATTGTCCCTTTTTTAAAGTTGGGATGCTGAGGCACATATCTGCCAATCCCCACTCTCCATTACTTGAGGACTGCCCAGGAGCACTAACTTCCCCCTTGAGCTCCTGTTCTGTGGTTGCGGAGTATTGCCCAAGAGAAAGAGCCTTCAGAGAAAGCCCCGAGTCAGAAAAGCAAAGCTGCCTGTTACCATGGTCTTAGAGTGTCCACCATAGTTGCAGCTGAAATCAGAGGCTGGCCAAAAGGATGTGACATGGGACATCACATGCCTCAGCTAGTGTCCCCAAGTCTAATCTGACTCCTATATTCTCAAACTCACTGAATAATAGCACTATTTACTGGGTCATTGTGACAGAGATTGCTAATTGCCCCCATTTCATTCTCTTCTTTTCCCTATTAGTAATTAGTAAGAGCTGTTTGGCTGTGGGATGAATGAGAGGGATAGGCTGGTAGGTTCCCAGAAAAGGAGAGAGGATTGGAAAAGAGCTTAGGCATTTAAGGAGAGAACCCTGGCAGTCTGGAGGCTTAATTCCTACCATTTCTAGGAGACAGGACTTAATGGCAAGGATGTGATGAGACTGTGTGTGTGTGTGTGTGTGTGTGTGGTGTTACAGGCACTTGGGACACATTTGCTTGTGAAAAGTCATTATCCAGCAGTATATGGAATTTAACGTTTAGCTGTGAATTTATTGTGGAAGGATTAGACAGATTTGAAATGACCGTCCTAGCAATAAAGCCTGCATGGTGTTGTGAATTGTCTGCACTTGGATACAGGAAGCCTGGACACTTCTATATTAAAATATATTAGCTTACTAATATATTTAATAATAGAATTCATCTAATAGCTACCCATCTGATAACAACAGTTCCTAGTTGACCTTGCAGCTGGAGGTGGTGCTATGGTTCAGTTCTGCCCAGCGGAAAAATGGCAAAAGTGATGTAAAAGTCCTCTAAAAAGGAATGTTTCTTTGTCCTCCATTTCCTCTTTCCCCTTTCCTGCAGACTACAACCTAGAAATATAATTCTGGTGAGTGTGCTTAGCTCCTGAAGATGAGGACAACTCACTAGGGTTGGGGGGGAGAATAATAAAGGAACCTGGGTTCAGGAACAACCTCATCAGGCAGAACCACCCTGCCAGCAGTTGACTGTTCACTGCTGGACTGAATGGAGAGAAGCAAGTTTCTATCTTGTATTTTAGGGCCTCTTTGGTGTAAATGTTTGGCCTATACCTTAAATACAATATACAAGCAAGAAACTTGGGAAATAGCTTATGGTCCTTCCTTTCTTGTATACCCTGCAGCTCCCGCCTCCCCAAACATACAACTAGATAGGTCTAGTTCAACATCTTTAACCACTCATATGTGTTCCTTTCTCATCAAACCCATTGAGTGCCACATCATCTCATTGTCCAGACTGTAACAGCAGTCCTTTAACGATTCTTGCCCCTATAGTCTTGCACTGTCAATATATCCAGGTGAAGAGTCGCAATAAAAAATATTCAATTGTGTCAAGTCCCTACTTAAAAATTGTCAGTGAATTCACATGGTATGCAAAAAAAAAAAAAAAAAAAAGTCAACTCTTTGGCATGGCATAAAAAGTCTTCAAGATCTGATGCTTACCAACTTTGCCAGCTTGCTCCCATCCCATTTCCCCTCACATCCTAGGATTAGGTCAAAACAAAATACATGCTACACCCAGAACATTCCCATCTTTGGGACTCTACTGTCTCTGTCGTCTGCCACATAGGAACTGTAAACCCTTACTGAGGTTATTTTCTTACCTGTCTGTCTACCTCAGCATTTTCATCCCCCAACTTCATCTATCACAAGTGATCAAACTTGGCTATTCGGAGTTCTAGGCCACTCCAGAATTATCTGCCAGAGAAAATACTGCCTTTTTCTGGGTTTTCGAGGCTGGTAGGATGTGGGTCTTGGAAGTCCTGGCAATCATTTTGGCTGTCACATGAGAAAATCTCGTCAGACCGATGGTGTAGTAGAGATTGCTATTTATACCACAATGTCCTTCCTCCGCATTCTACAAGAAGGAACCTCTGAATTTTTACTAGATACCTGTTGACCCAGAATAAAGATTGCGTCTCCCAAGCACCTTTGCAGCAAAGTGTGACCACGTAATTAAGATCTGGCCAATGTCATGTGACTGGAAGCTATGTGCACAACTTCCCTTTGCACAACCACACCTAGATCCTAACTAATGTATAAAGTGAGAGGAAAACATTGACCCATGTTATCTTCTCTGCACAAAGAAAGCCATAATGTAATTGAGTCTCTGGATCAGGCTGTGCCCTAAAGAGTCATTGCCATTTGCTAGTTTCTCCAGAATTAAGGAACAGTTTGACCACCAAAATATTCCTGATTAAGATATGGTGGTTGTAAGCAGGTAAAATTGCTTCGGAGGTGAGAATATGAAAGGTTGATTCCACTGGAGAGAGGTAACTGCCCAGAGTAGGATGGTTTCTGAGAAAATGTCTCAAAAATGAAGGGAATGGCATGCAACAACATCTGTTCCCTACACTCTCTGGTCTTGGAACATGTTTAGTCCACAAGGTTAAAGAAATGAGCAAGACAGGAGCTGATGGGATAGAGCTGGGTGACCAAATGGCCCAAAGTCAAGGAGAGGGCACAAAAGCTACTGCCTAACTGGCACTAAGACTTGGTAAATTCTGTGAACACTATCTTTTTTCCCTTCACTAAAAAACTGGTTTGTATACATTTAACCATCTTGATGATTCTAAAATTAGCTTATCAGTTAATTCTCTTGAGATTGGTAGTCATATTTTCTATAAATAATTTTCCTCCTGATACTTTCATATTTGTTTTATCACATTTGCTATAATGAATATTCTTTTAAAGTTGTAATGATAAAAAGGTGTTGAAGATTTTAAGAATGGGAGAGACCCGATGAGAGGATACAGGCAAAGTAGAACAGCTGACAAGCATGCAACCGGTGGGGCAGCAGTGCAGGCTGCAGTGGCAGCAGCAGTGGCACAGTGCTCAGCGTGCAGTGTCTTAGAAGCAGCAGGGAGACACCCCTGCGTCCCAGCTCCTGTGCTGGTGCAGCCACCCTCTGTCCCTCTGCTCTTGCATCCTTCACTAGCACTATGGCTGATCAGCTGACCCAAGAACAGACTGCTGAATTCAAGGAAGCTTTCTCCCTATTTGACAAAGATGGTGATGGCACCATCACAACAAAGGAACTTGGAACTGTGATGAGGCCACTGGGTCAGAACCCAACAGAAGCTGAATGGCACGATGACCAATGAAGTCGATGCTGACGGTCATGGCGCCATCAACTTCCCGAAAGTTTTGACTATGATGGTTAGAAAAATGAAGATACGAATAGTGAAGAATAAATCCACAAGGCATTCCAAGTCTTTGACAAGGATGATAATGGTTATTATCAGTGTAGCAGAAGTGAGTCAGATCATGACAAACTTCACCAAAAACTAACAGATGAAAGAGATGAAATAATCAGAGAAGCAGATATCAATGGAGATGGACAAGTCAACTATGAAGACTTCGTCCAGATGATGCTTGCAAAATGCAGACCTATTTTCAACCCACTTCCCCCCTCTACAAGAATCAAATTGAATCTTTTATTTACCTTTTGAAAAAAAATCATTTATTCATTGTTTCTATATAGTAAAACTGAATGTCAAAATTATCTTCTGTCCACACATACAAAAAACCTGCATGTATGAGTTGGTGGTTGTGTACCTAAAGATCAAGCTACCCATCCATTTTATAACATAAATACTTGTACTACCTTAATGAGAGGGAAGACTTAGTGGGCTCCTTGCAGTTCCATTTGCTAATGATTAATACGGACTGGTCAGTTTTTTATGCAAGCAGCTTGACAATTGAACACAGTCAGATATTTGTATTAAAAATGAAAAATGGAAAAACAAATTCAAAACCTATCCAAATGGGTTCTAGTTCAGTTTGTTAGCATACATCATCATAGCTGGTTACTGAAAGCAAATACATTTAAAATTGGTTTACCTCAGGATTTGTGTAGAAACATGGCTGACGCCGCCCCATTAGCAGGATGGTCCTCTTGGACTTCCTTCCATGGGCCGCGATCCGTGTTGACGGTGACTCACCCTGATGGCATGCCCTTGTGTGTGGGTTTTGCGTTGTCTGCATTGTACTAGAGTGAAATGGGTGTCAGGCTGTTACTGTTCATACACATTTTGAAAAAGAAACTTTCACCAAGAAAGCATCTTTGGACCCTGTTTTTAAACCCTTCTGAACCATGCCTTGGAGGCAGCAAATGGTTGTAGCTGTGGACATCAGCACAACCATCAACACTGCTGTTCAAGAAATTACAATTTACGTTCATTCCAAGTTGTAAATGCTAATCTTTTTATTTTTTTTCCCAAGAAAAAGACCATTAACTTAAAAAAAGAAGCACACAACATAAAATGCTTCCAGGAGTTCAAATCTAAAGCAGACTGTAGATGTCTACATTCTGGTTATCACACTTGAGCATTTCAAAGACAAGTAAACTTTCTTTCAAAGTTTAGGGGATTGACATAGAGCTGCAAACTTTTTATATTTCCAATGTATGAACATTAAAACAAATTCAATTAAATAATTTTAGTTTATAACTCATTCATTGTGTTTTACATTTTTTCCTCGTTTCAGTACAAATTGATAAAAATGACACCAGGCAAAGCACTGGTTCCTAGTTTACTGAGCAGTGATTAACAATTTAAATTTAATCCTAAACCCAAATTAAACAAGATATTTGCTAAAAATTAGCCTTTTATTTTACCCCTTTGGGAACACTAATGCCATTTATTATTCAAATTTTAAGTATTGAAATAATTTGAATTCCCTAGAGGCACACAGATACAAAAAATAATTAAGATTATTTTGAGTCTTACAGATAGTAGTCCCGAAAATGACCTACTGAGCATTTGTTAAAAGATGTGCCAATTAATTGTAAAACTAAGACAAAGGTGCTTTCCTGTCAGGAAGGGATTTCAACACTGTTCGTTGGGTCACTTACTGCATGAGTAAGGCTTTCATACATTCAGCTGAAACACTAAATTAAGAGGTCAGAAGACCTGGGTTCTAGTGCCAGTTTTATTTGAAACTAACCATGTACAGATCACTTATCTTTAAAATAATGATTAACATCTATTCCCTAATTCACAAGCATATCACAAAACCAAAATCCTTACTAAGAAAACCTCTTTGTAAACCAAACATTACTAATTACTAGCTTATAACTAAAAGGTTGAGAATGACAATTTAGACAATCTGTCTTGTATCAGTCGGTTGCATACCTTAATTCTGCAGATGAATAATCTGGTTAAGGTAATTAAGCATTGTCCTATTTCACCTTACAAAACAAAAAGCTATCAACAAGAAGTTAATGGTGAAGAAAAGGTGGCCAAAAACTAACACTACTGAGAAATAGCTTTCTATGTGATGAGCAGTGCTTAGTACCATCCCTGATATCAAATGGAACAAAAGTGAGCTCAGGCCACTAAAGCATACTTGCTTTATTTCACTAGAAATAATGTTAAACAGGAATGTCTTGTGGACTCTTCAAATAGCTAATTAAAATAGCTAAAAAAGAAATTATCTGTGTGTTTGTTTTGTTTTAATCTTTTCTCTGTCACTCTTTTTTCATTCAAAATTCAGTTCCCCATCCCAGAGCACACTCCTAGATACTCTGCCAGGGTAATAAGAAATGTCAGCATTCAGTCAGTAGAGAATAAACACAGAAGAGGAGTTAGCATGTTGTTCAACAAAGATTCAAGATAGAATAATTCTAAGTGGGTATAGAAAAACTTATAACCATAAACATTTGTATATGTACACCATTTATCATGTATATTATGACAATCGTATGTATTTACAGACCCTCAAAAGGTAAGCACCTGTGTGTTCATGTATTTAACAATGTCGTGTTTGTGCAATTTCGTTTCTACTCTGGACTTTCCCTTACATCATGGTGATACAAAAACAAACAAACAAAAGAAAACAAACACAAATAACAAAGACTACAGCATGGTTCACAGAGAAATACAGAGCAGATACAAATACCCTAATAAAATAAACATGTGTACGTAGCACTGCTTAGGGAAATACTTTAGAGGAAATATATTTTCACTATTGGCCCCAAATGCCATCATCCACTGTGTTCTTTAACTGTCAACTTTTAATACAAAAATACCTTCAAGCTGATAATCATTTATAGTTACTTACAAAACTGACAGAATATTTCAACGCTACACAAAACTGTTCTATACACAGCTTAAAGTTTTAAAGTTCTCTGCTGGCAATTAATTTTATAGTTGATAGACACAATAACTACTCCTCTCAATAAAATACTGTTTTTAGCTTATACATATTTTCAAAACCAATATTACCTCACAAAACAGTAAAGAATAAATCACCTCATCCTGAAGAATCCTCTAAGACAAACACCAAACCATACAGCCAAATTATTTTAGGAACGCTTATAAAATTTTTAAGACAAGGCATGACCAATGGATAAAAATTTCTGTTACCCAATCAAATGTCCAATGAAAAAAAGGATTGTTCCTCTAATTCAATGAAGCATGTATCAGGGAGAGATAGAAATATGAACTTACAAATTAAGTTACTTATTTCTCTTTTGGTTTAGAAGGGTGTTTAAATAATTGGTGACACTACCAGAATGGATGTGTTTTAGATTTAAAAATGGTCACATTTATTAAATATACATTTTATATTCCAAAATTAGAAGCTAAATTTCTTTTAAAACAGTGGAATCCTGATTTATTTTTATTTTCTGTGAGCTCTTAAGACCATTCTGCACTATATCAAAATGAAATCGCTATTTAATAACCTTTGTATGTTCAATTTCTTTCCTTTGCAAAAGAAAATGAAACCAAATTTAACAAACTATTTATTAACCTAGAATACTAAAAACTGACTACTTTAGAATTTGGTAAATCTATTTTCATTATTCTGAAGGAAAATATAAACCTTCAAAACCATAGCAACAATTTCTAGTCCAATTTTCTATTATAAAACTTAAAAAGTTAAATGCTTCGTGGCACTAAATAGAATTAAAAAGTTAACTGAAGACTAAATTAGATAACCAAAATATAAGCAGTGTAACTAACTATAACAATTCACCGGTACAATGAATACTTGAACAATGAAAAAACCACCAAGCATTTTAATCAATTGTACACTTCATTTTTTGCATATTTTAATCTCGACTTTTAGCACAGTAAATTATTATATAGGTTAATTTTGTGGACTGTTTTTAAATTTTGGAACGTTACACTAGTAATTCAACATTACGCTTTCGAAACCAAATCTGTGGTACTAATCAACTTTTTTTTTTCAGGAAAAGGAAAGGATATCTTTTTAAAATACATTCCATAGCAGTAGAATCACCTGTAATGTTTCCAAATATTTACAAAGAGCCCTGCGGATCCTGTGCATTTCGCTGAGGTGCTACCTGCACCCAGACTTCATCATCAGAAAAAGAACTTGAACTTCCTGACTCAGAGTCCAGCTCACTGAATCCGTCTAAGTCCCATTCAGTACTAGACTCACTCCGTGCATCATCTTCCTCAGTGATAAAACTCTGACCAGGTTCAAGGCAAGAAGGATAAACACGAGCACAGAGGCAAATAAAGCCCGAGTCAAACTGCAAAAGACCTAACATTGTACCTATATTAATCCATAGGTCTTCCCTAGTATCATATTCGTACACAGTCACCCGGTTTTTTTTCCATTGTGGGGTGGTAGAAGTGATGAGAAGCAACTTTTGGCCATGATTGACAATCTGATAGTTCTGGGTCTCTGAGTCCAGGGGAATATTACTAATCCTCCGCCATTCTCCCCTGGCTGGGTTATAGACCTTCATGACCGGGATGTCACAGATACAATAGATCTCATCATTGAAGACACAGGCTTCCTGAAAGTCACTACGTTTAAGAGAAGCACAGTTCAACCACATATTGTGACTAGGATCATAGCAGAGCATGCGCTTACTGTTCACAGCATAAAGATAGTTCTGAACCACTATTAATTCGAAGGAATAGAAGGAATGGGGTACAGGCGCCACCAGTGCCCACTGGTTTCTCTGAACACTGTAGCATTCCACTTCCTTCAATTTAACGCCAGTAATAGGGTCTCGCCCACCCAAGATGTAAATGTACCCATTAAGGTATGCCACATCCATGCCCTCACGGCACAGCAAGCGATCTGCAAGTTGCTGCCAACTGTTCTGGGCTGGTTTATACACCCAGAGGTCTTTCCTGGGCTGGGCAGCTAGATAGATGTCATGGTCTGGAGAGACACAGACAGCTGAGGAGGTGATAGTCTTAGTGTGGGCCAAGCTGGTCAAAGGTGAGGGCATTGTGTAAATGTCCCCTGAGTATGGGTCATAGCAGAGAAAGGGATCTCTGGGATGTCCAAAGAAGATCACCATCTCCTTGGCACACACACCCAGCCTCTGGGGTGGATTTTCTGCTGCAGAAACAACAGAGCTGCTGCTGCACTCTGGCTTTGGCACCAGAGACTTGTACAACATGTCACCATATCGCATCTGCAGGGCCCCTTCAATAAGGTCCAGACAGTACTTCTTCACAATGGGCTTGGTTAACAGCGCTTCCAGGTAATCCTGATCTTCATCAGTGAAGTGTGTCCAGCGGACACACTTGAAGACTTCCGCAGCGCTGGGACCCCGCTCCTTGGGAGCCGCTTCCAACCACTGCACCGCCACGTGACACACCGTTTGCTCACTCTCGATGTCTAGACTATCCAGGCGCAGGACAGCCAGCAGCTGGACCAAAGTCAGATCTGCCAGAGTCTCCTCCCGAATCGAACCCATCCGGCTGAGCTGCTTGAAATTGTGGGCTATGAAGGACTGGGCCTGTGAGCGCAGCTTGTGATGGTCAAAGGCATCGGCGAACTTGAGAATGGCGGTGCAGTTGGCCAGGTCAAGGCGGCGCGCTAGGAAGGAGGCACAGGCTTCCCGCACGTACTCGAGCTGTAACATGTCCGAGGCCGCGTAAAGGCGCTGCACGTTGGACTCGCTTAGCGACACGCGACCCGTGTAGCAGTATTCGACCAACACCTCGAAGGACTCGGCATCCACGTCGTGCATGGTCACGTTTGCCTGCTGGCTCTCGTACATGCCGCCGGTGAACATGCTCTTGAAGTAGGGACACGCGGCAGCCAGCACGTTACGGTTGCAGGAGAAGAGGCGGCCCGTGCCAGGCCCACTGCCAGGCGTCACCACCTCGATGGTCACATCACAGAGCAGCCGCGCGTCGTAGAAAGACTTGAGCTGTGCCAGCAGGGCTGCAGAATGGGCCGTGTCCTTCAGCTCCTCAGGGCCCGTGAAAAAAGCCGAAACTGAGGGCTTGGAAATCCTCTTGGGCCGCCTCCCACCACGGGGACTGGAGAGGCGGCGAGAGCGCGGCGCGTCTTCCCGAGACTGCATGGTGGAGATGGCCGCGGCGCTGAGGTGAGAACCCGGGCAAGGACGGAGCTCCGGCTCCGCCTCAATCGGCTCTAACCAGCGCAGATAGGCGCTTCCCGGTATAGGGGCCGCACCTTTTAAACTCAGCCCCACGCAGCGGTGCCGCCTCCTTTTATCGCGTAGACAGTGTCTTACTCACCCTTTTTCAGTTCCGCGCCCCCCCCTTTTTTTTTTTTTCACCTCAGCTCGCCCTCACTGAACCCGCTGACTGGAACCAAGAGAGCCGCCACTGCTGCGCTGGCGAGATGGGTAGGCGTCTGAACTACGACTCCCAGGTTGCCTTTCGCCCTCGAGGCGTGCCTGGACAGTCCAGATGCTCATAGGCTGAACAATAGTAAGCCGCTTTGCACGTTGGGAGTGATAACTTGAATAATATCGCGAGGTTTCTTGGGGCGGAGTGCTTCAGCTAATAGAATTAGAGCGTTAATGCTCCTCGGTTTAATGGTTTAAAACTTTGGCTTTGAAATACAAAGTAAAAGCCCCATTTCAGTATTCATTAATTATGTCATTTCTCCCGGAGAACTTCTTCTTTGTAAAATGGGGATAATAGTATTCATAGGATTGTGTTTGGATGGAATGAGATACACAATTGCATAGGATACAGGAAGTTTCAATAAATATTTGATTAGAACAATAATTGTTTACACTGTGCTTAGTACATATTCAGTCATTGTGAGCTTTTATTTTAGAATTTATGAAAAATGAGACACCCCCCCAATCTGAAACCATGAGCAATTTCTGAAAATTTACCGTTTTTAGTGTTGCTTCTTTTGAAAGGCTGTGAAGTGTATTACAATATTTAGTTTCAATACTAAACGATATCCACAGGTTCATTAATATGTCTTGGACAAAATGAGGTCGCAGTGGACCCGCATTATAGATGGCCTCAATTATGCAAATCAGGCATTAAATGAATGGGTTGACTCATCAAGTCAACACTTCATCTCCCGGGTAACAGGACTATTTTCCCAGCCTCTTCATATGAGTGTTTGCAAGTCATATAATACTGCTCCTTTCACTTCCTTTCCACAAATCAGTTGTAAATTCTGGAATTGTTTTTATTAAGAAGTTTTAATGAGAGTTTTAATTAAAATATTTAAATAAACAGACCTTGTATTGTACACAAGCCAAGATCCTCAGAGCACGGTATTCATACATGCCCTGACATTTCTTAAATTTATGTAGTAGAGTTGATGCTTTACTAAATTGTTGATATAGCTATATAGATCAACGTTATCTGCTAGCTAAATTGTCAAAATCAAGTGCTTAGACTTGATCTTTTTCAGTTTGGCAACTTTAAAAACTAGACTGCTTCTGCTGTTAGTTTGCCATGGGTCACCATTATGAATGAAATATTTAGTATTACACGAATATGTAGACAACACATAGTAGGAAAATAACTCTCAACTTGTATTTCTCTCTTTTCCTATTAGCTAAAGTGGGTCTACTGGAAATAACTCCAGGAAATAGACATTAAATTAAGTGGGGCTCAGGGCCCCAATGTCTCCTCTGTACCTCCGTTGGGTGTCCCTCAGATATACCAGAAAGAATTAAGTCATTAGTGACACTGATTGCTTTCTCATCTGCACTAAACACAAGCTGGGGAAAACAGCAATTTAAAAAATTATATTGGTAAAATATACATAACATATAGGTTACCATTTTAGCAATTTTGAAGCATACGGGTACATTTCTTTGGCATTAAGTACATTCACATTGTTTTGCAACCATCACCACCATCCATCTCCAGAACTGTTTTCATATTGCAAAACTGAAAGTTTGTATCCATTCACAGTAACTCTCCTTTCCCCCTCTCCAAAACCCCTGGTAACCACCATTCTACTTTGTCTCTGAATTTGACTACTCTACATGCCTCATATAAGTTAAGTGATTGATTTTTAACTTCCTTATATCAATCCATACTTTGTTATTTGGTTTATATTATCTTTCACAGAATCTGAAATATTTAGTAGACACAGTGCCCTGAGGTCTAGAGCAGTGCTGTCACAGAACTTTGTGTGATGTGCAAATACTTAATATCTGCCCGACTGATATGGTAACCAGAAATCACCTGTAGCTCTTGAGAAGCTGAAATGTGGCCAATGCAAATGAGGAACTGAATTTAAAATTTTAGAAACACAGCATTGGTATCGATGAAATTCAGTGGAGAAAGAAAAGTCTTTTAGACAAGTGGTGTTGGAACAACTGGATCATAATGTGAAAAAAAATTAACCTTGACCCTTAACTTATACCATAAACAAAAATTAATTTGAAATGGATCTTAATGTAGAACAGAAAATTGAAAACCACAAAGCTTCTAGAAGAAACCACAGGAGACTATCTCTGTGACTGTGAGGTAGGCAAAGATTTCTTAGGATACATAAAACATTAACACTTAAAAAAATTGATAGGGATGGCAGGTTAGCTCAGTTGGTTAGAGTGTGGTGCTAATAACACCAAGATTGCCGGTTTGATCCCCGTATGGGCCACTGTGAGCTGTGCCATCCTTAAAAAAAAACAGAAAAAAAAACTGATAAAATGAATTTCAAGATTACAAGCTTTGTCCAGGAAAAGCAATGAAAACAGGGGCAGCTGGTTAGCTTAGTTGGTTAGAGTGCAGTGCTCTTAACAAAGTTGCCAGTTCGATTCCCACATGGGCCACTGTGAGCTGCGCCCTCCACTAATAGATTGAAACAACTACTTGACTTGGAGCTGACGGGTCCTGGAAAAACACACTTAAATAAAAGTTGTTTGTTGTTTTTTTTTTAAAAGCAATGAAAACAAAATAAAAAGGCAAGTCATAGACTGGCAAAAAATATTCATAATACATATAAGCCAATGGCCAATAAAAATGAAAGCCCATCAATGTTGTTCATCATGAATGCAAATTCAATTCACAGTGAGAAAATACTGCACACCCAAAAGAATGGCTAAACTTAAAAAGATCAATTAGAGCAAATGTTGGTGATTATAGGGAGCCATTGGAACTCTCATATATTAATTATGGGAATGTAAATTGGTATGTCCCCTTTAAAAAACCATTTGGTAGTTTCTTTGAATGTTAAATGCCCAATAATTTCACTGCAATTTCCAAGGGAAATTAAAACATATGTTCACGAAGTGTTCACAGTAGCCTTATCCATAATAGCCAAAAACTGTAAATACATATGTGCATCAATAGAATGAAAAAAATTAATTGTGGTATATTCATAATGTAATGCAAGTCAGAAATAAAAAAGAAACAAACTTTGATGCACATAATAATGTAAACAAGTTTCGAAAATTTTATGAACAAAAAAAGCCAGATACACAAGAGTACATACTGTATGACCATCTATGCTAAGTTCCAAAACAGTGAAAATAAGCGATGGTGAATAAAAATCCTAATAAAGGCTGCCAGTGTGGGTTGGTGGATTTCTGCATTGGCTGCAAAGGAACCCAAGGAAACTTTCAGGAGTGATAGAAATGTTCTCATCTTGATTGGGCTGATGGCTGCATGGTGTATGCAATTGTCAAATTCAATGAACTGTCTCTTAAGATCTGTGCATTTAATTTACTGTAAATTATACCTCCTTTAGGAGGAGCCACTTTGTAATTGCTAGCAGTAAATCAAGTTGCAGAATTCTTTGCCAGGAAATCACGAAGATAGCTCAGTCATAAACTAAGACTCACCACATGTAGAAGCCAACAAGGCTCCAATTTTCAGTAGATGTGGCTGGTGCTCTGTACACACCTGGACAAAGGTGCCTCGGGACAATCTTTAAGGGTCTCAGAATACTGGAGGTCTTTCAAATTTATAAAAATTCGGAGAAAAATGTCTCTCTCATCTTTACCTCCAATACTCCCACTGGTCTTAAAATTCTATTTTAGCTCATCTCTCCTGGCATATAGTTTGTCTCTGAGGAATGTCTAAAACAATAACCCCTCTTTTTAACTCAAGAAACTTCCTGAGAACAATAACTAACTACGGTAGTTTTATCCGTGGTTTCGTTTCCCAAGGTTTCAGTTACAAGCTGTCAATCGCAGTCTGAAAATATTACATGGAAAAGTCCAGAAATAAACAATTCATAAGTTTTAAACTGCCCACTGTTCTGAGTAGTGTAATGAACTACTCAGGGCAGGTGTAATAACCTGCCCAGGATGTGAATCAGCCCTGTGGGGTCTCCACACTGTATGCGCCACCCAACCATTGGGAGCTGTCCAGGTTATCAGATAGACTGTCAAGGCATCTCAGTGCTTGTGTTTGTAGCCTAAAGCTACATCACAATGCCTACGTCATTCACCTCACTTTTCTCATCACATAGGCATTGTATCATCTCACATCATTGCAAGAAGGGCAAATACAATACCGTAAGATATTTTAAAAGAGAAACCACATTCACATAACTTTTATTATAGTATACTGTTATAATTGTTCTATTTTATTACTGCAGTTGTTAATGTCTTACTGTGGGTAATTTATAAATTAAACTGTATCAGAGGTATATATGTATAGGAGAACCATAATATATATAAGTCCTCACTTAACATTGTCGATAGGTTCTTGAAAACTACGACTAAGCAAAACGACATACAAGAAAACCATTTTTCCCATAGGCTAATTGATGTAAATAGGAGTTAAGTTCCTACAGCATATTTCTGGTCACAAAAACATCACCAAACTTCTAAATAAAAACCCAAAGCACTTCTAATATTAAATATTAAAATAAATGTGAGCTATACACACATTTAAGAAAGATTAATAAAAACAAGTGAGATCATTATTTTCTACCCCCCTTATTCCAGTTCAGGGTTGCGGGCAGCTGGGGCCCATCCTGGCAGCTCAGGGCACAAGACGGTACCGACCCTGGCCAGGACATCCTTCCATCAAGGAAGATAAAACTCACACATACCCATACTCAGACTGGGACAATTTAGACACGCCGATTCACCTCACGTGCACATCTGTGGGACGTGGGAGGAAACCAGAGTCCCCAGAGAAAACCCATGCAGACATGGGAGAGCGTGCAAACTCCACACAGACAATGGCCCCGGCTGGGAATTGATTTTTTTTCTCATTGACCTTTTACCAAAATGACGTTATTCGAGGACCTGCTGTATAGGTATTCAGTCCTATCTGTGGTTTCAGACATCCACTGGGGGATCTTGGACTGTATCGTCCTTGGATAAGGGGGAACCCCTGTACTTTGGATTAGAGTTGGTGATTTATATTTTGGCTCCTCACTCAACTGGAAGCTCTGTAAGGTAAGGACAAAGTTTTATATACCACTGCACAGAACCAATCACAGAAAGTTACTCAAATTACCACATCTTTTGATGCTCATTAAGCCAAAGAACAGTAAGAAACGGAAGCCAAGCAGAAAGTCTACTTTAAATACTGGCTTATAGTTTGTACAGGATAGAATTCATTCCGCTCTCAAAGAACTCTACAATCTGTGTCCTCAAGATGCTCACTTATTGACTCAGTCTCCCAAAGTTTATTTTTTATTTAAAAGTAGAGTTTAAGCCCTAACTGTAACATGATTAACAATACTTTGTCTTTAAATAGGGGCTTACAAAGAAGTTTATAAAGCTTCTATCACTAAAGTTTACCATGTTATATAAAGTTCTGAAATAACAGATGAAAAATGTGTTTAATTTATAGATGGTTAAAAAAAGGCATATAAAGAGAACATAATTCTCAAGACATCACATAATTCTCAAGACATTTTTTTCTTTCCAACAATGCATGCTTGTTTTCTACTTGAAGAGTTCGATTGCACTTTGTAGGAAAACTAAAATAGACTCTTAGGTCAAGAAATGTGACTCGATTCATTAAAAAATACATTTGTAAGTACTGTATATTTTTAGCTGTACTTAGATTTCCATGCCTCAGTCTGCTTCTTGACATGGGTCCATTTCATTTATGTAATAATAAATAATAAAGCATTTATTTTGCTGATTTAAGGTTTTCATCCAAAAATTCAATAATGGCTTCTTCATCTGCTGATTGAAGCAGTCTCTGAATTAGCTGATCCAGGCACTTCTCCCCACATAAAAATTCCTGGCAAAAGAGTTATGAAAATCTGATTACTAGATATAAAGGAGAAACAAAGTAAAAAATTAAGTGTATATTTATTTCCTTTCTTTACAACCATTATTTGAAAGCAATAAAGGATGACTAATGTACAACTGCTAGCTTGGGAGGATCCCATTAATATTAACTTTTTATGTAAAAAGTGAATCCAAGAGTAAATGGAATTATACTCTATCTTAAGTTGTTTAAATTAGCATTTTGTTTAAAAATCAATCTTGTAGGATTTGGATCTTTTAACTCTGGAGAAAATGAAACAGAGATTTGAAGCAACTTTTGAAATGTACCACCTCCCTCTCTTTAAAATTCATTTGCTTTTCTGACAACACAGTTCTAAGTGCTCAGACCATCACTGAGAGGATATATTTGCTGAATCTGTTCTCCTCTTGTACCCTAGAAAAAAATAAGGCTTTTTATTCTTGTCCTGAAAATTCCACCCTTTTCACTCATGTCACGTTATTTCACAAGGGCAAAAGAGACTAAAATGCCTCAATGCCTGAGGCATCCTGCTGCCAGGGTAATGTGAGGACTGCTCCTTGATATTCTCTTCCTTGCCCAATTCTCTGGACCTCCCCGGAACATTCCAGCTCACTCTTCTCATGCCAACCCTCCAAATTTAAATTACTTTTTTTTTTTTTTGAGTTTATTGGGTGACAATGATTAGTAAAGTTACATAGCTTTCAAGTATACAATTCTATAATACATCATCTGTATATCACATTTTGTGTTCACCACCCAGAGTCAGTTCTCCTTCCATCACCATATATTTGACCCCCTTACCCTCATCTACACCCCCTCCCTTACCCTCTGGTAACCACTAAACTATTGTCTGTGTCTAAGTTTTTGTTTCTTTATTTGTTTGTCTTGATCCTTTGTTACTCTCAGTTTTACATCCCACATATCAGTCAAGTCATATGGTTCTCGACTTTTTCTTTCTGACTTACTTCGCTCAGCATAATAATCTCAAGATCCATCCATGTTGTCACAAATGGCACTATTTCATCTTTTCTTATGGCAGAATAGTAGTGGTTTATGATCATTCTTTTTTTTTTTCCCCCTTAAATAGATATCCCATGTAATAGAAAAATGTTTATGCTGGAATATTTAGGGGACAAGTGTCTTGAGGTCTGTAACTTGCTTTCATATGGTTTGATAGCAACACTGGCGTAGATATGGAGAGTAAGAGGTGGAGGAGAAAGAGAAGCAAACACAGCAAAATGTTAACAATGGGTGCATCTAAGTATAGTGTGCATATTGAACTAGTCTTTAAACAGGTGCTTGAAATTTTCAAAATAAAAAATTCAGAAAAAAATTTCCCTCATGTTAACCTCTAAATAATTCCACTAAATGAAAACTGTTTCAGTTGGACCTCCCCGTAGCCCTCCCTAAAGCTCCTCTCTGAGAAATGACTAAAATAATGACTTCAAATACCTTTCCTGTGTTATACAGAAGTTCTATGTAATGGAGTTGTTGGGATCAGCACATTCTCCTATTTTAGAAACGCTCAAACCTAGACATTGGCTTACTGGAAATACTTCAAGGCCAGCATCTGGAACACAGAACATTTCAAGTTTTGGTGTAGGCATGAACTCATCTTTTAGTCTTTCTTGAATAGTCGTAAAGTTGAATTTTAGGTTAAGTGTACACATTTATCTCTCAAGTTAAACTATAAGGGAAAAGATATGCCTTACAAGTACTATCTTTGTGTTCCACAAAATACCAGCATATAGTTTAAAACCAAATTAAACTTTAAAATTGAACAGAAAGCAAAAGCACTATAATGAAAATTTTAAATTAAGATTTATAACATTTTGAGCATTATATGAAAATTTCTAATAAAATTTGTGTGCCTGAAGCTCAGATTATTAATTATTATATTGCCAAGATGACCTCATCATTTAGAAACTATGTAACAAGGATTATCATCACTCTTATTGATAATCACATCACGTTCACAGTTCAATTTGATTAACCTGAGTGCTAGAGATAAAAAGGTCAAAGATGAAGGAGTTATAGTTTCTACCTTTCAGAAGCTCATATCCTAGTGGGGGAGCTAGGCAATACATAAGCATCATACTACAGTGATTTAAAATAAAGAAGAAAGTGGGGCTTGTAAGGGAGCCATTGATTTTGACAAGAAGGTAGCATCAGCGAAGAATACAGGAAGGAAGGAAAAATTTGAATTAGATCTTAAAAAGAGAATAATATTTCTCCAAATAGAGACAAGCAGAGAATTTTAGTCAAAAAAATGAGTATGAAGAAAAGTCTGTAAAGTACAACTGACCCTTGCACAACACGGTTTTGAACTGCATGGGCCCACTTATACTTGGATTTTTTTCAACAAATATATTGGAAAACTTTTTGGATATGTGCTACAATTTGAAAACATTTGCAGATAAGCCGTATGATTTTCTTAATAACATTTTATTTTTTCTAGCTTACATTATTGTAAGAATACAATACATAATACATATATTGTATTGTGCATTAATTGACTATGTTACTGGTAAGGCTCTGGTCAACAGTAGGCTATTATTAGTTAAGTTTGGGGGAAGTCAAGTTATACATGTGAGGAGTGTAAATGTCTAAATACTACATTGTTTTGTATACCTGACACTAATTTTAAAAAGTTATACATGGATTTTCAACTACAAGGGGAGGTCAGAAGCCCAACCCCTGCATTGTCCAAAGGTGAACTATACATTTAATGCCCAGAGCAAGAGGAAATTCCCAGTGTAACTGAAATATAGGGCAGGAGATAGGTTGATACTAAGAAGTCTTCACAAGGACATTGAGAAACAGAATAAATATACAAAACAACATATATCACATGGTGATCTGTGCTTATTATCTAGATAAATAAATATAAAATTACCTATAAGGGAATGCATAAGACTACTGGGTGACCTCACAGACCCCAAGGATAGGAGTGTACCGGGCTGCCACCACCACCCTGGGAATGAAGCTGAGCCTCAGGAATAAATGAATGTGGGTTTTGCTTAGCATAATAAAGATTATTATGCTAAATGAAGTAAGTCAGACAAAAAGTCAAGAACCATGACTTCACTCATATGTGGGATATAAAACTGAAAGCGACAAAGAAACAAAAACTCATAGAAACACACAACAGTTTGTTTAGTGGTTACCAGAGGGTAAGTGGGGAGGAGGGTAGTAGAAGAGGGTAAAGGGGGTCAAATATATGGTGGTGGAAGGAGACCTGACTCTGGGTGGTGAACACACAACGTGATGTATAGAAAAACTAAACAATGAATGTGGGGAGTAACATCATCAATGTTCTTTCCACACAGTTCTCGTTTTACTCCTCTCAATGTGTCAGCTTCATTCTTCTCTCACTGAAGACTGCTTTCTCCCCATGGCTAGAAATGTGGCTTCTAACCTCTTATAACACATATTTCAGCTTTAGCCACCAAGAGAAAGAATGGCCTTTTTTGTTTCCAGTTTAAAAATCCTGGGAAGGAACTCATTGGCCGGGACTTATTTGGACTTTCTCTGCCTCCCCCACAAAATCAATTACTGTCTTGGGTCAGGATCATAATCATGTAAGAACATGTCGGTTCTACCAGGAACTATGTGGATGGTGCAGGGAGAAGGTCGGGTCTAGAATAACAAGGAGAGGGCAGAGTTCTAGACATCCGTGTTCTTTCCATTCCATTCCTTCCGTTCTGTCCTATAGCAGTTGCCCTGGGGTTAAGGCCTTTATCGCTTTTCTTACCTCATCTACAACTCGTTACTATTCAGTCCTAGTCGCTTTATTGTCCTGCATACAGATTTTAATGTTTTATTATAATATTTTTTCATACCATTTCCCCACATCTCCCTTTAACTAATATGAAACGTTTCCGTTCTTTTCAATAGTTGGTGATTATTAGAGCATACCAGTATGATTTTCCTTATCATTTCTGAGTCTGGCATGCTGGTTTTGTTAGCAATAACATGCTAGTATTTAGGCCAAAGTCAGATATTTTATAACTATACAAGCCAGTCAACCTGCCTTTGGGTCATGACAGAATACTACAGTAAGTACCTATGGGCCCTTCTAAAAAATATTACTGGTCATAAGAATGTCGCTGTCTCATGGAAAACCATCACCTCTACTAGAAAAACAACTGAAAGATTATGGTGTAATTAGAACAATATGGCCAAACATGTTTGCTAGTTACTGTTTCCTGAGGAAAGGGAAGTTAGCAAATGTTTTCTCCTCCTCGACAGGGCAATTGTGTTACAAATTCCTATCACCTAGTGACAGCAAGACAGCCTTGGCTGCTGAGCAGACTCAGGAAGTGGCATAAGGGACACAGACATTTCTGAACACATTAACAACACAGACATTTCCCTTGTAAAACTGGTACTTTAATTTTGAATGTTGAATGGGACGGAATCAAGTGAAAGAAGCCGTAGGCATCCCATGGCACCGAGGAAAAGAACAAAATCTGCCTCCTGCCTTTCCCATAGTCCTTTATGGGAACCAGTTCACGTTCCCCCTCAGTGGAAGCAAAGGGAAATGTTTCTGTGCTGCGTCCTTAATGTATTAATGTCAGTGGTCCTGGCTAGATGGGATTTAGTTAGGTTGACCTTCAAAGCAAACTGACAGGGTCTTTCCCCAAAAAACATAAGGGTCACACCTCAATCTAATGGACACATGCTGCTGCAGAGGCAGAAATCTAAGATGCCCCCTGGTGCACACGCCTGGCATAACAACCTCCTTAAATGCAGGCAGAAGCTGTGACTGTGACAGAATATCACTCCAGTGACTGGGTCACTACTCCGTTGGCTCTGAGTTAATTAAAAGGAATATTATCCATGTGGGTCTGACCTACGCAGGTGAGCTCTTTAGAAGGCCTGAGCCATTCCTGCAAGAGATTCAAAGTGAGAAAGGGCCTCTGGCGGGGGCCATACAGCAGACAACTACAGTCATTCTTTAGGAGCTGGAAGCAACGTCCAGCCGATGGACAGCAAGGAAATGGGAGCCTGGCGCCTACAGCTCAAGGAAATGGAATTCTGCCAACAACCACATGAGCTCGGAAGAGAACTCCCAGCGCTAGAAAGGCATGCAGCCTGGCCCACACCTTGAGACCTGTGAGACCTGGGGTAGCGAACTCAGCTCTGCCATGCCTGGATTCCTGACCCACGGTAACCATGAGATATAAATAGGTATTACTTTAAGCCACTAAGTTCGTGGTAATGTGTTACACACAAATAGAAACCGACACATGTGTATATATGGATGCAGTCACGTGCTGCTTAACGTTTCAGTCAGCGGTGTGCCGCGGATATGCTGGCAGTCCCTTAAGATTATAATGAAGCTGAAAAATTCCTATCACCCCGTGACATCATATCATAGCCGTCATAAGGTCATAGCACAAGGTACATACGTGTTTGTGGTGAGGCTTGCGTTAACAAACCTATTGTACTATACTGTACAGCACATAATGCCTGATGATGATAATAAATGACTATTACTGGTTTATGTATTTATTGTACTATACTTTTTATCATTACTTAGAGTGTACCCTTTATACTTATTTAAAAATGTTTGCTGTAAAATGGTCTGCCGTGTTACACGGCAGCTCTTACATCTCGTGTGTACTGCCGCTCTTGATGTATCATTTTCTCTTGTGCCTGATGTAATGTCGTGTGGTTTTATACAATAACATGTACAGGCCTGTCGCCCAGGCGCCACAGGCTGTACCATGTAACGAGGGGTGTAGTGGGCTGTACCACCTAGGTTTGTGTGAGCGCACTCTGTGATGCTCACACAATGATGAAATCGCCTAACGACGCGTTTCTCACAACATATCCCCATGGTTAAGCGCAGCATAACCATCTTGAAAATACATTAATGTAGTAACAAGAATTTGGAATTTAAAAGATAACTGTTTCAAACTGGCAAATTAGACCATGTTTCTTACAAGCAAACTAATAAAAATGTTTGTCAATTTTAGGGTACTAACATAAACTGGCTTAATGATTTTAAGTTACTTGGCAATATTTTAGACATTACTCGCTAGAATGTGACCACACGTTCTTTGAAAATCAAAGGTACCTGAAGCGTCCTTAGAGATATTACCTTAATATCACGCACTTCATAAGCTATCCTGTGGTCAGTGACTCTATCCTGGGTGAAGTTGTATGTCCGAATTCTCTCCGACTGGGCTCTTGTTCCCACCTGTGCCGGAACAAGAAGCAATTCATGTTTTTAACTTCATCATTACCTTTATTATAATGGAAAAAGTACGTGTAAATGACTTTTCTATTGTAACATTTTAAATATTTCCTAACGTCATATATACAAAGTGACAAAGAACAAGAATGGGCAGAACTTTATGTCTGAAACTACTATGCCAAACCACTAAAGCTCAGTTATGGAATAAAAATTTATGCTTCTTTGGTACTTCAAACTCCAGATACATAAAACCACATTATCTTTCCACCCTGATCAGTTCTTCCTCCTAGTTTCTATGAATGACACCACAATGTTCCTTTTGAACATTGTGTAGAAAACTCTGACAGCCTGCAATTTAACAAACATTTCACGGGAGCTTCCTATCTGCCAGGATTTGATATGGACCCTGAAACCACCTTCAATTCATCCCATTCTCTAACTGCCCATTTCCAATGGTTTTAAGAGTGTTATTCTATCCTGCCGTTTCCATTTCTACTATCTATCATTCAAAGGCTCATTGCTTTCATCTACATTCTTGTAAAATCTCCTGATTAAATCTTCCATGTCTCTGCTTATATTGTGTTGCCCTGTTAACTGTTCCTTATGCAGTTTGATCATAAATTGGTTTCTTCCTTGGTTCCTTATCTACTAAGCAAACACAACTCAATTCTCAGCATTCAACGCACTTCATAATGTGGCCAACTTTCCCAGTGCTATTTCTGGAAATGATGTGAACATCTGTAATGCCACGTATTATACCGTATCATTAGCATGTATGCCTGTGGACTCTGCTAAAACATCATCTCAAGAGATGCCGTTCCCTAGCACTGTCCTCCCATCTCTGCCTGTCCTGGTCTCAACAATTGAATATGTTACCTTCCTCCTTTGGAACTGCATGCACGTGGACTCTTTTGCACAGCACACCCTGGTTTACCATATGCTATGATTATTTATATTCTTCTTAGTCTGCTCATCTCCCCTAGCTCCCCAGCATATGATACACACCACCCTCCCACTCCCACTTTTTCACGACTAAAAAAGACATTTCTCTAACTTATTTTCTAAAACAAACAACGCAAGACTAAACTCGTAAATCTGGCTGATCACCAGGAGAGTTTTTTAAAATTAAAGATTCCAAAGCCCAAGCTTAGATATACTGAACCCAGAATTATGGATTTTTAAAACATTCCCCAGGCCACTCATTCTGTAACTCGCCAGGTTTGGAAACTACTATGCCAAAGCACCATATCAATGCCAGGGACCCCACCCTGATCAACTGCATGAGTCTCTGGGGAGGTGGGGAGGGGTTGCCTAGGCATCCACAAAGCTCTGTAGGTGGTAAGTGGAGCCAGGATGGACAACCTGGCATAATGCCTTCCACATAAAAGCTACTGTATATATTAGCTTAAGAAAAACCTCTATGCATTAGAAATACCTACTAAGAAGTTTCACACAGATGGACAAGTTAATTGGGAAGCATGGAGGTCTTTTCTGGCCTCTCAAACCAGACTACGGAAGAAGAGACACACATACAGTTTATGTAAGGTCAATCTCTAAAGTAAAATAAATTTTTATTTTAAAAATTACGGTGTGAAACATCTGGTGCCACAAGGTCAAATGGCAATGTCTCTTATTAAATCAAATGTGGTGGAGTTCCTAGTATTTATGTCACTACTTATGTGCTAAGAAGTAATGGTCTGTAACTGAGCTTCCTATGTGCAAATGGATACACTGGTGCTATGTCACAATCTAGGATGACCACAACTCGAAGATTAAGATGTTCTATCCTGTCACTGTTACTCCACTTCAAGTTAGAATGTGGGTAAGAGAAACGAGAAGGGCAAAACTGTGAAAAGACTGGGACATCTACGCAAAAAGAATAATGTTTCGTTTTTGTTTTTTGTTTTTTAAAGATTTTATTGGGGAAGGGGGACAGGACTTTATTGGGGCACAGTGTGTACTTCCAGGCCTTTTTTCCAAGTCAAGTTGTTGTCCTTTCAATCTTAGTTGTGGAGGGCGCAGCTCAGCTCTAGGTCCAGTTGCCGTTTTCTAGTTACAGGGGGCACAGCCCAGTGTCCCTTGCAGGAGTCAAACCGACAACCTTGTGATTGAGAGGACGCATTCCAACCAACTGAGCCATCCGGGAGCTCAGCGGCAGCTCAGCTCAAGGTGCCGTGTTCAATCTCAGTTGCAGGGGGCGGAGCCCACCATCCCTTGTGGGACTCGAGGAATTGAACTGGCAACCTTGTGGTTGAGAGCCCACTGGCCCACGTGGGAATCGAACCGGCAGCCTTCGGAGTTAGGAGCATGGAGCTCTAACCGCCTGAGCAACCGGGCCGGCCCAAGAATAATGTTTCGTTTTAAGGTGATTGATTATCCTACAAAGGCCACAAAATCTTCCAAATTTACTGTGGCATGCCTATCTTCAAATAACACTAAAGCACAGTTACTTCTGGGTTCCACTTTCTCTTCTAACCTCTCTCAAAGACAAACGACTCTTCTTAGAATTTAAAATCACATAATACTTTGTTTCTATAACTATGACATTTATTTGTTTTGCTTAGAACTTATCTAGTTATATATTTGAATAAATACTGTACATGTATGCAGCACAAAATTCAAAAAGTACAAAAGGGTGTGTAACGAGCACTAAGTTTTATACTCCTTGTCCCCAGACTCCATCAGTAGCAACCGATGTCACCAGTTTTTTGCAGTGCCACTTATTTTTTATCTCATATATAGCTATAATAAAAGCATAGGTTTTTAAACCTAAAAAAATCTTTTATACCAATTTTCTCTCAAAACAGTTATGATATAAACACTGGAGAGAAACAACTGGGAAATAATTTTTGGTTCATGCATATGTCACCTACTTATTTGCAAGGTGGCATGTCCCATTTTAGCCACAATCCTTCAGTCTAAATGCATTTAAAAGTTATTGCTTATTTACAAATGAGCATGTTTCCTTATGCTCTAAGGTATTTGAATCTGATCAAGAAGAAATACTACATTTTCTACATAACATGATGACTTTTTGTACAGATGTATTAAATTATTAAACCCAATAAATCTTACCTGCAGTTTTCTAACACTCTGTTGTTGACACTTGTCTTTCTCAATAGTCTGCTGGTAGAGTCTAGCTCTCAACACACGCAAAGCTATTTCTTTATTTTTTATCTGTGATCGTTCTTGTTGGCATTCCACTACAAGCCCTGAAAAAATAACAGGGATCAGAGGTAAACCAGCCTTCACAAACGAAAGTAAGGTAGAACTGAGGTGTCAATTACATTTTTCAGTAACACTGGGGGAAAAAAAAGAGATAGAACTGAGGAACATTTTAAAGGGGCAAAGGTTAATCAGGAAAAAATCACAGAGGCTTAAATACATTTTAGATTTAGCCTACTTCAGAAACTATACCTGCGTTATGATGGGAATAGTGGTACATGGCCATTTGGGTCCTGGTATCTGAATGAGATATTTCAGATGGGAAGACTGGAAACAGCAGCATCTGCAGATCAGTGAACGTACTCTCATGCCCAGAGCTCTGCCTCTCCATCCCAGCTCATGGCAATCCTTTCACAGCTCAACAAAGAGCAAGCCACTGTCATCCCCTGTGTACTGCTCCGTTCTCTGCCCTACTCCAGAAGCCAGCCTTTCCCCTTCGCATCACAAATGCACACAGAGCTGACGTTTGAGAAATGACTTTATATATAGAAAACAATGAAAAGAAACTACTCAAACTCTTTCAAAGGAAGTGTGAATGCTTCTCAGATGTCTTGGTTCTGAACCCAGCTAATCACACACTTAACCACACATTTTGGTTAGCCAAGTGGATTTGGGGGGTTTGCCACTTCAGGCCTCTGTTCTTAACTTTGCAGCTACCACTATGAAGGTCTGTATCCAATCCAGACCCCGGGTACAGAGGTGCAAGGTTGTTTTTTCTGAACCACAAAAACCTCAAACCCCAAGCCCCTATTAGCCTCGGCCAACTGCACTGATATTGTAGAAACTAATTTGCTGGAGATTTTTCAAATTCCTATGAAATTCTACTCTGCATACTAGGTTTTCACCCTGTCTAAGTAAGATACAATCTAGGCCTGCTGATACTTTTAGTAGGGCACCTAGGTTTCACCTCTGTTACTTTCAACTTACTTATTCTGCTTTACTGCAGCCGTGTGCTTGGGCTGGGGCACCAACTTGCTTCCATCTCCCAGGCATTTGCCTGGAGTTGTCTTGAACCTGGTATCCTTATCTTTTCACCACCCAAAAGAATAATAAAGAGCTCTTAAAGATTTTAAAAAACAACATATTTTTACAATCCAGTAAAAGGGCTGAAAAAAAAGAGCTAACACCAAACTAACAGACTATGTGAGATAAAAAAAAAGAAGAAAATTAAACAATAAATCCAAGAGGACTAATATTTAACAAAAATTCCAGGAAGAACAAAGAAAGTGGTAAGAAATTATTGAAGAAAATATTTCAGAATGGACACGAGTCTCCAAATTGAAAGCAATAAATACTCGGACAATGAATGCCAAAAGTCTTACATGTGCCAAGTGGAAATGATTTCCAATAAACGTTCATGATCAGTGAAGTGTGAGGTTAGAATAAAGCTATTTTCAGATCTACAAAGTCCCGAAATATTTACATCTCATCCACTTTTCTCAGGAAGTTTCTTAAAGATGAGCTTCACTAAAATGAGGGAGAAAACTAACAGAGATGAGATGGGATCCAAGAAACAGGAAACTCTACTCCAAAATAGAGATGAAGGGAATTCCCTAACTGTTGGTGGCCAGGGGAGCAGCTCGTTCAGGCTGGAGCAGAATAATGGAATCTTCTGTCACGTGTCATCACAAAGCATCAGCCCTGTTGAAAGGGGCCAATTTCATTTTATAGAGCTTCTGGAAGATGCAGGACAACTGAGAGTCCTTTTAAATGCTGAAGAATTTTATAAGGTGTGAAAAGAATTTCCAGAGCGGGTGGCTTACCAGTGGGGACATGGACAAGCCTGACAGCACTATCAGTTGTGTTAACGTGCTGTCCTCCTGCTCCTTTGGCTCGAAATGTATCTACCCGCAAATCCTTGGGGTCGACTCTCACGTCTACCTAGAACGGAAAGTGTAACGTAAGTAAATTCTACACTCAACAAATACGTTAACACGAAATTTATTCCAAGGTTTTCAAATAAACTGTACTGCTTTGTGTCATGAGTCTTAATTACACTAACAGGTGAAATAACTTGAACCAAAGAAGGAACCACAAACTCTGTTACTACAGTGACACTGACTTATGATGCTACGAGGTCACTGAGTTCTGCAGCCTTTCGAGTTTCATCACCCATCATCTCACAAAGCTACACTGGACAGAAAACATGTATGTCTGCGTGTATATAAAAAGTTGATTCGCATTATTCCTTGATTCTATATTTGCAAATTTACCTACTTGCTAAAACGTGTTGGTTCCACAAAACCAATTGTTGCAGCACTTTCAGTCACGTCCAGACATGTGCAGTGCAGCAAAGCATTCAGGTTGCTCTCCATGTGCACACTCCCAGGCGAGGTCAAACAAGGTGACACTCTGCGTTCTTGTTATTATACAATATGGCCAGAGGATGTAGACAGGAAGGGGCAGCGCACTGCAGCGCGAGAAGGGCTGGCTCTGCAGCCGGCTGGAGAGTTTGCATCCCAACCCTGACACCTATTAGTGAGGCGGCCTCAGGCAAGTCACCTAACACTTTTCTCTTTTGTAAAATATAGAAAACAGAATCTACTAGGATGGGCTGTTGTTAGATTATAATCTGTGTGAGACATATACATATACCTATATTTGTCCTAGGAGACATGGTTTAGTATTCTCTAAATCAGTGTCTGCTGAGACTTTACAGAACATATAACTACTGTGAATAATGAGAAGTGCCTGTGTGTGTGTGTGTCTGTGTGTGTGTGTGTGTATGTTATTAGTGGGCTGAATGGAGCCATCCCAAAAAATATGTTCATGGTCTAACTACTGAAACCTTATTTGGAAAAAGGGTCTTTGCACAAGTAATTGAGTTAAGATGAGATAATCCTGGACTATTCCGATAGGCCCTAAATCGAATTACAAGTGTCCTTCTAAGAGACACCTAGAGGAGAGAGAAGAGGGGAACATGGGAATTCAGAGGCTGAGATTGAAGTTGTACAGCTTCAAGCCAAGGAACCCTTGGAGACACCAGAAGCTGGAAGAGGCTGGGGAGGACTCCCCACAGACACTTCAGAAGGAGCACGGCCCTGCCAACACCTCGATTTTGAACTTTTGGCCTCTAAAACTGTGAGATAAATGAGTTTTTGTTGTTTTAAGCCACTAACTTTGTTGTAGTTTGTTATGGCAGCCTTAGAAAACTATGTGTGTGTGTGCATGTGTATATGTGTATATGTGTATGGGTGTGTGTGTGCGTGTGCGCGCATAACTACATACGTATATATATGTGTATATATACAAAGGGTCCCAAAAAAATGTACACACATTTTAAGAAAGGAAAAACTGTATTAAAATTATGCTGATGGTAACCACTTTGAGCACCTCTTGTAATTGCAGAAGTCAAACATGACTTGTATTCATCTTTTGTTATTGAGTATTACAATTTTAATAGCTTTTTCTTTTCTTAAAATGTGTATCCATTTTTTTGGCACCCTCTGTATGTATGTATGTATGTATGTATGTATGTATGTATGTATGTGTGTATATATATATATATATAGTATAATAAAGCAAAAAGTAAACATATTAAAGTGATTAAGAAACAAGATTTTTTACTCTAAATAGAAAGAGACATAAATAAGTGTTAAGTTGGTGCAAAAGTAATTGTGGTTTTTGCAATTATTTTTAACCTTTTAAACCACAATTACTTTTGCACCAACCCAGTAGAAAATTCAAAGTGAGGGGGAAAAATTCCCTATAATGTTATATTTGAATTGGTAGTATTAATATGAACCAGTGATTTAAAATTATATGTATTTCCTAGCTCTCTCCACTGAAAAGTCTAGATTTAAGCATACTTTAATACTAATGGGCACACCTAATACCCAGATCTTGATTTCTGGGTCCATTCCTCATCAAAAAGAGCCAGGTCTGACCTCAAGTCTAGGCAGGAGAGTATACAGTGAGCCTTAGATCTAATTACACCAGGAAGCAAGTACACACTCAGAGACTGATGGCATCATTTCAAAAGGGCTACCCTATAAAGGCTAATACTCGCTTAATCTGGGACAATTTGAACATCAGAAACAATTATTATAACTCACTGAATTTAAAAAACAAATCCATAAATCTATAATGATCTCAATATATGAAACTCAATATATAAGTTTATAATGAGGTAAAATAAAAGAGAAAGAAAGCAAGAAGGAAGGAGGAGAAAAGGTAGTAGGGAGGAAAGTTCTTTACAGAAAAGAATGCCAGCTATAAAGGTAGAAGGAATGATTGAATTAGAAAATCACCATCTTGCTACCCCAAACTAAAGAACTGATTCAGGGAAAGACGGATGTTAAAACCACGGAAGAAAAGTAGTTGGGAATAGGATGTATGCACCCTAGAGATTATTTAGTAATTGCAAAGGGAAAAACACACTTTTACAATGGAGATAGTTTTGTGGTCACCATCTTAACAAAATGTTCAAACTAATCCTCACTAAAAGTGGGACAATCTGATATGTGCCTTCTGATAAGATTCAACATGAATATGATGATACTTATAAAGTATTCTTGCTCAAAACATGTAACCTGAATAGAATGGAACATTTAGCTATAACTTTCAATATAATACAGGAGATAAAGGAACAAGTAAAGAGTACCATGAGGAAACAATCACATGAATTCAAAACGTGGGACAGGCTACAAGACAAAAGGTTTAGACTCTTCAAAAAGTCAATGTTATTAAGGGAAAAAAACAACAACAAAAGATTGGGAAACTGTTCCAGAAATTAAAAACTAATTGTAACGTGTGCAACTCAATGGGATCCTGGTTTAAAAATAGCTATAAAAATACTTTTAAGATGACTGAGGAAGACTATACAATGGACTAGACATTAGACAATTGTGATACTGTGATTTATAGTAAGAAATACATAGTTTGGTCTTTGTCCAGTTCCAGTCACAGAACTCCTAAAAACTGTGGAATTTCCAAAGTGAAAGGGTGATATAGGTGTCTTTTGCTATTCATTACAAGCTCCTTTCAACCACACTTGAGTTTATGTTAATGATGTGATTTTTGGAAAGCCCCCAGATAACCACAGGATGGGGCCTGTTTGACAGGGGTGGCAATCATGTGATTAGAGGGGTGGAACTTTCAGTTCTAGCCCCCCAACCTGGAGGGAGGGGAGCCGGAGGTTGAATTAATCCCCAGTGGCCAATGATTTAATCAATCGTGACTCCATATGGAAGCCTGCATGAAAATCCCAAAAGTCCAGGGTTTAGAGAGCTTCCAGGTTGGCGAGCATGTGGAGGTGCTAGGAAGGTGGCATGTGTGGAGAGGGAGGGACGCTCAGCACCCCATCCCACATACTTGTCTTTTGCACTCGCCATCTCTGCCATCTGGCTATTCCCTAGCTGTAGCCTTTGTAATAAACTTGTATCTAGTAGGTAAACTGTTTTCCTGAGCTCTGTGAACCGCTCTAGCAAATGATCAAACCTCCAGTTTACAGGTAGTTGGTCAGAAGCACAGATAACCACCTGGGCTTGCTATTGGCCCCTGAAGTGTTAAGGGAGGCAGTCTTGTGGGACAGGGTCCTTAGCCTGTGAGATCTGATGCTAGCTCCCGGGAGACAGCACCAGAGTGTAATTAAATTGTAGAACACCCACTTAGTGCCTGCAGAGAACTGGTGAATTGCTTGGTGGCATCAAAAAGCCCCACACGTCTGGAGTACAGAAGTATTCCATGAGTAGACAGAATACATAGTTTTTCCTAGACAGTAATGTGACAGAATTACAACTGATTTTCACAGGTAATGGTATTGTGTTTATGTAGGAGAATGTCCTATTCTTAAGAAATGTAAGATGAAGATTTGGGAGTGGTTAAAGTCTTATAGTGTCCGCTATATCCTTCATACTTCATTAAAACACACACACACACACACACACACACACACACACACACACACACACAGAGGAATAAAGCAAATGTGGTAAAATATAAACAATTGTTGACTCCAAGTGAAAGTTATAAAAGTTTTCAGTGTGGTATTCTTTCAACTCTGTATATGTTTAATTAAATCTTTTAAAGAGTTAGGAAAACAAAAAACATGGGAATATGGCTTATTCAACTAATAAGATATAGACCCCACCAATAGCTTATCACTGACCTCAAAATACTAACTATGGAATTCGTTGTTTTTTTCAGACATAACCTAGGCAACATTTAAACAGCTTTACGGATTTTGTTTTATGAAGTGACTTCTATTTAAAACAAAACAAAACATCTTGGTCAGGGATAAGCGGGGCAAGTTTACTGGGGAAGTGTCAAGGATTTCCCAATAGTGACTGTAAAATTCAATCTGCAACCCTGAAAATCACAGATTTTTGGAGAAGCTAAGGCTTTTCAGCACAGGACGCATTTACACGAGTGATTTCCCAGTGCTCCCTGGTGGTTACCTCATCTGGCTGAGGCAGGACAATGACCGACATGGTTCCCGTGTGAATCCGCTGCATCCGGGACGACAGGCCCACCTCAGGGATTCGCTGAACTCGGTGAATCCCACCTTCGTACTTCAAATGCTTGTAGACACTCTCACCAGAAATTCGGGCGGCGGCATGATGTAGCCCTCCTAGGGAAACAAAACATCCAGAAAGAATAATGAATTCCACTTTGAAAGGGATCAAGATCTTAAATGCCCTTAATCTAAGGCGTGAATGTAAGTACGGAGCCCGAGATGAGAACATAAAGTAGGTACAAAACTGTGTTTTACCAACGTAAATGTATTTATAAAAGGAAACATACCAAAATGTTATTTATGGTTATCTCTGGAGAATAGAATAACAGATTTTAAAATTTTCCTTTTTATACTTTTGTTCCCAAATTTTCTATAATGAACAAGTTTTACTTTTATAAAAATACTATTAGAAAAAAAGAATACTGGGACGTTTTCTGCTCTGAGCTATGGTATGCAATCTTAGGCTAACACGATGCCATATATAAAAGAATGTTCAGTAACATAATAATTTGATAATGACGAATAACTATAAATCCTTCCAAGCTTTCAAGAATTTATTGAAATTTAGCTCTTGCTTATCTGTGGAGTGGGAAGATTATCACAAAAAAATCTTAATGGGCTAGCTTGTTCTTATTGAAATTGTTTCAAAAATTATTTTTATTGTACAGTAATATAGGCATAAACACCCCACATGAATCAAATGTATGGTTTAATGACCACAAGAGCAGTAAGAACTTTGTCAGTCACCCCAAAAGCCCTCCCATAGGCCGCTTTCCAGTTGCAATCCCCTCCCTTTTTATTTTATTCCTTTATTATAATTTCATTGCCTAAATATGCTACCCTAGGCACTACAGTTCAGTCTAATGCATTTAAAGTTTGATATGTCTTTTAAATCACTTAATCTATAGGTTCATCACTTATCTCTTTCGTTTCCTACAAGTCATCCATTGAGGAACCTGGGCAGAATTTCCCACAGCCTGGTTCTGCCAACTGTATACTCTTGGCACAGCTCAACCTGTTCTGCTGCCCTCTATATCGGCTGCAATTTGGCAGCTGGATCAGACACCAGCCTGAGCTCCCTGGGAAGACTACAGGGAGCTCATCATGTCCACTTGTCTTTCTACGGTCTCGACAGCCTTTGACGCCTCATGAATCACAGGGTTGTAAAATGGTGACAGTCTAATTCTATCCTTTCTTTCTCACTTTAAATTAGTTCAATTACATTTATAAAAAGACATTTCCCTTTGTTTACTATTTGATTATCCAGTGATACAGTTATTTAGAAAAGGCAAGATAAATGCTTGGTTCTGGTCCTTTACCAGTTTTACCACAATAATACATCAATTTTTTTCTTTCTTTTTTTTTTTTGCAATACAGTGAATTAGGGTCCTTTTAAACCTCTGAAGATGATTATTTTTAAAAATATCATTATGAACTCAAGAAATAGAATCTATCCAAAGTGTTTAAATCAATTATAATTATTATTGAAGCTCAACTTGGCCCATCTTTGGCCAGCACGAGTCTCTTCACGTGAATTTCTGAGTTCCTTTGACAAGCCTCTTGTAATGGTGTTAACAAGATGTTCGGGGATTACCTTGACCACTTCTTGCCCCAGAATCAGCCCTATCTCCAAGAAGTTCTGGTTCCTTTCAGAAAGTAGTATTTCAAGACCACAATTTGGGGCTATGGATGTTCACTGCTGCTGGGTTGGTCAGTTTCCAGGCCTTTTCAGTGGACAGAGATAGGAAATTTCTCATGAGTTCATTCTGATGTTGGGAGAAATTTCTCCATGGGTCTCTTGTGTTTCTGCACATCTTGCAAAACCCCTTTTGTTCCAGAACCTTCTTAAGGGTGTTTGTAGAGTGAACAGCTTTGGAGATAATATCTCCCTGCACAGAAAAGGACAAACTTGCTCCTTGCCTTGGAAGAGAGAGCTAGTGTGTCCTTCGAGCGCAATGGACAGGCATGTTCACTGTCCATTCAAAAAGACTTGCAATCCCTCAGCTCAGGGGACCTCTCCTGCAATGAAACCCACTGAACGGGTACTTTTAAAATGATTTCCCCATCCCCTTTACTTCATGTTGAATGCAAATATTTGAATTTATATGAGGTGAAAAGGAGAAGGCTGCGACTTTATAGATTAATAGAACCAATTTTAGTCTGCTTGGGTTCAGATTCAAGCTCCTCCTCTTCCTAGCTATATGTCCACAGGCAAGTTACTTAACTTGTCCGCACTGTTGTTTTCCTTATTTGTAAACGATGGTAACATATAACCTGGGCTACAGCACTGCCCACCTGAAGGGGGCGCCATTCACATTGCAGAGAATGTGAGCGGTGCGTCACGGCATAGGTAAGCATATGACATAGCCTGGAATTCATCCTATGCTCCAGAGGTTGTTGTGAGGAATAACTGAGGTAAGTACTCAGAGCATTTAGCAGTGCTGAAGACACAGTGGTCAACCAGTATCCTTAGTAACTGGAACTATGCCATCGGCTCTCCTGGACCAGTATGGTATCTTGTGTCAAAATAGTCTTCTTAAAAACATGTATTTACCAAATCATATTCTTATCAATAAAATCTTCAACAACTCTCTATTCCCTAACAACCAAGTCCTGTTCAGCTTCCAAGGTTTTTCAAACCCTACCCTCTCCAACCTGTTGCCTATTACTTCCGGGACAAATATGGTCTGGGTCAACTGGCTTCCTCCCTGTCCTACACGCACACCGGGACCCTTCGCACCACCATGCAGCTGCTCAGGCGGTTCCTTCCTGCTCCCACTGGCTGTATTTCAAATCTGTACCACGCACAACTTACCTATGCCAGATATTGGTTTTCATTTCCCTAGACTGTTAACTTACATGAATCCGCTTTCCCCACTTTGATAGCTTGTTTTATTACTTGTGACCCCTCTGTCTACTACAGTGTATATGTAAGCAGACAATTACTTCCAGATGGATTAAAAGAATGGGAAGAAAAAACCACTGAGATGTTCTGATTTAACATACTTTCAAGTTTAAGGACTTGCATGGTTTGCTATTGTTTATGTTGTATAAGTTCTTATCAGCCTAACTAGAGTGGAAGGTTTTTGAAAATAAAGACAAATGATGAATTTTTTCTGCATTCCCACAAAAATCTAATACATCATTAGCTACTTTGTCTAATAAACTTTCCACTTACATATCACATAAGTGATAAAGTTCCTTAGAGTAAAAACCTTAATATATCTTCGCTTTGAACAACAGAGTAATGATTTTCAAGGCAAAGTATACTCATATACCTATCTTCCACAGGGAAATTTTCTCTCATTCAGATCTTCCAGCCTAGGAGGGTACCTCCCCCCTTTTCTCTTGTCCCAGTTAAGAACTCTACTAGAGTAAGCCACTGTGATTAATGAGTCTATGTCACAGTATTTAGTAGATCAAATGTTTAAAAATAAGACATGGTTCTAATGAAGTTCAGAGAAAAAATAATTTTCAGCATCTTCTATGGACAAAATCCTCAAATGTCCCTACCATAATCAGCTGGTGTATAATTCAGAAGTTCAAATTTCCAGTGTTTATAGCTTGAATAATTCTGGTACATGTCAAATATTTCCCGAGTAAACTGTTGGCAGATATCACCTAAACAAAAATACAAAAAATATTCAGTCAGAACGAATTTCTAAGAGAACCATTCTTAGGTACAGGCCACTTAGGAAGTGAGGAATCATGACTTCAAAAATGAAACACATTTCGCAGACTTTTAAAGTTACGGTCTGTCAAATCACAGTAAAATTTAGGTATTTTTTAGATTATTTACAGTAAAATTATTTTACTGACCTCCAGTGGTTCTTCCAGAAGTTACCTCTAAAATAACATCATTTTTGTCATATTTCTCCTTTGGCACTAGACTCTGGAAAAGCTAAGCAAGTGAAAAAACATAAGCATTAGTGTGTATACGTTCTATGGTATATGTACCATTAAACTTGAACTTAGATAAAAGACCCCAAGCTTAAAAAAACAAATCAGTAATTAACAAAATCATATAGCATCCCAATGAGGTCCAGTCCTAAAATGCTTTAATAAGTAGACCTAATTAGACCTAAAATAAGTGATCAATTCATGCTAACAATGAAGTTACTTGTCAGGACATTCTCTACAATACTATCAGATCATCTTAATTTTCTAAAATGCAGAAGTTTAGATCAAAGTTCAGAGGGTTCCATTCAATTTTCTTTAGATTTTGCCTCTTATTAGTTCTGAACAGTAGTTCCTTTCATCTAATGAATGAAGTAAAGCTTTGAAAGTCTTAATTTCAAGAAAATGAGGACTTTTACATATGATTATTTTCTCCTGCCATAAAGGACCGCGGACTCCAGGCCATGCTGTCTACCTGCCTTTTCAGTGGAGTCGCTGTTTAAAGAGCATGCTGAGAACACCCCAGATAAGGCTCTGATAGTTTCTCAACTGTGACAAGAAAGAAAGGAGCTTCCTAAAAAAGAAACCAATTTTCCTCGTAGGAAGAGCAATTTTATTTTCATTATTACTAAAAAGGCTTTCAAGTCAAATTATAAGTACTTATGAGTCATGATTCTCTATACTGTCAATTTCTGAAATACTCCATCTCTGCCAGAAAGGATACAGTCTATGGGAGAGAATATTAGACTAAGAGTCAGACATCTTACTTACAGCCTTTGATTAGCTGGTTAAATCAGTGACAAAAATAACTGACACCTCCACCTCGTCCCCCTCAACCCTCAGCAAGCCCCTCTACTGGGTTCCCAGAGTAGGGAAGACTGAAGGCAGGATGGCAAATGTGACAAAGGGGAACATAGTATGCAGCACTGTGATTTTCATTGTCTTGTCGACAAATCATCCACTGAGCTGGAGGAAGCTAAAGACTTGTGTTAATCAACTGTCACTATACCCTTGGATTCGCTCCATTCTATCAAGCATGCAAATTTTCATTCCTTAATTAACAAAACCACTATAATCCACTCCCTCTTTCTAACACTTCACACCCTTCATTCCCCACCTTAGTGAGCTAAATTTCTTTACCAGCATGTGTTTTCTTCATTGGCAAGTTAATAGATTCAACTTTAGAATATTGTTGCTGCGAAGTGGGGGGTGTTTTATGCTTTTACGTCACAATCTCTTCAATCTCATTCTGTAGCAAATTACAGCACTGGACTCAGCTTAATCACTTATCGTAAGAGACTTAATAAGCTGGTGCTTGGAAAGTACTTTGAGCACCAAAGAATAGTCTAGCAAGACCAGGATTGCTTTATATTAACTCTATTGAGATTAGTTTACCTACTAAAACATACCTCACCATATAACATATTGATTTTTTGAGCAATGGTTTGCCTCTCTTCCAATGCAAGTTCTTGTAACTGCTTTTCATCTTGTTTATTCAGACCTACAAACCAGCAACAGTAATAAGGTAAAAATTTTTAAATACTTATAGAGAAACTCTTACATACTTAGCTATCTAATCTCTGCCTACTAAGTTTTATTTCAGTTGTGAAGGCAAAGCATTATACAAAAGAACAGAAGAGTTAGAGAATGTCAATTAACAAGTATTTAAGTATGTTAAAAACATTCAGTGTGAAAAGAAGTATGATCCTACCCCAAAGAGCTTGTGATTTGAATGTCTATAAGTAATTATAGAAATCAGTGATTAATCAAACATGTTTAAAATGGGACTGGCTAACTAAATACAAATCCAGATAAGGTAAGTTTGGAGTAAACTGGGGTGGCCACTTCTCGTCTAAAGGTGGCAGCCATTACTCAGAACACTGAGTAACCTAACAAGGCTAGATCCTCCATTTTGGTAGAGAAAATGTAACTAATATCATTACTATTATAGAATAGTAGAATTGTAAACCTAGAAGAGATTTTAGAAACAATCTAATCCAATCTAATTACACATGATACAACTAAGGCTGAAAGAAGTTGTGTTGATTTAACTTAGCATTCAATAAGCTCCTATTATGTGCAAGTAACTTCCCCAAAACTAATTACAAATTTGAGTGGCATTATGCAAAAGAGTAAAACATAATCCTCATTAAACATAGGTGAGATATTTGTGGTGCTACCAATAGAAGGCTGGAAGCTATAAGGCTTTGGACATCCAGACATCACAGGTATAACTATGAATGGCCTTGACATCGCTTAACATCTCTAAGGCTTAATTAAGCAGAATGGAACACAGAAGAAAGTTTAGAAACTAAAAACCAACAGCAAAATCTGGATAAATGTTGAATCCCAGGTTAGTTTATTATGCCTAATTCTCAGCTTCTGCATATTTTGAAAAATTTTCTAAGAGAAAAAATGTTGATAGCAATATGAAGAAATACCAAAATTAAAAAGAAACACCTCTCACATCATACACAAATTTAACTCAAATGGATGAAAGACCTAAATTTTTCTTTTATAATCTTAAGAAGTCTTTTTTCTTTCTCCAGTTTTTATCCCCCCATGTTCCTGTCCTTTCCAGGTGTAGAGCTCATCACTTGTAGGCTTTTTAAAAGACTGAGTTCAATAAAGCTTTAACTTAGAAAATCAATCTTGTACACACATATATTTTTTACCCACTTTTACACATTGATTCTAATTCTTCAATTGCTTGTTCGGACTCCTGAATTTCTTTGTAAATGGTGACAAGTGGTGCCAACTCAGCATGCCTTCGATTCAAGGACCTTTGGTCCCCTTGATTCACAGAGATATGCTGCAAACACTGACCAAGTGTTTGGTACTCCTTATTCAGGTCCTGCATATATTTCTGCAGTGCTTTATGCTTCCAGAGCATGCTGCTATCTTGATGACAGTATCTCCTGGACCAATTCTTATTTAACAGACGATGGAGAATGTGATTCCTGTTTTGTCTAAAAACCCGCAGACTTGTATCAAGATGTATCTGTGCGAATTGATGAGAAAAGGGGGGGATGTGGCACTGGCGGTGACCATGAAGAGATGGATGTCTAAAAAGCCAAACACAGAGGTGACGACTCATCTCAGCATCTGAAATACAATAAATAAATGCAATCTGAAAAAAAGTCAACTCTACACATATAATAAAGATGGAAGGAACCTCAAGAAATCTTGCTCAGTTCACTGCCTCAGCCAGCTCTAAACACAGTCCTCAAACTTCATAACCCACAAAAAGAAAATAATTCTTCAAACCTCTGAAAAGAATGTATTAAAATAAATGAAGATAGCACTGTTTTCTACCCACTCAACATATATAATTAACTAAGGCAAATGAATAGGAATGTAACCAATAAATATGTCAACAGAATGTGTTAAATCAGCTATTTTCTAGAAAGTATCCAGAATCTAGAATTGAGTGTGTGAACAAGTACTTGAAAGGTATAAAATAATCATGCAAACTTTAGGTGGTTCACATATAGACTCCTATAGTTTGAAGGAAATAGTAACAATTTTCTTGTCTAATTCTTTAATTTTAGGTTAGGTTAAATTGGCTTTGTACTATGATTACTTGTTCTGCCTTGTAACAGAAATCATCAAGAGCTAACAAAGTACACAATGGTTTTATTAAGAAAGGGAAAAGATAAAGCTTTCTAAGAGAAACACTTTGGCCCTAAAATCTTGAGGTTCAAAGTTGAAACCAGGGTCAAAATTTAACAAAATAAACCTTTATTGTCTCCAGTGTTCTTACTATGAGAGATGTACTCATATTAGCTCATTTGATCATTATAACTTTACTAACGTATGATGTATCATTATCTCTTAGGAAATAAAATATTCAGTATAGCCTCTAAAATATTCAGTTTGCAGGGTTCTACTAATGAATTTTAATGTACTGAATCACATTGGGAAAAGGGCTGTGGAACAATGCACCAATGCCCAGTAGCCACAAATGCTACAGTCCTCCAGCAGAAGTTTCTGTGTGTCATTACATCCAGGCTCAAGCACATCGGAGGAGGTGTGTCCATCTGAAAACGGACAGACTAAAAGGATGGCAAACGTTTTTGTTAGAATACTTCTGGCTAACACTTCCATCTTAGGTACAGTAGTAGAATGAGTAACTCTCAAGGTCATGAACCTCAATGTTAAGTGGGGGGAAAACCTAAGACGTTTACTCCCTAGGATTCTCTATGCCTGAGAACAGCACGTCTTCTCCATCACCCATCACAGTAACAGGGTTACTCTGATCCTCTAGGAACAATCTCAGCGCCAGCATGTCAGACGTGACACTAAAACCGGGAGAGAGCAGCATGTCTAAGCCATGCTGTGTTAACTCAGTATATGGAGTGACCCCATAAGGAGGGAACATGGAGAAAAAAATAAAAGAGCTGGAGAAAGAGAAAAGACTTTTTAAAATTATAAAAGAGAAACGAATTATTAGTACCCAAAATAAAGAAGAAAGGACGTTAGCTTCCCTTACTGAGGTCGGAACCTTCTGTAACCCGCTACACTTCATCCCGACAGACACCGAATCACTTTCACTTCCTGGGTCACTTCTTCCGGTTACTACTTGATTTTCAGCCCCGCCTCCGTTTTGACACGTCCAGACGAGTACTCCTTGGGCATGCATAACAATGAGGTAACAGAGGAAACAAAAGAGAAAAATGACAGCAAGAAAGAAAAAAAAAATGACAAAGCGAGAAAAATTCCCATGAGAGGACGAAGCAGCGTATTTATCTCCAGCCGGAGCCCAGTGCGTGGGTTGCGATGCCAAGGGCGTCAGAGTGGGGGCGGCGGGGGCGCCAGACGGTTGGCCGGGAGTATAGCGCGAACTACAACTCCCAGGAGCTCCCACCCAGGAATCCTGGGAGTTGTAGTTTATCTCCGGACAGGCGCCCCGCTTTCGCCACCGGGCCAACGGTGGAGTTTTGGTTTTGACGCTTTCAGGCAAATCCTGGAGAGAGATTCTCTACAGTTTCGATTAAGAGATCAAGATTTATATATGCAGCCACTAAAGCAGTGATTCCTTAGGTTTTTTTTTTTTTTTTTTTTTTTTTATGAGGATCTCCTTTTCATCATTCAAAAATATAGGGTATTTTTGCATGTTAATAGGTGTACTTTCGGCTTCCATTGCCTAAGAAAATACCAAATGACTACATGAGACTATAAATTTGTATTTTTAAAAATCATAATTGGATTCAAAAGATAGACTATATATCTACAAATTAATGATTTTATAAGATGTTGCATGCACTTACAGAATTTAATGGCTCAACTTAGGTTCATAGCTTGTGAACCACTGATTAAATAGAGAATGAAAAAAAAACATATAATTCCAGGGAAATGCAAGCGTATTGCCTTACTTTGAATATTCCAATGGGATACAGTCCTTAGCGACCACATTTACAAGTCATTTGACTTCTATGCCTCAATATTTTTCCTGAAAAGCGAAGGCAAAAGTAATACCATATTATCAACTTCACAGGATATTTTCTTAGTTTATGATTGTATACATAGAAAAAAATTAGCCATAAATGTAAATATCTAATAATTTATTACCTACTTCAAAGTACTTCTACCTGCTACATATTAGATACTATTCTACATAATTTAAACCTGTAAATTCATTTCATCCTTACAACAACCCTAGAATATCCATTTTGCAGAAGAGAAAACTAAGGCACAGAGAGCTTAAGTAACTTGTTCAAGGTAAAAGAACTAGTAAGTGATAGAGCTTAGATTCAATCAAGCAATCTGTCTCAATTATCTGTGGCTCCACTCTGATACTGCCTCCCTCCTCAAAAAAAGAAAAAAGAAGAAAACACTCAATGATTCGTAAATATTGAGCACTAGGATGTGCTCCTCACTGTTCTAGATATGAGAATTTAGCAATGAATAGAAGAGACAAAAATCTTTGCCCACATGGAGCTCATATTCCAGCAGGAAACAAATTCCAAAGAACCATACAAGTCATTCTCCTAAATTACCTAACAAAACTGTTTATTTCCTTATTTGGATTTGTGTGTGTAGATGTATAAAGTATTATATATAAAGCTTTATTCTCCTTAAAAAATAAGCCTTACTGCTATGGACTGAATTGTGTCCCACTCTCCTGCCCCCCAAATTCAATATGTTGAAGCTAACCCTCACTGTGCTACTGGAGATAAGGTCTTTAAGGAGGTGATGAAGGTTAAATGAGGTGATAAAGGTGGAACCCTGATCTGATAGGATAGCGCCCTTGTAAGAGGAGACACCAGGGGCAGCCAGATGGCTCAGTTGATTAGATCCGGAGCTCTTAGCGGGGTTGCTGTTTCAATTCCCACATGGGCCGGTGAGCTGCGCCCATCACAACTAGATTGAAGGACAACGACTTGACTTGGAGCTGATGGGCCCTGGAAAAACACACTGTTCCCCAACATTCCCCAATAAAAAATTTCAAAAAAAAAAAAAGAGACACGAAAGAGCTTTTGAGGTCTGTCTCTTTCCCCCTGATGCCTCCTCAAGCACAAACAGGTCATGAGAGCACACAGTAAGATAGTAGCCACCTACAAGCCAAGAGAAGAGGTTTCAGAATGAAACGTACCTTGCCAGCACGTTGATTTTGTACTTTCCAAACTCCAAAACTGTGAGAAATAAATTTCTATTGTTTAAGTCACTCAGTCTGTGGAAGCCAAACAGACTAAGACACGTATTTTAAATATGTAAAAATTTATTGAGATATACATGAAACTTTATACACTTTATGTGTATTATTCCTCAATTTAAAAAAAAACCCGAAAGACATTTATGCTTGGTACTATTAGGTTGGTGAAAAAGTAATTGCGTTTTTTGCAATTATTTTAACCTTTTAAACTGCAATTATCTTTGCACCAACCTAATACAAATACTGCTGCTTCCTTCATGTTTTTTAGGGATGAAAATAATGAGGGGTATTTATATTTATTAATATTCAAAGATGCCCACAATATATTAAGTGAAAGAGGATGTTAAAAACCTAGCAAACTATTCCATTTTAAAAACCATATGTGATTCATATATATTTAAAAGTCTGGTGGGATTGCAAATAATCTTTATTTTCCTCTTTATAGAATTAGGGATTTCTAGTGCTGTGGTGAGTATTATTATACACAAGAAAGCTATAAAAGAAAAGAAAGACATTTTTAAATATTTGATTGAAAAAGTCTTATGGATGACCCAGCAATCCCTCTCCTGGGTATCTACCCAAAAAAATCTGAAAACATTTATACGTAAAGACACGTGTCCTCCAATGTTCATTGCAGCTTTATTTACAGTGGCTAGGACATGGAAACAACCAAAATATCCTTCGATAGATGAATGGATAAAGAAGTTGTGGTATATATACACAATGGAATTCTATTCGGCGGTAAGAAAAGATGATATAGGAACATTTGTGACAACATGGATGGATCTCGAGAGTATAATGCTAAGCGAAATAAGTCAGACAGAAAAAGCAGAGAACCATATGATTTCACTGATATGTGGTATATAAACCAAAAACAACAAAAGAACAAGACAAACAAATGAGAAACAAAAACTCATAGACACAGACAATAGTTTAGTGGTTACCAGAGGGTAAGGGGGGTGGGGGGTGGAGATGAGGGTAAGGGGGATCGAATATATGGTGATGGAAGGAGAACTGACTCTGGGTGGTGAACACACAATGGGATTTATAGATGATGTAATACAGAATTGTACACCTGAAATCTATGTAATTTTACTAACAATTGTCACCCCAATAAATTTAAAAACAAAAAAGAAAAAGCCTTATGGAAGTCATGATTATTGAATCATTTTATGAAGTTAAATAACTTCTACTACCAAAGAGTCTGATATATTACAGGATAAAACTTTGAAGAAATAGTAATAAAAAGTGTTGATTTAATGAAAAAAAATAGCTTTTTGATTAAGTTAGAAACAAGAGTTACCATGTCTGGAATATTTCTCACAAGAAAGTCGACTATAGTTTCTTTATTGAATGAATGTGTAATGGGCATCAACAATTACGTGTCCCTCTAAGAAACTAAATGACCTGCGTCCCTTTCCTCGAACTTGAAGCAAGCTGAAACAACAAAATAGGTGGAGCCATGTTTCAGATTCATTTAGAACAAACTCTGCCCCAGACCCTAAGGGGTAGAGAATGGAGATTTTCACAGATTTTCACTCTCAGAGAGCTGTGGATTGTTTTAAAGATTGAGTGCACTCTGTCTACAGTACGAAGAGAGGTTGATTTATGTCCCTCTGCAGGGATTCCACATCAATAGTGTCCACTTAGGTCTTTTCCTGAGAGAAGCAGAGCACCTGGACTTCCTCGGCCCTGGACATTCTTTGGGGACCCAGACCAGAGTGGATGTAGAGCCTGTTCCAGGCTAAGTTGAAACCCTGGGTCCTATTTGGGAACCCCAGCACGTAAGCCATACACACTATGGCCCCTAGCACACTACGAAGATGCACTTGGCTTTCTGGTTCCCTGGAGTTTAGCCTCTTGACACATCGCACAATGTGAAGATTGGGATTTTAATCGGGTATATTTTACTGTAGAAAAAGTGCCATCAGGAATTATTTAGCAATTTAATGCAAAACTCAAGCTCTCACTAAGGTGGAAAGGAAATAGCAAAACAAATGATTATTCTACTTGTATTCGTATAAGTTATTTTCCCTAAGAGAAACAGAATACAAAGAATGAAAAGCATTTATTAGTATATATTCATACTGGTTCTCAAATATTTCTTAGCTTGAAAACCTGCTACAACATGCGCCACCTGCTGGTATTATTGAAATTACATCGATCAAATAATTTTCAGTCAGAGATGTTCCAGGCCCTGAAAGGTCAACCTACTATCTTCCTTTTACTCTTAAAAAAAAAAAGAAAAGAAAAAAAACTAAGACAGTTCATAGGCTAGTTTTAGGAAATACATTTTACTCTCCTAAACTAGTAATAGCCTAAGTTAAAGTCAACTTTGTTAATAAGTTCACTTCGTGTTGTCTCTTACAACTTCATCTATCATCCTAAATTTCTCTTCCATCTAGCATCATAAATATTTTTCTTAAATCATTTACTTTCATTTTAAATTGTACATTATCAAATCTCCATTTCAACAAATTTCATTTTCTCATCTTTTTCTCCTTCAAATACCCTTTATAAGAAGTTTTCAAATACCCTTTATAAGCATTAAAGTATTTTTCAAGTTAAATCCAAAGTGGTCTACAGTCTGTGTGTGTGTGTGTGTGTGTGTGTGTGTGTGTGTGCGTGTGCGTGTGTGTGTATACATATATATGTATATATCTTTAATTTTTTCCCCCTTTTTATTATGAAAATTTTCAAACATTCAAAAATAGAACTGTGTAATGAACCCCCAAAGACCCATCATGGATTCTCAACAGTTATCAACTCAGTGTTTCACCTGTCTTTCTCCCTCCCCCTACTCACTGTATTATTTTGAAGCAAATATGAAACATCATTTTTCCACCTATAAATATTTCACTATGTAGCTCCAGAAGTGAAGACTTTTAAAATATATAGTTAACCTTAAAAATTAAAAATTGCTTCTTAATATTATCAAATATCTGGTCAGTGTTCAAATTTCCCAATTTGTGTCACCTTTTTTTTTCTTTTTTCTCTTTTTAGACAGTTTGCTTGTTCATATCAGGGTTCAGATAAGGTCCATACATTGCAATTTGTGGCTCCAGTTTTAGCTTGTTTTAATCTGTAGGTTCACCCCCTTTTTTTTCTTTCTTCTTTCTAGTATGTTTGTTGAAAAAGCTGGATCTTTGGCCTTGAGGAATTTCACACAATCTAGATTGCTACAGACTTGTGTCTTTTCTGCTCCTTTCCCCCCTGTATTTCCTATAAACAGGTCTAGAAGCTTGATCAGACTCAGATTTAATTTTTTTGGCAAAAGTATTTCATAGGTGGGTTAGCTACTTCCAATGGAAGGTGCAAAATATTTAGCTGTGTCTTTTAAAAACTATGCTAGAAGCTCACTAGTGCCTCGATCCATTATTTCATTAGAGGTTTCAAAGTGGTGATATTTTATCGTTCTATCTTCATTTATTAGCTGGAACTGCTATACAGAGAAACTTTCCCTCCTCAACAATTTGTTGCCCTTGCTTTGAAATTTTGAAAAGGAAAAAAATTGAAATTTTGCGAAAGAGGAGAGGTGATCAAGTTCAAAAGCTTGTTTTCTGAACAATTTCCAGGATTTCCAAATTCTATTTCAATCTTATTTATTTTTAGATTTTTTAAATTAAAATATAGCTAATGTGCAATATTATGTTAGTTTCAGGTGTATACAATAGTTATTCAACATTTCTATACCTAATGAAATAATCACCATGATAAGGCCAGCAACCGTCTGACACTGTACCGCACAATCCCAATGTTATTGACTATATTCCCTATGCTGGACATTACATCTTCTTATCGTTTTTCTTTTAACTGTAATAATACAGAAATTTCCTGCAATTTCCAAATCCAAAAAGTTCTAAAACACCTTATTTTTCAATTAAAAAATATCTTTGAAAACTGAAGGTGTTTTTTGGTAACTTACTTGATGGCAAAACTGACCCAATGCAAACTGATTTGGCAGACACACCTGACCGGGTCTGTACTGTTGGCTTTGAAGATGGAAGAAATGGCCATGAGTGTAAGCAGCCTAGGAATGTGAGCAGCCTTGAGAAGTTGGAAAAGGCAAGGAATTTAATTCCATTTTAGATCCTCTAAAAGGAACACGGTCCTATAGCCACATTTCAGACTTCTGACCTCCAGAACTGTAAGATAATAAATGTGTGTTGTTTTAAACCACTTCATTTGTGGCATTTGTTACAGTCGCAATAGGAAGTTAATAAAGATTTCCTTGGCAGGTATGCAGAAAATGAGTTGCTGCCCCAGGATGCATGGAAGATAATTAGTTATGCTGCGGGAGGCAGTTGCCATAGCGGCTAAATGCATGAGCTTTGGTAAGAGGGCCCTTACTTCTTAGTTTTGTAGTTTGCTCTGCAAATTTACTCTTTTAAAAAATAATAAAACCAAAACAAAAAATAACAAAAAACAATGGGAAAAAAAGAATAAATTTCAGTTCTCATTTGTAAAAGGGAGATAGTGGTATTTTTCTCGTCAGGTTTTCATGAGGATTAAATAAGAAATAGCACGTTATGTACAGGGTAAGTGCTCAGTAAGTTATCATTAAGTGACAGTGACTAAGGAGGGAAGAGAGAATAGAGAAAAGTCTCCAAAGAAGGAGAAATGTATTCCCTCCGAAGCACAGATGGAGGAACTCATTCTGCACAGGACAGAAGTCACTGTTTTTTGCCTTGAGGGGAAAAAAAGAAGAAAAATGGTGTGTGCAGATGGGTGCTCAACAAATGTGGGTGGAATAACTGACTAGATAAGGACAGATGGGGTGAGCCAGAAACTGGCAGGTGAGAGGCAGGTGAAGAATAGGTGCACTGAGAGTAGAAGAGGAGTAACTTAGCTTAGATCCCCTGCATCTTGGAGAATGGCACTTATTAAGGAATCAACAAGTGTTTGTTGAAAGAATGATAGAAGACTGTCATCAGAACATGGATTGTACCCCAAAGAGTCTGATTGAAGTCATTATTGTCAGAAATTACAGGTGTACCCAGAACAACCCTATGACAACAGCAGCTCTTAGCCTCATGCTGGAGGCAGGATGCTGACATCTTGATGCGTGGCAGAAAGACCGCTCTCAATGTGACCCTGGCAGCCTACCAGTCCCACAAGCTGGGATCTCATTTCCAATAACAGATATATTATGCCTGCTGTGACAAGTTTCCTTGGCGTTAAAAGAATATTGACCAATCTCATTTAAAAAAAATAATTAGAAAAATAAGATAGATTGGGGAATTTATTTATTTATTTTTTAAAATCTTATTGGGGAAGGGGAACAGGACTTTATTGGGGAACAGTGTGTATTTCCAGGCCTTTTTTCCAAGTCAAGTTGTTGTCCTTTCAGTCTTAGTTGTGGAGGGCACAGCTCAGCTCCAGGTCCAGTTGCCATTTTCTAGTTGCAGGGGGCACAGTCCACCATCCCTGCGGGAGTCGAGCCAGCAACCTTGTGGTTGAGAGGATGCGCTCCAACCAACTGAGCCATCCGGGAACTCAGCAGCAGCTCAGCTCAAGGTGCACTGTTCAATCTTAGTTGCAGGGGGTGGAACCTACCATCCCTTGCAGGAGTCGAGGAATCGAACTGGCAACCTTGTGGTTGAGAGCATAGATTGGGGAATTTATGATTTAAGTGGTGGAACAGGTCTTGCTGATTCAAAATCTGGCCTTGGAGTGGGTAGTTAAAATAGAGTAGAGGACAAAGGTCTTTGAAGATGAAACCAGGAAACTGTAAGGCTAAGGATTTTTTAAAGAAATGGACTGTATGTTTTTGAAGCAGTTTTAGGTTCACAGAAAAATTAAGTGGAGGGTACAGGATTTCCCATGTGGAAACCCCCTACCCTCACATATGCACAACCTCTGCTGTATCCCCCACCAGAGCAGTATATTTGTTACAACTGATGAACCCACAGTGACACATCATTACCGCCCAAAGTCCATAGTTTACATGAGGGTTCACCCTTGGTGTTGTGCACCCTCTAAGTTTGGACAAATGTATAGTGGTATCATGTATCCACCATTACAATATCATACAGAACAGTTCACTGCCCTAAAAATCCTCTCTACTCTGCCTAATCATCCCTCCCTCCTCCAACCGCTGGCAACCATTGATCCTTTTACTGTCTCCATGGTTTGTCTTTTCTAGAATGTCATATAATTGGAATCGTACAGTATGTAGCCTTTTCAGATTGGCTTCTTTCACTTAGTAATATGAACTTAAGGTTCTACCATGTCTTTTCATGGCTTGATAACTCATTTCTTTTTAGTATTGAATAATTTTCCATCGTCTGGATGTACCATAGTTTATTTATCCAAGGCGAGGGTTTTGAACCACCCACATAGATACTGGAATCATAGTAGATGGATACTAGGAGTGAAGTTGGAAGGATGACTATTGTCACTTGGCAAAGAACGAATGAAGGATAGTGACCAAGAGGAAAAGGAGAAGAGAATGATAGAGTTGGTGGGTATAGACTCAAAATAAATTTCCTTTTCCTTAAATGAAGGTGAAGTATTATGATTTGGAGGGGGCAGTGGGATGAGGATAAATGCTGACTCTCCACCCCCAACCACCCCCAACTTCTATGATAGTAAGGAAAGGAAGACACAAAATAAGATACAATGTCCTTAGTAAGGGATGGATATCATCAATTAAGGCGAGGAAGCAGAGAGTGCTCAGTGAAGGGGTTGCAGATACAGCTGAGTGGAAAGGTGTGGCACAGACAACAGCAGCAGAAGGAGGAATTTGGAGAGAAAGCAGGGAGACAACCAACCAAACAAACAAAAATAAACAGGAGTGAGGTGAATGAAGGGGTGTGAATTTGACAATGGCTTTGACAGAATTCTTGTGTCAAGATGTTTCTGGGCTGACCCAGAGACTTCAAATGGTGTCAATGCTTGACCACATTCTCTATTTGTGGTCCCATGGGCAATCTGTAGCTTTTGCCTAGGGTTCCAAATTGAATCTTGCTGATAATGGTTTTTGTTTGTTTTATTGTGGCTGTGGATGAAAAAAGAAAGGGGTTCTATGTAAAGGACCCTCACAAGGTGATCTGGTCATAAATTCCTGACTGGGCAGGTCCTGGTGGGTAGTCCTGCTCTAGGCCTGTAACTTTTGTAGTAAAAGGTTTTAAGCCAGCTGTGGGGACAGAGCCCCAGAGAGTAGTTTACAGGCTCTCGGCCTCACGTGGAAGGGTGCTGGCTCGGGTGGTGAATGGCCGTCGGCTGTGGCCGGTTAGCCAATTGGCCGCTGGTATAGCTGCTGCGGCTACGAGGATTGCCGAGGAGCCGAGCAGAGCCGAAGAGAGCGGAAGAGGAGAGCCAAGAGAGAGGAACAGAGGAGAGAGTGGAGAAGAGTCGTCGGTCGGTTGGTTGGCGGAAAAGCTGACGGCAGGTCGATGTCCGGTAGGCCCAGCCTCCAGTGAGACCGTGGTGGTATGGCTCCCCTACCTATGGCTCCGTGGGTGTTCCTTGTTGGCCTCACCTATCCTGCGTTCTTATGTGGGGAGCGGGACCAGAGACCCCGCAGGCCGCCCCGCACGACAAATGGCGGAGCGAGCAAGGTCTCCCGCAGGACAAATGGCGCAGCGAGCAGGGTCTCCCGCACGACACCAGCCCTGTCCATAGTTTCCATATATCTAGGTTAAAACACCTTTGAAATACCAAAAGAAATACCCCTCGAAGGGGGTATTAACCCCCAAGAGAGCACATAATCTTGTTACCTATCCTGTAATCCAACCCCCGCCTTGCTTTCTCCCCCTTCCATGTAATCTTCTTTAAATTCCCTTCTTAATTTCAAATGCGCAAAAGAAGCTGCAAAATTGTTAGTCTTCGGAGCATTTGAGATCTTCCTCCCTGGCATTTCAGTTTGGCTCAACTAAACTCTTATAAAAATTCTCTACAGGTTTGAACGTTTATGTCGACAGTGCCTTATTACCTAATTCAGCCTTAAGAGGTATGGTGGTGTGTTTAAATCTGGATTAGGATGAAATGCCCTGAAGCAGTGGTTCTCAACTCTAGTTACACATCACAATCATCTGGGGAAATTTTAGAAGCTCAGTTTTCACCCTACCTAATTGAATCAGAATTTACAGAAGTAGGACTCAGGCGTCAGTAGTTTTTCAAGCTCTTTAAGTGATACAAATGTGCAGCCAAGATTGAGAACCACTGCTTTTGAACCATTTACAATTTATAAAATGTAAAACAGAGTAAGACAAAGGCACAAAAGGACAAAGTGCTATGTAAATTCACAGAAGAGAGAAATGTGGGAGATTTGGAAAGATTTTATGAAGGTCATGCCATTTGAGATGAAGGATTTAAAAAGATTAAGATTAGGGTAGGGGGAGAACAATCTCTGATAAAACTATCAGGTTGAGCAAAAGTATGGAGTTTAGAAAATACTGGACCTGATACAGTCACTGGTTCCAGTGCCACATAAGGTAATGAATTATAGGGGTAAACTGAAAGAAAAATCTGAGAATATACTTGTTACCAGAGAGTGGGCTGTTCTCGGTGCGTTGTCCAGTGCAGCGGGCCAGCCGCCACGAGTCGAACGGTTCCTGACAAGGGGAGTGGGAATGAAAAAAGGCACTCACACTTTGATGATGGCGATCGCGGACCCCAGTGTTCCTGGAGACGCTGAGTTTATTCTGTCCCCAGAATTTATACCTTCTGTGGACGTGCAGTTTAACAAGTACAAAAATGCATTACCTAGTTAACAGTAAAACTTTAACTTTAACACAGGAGACACAAAATTTACTGAAACTCCCAAATGTAATTATCTTATCAATAGCCCTGATAGGCATCAGCCTTCTGTTCTGGGAACTGGCCACTCCCACCACATTCCTGAGCAGCATGCAAGCTCTCTCCAGATGCAGGCAGAGACAATTGCTTCAGTGGGAGGAAATAGGTTAAGTATAAACTGAGCCATTCTGTTAAGGCTTTAAAGTTAACTGCAACCATGGCTCCCCACATCTCCCCCTTTTTTATTTTATATTTTTGAGATCGTGTCTGGCTTAGGTGGTCAGTACAGACATTTTTACTTACCCGTCATTGGATATCAATCATCAAAGCGATCGACTCCTGTCTTAGGTTGTAAAAACGCTTACTGATCATTACCCGTCATTGGCTACCGATCTCCTTTGAGGAAAGCCAGAGACAGCAGTGGCTTTTCCCAGGCAGGGGAAGGGAGGCAAGGCCTCTTCCCATATTTTTTAAGGCAGCTCATTGGGGGTCCCCACTGCCTGGCTTAGGTTGTATCTCCTGAGATATCTTACCCGTCTTTGGCTGCAAACCATCTTTTGGGGACCAGACAGAGAGACATGAGGTGTAAAACATAAAGATAAGCAAAGTCCTAAAAAGCCAGTCTTACAGGCTCTTCTTTCCTTAAGGAAAGACATGGGGGGGACAGTCGGCTAGGCTGTTGTGTGACTACATCTCCCCTTTTTTTTTTTTTTTTGAAGCATGAGAAACACAGAACGTGTAGTTATTTCATTTACAGCCTGTCGGAGGGCTATTTGTCCACATCTGAGGACTATGTAAAACAAACAGAACAATAAACAGAATAGCAATATCCCCAGCAAACCCTCTACCCAAGTCTTTCTCCATTTAACAGGGTCTGAAGTGGAAAGTCCTTCTGCAGCTGTGGAAAGTGAGAGCTTTTTCACACCCTAGGGGCGTGGATGGGTATCTATAGATGTCTTCTTTTGTGGGCTGTCGCTCATGGTATGGTTTAACACCGACCAGGAATTTACAAAGGTTTTTCTTTAGGACCTGGAGAAATACAAGCAAAGCCTCTTCCCCGTGTTATCTTGCGGGGAGAAGTAGGATTAGCTTCCCCACGTAATATTTTAAACAAAGGTTGTAATTTACCAGTTGTCAACCGCAACTGAGGTCTAATCCAATTAATGTCTCCCAGTAGCTTTTGGAAATTATTTAATGTTTTTAAACAATGTCGCCGGATTTGTATTTTTTGAGGCACAATGGCCTGAGGCATTGAACAATATCCCAGATAAGAGTAAGGAGGCACTTGTTGAATTTTTTCTGGGGCTAGAACTAGCCCATAATTGTGGAGCTTTTTTTGTAAATGAGCAAAAGCAGCAAGCAACTTTGGTTCACAAGAGTGGGCAAGAAGTATGTCATCCATGTAGTGGATGATGTAAATATCTGAAAATGCCCTTTGGGTAGGTTTTATTTTAGCTGATACAAATTTTTGACATAATGTAGGGCTACTAGCCATACCCTGAGGTAGCACTAGCCAATGATATCTCTTAAAAGGTTTTTGTAAATTAACAGAAGGAACACTGAAAGCAAATCTAGGGCAGTCATCAGGATTTAAAGGTATAGTATAAAAACAATCTTTTTAAGTCCAAAACAATTTTATATGTGTTTTTTGGTGTGGCTGTAGGACAGGGCAAGCCTGTCTACAAAGCTCCCATTAATTTTATGGTTTTATTAACTTTTTGTAAATCTTGTAATAATCTCCACTGACCAGATTTTTTTTAATAACAAAAATGGGAGAATTTCAGGGAGAATTAGAGGAAGCAATGTGTCCCTTTTAAAGTTGCTCCTGTACTAGCAGCTTGTAAAATCTTTTGTAGGGGGGACCTTTGATCTTTTACGCCTGATAATTGCCTGATTGTCACAGGTGCTAAAACAGGAGCCTCAGGCTGTGGATCCAGCCCTGCAACTACACTTGGAGGAGAATTTAGTTGTAATCTAGGCTTTTATTTTGATTGAGATTTTAATAAAGGCCCAGTCTGTTGAGCCTTTCAAAGATAGGATATATTCCAAAATGCTCTGTGGACTCCCCTTGCTTGTGAGCTTCTTCACAAGGCATTTGAAGGAGGGATCGGACAACAGAGTCCGATCCTGGCTTAACATAACCTGGCGAAGGCTCAGCAGGCATTTCCCAAACCAAAGACTGCAGCGGAGGTCCCCACCTACGGGGCTCCTCAGGAGGAGGTGCAGAGGGATTAACTGTGGGGGGATCTTTACCCCGAGGATTCCATTGATCTCTAAAAGGAATCTGGGGACTCCGAGGACAATTTCCTCTGTCCACAGCAACTTTAAGCTCAATCAGCTGTCCCTGAATCTTTTTTAGCTGATCTGCAAAAGAGAGTGCAGTGCCTGCAGGCTGCTCGTCTCCTTGAGCCATAGCCACTAAAGGAGAGTTTTTGTCCCTATCATATTTAGCTGCTTCATCTTTTAATTTTTCCTGATCCTGAGGGTTTAAATTTTCCCATATGTCGTCTGGAAACTCTTGAGCAACCGGCTCTTTGTTAACTTTAAGAACTCCCTCTAACAACTTTGCGCCCCCTCCCTCCTTCTCTCTCTCTGCCGGAGAAGCGGCAGAAGCGGCAGATGGGAGAATTTCCTCGTTTTCAGCTTGTTTCACTTTCTCTAGCTTGCAGCCCTTTTGTTTAAGTCCATGGGCAGCATAATAATCTTGTAACTGTTTTTCCACCTTTCTTTTGCAATTTTTATAAAACTTGTCTAACTGTTCTCTGCTCACCCGACTGCCACGGGCGGTAAGCAACTTCTTAAGTCCTCTAACATACAGGTCCTTGCTGCTGGCGTGACCCATCCTTTTTCCCTAACTCGGCCCTTCTTTCAAACAAAGAAAAACACTCAGGTGTCCGTCTGGCCGTGTCCCTTGCGGGGCCAAATCCGTCTTAGCTAGAGGCGCCGCGGTATAATGTCCGGGCCAGGTGGGTTGTAAAGCCCAGTCGCCGTTATGCCATATGACAGAACCGGAACCGCAGGTTAGGACCCAATCAAGCTCCGTAACACGAAGTCGTGGAGCTATCACTCACTCACACACTCATTCGACCGAGGGGACAGTGCCTTGCTCACCGTGCATCCACTGATTAGCTCCAATGAGCTGGGCCCTTGCCACACGGTGTTCCTCACTATTACCCCTATATTCAGTCCCTGTTCGGGCGCCACTTGCAGCGGGCCAGCCGCCACGAGTCGAACGGTTCCTGACAAGGGGAGTGGGAATGAAAAAAGGCACTCACACTTTGATGATGGCGATCGCGGACCCCAGTGTTCCTGGAGACCCTGAGTTTATTCTGTCCCCAGAATTTATACCTTCTGTGGACGTGCAGTTTAACAAGTACAAAAATGCATTACCTAGTTAACAGTGAATCTTTAACTTTAACACAGGAGACACAAAATTTACTGAAACTCCCAAATGTAATTATCTTATCAATAGCCCTGATAGGCATCAGCCTTCTGTTCTGGGAACTGGCCACTCCCACCACATTCCTGAGCAGCATGCAAGCTCTCTCCAGATGCAGGCAGAGACAATTGCTTCAGTGGGAGGAAATAGGTTAAGTATAAACCGAGCCATTCTGTTAAGGCTTTAAAGTTAACTGCAACCATGGCTCCCCACAGTCCAGGTTTTGGCATCTCGAGCAAAGAATTGAATGAGATACCGAGGTAAAGTAGTGAAAAAGCAGTTTATTAGAAGAAAAGGTATGCTTCAAAGAAATAGAAGCGGACCCAAGCAGCAGAGAATGGCTCAAGGGCTCATTATTAAAAGAAAAAGTATACTCCAAAGGGTTTGGAGTGGGCCCGTGAGCAAAAGCAAGGCTATTATCTCATCATTTTAGACTGTGCATGTTCCTTCCCAGAATTCAGTCTGTTATAATAATATTAATAAACTTCCAGGCATATGCATGATATTATAATGATGGTATAAAGAGGCCCAGGTGAAATGAAGGTAGTTGCGGCCTTTACTACACAGGTGCAAATAACTGGTCTAATCTAGTTGGGTATTTTGTACCCATTTGCTTCTCACAGGGATAGATAATTACAATGAAAAGGGGAAGTTTGGGGCAGAGAGGGGCGGTCTTTTGGGCAGCTGCATTCTGTGGATTATGTAGGAATGCAGAGGTCTGATGCCTATCTCTAACTGCCTGCCTTGTTTTCCCCTTGAGACGTGATCCCCATAAAATCTCTATGGGAAATTGAGGAACAGAAGGTCTTTTATTTTGTATCTGCTTCCTGCTGGACAGTGGCGTAGAGCTGTCCCCACCTATTGGGGGATTCACGGAACTCTCTCCCTATGTGATCTCAGATGAGAGGAAGGGGTCTTGAGATCTGCCTGGAAGATCATGTTGGCTTCTTTGGTTGTGACTGGCAACCTTGCTGGGGCATCTTCTGCATCCCCAAAGCCCCTGAATGAGGAAAAATAGATTTTAATTAATCCATTCAACCAGCCATTCAGCTGTTGTTAATTGTCCAGGAGTCAGGCCCAGAATGGGTAGGAGAGAACACGAGGCTTCAATGATTACAATCAACAAGTATGAATCACAAGTTTTAGGGTAATTATCTAAAGCAGGGGCAAGAGATGTCTATGATTTAGGTTAAAAACAATCTATTATTTATGATTTAAAAACCAATGGAGTTAAAACACTAAAGAAAGAAAACTTAGAATTTCTGTAATGAGAAGCCCTTTCATTTGGCCTGTATCATACTGAGTTCTAGACAAAGGGGGCCATTGAAAGTTTTGTTTGTTTGTTTGTTTGTTTGTTTAAGTTTATTGGGTGACAATTGTTAGTAAAGTTACATAGATTTCAGGTGTACAATTCTGTATTACATCATCTATAAATCCCATCGTGTGTTCACCAGCCAGAGTCAGTTCTCCTTCCATCACCATGTATTTGATCCCCTTTACCCTCATCTACCACCCCCCCCGACCCCCTTACCCTCTGGTAACCACTAAACTATTGTTTGGGTCTATGAGTTGTTGTTTTTTTTGTTTGTTTGTTTTTTAATTAGTTTCAGGTGCACAAGACAAAGCAAAACTTAGACGTTTGTCATTTATATCCCTCACACTGTGTGAACCCCCCTCCCCCCATCCACTATCCCTCTGTACGTTCCCCAAATTAATTTTCAAACCCCCATGACCATCTTGTGGTTACCGACTATTTTTCAAAACCGCTCACCTTCCCCTTATCCCCACCCCCCCGCCCCTCTAGCAACCCTCTGTTTTTCCTCCATGTTTCCAAAACTGTCTCTGATTATTTCATTCACTTATTCTTTTCTTTAGATTCCACATATAAGTGAGATCATATGGTATTTGTCTTTCTCTTTCTGACTTATTTCACTTAACATAATGTTCTCTAGGTCCATCCATGTTGTTGCAAATGGTAAGATTTCTTTCTTCTTTATGGCTGCGTAATACTCCATTGTATAAATATACCACAGTTTCTTAATCCAGTCATCTACTGATGGGCATTTCGGTTGTTTCGAGGTCTTGGCTATTGTGTATAGTGCTGCAATAAACATAGGAGTGCATAAAGATTTTTGAATTGGAGTTTTGGATTTCTCCGGATAGATACCTAGGAGTGGGATTGCTGGATCATAAGGTAGTTCCATTTTCAGATTTTTGAGATACCTCCAAACTGTTTTCCATAGTGGCTGCACCAATCTGCATTCCCACCAACAGTGCACCAGCGTTCCCTTTTCTCCGCATCCACGCCAGCACTTGTTGTTTGTTGATTTATTGATGATAGCCATCCTGACTGGGGTGAGGTGGTATCTCATTGTGGTTTTTATTTGCATTTCTCTAATGGTTAGTGAGGTTGAACATTTCTTCATATGTCTGTTTGCCATCTGTGTGTCCTTTTTAGAAAAATGTCTCTTCATGTCCTCTGCCCATTTTTTAATTGGGTTGTTTGTTTTTTTGGAGTTGAGTTGAGTGAGTTTTTTTATAAATTTGTGATATTAACCCCTTATCAGATATATCATTGGCAAATATCTTTTCCCAATCAGTAGGATCCCTTTTTGTTTTATTGATGGTTTCCTTTGCTGTGAAAAAGCTTTTTAGTTTGATGTAATCCCACATGTTTATTTTTTCTCTTACTTCCCTCACGCGAGGGGATATATCAGTAAAAATCTTACTCTGGGTAATGTCTGTGAAGTTTCTTCCTATATTTTCTTCTAGGAATTTTATGGTTTCAGATCTTACATTTAAATCTTTAAGCCATTTTGAATTTATTTTTGTATGTGGTGTAAGGAGGTGATCCAGCTTCATCTTTTTGCATGTGTCTGTCCAAGTTTCCCAGCACCATTTATTGAATAGACTGTCTTTACCCCACCGTACATTCTTGCTTCCATTGTCATAGATTAAATGGCCATATAGGCATGGATTTATTTCTGGACTCTCTATTCTGTTCCATTGATCTATGGGTCTGTTTTTATGCCAGTACCATGCTGTTTTGATTACTGTAGCCTTGTAGTATAATTTGAAGTCAGGTATTGTTATACCTCCCACTTTGTTCTTATTTCTCAAGATTGTTGAAGATATCCGGGGTCTTTTGTTATCCCATATAAATTTTAGGATTATATGTTCTATTTCTGTGAAAAATGTCATTGGTAGTTTGATAGGAATTGCGTTGAATATATATATTGCCTTAGGCAGTATGGACATTTTAACTATATTAATTCTTCCTATCCATGAACATGGTATGTGTTTCCATCTATTTGTATCTTCTTTCATTTCTTTCTTCAGTGTCTTATAATTTTCTGAGTACAGATCTTTTACTTCTTTGGTTAAATTTATTCCCAGGTATTTTATAGTCTTTGGAGCAATTGTAAATGGAATTGCTTTTTAAATTTCTCCTTCTGATGTTTTATTATTGGTATATACAAATGCAACTGATTTCTGAATATTAATTTTGTATCCTGCTACTTTACTAAATTCATCTATCAGCTCTAATAGTTTCTTGGTGGAGTCTTTAGGGTTCTCTAAATATAGTATCATATCATCTGCATATAATGACAGTTTTACTTCCTCCTTACCGATTTGGATGCCTTTTATTTCTTTTTCTTGTCTGATTGCTGTGGCTAGAACTTCCAGCACTATGTTGAATAGAAGTGGAGAAAGTGGGCAGCCTTGCCTTGTTCCTGATTTTAAGGGGAATGGTTTTAGTTTTTCCCCATTGAGTATGATGTTAGCTGTGGGTCTATCATATATGGCCTTTATTATGTTGAGATATGATCCCTCTATTCCCACTTTCTTAAGGGTTTTTATCATGAATGGCTGCTGAATTTTATCAAATGCTTTTTTCTGCATCAATTGATACGATCACATGATTTTTATTTTTCATTTTGTTAATGTGGTGTATCACATTAATTGATTTGCGGATGTTGAACCACCCTTGCATACCAGGGATGAATCCCACTTGATCATGGTGTATAATCTTTTTAATATATTGCTGAATTCTGTTTGCTAGTATTTTGTTGAGGATTTTTGCATCTATGTTCATTAGCGATATCGACCTGTAGTTTTCTTTTTTTGTGGTGTCTTTGTCTGATTTTGGGATCAGGGTGATAGTGGCTTCAGAAAAGTGTTTGGGAGTCTTCCTCCCTCTGGATTTTTTGGAAGAGTTTGAGGAGAATAGGTGACAATTCTTTTTTGAACGTTCTGTAAAATTCACCTGTAAAGCCATCTGGTCCAGGGCTTTTGTTTGTTGGGAGATTGTTGATTACTGATTCAATTTCCTTGGTGGTAATCAGTCTATTCAGGTTTTCTGTCTCCTCTTGAGTTAGCCTTGGAAGGTTGTATGCATCTAGGAAATTGTCCATTTCTTCCAGGTTGTCAAATTTGTTGGCATACAGTTGCTCATAGTAATTTCTTAGGATTTTTTGTATCTCTGCGGTGTCTGTTGTCACTTCTCCTCTTTCATTACTGATTTTATTAATTTGGGTCCTCTCTTTTATTTAATGAGTCTGGCTAAAGGTTTGTCAATTTTGTTTATCTTCTCTAAGAACCAACTCTTGGATTCATTGATCTTTTGTATTGTTTTTCTGGTTTCTATTTCATTTATTTCCGCTCTGATCTTTATTATCTCCTTCCTTGTACTCCCTTTGGGCTTATTTTGTTGTTCTTTTTCCAGATCCCTTAAGTGTGAAGATAAACTGTTGATTAGTGATGTTTCTTGTTTCTTTAGGTAGGCCTGCAGTGCTATGAACTTCCTCTTAGGACTGCTTTCGCGGCATCCCATAGATTTTGGGTCGTTGTATTTTCATTTTCGTTTGTCTCGAGATATCTTTTGATTTCTTCCTTGATCTCCTGTTTGACCCATTCATTATTTAGTAACATATTATTCAGCCTCCATGAATTTGTGTGTCTTCCAGTCTTTTTCCTGTAGTTCATTTCTAATTTCATAGCACTGTGGTCAGAGAAGACAATTGGTATGATTTCAATTTTCTTAAATTTATCCAGACTTGCTTTGTGGCCTAACATATGGTCTATCTTGGAGAATGTTCCATGTGCGCTTGAGAAGAACGTGTATTCTGCAGCATTGGGGTGGAATGCTCTGAAAATATCGGTTAAATCCAAGTGGTCCAATGTGTCATTTAAGGCTGTTGTTTCCGTATTGATTTTCTGTCTGGAAGACCTGTCCCTTGTTGTCAGAGGTGTGTTGAAGTCCCCTACTATGATAGTGTTACTGTTGATCTCCATCTTTATGTCAGTCAATATCTGTTTTATATATTTAGGTGCTCCTATGTTGGGTGCATAGATGTTTACTAGGGTTATATCCTCTTGTCGAATTGATCCCTTTATTATTATATAGTGTCCATCTTTGTCTTTTAATATTTTCTTCATTTTAAAGTCTATTTTGTCAGAGATAAGTATTGCAACTCCAGCTTTTTTCTCATTTCCATTTGCATGGAATATCTTACTCCAACCCTTCACTTTTAGCCTGTGTGTGTCTTTTGATCTGAGGTGAGTCTCTTGTATACAGCATATACAAGGGTCTTGCTTTCTTATCCATTCAGCCACCCTATGTCTCTTGATTGGAGCATTTAAACCATTTACATTTAAAGTGATTATTGATAAGTACATAGTTATTGCCATTTTTAATTTGTGGTTAGATTGTTTTCATCTTTCTTCTATTTACAGAAGTCCTTTTAGTATTTCTTGCAATGCTGGCCTGGTGGTAATGAATTCCTTTAGCTTATTCTTTTCTGGGAAGCTCTTTATCATCCCGTCAATTTTAAATGATAGCCTTGCTGGATAAAGCAACCTAGGTTGTAGGCCTTTGTTTTCCATCACTTTGAGTATCTCCTGCCACTCCCTCCTGGCCTTCAATGTTTCTGCAGAAAAGTCATTTGATAGTCTTATGGGAGTTCCTTGTATGTAACCCTCTGTCTTTCTCTTGCTGCTTTTAGGATTCTCTTTGTCTTTAATCTTTGCCATTTTAACTATAATGTGTCTTGGAGTGGACCTGTTTGGGTTTATCCTGGTTGGAACTCTCTGCACTTCCTGGACTTGTATGTTGGTTTCCTTCATCAGGTTAGGGAAATTTTCAGACATTATTACTTCAAATATGTTCTCAATCCCTTGTTTCTTCTCTTCACCTTCTGGTATTCCTATGATGTGCATGTTGTTGCGCTTGATGTTATCCCATAGGTCTCTTAAACCATCTTCATTGTTTTTTATTCTTTTTTCTTTCTGTTGTTCTGTTTGGGTGATCTCTGCTAACTTGTCTTCTAAGTCGCTGATTCGATCCTCTGCTTCATCTAACCTGCTGTTAATTCCTTCAAGTGAGTTCTTTATTTCGTAACTGTGTTCTTTAGTTCTAACTGGTTGTTCGTTATGATTTCTACATCCTTCTTGATGTCCTCTCTAAGTTCCTTAAACATTCTTATCATCAGTATTCTGAACTCTGTCTCTGACAGTTTGGTTACCTCTGCTTCATTTAGTTCCATTTCTGAAGGTTTCTTCTGTTCTTTTATTTGGGATATGTTTCTTTGTTTCCTCATTCTGGCTGACTCTCTGTGTTTGCTTCGATGTATTAGGTAGATGCCTTGGAGTTCTTAGTTCTTGCTGGATTAGTATATAATAAATGTCCTTTATATTTGACTTGCACTACTTCGTTCTTTTCCCCTGCGTGTGCTCTAAAAGTGACTCTTGTGTTGTGTATATTGTCCTGTTAAAGAAGATCCTTAATTGCTTTTCGCTTGTGAGTAGGTGGAGTTAACTCCTAGGCTGACCAGTTGTGAGACTTGGCTTTGCCCACACAGGATATTCTGCTGCGTAAGGGTTGACCACTTAGATGTGGTTTGCCCTTTGGCCTCTATGTGCCTGTAAAGAATCCCCTCTGGGTGTGTCACTTGTAGGTCAAACCCGATAGTACTCTGGCTTGGTCTGGAGTTGGCCGCTGGGTATGTTGAATCTTGTGCCTCTTAAGCTGGGCACTGGTAGGGCAATTACAGAACAAAGCAAATCACCAAGCACAACAACAACAACAAGGAAAAAGTCAAATACATTCACATGTAAAAAAACAATCGACAACCCCCACTCGACACAGGCAAAGATGTCAAAAATATAAAGACAAATCAAAACAGAACAGCAACAACAAAAAAGAGCGCCAGTTGTGGCTTAAGCCCACCAAGTAATCTCCAGGTTGTTCTCTGCTGTAGCACAGAGTCCCCACTCGACACAGGCAAAGATGTCAAAAATATAAAGACAAATCAAAACAGAACAACAACAACAAAAAAGAGCGCCAGTTGTGGCTTAAGCCCACCAAGTAATCTCCAGGTTGTTCTCTGCTGTAGCACAGAGTCCCCTGCGTATTTTGCAGGTAGAGCCAGTCAGCTGGTGCCCAGAGTGACGCTGAGGCTGCAGCTTTAGATGCGTGGGGCTGAGGGGTCTGGATAGTAGGTTTTACAAAGCCAGTGCAGTTTCTGCCCTTGCCTGCACATATGCACACCGAGAATAGCACCACCAGCCCTGTGTCCAGCTCTCCTGAGTCTTAGGGCACCTCTTCCCTGTGTGTGTGTGTGGCGGGCAGGGGATTCCTCAGCTGCTGAAAGCTGAGAGCTGCATCTGCCACTTACTGCTGATCCCTGGGAGTGCCTCCACCAATGTAATTGCCCCGCCCTAGGCAGGCCAGAAAGGGTGGGGGCTGGGGATGGAAAGAGGGGTCTTCTCTTTCCCAGCCCAGCTGTGTCACACCCCACCCACAGGCCAGAAACGGTGGTATCTGGGGATGGATGAGTCTCCTGTCTCCTAGGCCAGGGCAAACCACACTCTTCTCAGCCTCTTCCCTGGGCCAGAGCCAGCGGCCAGTCTTCCCATAGCCCAAACCCCAAGGCTCCTCTGTAATCTGACACTGCTCTTCAGATCAGGAGCCAGTTCAAGTCTCTGGAAGGGTGGGGGTAGGATTGGAAGAGCGGGGGGAGGGGCCCAGGTATGGAGTTAATTGCCTCAAATGCTAGATATCCTGCCTCTGCGGGGGGGAGAGGTCTGCTGTGGGACGCAAAGTAGAGTCCGCCACCTGGCTTTTGTGTTCTCTCTTTTGTCCTGGGAACCCCTGCGTCTCTGCAGCTGGGGATGTGGTTGCCCCGCTCTAGGCTGGCTAGAAAGGGTGGGGGCTGGGGATGGAAGGAGGTGTCTTCTCTTTCCCAGCCCCGCTGTCTTAACACTCTTCCCGCAGGCCAGAAAAGGTGGTGGCTGGGGGCGGAAGATTCCCAGCTCCTAGCCTCCTCCCTGGGCCAGAGCCACCTGCCTGTCTTCCCGGAGCCCGGGCTCCAAGGCGCCTCTGTAATCTGCCGCTGCTCCTTAGTGCAGGGGCTAGATCAAGTCTCTAGAAGGGCGGGGGTAGGGTCAGAAGAGCGGGGGGGAGGGGCCCAGGTATGGAGTTTGTCCTTTGTCCGGCCTAAGACTTATTGGAGATAGCTGGAGTTATTGCCTCAAATGCTGGATATGCTGCCCCTGCAGCGGAGAGGTCCACTGTGGGACGCAGGGCAAAACGCCCACCTCCTGGCTTCCGGGCTGTCCTCCGTCCTGGGATATCCTGTATCCGTGGGTGTGGGCTGGAATTTCACAGGCACAGGTGCGGAGCAGATTTCTACAACCCAAGGGTGGGGGCCGAATTTCTACCGCCACAGGTGTGGACCGCGATCCCAACCCGCGTCCCCACCGCCGCCGCAGGTGCGGCGTGTCTCCGCTCCACTCCCTTCCGTCTTCCCCTGCTCGCCCAATTTTTCCCCACCTGCAAGAAATCCCTGCGCGAGTCTCTTCGCTGTTCTGCGTGATGAGCAAAGAGTCCTTTGATGGGTTTAAAGCTTCCCGTTTCTGATAAGATCGGAGGGAGAACTCAAAAAGTGCGCCCCGCTGCCGCCATTCCTATCCCATTGAAAGTTTTGATACACTGAGATACCCATTTAGAGTTTTAGAAAAGACACATCTAGAAGCAATGTGCAAAATGAAATGGAGAGAGCCTGAAAATAGAGCGACCAGTTATGCGGTTTTGCAATATTTAGTTTTAGGGTGGAATGGGAGTGGAAAGCAGGGGAGACAGGGAGAAATGTGATGGATCTAGACACTAAAGGACGAGGAAACCAGGATGTGGGGGATAACAAAGAGAAGTCAAAGTTGATGAGAACATTTTTACTACAAGTATGGTGTCATTCACAAAAATAGAGAAGTCAGGACTTGGATGGTTCAGTGGGAAGATGGTAAGTTTTATTTTCACTGTTCAAATAGAAAAACTTTAAAGAGATCTAGCTGGAGATATTTAACTAACAAATGGGAAGGAAGGCTAAGAGAGCAAGAGGGTTTGAAGCTGGAGACATTTGAAATCTGCTTGGGGGTTAACAATGGAAGCTATGGGAGCAGGAGAATTGATCACTTCAGCTTTGCTGGTGAGTAGTAGGTGCTCACCGAACATGTTTTATTGTTGTTGTTGAAAAAGAAAGCAGAATTGTCTAGACAATCCACATTTAGGAGAAGAAGAGGAGTTGAATGAGGACCCAGAGAACGAGTAGGAAGAGACGGGAGGAAACCCAGGATTCTGCAGAGTTTTGGTTATCTAAGGCAGAAAAGGTAAAAAAGAACCAGGGGTCCACTGTGGGAAATGCTACGTGGAGGTTAAGGAAACTGAACTAAAAAAATGTTTGGCTTTGGCCACTAGGCAATCTTTAACATGTAAGCTTTAGGAAGGGAAGATATTTTTGTTTGTTAAAAGACTGCCTGTCACATTGTGCTCAATAATGAAGTATTGAACAAGTAATTGGTGGTATCTCAGAGAACATTTTCGGGACACTGTTGGGAGCAGAAGTCAAATCTTAAGAAAAAAATAGAGTTGTCACTTTCCTAGAAGACACCCCATTATCTCTCTCGTCCATTTTCCATAAGTAGTCTGAGTGATGCTTTAAAAAAGAAATCAGATCATGTCACTTTCCTGCTTGAAATGCTTCAGTGCCTTCCATTGAACATAGGATAAAACCAAAACAAACCATGTTGCCCGACATGGCAAACCCTGCACAACCTGGCCCCCAGCTTCACTAACCTGTGCACCACTTTCCCTCTCACACACAACCCTCCAGCCCTCTCCGTGAATCTGAAGTTCCTACCTGCCCCTTTTATGCCCTACTTGCCAATCTTGTTCCTGCATTAGGGCTCTTGCATGTGATTCCTTTTAGCTGGAATATGCTACACACACTTTTCACCTCGTTAACTCCCTTCTCTTCCTTTATGTCTCTATTCACGTTACCATGTCCCCAGAGATCATTCCTGAGTACCTGGTAGAAAGCAGTCCTTTCCTCAATTCCCATTGTCCTCATATGACTTTGTTTTATTTCCTTTCTAGGACTTCTAAGGTCTTGAATTTTTTTTTTTAATGTGTTTATTGCCTGTCTCTTCCCATTAGAATATAAGCCATGTGTGGGGACAGAGCCCCAGAAAGTAGTTTACAGGCTCTCAGCCTCACGTGGAGGGGTGCTGGCTCGGGTAGTGGATGGCTGTCGGCTGTGGCTGATTGGCCGTCAGCTGTAGCCATTTAGCCAATTGGCCGCTAATATAACTGCTGCGGCTACGGAAGGGAGCCGAGGGGAGCCGAGGGGAGCCGAGGAGAGTGGAGGAGAGTCGTTGGTCGGTTGGCAGAAAAACGGACAGCAGGTCGCACGTCCGGTGAACCCAGCCTCCAGTGAGACCATAGTGGTATGATTCCCCTACCTATGGCTCCGTGGGTGTTCCTTTTTGGCCTCACCATATCCTGCATTCTTGTGCGGGGAGCGGGAGCAGAGAACCCGCAGGCCGCCCCGCACGACACTATGTAAAGAGAAGGAAAATATAAGATATAGTGTGGGTGGGGGGAAATAACTGCTGAATAAAAGTTCAGGGAAAGCAAAAGGAGATGGAATCAAGAGGTCTATGGGAGGGATGAAGTGCGCTTTCTTCCTCTGAAACAAGAGCAAGGAAGGTAGAAGAGAGCAGAAACATCAGGGAATCTGAGGCATAATGCGTTATGGAATCTGATGAGTTCTTTTCCCATCAGCCTTTAGTTACATGGTTAAATTGGTTATGGGAAGAGCACCAAACTACTTGATTTTTACCCTGCCAGCTGGCTCTGTAAGATATGCTGTGTATACGGGTTGGAGAACATCCTTTTCTAAATTCTTTTCTCCTTGGCTCTACTAGGCTCAGCAAGAGAATCACTGGCTCCTCTTAATACAGGGAAGGCACATGAGGACTGTTTTTACAGAAGAAGGAACAAGGAGGTTGGATGCCAAGCCTGCTGCCTGCATGCTCCAGAACACAGAACTCAGGCACCTGTTAATCAATGACACAGAACAGACCATCCCAAGCCTACTGAGCACAGACATTACATTATGGCCATTCCCATAATTAAACCTATTACAAACCAGCCACAGGCTGTACCTTCCCAAAGTTAAAGGTAAACCTACCCGTTCTTCTTGTACCTTGCAGAAGTTCCTCATACCAAGAAGTTTCCCGTGGGAACAAGAAGTATATAAACCCTAACCCGGTGGATGAAGGGGGTCTCTCTTCCACTAGTGGTTAGAGACCGCTACTCTGTCTATGGGGGTGGCCTTTGTTTTCTTACTCTCTGCTAAATAAACTTACTTTCACTTTAAATTCTATATCAGCTCAAGGTTTGAATTCTTTCCTATGTGTTATCAAGAACCTTCTTAGCCAACGGCTTGAGTCCCCTCTCTGGGGGATTCGCCCCATGTTGGCATCAATATCATGTATGTAACAAGTACTTCAGGAACTGTTAAGGTCTTTAGATGTTGTTACTGTAATTTTACCGTGTGCATGATTCTACAGGAGGCACACCCTGCCAGAAGCACCAGGAAGGAACATCTGGGTGGAGGCCTACCGTGCCCCCAGTGGGGCTTCAGCATTCTTCCTGAGACAGTGAGTTCAGATTTATAATGCATTTGTTTTTTACTATGGGCTTAGAAATGACTAAGCATTACATTCACATAACCCTGCTGTGAAAGATTACAATAATGTTTTTATAACCCCATTTTCTGTTGAAAGGTGGAAATAAGATTTGCTGCAGACTAAACAGGAAGTTAGTAATAAAATTACAGCTACTGGCTAATCCAGGCTTTCTGACTGTGCATGCACTACAGCTTTTATGTACTCTAAGGTTCAGGTTGACAACTACCAGCAACACCGTCGGCGTTCTTGGAGTTGCTCGCCTCTCCCCTCACCCCCTCCTAGTGCAGACAACCAAGGTATGCATGCATCGCATGTCATGGTGTGTGAAAGACATGAGGAAAATATTAAGTATGAGTCTTTATAACTACCCATTTCTCACGTTTCGATTGCAGGTTTCCTTTGTACTGCTTGGAGATGCTAGGAAGGCTGTGGGCAGGGGGAGAAGGGGGCAGTGGGTGGCAAGCTTCAGAGTGCAAATGAAGAATCAGCACAGGCTGCCTGACTTAGGGGTGGGGAGAGTGCTATGGTGACGATCTGGCACATTCCACAGAGTTAATGAGTTTGTAATAAGTTAGGCTTGATAAGGCCCACAGAAACTTCCATAAAAGATAAACATTACTTGTCTCCAAATATTTAGTTGTCATTATACTTCCCCCCCTTTTCTCTTTTACTTTCTTTTTTTCAATTTGTCATTTTGCAATCGGCCTTGAGGTGAGGCAGAATGGCTTGAGCTGGCTGAAGTACATTTCAGAACAGTCCGTATCCTATGAAAGTCAAGGCCCAACCGGGGCTCTGGGGCTTTAACTTTTTCCACATGAACTCTTTACTCCTGAGGATGTAGGTAAATTGGGCAGCCAAAGAATTTTCAGGAACAGTAATGCTACGGTGAGCACACAGTGTGTAGGAACTATGGAAGTGGCTGGGTGTGAATGTGCAGTGAGCAGGCACTTCTCTGCCCCTGCTCATTTGTCCACCCATGCAGGTGCAAAACAGCCAAATTCCCATGAAGCCTTCTTTGTCTACTTCCACTAACAGCTTGACAGGAAGCCTAGGTTCTACCCAGAACACATAGGCCCTTCTGGACTTCTCTCCTTTTAATAACAGTCCCTTCCCTATTTTAAAAGATTCCTGTGATACGTTCTCCCATCTCCAACCAACTGAGGTTAGAGGGGAAAAAAATCAGATAAGCCCCAACCCAGCTCTGACCACAGTCCATTAAATGCAATTATGCATCAATTAGGCAGCAGTCTCAGGACTATGTACAAATTAAGATCCAGAACATGTACAAGTTTATGTCCCTAATATTTACATATTTCTTAATATTAAACCTACATTTTATGTATGGCTATTCTTGTCCATATCTTTTTAAAAAATTTTTATTGAGGAATATTGGGGGACAGTGTGTTTCTCCAGGGCCCATCAGCTCCAAGTAGTTATCCTTCAATCTAGTTGGGGAGGGGGGGCGCAGCTCACTGGCCCATGTGGGAATCCAACTAGCAACCCTATTGTTCAGAGCTCCTGCTCTAACCAACTGAGCCATCTGGCCAGCCCAGCTCACACATTTCTAGCACTATTCTACCTTTTTCTGCTTTGTTTTTGTTTTGGCATACAGCCCAACTCGCATATTTCTATCACTATTCTACCTTTTTCTGCTTTGTTTTTGTTTTGGGATAGACTATCTTCTACGTATGGTAGAACGGGTTCCCGAGTTGGAAGATCCTGTTTTTGAATCTTGTTTCTCTTATTGTTATATGGCTTGTATAAATGGGAACCATTTGAGGAAAAAGAATAGGTAGACTTGGAGAATCAGTGGCACCTTAAAACTACCATAATTCTCACTGACAATGTTAGGGGCTCTAAACTGCTGGGAATATTTTTTTTTGAGACATTTCGAACATGCTTTCACATTATTAGCCCATTTCAAGGCCTGCCCAATGATCTCACATAGGTCGTGAGTACATCGTTGGTCTGCACAAAGAACAAGTTCGTTTTATCTCAAGAATTTACTTTGTCCAGCACTGTTTAAGTTTCTGAGTGGACAGAAATCCAAAAAGTCTGACTCGCATATCCCTAACACTATCGTGGGCCACATGCCTAACAATCAGAGCACAGACACAAGCCGGCGACGTATGGGGGGGCCACGGTGCATGAGCCCCACCTGGCGCTGAAGTTCTGGCGACAAAGCGACAGGCGCCATCAACACTGTCCCTCCCGGCCTTCCCCCCCCCCCCCACTCTCGGCAGCCCCTCGCCCGGGGCGCCCCGCGCATGCGCACGCCGCCCCCTCGCGGGGGTGGGCCCTGGCCGCCATCTTGCAGCGCGCGGGCCCCGGCGCCGCTCTCCGCGGAGCAGGGCGGGACCTGAGGGTGTCTTGCTGGGATCGCGTTCCTTTTCCGCCGCCCGCCCTGCCCAGGCTGCCCAGCCCCAGCTCTAGGCCAATGAACTGACCCATCGCCCGCCCCCGACTCTCAGCAGCGTCCCGTGTCGTTGCCCACTCCCGCGGAACGGAGAGCCGGGCCACCCAGCCTCCCCGCCGGCCGCGATGCCGAACGTGCAGCTGCCGCCCAAGGAGAGCAACCTCTTCAAACGCATCTTGGTGAGTGGCCGGAGGCCGCGTTGCCGCTCCCCGGGAGCCCCGGGCCCGGCGCGGCGAGCGGTCTGGCGGGGACGCCTGCGCTGGCCGGCTCGGCTCCCGCACGGGTCTTTGTTCAGCTCCGAGCCCGCACGACCCCAGTGCCCGCCTCGCCTGGGCCCCGCCGGGCCGCCGGCGTCCCCGGCCGGCAGACGGGGCCACCGGGCCTGTCCGTGCGCCTCCTCCCTCCGCAGCGGCTCGCCTGGGCCCCGCCGCGCTCCTTCCAGAAACTTCACGTCGCCCTCGGCGGTGCCTGGGCGGGGACGCGCCGGCCGGTCGTGGCCCCTGTGCCCGCTGCGGAGCCTGCGGCGGACTCGCCGCTTCCTCGCTCCGGTCTCCGCAGTTTGGTGCTTTCGCCGGCCTGCCCTCGGCGGGGTGTGCATTCCCTGCTGTGCGTTTCAGCCGCTGCGCCGCACGCCCCGATGCCTAGGAAAGCAGGAGCGGTCCTGGGTGGCGTGGGGCTCGGCTGTATGCTGGTTACGGGAAAAATTAGACAGGGAACCGGTGGTGGGGGCGACCTCGCATGTTTTTGATGCGCTCCCCTTCTTTGGGAAGTGATACGGGATACGAACTCCATTTCTGAGTTATGAAATCGAACACAGCTCGGATCGCTTGAACTCGCACAGGCCCCGCCGTAAGGGATGAAAGCCGTGCGGACCGCCCGGTTTGTGTTCGAGGGGAGCGTTTACTTTGTGTCCGAGCAGAACCTGAATAGTGGCCCTGCCGTGACGACCGCTGCCCGGCGGAGGAGGGTGTTTTCTGTAGGTTGTGTGCCAGCGTCCCTGGTGCCGTCGCGGTTTTCCAGGTTCTGTCCTTCCCAACGTTACTTTGCTTTTTTCCGTATACGCTGGTGATCGTAGATTTAAACGGATATTGGGAATAGATAGCTATTTTTTTTCTAGTTTGTCTTTTCATCTGAGCCGTAAGCGTTTAGGTTTTAAGTTTGAATGTATTATTTAGAGCTTGTGTTAGTTACATGACTGTTGACTTTTGCTTTCCTTTACTATAAATAAAATACTAAGTTTAGAATGTTCTAGGTATTCATCAATGGCAGATAAAAATTCATAATCGTTGTTCTGTTTCAAGCCAATAGAAACTTCATACTTAGAATGTTAAAGAAGATATATAATAGATGGGATAAACATTTTTAAGTCTTAATTTGAAATGGTGCTTAGTGTTGAGCAAATAATGAGAGACAAGTAAAAAAAAACATTCTAGTTAAAGCATTGTGACAGATTGCTTCACTCGACTTTCTAGTATATAATTTTTCTTATTTTACTTTCCTTTTTCTCATACCTTTGTATTTTTCACAGTGGGGAATTGGAGAAGTGAACGATTTTGCCTGTTTCAGGTGGGATTTTTTTATTTGGGGGAGTCTAGGGAATTTGAAATACGTTAATGAAAAATCATCTATAAATAGATTTCAGGACAATTGGTGTTACACCTGAAAGATGACAGAACACTTACTTTCTCTGTATGTGGATATTTTGTAGTTCAAATCATGTTATCATGATTAGAATAACAAAAAACTACATGATTTGTTATACTTCAGTTACAAAAATTTAAAGCTACTGCTGAGTTAACTTTATCCCCAAATAAACTGGGAAATGCTGAATCTTTTCTTACCTGGGTATGTAATGTTTATTATAAAGTTACATGAATTTATAAGGGTGCTGCAAAAGTATATGATTTCATCATCTCACAGTTGCAATAAATGTGGGTAAAATTTTGCTACAATAAATTTAATGGCAAACAAGTTTCTATAATTGTTTTTTAAAGGTTGGTTGGTTGACCAGAGTGTTTTGTCACCAACAGTAAATTTTAATTAGTGTACATAAACACATCCATACAAATTCACCAGCTAGCTTATCATGTGTTCTGCATGGCTTATGCTTGCTTATTTCCCAAGCTGGATCTTATTATTACATTTTGTTGCATTTTGGAGCTACTCCATGCCCTCTTTTACAGATAAGACAATCAAACCCAGGAATGGTAAATGACTAAGTGTCTGTTTAAGTTTCTCTGGTTAGTAGCAAAGTTGAAACTATAATCTATGTTTTCTACTAAGTATACATTCCTTACTGAACTTAAGACTTTTCTTTAACTTGAGTGTGTGGGTACTGGAGACAGACTACCTGGGTTTGAATTGTGGCTGACACTTAACTACCTGTGAAAACTCAGTAACTGTGCCTCAGTTGCTCCATCTAAAATGGAGATAACATGCATCTCATAAGCTTTCCTGGGATTTCAATAAGGATGAAATGAGAACGGTGTCTGACACATAGTAAATGCTTCCAATGTGTGTTAACTATTTTTACTGTTACTGGTAGTATGATTATTACTACTTTTGAGGTCTCTTGATAAGTCAGGAAAAAACCGTAATTTTCTTTTCCTCTTCCCCAGTAGTTCCTTCTGTTTGTTTCTTCTTGTCATTTGTCAGGTGAATCTTATAGTCAAACTCAGATTATGTATTTTTTTATTTTTACTTTAAAATCATTTTGGAATAGGTAATATATTCGCATGGTTCAAAATTCAGGTTTCTGTCCAATCCTTGTCTCCCAACTACGTTCCCTTCCTCAGAGCCAATCAAGAAGGCTCAATTTAAATATTTTTTTTTCTATGAACACTTTCCTATTTCACCCTCCACATCCCACTCCTGCTGCAAGGATTGATCACTTCCCCCTCCTTTGCTGGTACTGTTTTGCTTTGAACTTAGTATGCTGTGTTTATTGAGTAGTGCTTATTTGTCTAGGACCTGAGGATGCATCAGTGTTTCAAATAGTCAAGATACCTGTTCTCCTGGAGTTTACAGTATGGTGGGGAAGGTAGACACTAAATAGGTAATCACATAAATAGAGATTTCAGGAAGTGATAGCACTGTGTAGAAAATAGAGTAACATAATAGAGAATATGTTTGTGTTGGGGGTAGGAGGCTGGCAGTATTAGTGTGGTCAGGTAGGTGTGTGACATTCTGATGACAAGGAATCAGCTGTGGGAAGATGGGGAGAGAACATTGCAGGTCGAAGGAAGACCAGTGCAGAAGCCCTAACGTGGGGATAAGCTTGGCATGTTAAGTACTAAGAAAAACACCCGTAACAGCAAAAGTGAGAAGGTGAGTGACAGGAGATGAGATGTTCTCCCGATCAGTGGCATGGACGACAGGTACTGATTACTTGGCCTGGCTGGTGGCATTTAGGAATAAAGGGTTGCTTACCCTTGTATTAGGTTAGTTATCGAAAGACCGTAATCATTGGAGTCACACCAGAATTTGCAGCTAAACTCAGCCACTTATAAACAAATTTTATGAACTCTTAAGTTTGATTTTTCACATCTGTAAGGTGGAGATAATGACACCTACCTTAGGGATTTAATATGAGTTATAACAAGTTTTGTACAGACACAGGATAGTTGCTTAATAAATAGTATTTTTGTGTGTGAGCATGCCTTGGTTCCATTCTGGAAGTAGCAGAGGCTTTTAATACAGTTACTGGTTGTTACCACATATGTTTTTACTTTTGGATTTTGAATTTAAAAAAACTGTAGCAGGGTTGGTTGACAGTTAAGTTCCCTGTTTATTAAGTGTTTTTTTTTTTCCTTTATCTCCTGATATTATTAGAGCAATTCGGCAAGAAGTAGGTAACAGACGTATACTTCATGTTGTAAGTGATATAAATTAGTATAAAACCTTTCCATCATATATGTTTTAGATCTCATTTTGGATCTTGAATTTAGAATTTATATAATGCAATGAAAAGTTGCCTCATGTATAGTCATTTTATAAAATAATTTTCTTTATATTTCTTTACAGAAATGTTATGAACAGAAGCAGTACAAAAATGGTCTCAAGTTTTGCAAGATGATTCTTTCGAATCCAAAATTTGCTGAACATGGAGGTATTGTCTCATCTGTGAGAGATTGCTTTGGGGAAATCTAATTCCAAAATCAGACAGATAGGGTTCCTAACTGTGAAAGAAGAATACTTCCCAGGTTCCATGGCCTTGTAGCTCTCTATTAGAGTGTATAAATATTTAACATTTTTAGTTGTGCTTCATATCAGTCTTATTCTAGGTTACTTTCTTTCTATTATATTTAGGTACCAGTCTTTACTTTTAGATGAGAAGTGTTTGGTTCATTGACTGGGGAACAATTGGAATGTATACCAAGTATTTTTGTAGACCTGGTTTTATCTATTACTTTGAATGAGCTTAAGTTTATCCTTTGAATTCCTATGTATAAAATTAGGACAATATTTGCAATACGGAAGTAGTATGAAGAAACAGTCCAATACATTTTATTTTTTGGTGGATGTCTTTTATACATCTGCTGACCTTTATATACATACGTACATACATACATATATACACATACATATATATGTGTGTGTGTGACACTACTGCTTTATCATTACGTTGTTTATATTGAGTTGTTTTTCTAGCACTGGTATTAAGTCTATATTTGCTTTCTCATCCTTTTTCACGGGTGATCAGTGTTTGTTAAAAGCATGAGTCAGGTTAGGTATGCAAATTATGGTCCCATGGCAGAACAAAGTTAACTGGGGTCTCTGATTATTAGACTTGGGTCATTCTTGAGACCATCTTACTGGGAAAATAGGCTGACCAGGCTCAGCTTTCTAATAACTTTAAAACATTCTTTGAATGAAATGGGAAGAAGTCATTTCATAGAATTTTAGAAATTTACAGCTTGTTTTCAAGCTTTTTAGCTGTGGAACCATTATCTAAATGGAAGCTTGTGGGGGAAGTTCATTGCATATAAACAGGTAGGGTGTTTGGTTATAGGGGTCCGACGGCTGGATCAGCACCAGAGTCCACAGAGATCAATCTGAAAACCATGGTTCTCGGCTAATTCCCTTTTTGTGGGTTTTTCAGTTATTTCATTCTGAGCCATCTTACATTAACTACCTTAAACATATTTTTGGGTGGCCACTCCCATAGTACAATGTTACACTCCTGAAATGCACTGCTATTAATTAGCCTAAGTAGGATTAGTTGGAATAAACTTGCTGCCAAAAATGTAGCCTGTTCCACTATTGAGACAGGTGACTTTTAAATTGTATACACCTCTTTGTCAAGGTAGATTGAGGGTTTTGTGGGGTGTACATCAGATGGTTTGATTCTTGACTAGAATTGATCTCGTGAAAGGTCTGGACGGCTGCCTTAGGCTTAACTCAAGTCCTGCAGGTGCCTGCTGTGGTACCTTTTCTCAGCCCCCTTTGCCGTGTCTTCTAAAGGGCAGCAAGCATTTTAGCAACTCAGTCCTGGCCTGAGGAATTTCAGAAAAGGACTTGGGCTAAACTTTAAGCGAATACTTAGAATATATAATAGTTTCACTTTTGTATTTGAAGAGTTCTTCTTCTAACTGGGACTTAAAAAATGAGTAATACAAGCATAACATCTTATATTAAAATAGAGCTAATAAAGTAATTTGAATTTTTCGTGTATAAATAGAGATTAAAATCTTTTTCAGAGACTTTGGCTATGAAAGGCTTAACATTGAACTGTTTAGGAAAAAAAGAAGAAGCGTATGAATTTGTTCGTAAAGGACTTCGTAATGATGTCAAGAGTCATGTCTGTATCCTTTTGCAGTGATTGAGCAGTTTAATTTCGTATATGTATTTTTCATTTGCTAGTTTTTTAATTCAAATTTAAAAAATTTTACTATGAAAATATTCAAACCTATGTAGAGGAGAATTTAATGAACTCTATGTACATATTACTCAGCTTCAATAATTATCAACATCTTGTGGTATTAGTTTCATCTGTCCCCATGCCTTGCTTTTATATATTGTAGTATTTTAAAGAGAATCCCTATTCAGTGTGTATTTACTTCAGTTGTGCTTAGTGTGAGAGAAAAATAGCTTTGATAATTATGTGACTTAAAACCCATGTTTTTTTCCTACACACGCATAAAGTGAATGATACTTTCCGATAATTCTAGATAATGACTTACCTGTGTAGTATTTAGCCTGTATAGTAAAATTTCTTTTAGAAATTTTGGAAGAAAAATTCAGAAGAAACTTGTTTTGAAATATTTTGTTTAGTAATATTGGTTCTTCGGCTTGTTTCAGTTGCACAGGGACATAGTTGTGACTTCACTGGATACCTTACAATTGTATTTTTCTCTGCTTAGTATCCCAGTTTGTAAAAAAAAACCAAAAATACTTTTTAAGGCTGGATCATTGAAATTGATTTTCATTTCTGTTTTGCTTATCTGTGTGTTTGTTCACAACCTTTTCACATATTGCCCTGTTTCTTAATTTTTAATATTTAATTAATCTAGCTATTGGCCAGTATTGAACATCAATAGTTTTCGTAGTGTTTTCACATACTTACCTTAGGGTTCTCTCAAAATACTAAATACTTATTTCTTTATCCCAGTGCTTACTCCTGAGTGAAGAGAGAGGGCATGTAAGTATGATAGTTTTCTGGCTCCGAAATATGCTAAGACTTACAATAAAGAAAAACTTAATTTTTATGGTTTTTAATATCGGGTGAATTAACTGATGGTTCCATGTTGTTTTAGAATTGATTGAATATAAACTTGTTTTAAAAGATAATTGCAATTTTTGTATATATTCTGTTTTAATACATAGTGATGAAGAATAAGTGAACAGTGAGGTACTAGGCTAGTAGAGGGAGGGTAGAGCAGGTAAGGAGGGAACATGAGGAATTTTACCAAGAATTTTCTAAGGTTACTTAAAAAAGTATTATGGAAAATTCGAACATGTACACAAGTAGAATAGAATAATGAACCCTCATGTGCCCATCACCCAGTTTCAATAATTTAACAGTTGTCAGTCAAGGCTGAACACATTTTCTCTTTTATCACTTGCTCACTATCCCCCTCTCTCTGACCCCAGATCATTCTGAAATAAATCTCAGACAAAAGAACCATTTTGTTAAAGTAAGTTTTATATTAGGTACATAGCACAGCATATTCTAGTACCTGTGTATGTCTGTATTTCCTTAACTTAATAGGTTGGCATGTATATGGACTCTTGCAGCGTTCTGATAAGAAATATGATGAAGCTATTAAGTGTTACCGAAATGCCCTCAAATTAGATAAAGATAATCTGCAAATTCTGAGGGATCTGTCTCTGTTGCAGATCCAAATGAGAGACCTTGAAGGTTACCGAGTAAGTACTTTGGTCTTAAGTGTACATGTTTTTATAATAGATAGAATTTAAAGGCATGTGAATTCAGAATGAACTGAGCATAAGCCAAGATCCCATTGATTTGATTCTTCATTATAGTCTGTGGTAGAAGGGGAGAGTCACTTGGGAGCTTTCCCCAATAATAATTGTGGGATTGCATATTTGAGCATCAAAAAAGGATATTTGTTTATTCATTTAATGCTTTTTAAAAAACTAGACTTATCTCCTGTGTGCAAATGCTGTGTGCAAAATATTCTTTGTGTGTTTGATATTTACAAATTTGGTAAGCAGAGCTTTTATAATTGAAATCTAAATGTAGAGATTAATTAGCTTTCTTTATCATGGGTTAGTAAATATAAAGTAATGTGAGAAGGCTCACCATACATCAGTCTTTCTGTATGTAGTCCAGACCAGTCAGGCTGGCATCTTTAGGTCTGCTGGGCATTTCCATGGGCTCATTTCACTTAGTATCCTAAATTTAGCATGTCCGAAATGGAATTCTCTCACTGTCTTATGTGAAGGAGGCCACCGCCTCTTAACAGTTGTCTTGAAAGAAATCTTTCATTTCCTTTTTACTTTTGCCCTTCTGCCATAGAAGTTCTTATACCCTATGCCTAGATTTTTGTAGGAGTTTCAGGGGTTCTGCTGAGCTTAATAATAATAACCATTCTTTAAGGTTATGCGTTTTTTTCTTCAGCAGTACTTAGCAGATTGGGTGTGGTGAGAGTTAAAATCAGTTATCTTTAGGAATGAGGCATGGAAATTAGGAATATTGCCAATAAGTGGTTCCTAAGAGGGATGTGAATTAAATGAAGATAAAAGAGCGGGTGGTTGGAAGTGAATGACCCAAGGAACTAGAGGCACTGGTGGTGTCCACACACAAAGGTAGGAATGTCACCAGGTGAGAGCGTTGGCAGCGTAGGATCTGTGGCCAGAACATGAGATGTTTGCAGTGATGATTTCTGGGTGGCAGTAAGGTCTCGTGTGTGGCTGTGGAGTGGGTCCCTGAAGAGAGGTGGAGGAGATCAATAAAGATGAGGAAATCTTCGGTCTAGGAAGGTAGGTTGTTGGATGGGTGATCCACAGTGTTGCCTGTGCCCAGGATAATGGCAGGATTTGGTAGAGAGAAGAAGACTGAACCAGACTTTAATGAGGGAGGGGAGTGACAGAAGCAACAGTGACAAGAAAGGATGAGAGTGATATTGCTTAATCTCATGTGCTGAAAAGGAACGGGGCACTTCCACGTGAAGGCAGAGGCGTGATACTGCCTAAGTTGTTTTGTCAGAGATGTCTTTTCTTAAAGAAGAGCTGGTTATGTTAGTCCTTGTGGCATGTGGGGCGGATGGCGCCTCTTCCAGCAATGGAGAGTCACAGAAGCTAAACTGCATTTTCAAAACGCCACTGCAGCTGGTATTCTTGAGACCCTGTTCCTCCAAGCAGTTGCACTTGCCTAAAACTTGGAGGCAGAGAGGAGCTATGAAGAAATGAGGGCTGTGTGGGGAGGGTGGATTTTCTGCTAGTGAAGATATCTTGACTCTTCCGGGGTAGCCGTGGTGGAATTCCTGGGGTTTTCTCCCTAATGCCGTAGATACTGAGCTGTCTTATAGTGGCAGCAGTGGTGTTTCTGCTAGAAAAGCCCAGTCAGAGGTTTGAGAGTTTCCCCAGCTGTGTCCATCGTGTCTCTAGGGCCTGTTATAACTGTAAATACATTGTAATTTTATGTAATAATTTTATAAACAGCTAAATTTAGTTTAATAAAAAACTGTCTTTCTCTCTCTTCTAAGATGTTCAGTTACCAAAAGAAGTTCTATAGGTAATTTTATTAAGTCAGCCCAAAAGCATTGGCCCCAAGGACAGTTTGTCAGTGACAGCCTTAACAATGAGCATTATGGGGATTTTAGATTTAAGTAATTTAGATAAGGAACATAAAAATATTTCTGTTTTATTTTGGAACTGATGTTTGTTAATTGAATTAAAAAGACATTAAAGGTATTACATTGTTTTCTTAAAACTGGTGAAATATAAATATTTTAGAGAAAATTAAAGTAAAAACAATTTTAAAAGACAATTTTTTTTTTTTAAGGAGACAAGGTATCAGCTTCTTCAGTTACGCCCAACACAGCGTGCTTCCTGGATTGGGTATGCTATTGCATACCATTTGTTGAAAGATTACGACATGGCACTAAAATTGTTGGAAGAATTTAGACAAACTCAGCAAGTAAGAAGTTTATTTTAACATTTTTTCTCTACCTTCACAAGCTAAAATAGTTGACTTCTCTGTACAGCTCCCAACCCCAAATATGAATTAGCTTTCTTTTTTTTTTAATTTTTATTGGGGAACAGTGTTTTTCCAGGACCCATCAGCTCCAAGTCAAGTCATTGTCCTTCAGTCTAGTTGTGGAGGGCGCAGCTCACTGGCCCATGTGGGAATCCAACCGGCACCCTTGTTAAGAGCACACGTTCTAACCAACTGAGCTAACCAACCACCCCTGTGATGGCTTCTTGTCCTGGGCTCTTCTTTGTCAGAAGTTCATTGATTACTAATTTATTCTCTAGATTTTCTATTTCTTCTAGAATCAGTTTCAGTAACTTGTGTTTTTCTAGGGATTAGTCCATTTCATCTAAGTTACCTAACTTGCCATATAACTTTTCATAATAGTCCTTTATAATCCTTTTTATTTCTGTAGGATCTGTGGTAATGTACCTCCTTTTAGTCCTGATTTTAGTAGTCTCCGCTTTTTTCTTGGTTATTCTAGCTGAAGGTTTGTCAATTTTGTTAGTCTTTTCGAAGAACCAGTGTGTAGTTTTGTTAATTTTCTCTGAGTGTGTTGGGGTATGCCTTTGGCACTCAGCCAGGCAGTTTACAACTCTGCTTTACATTTTGCTTCTTGTTTGTGCAGTGTCTTTCTCAGGTCTTTCCTGAGTATGTGCATATCTCTGTGAGTGTGTGGTGCTTTTAAGAGCCCCTGTGGACATCACATTTCCCAGCTTTTTTGTTTTAAAGATTTTTTTGGTTAGTCTGTTGTTTTCCTGACTGTTACTCATCTCTTCGGGCACTGTAAAGGTAAAACATTGTCTTTTCTTGTTTTTGACAAACACTTTTGGCCCTCTCCCTCGCCCTAAGGCTTTTTGCTCTGGGCAAGTTCCGAGTTTGCCTTGTATGTGGGGTCTTGCCAGGGATCCACCGGATAGGTCAGTTAATTACAGTTCCTTGAGAACCAGGCTTTGAAAGAGCTCCAGCTTTACTCTCTTCTCTAGTGGCTGTCAAGCTGATTTGGGAATTCAAGATTACTTTTCTAGGCTACTGTGCAGCTAGAGAGCATGGGATAGGACCAGGACAAGTTAAAACACCACAGAGCTCACTAGTCTTACCAAGATCCAGCCATTTTTCTTCAATAACTGCTCCCCAAGTTGCTGTGCAAGCCTTTGGTTAATTTCCAGAGTTCTGTAAAAGGTGATTCTGAGAGTTTTTGCCAGTTTCTTCATTGCCTTTATGGAGAGAAATATAAATGCTTTCTATTTATATTTCTTCTTCAATGAAATGTCTATTCAGATCTTGTGCCCATTTTTTAATTGGGTTATTTGTCTTACCATTGAGTTGTAAGAGTTCCTTACATATTCTTAATACAAGTTCCTTATCAGATATATTATTTGCAAATCTTTTCTCCCAGTCTGTAACTTGTATTTTCATGTTACTGTGTCTTTTAAAGAAGAAAAGGTCACAATTTTGATAAAGTCCAGTTTACCAATTTTTTTTTTATGCATAGGGTCACTAAGATTTTCTCTCCTTCTCTAAGCTTTCTTTTATAGTTGTAGTGTTCATATTTAGGTCTGTGATCCATTTTGAGTTAATTTTGTATATGGTATGAATTACATGTCATTTTTAGCATGTGGATGTTTCATTGTGCCATCATCATTGGCTGAAGAGGCTACCCTTTCCCCACTGAATTGCCTTGGCACCTTTGAAGAAAATCAGTTCAGCAGAGTATAAAGGCTGATTTCTGGACCTTGTATTGTGTTCCATTGATCTATATGTCTGTCCTTATGCCAGTGTCACACTGTATTGATTACTGTAGCTGTTAGTAACCTTGAAATTTGAAATGTATATCCTCCTACTTGTTCTTCTTTTTCAAATTCTTTTGGGCACGTAGGGTTCCTTTTATTTCCATTTGAATTTTAGGATTAGCTTGTAAATTTGCAAAAAGGCTTGTGAGAATTTGATAGACATTGCATTGAATTTATAAATCAATTTGGGGAGAATTGCTATCAAACCATCGTTGAGTATTCAAATCCATGAATGTGGAATAGACTATCTCACCATTTATTTAGGGCTGGAATTTCTCTCAGCATATTTTGTAGTCTTCAGTATGTAGATCTTGTTTCTTAAATTTATCCCTAAATATTTTGTTCTTTTTGATGTTGTGAGTGAAATTATTTTAATTTCATTTTCAGGTTGTTTGTTGCTAGTATAAAGAAATATAATGGATTTCATATTCTGTCAACCTTGTCTAACTCCTTTATTAGTTCTGGTAGGTTTTTTATTGTAGATTCTTTAGGATTTTAACCATTTTTCTGCTTTTTTTGGGGGTATAGGATTTGCTGACCTGTTCACTTTGCCATATGCAGAAGTCCCACCCGTTTATTTATTTTAAAGAATGTGTTAGTCTCTCTGTTAATCACTCTTCTATTTGTAATTGTTTGTGGGTTGCTTTTTAAGTCTTTTTTAATTGTTTTTTAAGTCTGTGTGAATTTCCTTAGAAAGCAATGATCTGTAACTGCTTTACATAATTATATAAATAAGATAATTTGGTCTTTTTGTTTTTTCAGGTTCCTCCCAACAAAATAGACTATGAGTATAGTGAACTGATACTATACCAGAATCAAGTGATGAGAGAAGCAGACCAGTTTCAAGAATCTTTGGAACATATAGAAACATATGAGAAACAAATATGTGATAAACTGTTGGTAGAAGAAATTAAAGGTAAGTTGACCTGCTTTATCTTTTTTAATGGCCTCAATTAAAGAAGAAAAAAATGCATTTTATTCTGTCCTAAGACTTAAACAAGACTTGCTATGTATCAGGCAATGTTCTAGACACTTCTTATTAAACCGTTATTAATTAATCTAATCCTCATAACACTATGATGTAGTTGTTATATTCATTTTAGAGTTGAGGAACTAAGGAACACAGGATAAGTGACTTTCCCAAAGTCACACAGCTAAGTAACCTGGGTGGTACTGGATTTGAGTCCAGGGATTTTGATTCCAGATTCCATTAAGCAGTGTGTTATACTGCCTTTATAGTCCACCCCCCATACATATATCCATACATGTACATTTACACACACACACACACACACACACACACACACACACACCCAGAGGTGCCACAACAATGTATACAAGTGGACACTTTGGTCAACGTTGCTCAAGCAGTAGTTTGCCATAGTCAGAAGTGTCTGGACGCTGATGGTAACTACTTTGAGCACCTCTTGTAATTGCAGAAGTCAAGTGTGACTTATATTAATCTTTTGTTATCGATATATGTTGAGTATTACAATTTTAATAGTTTTCCTTTGTTAAAATGTGTATACGTTTTTTGGCACCTTCTGTATATATCTCCATGTATAGTAAAATATAATAAGAATAGTAAATGATGACACTGGGATCATCATAAAAGCAAGATTCATTTATTTTCATTATGGGCTAATTATGAAGGCAGGTTCCTGATGAATATAGTTTGTTAAAAATGTTCAACAAAGGGTTGTGCACATTTTTTCTTAACAAAACTTTGCTCATCAATTACCCATTCCATGAACAATACTGTTTAAAATAGAATGTCCAACTAAAATAATTAGTTTGAAACCAGTTTCATGTAGTTGCAGGACTTCTAAAGCTTAATAAAAATAATAGTTAATATTTATTCCTGTGTTTCAGAGTATGGTAATTGCTTAAACTACTTTATTTCATTTAAATTTTAGCACTTCTAACATGGGTATTACTTATCATCCCCATTTTATAGTTGAGGAAACTAAGGCTTAGAGAGATTAAAGACTTGCCCAAAGTCACCCCACCTTTCAGGTGGTAGAGTTAATTTCTAAACATATCTTTCTGACTTTGGAGCTCTTACTTTAAAAAAAAACAAAGTTTTAAAAAATAGACTATTTTTGGGAGCAGTTTTAGGTTCACAGCAAAGTTGAGTGGAAGATGCAGAGGTTTCCCATAGACCCTATGTCCTACTCATGCCTCCCCCCCTTATCAGCATCCTGCACCAGATGGGACATTTGTTACAATCAGTGAAGCTACATTAGCATATCGTGACCACCTGGGGTCTATAGTTTCCATCCCTGTTAGCTCTGGGTGTTGTATACCCTTTCGGTTTTGACAAATGTAGAACGACACATGTCCACTATTATAGTATCATACAGAATAGTTGCACTGCCCCAAAAATCCTCTGTGTTCTGCCTATTTGTTTCTCCCTGCCCCCAACCCGGGCAACACCTGATCCTTCTGTTGTGTCCATGGTTGTGCCTTTTCCAGAATGCCACATACTTGGAATTAGGCAGTATGTAGTCTATTTGGATTGGCTTCTTTCACTTAGTAATATGAATTTAAGGTTCCTTTATGTCTTCATGAGCCCTTACTTTTTTTAACTGCTATACCCAATTTTTTTTTAATGTATAGTAACTGATTGACTTAATTTTGGTTGTGAGTAGTACTAATTTAAATATTGACTACAGCACTGTTTTTCAAACTGTTGGTAAAATGTTGATAAATAATTTGATTTGTTCTATTGTAATTGATGGGAGCAAACTAAAAAGGCAATTATTTTTATGTTCTGATGTACTTTTGCTATTTCCTGATTAAATCTTAACTCTCAGGTTGCTTTTTTTCTGTCTTTGTCCTATAGCATCAATAGGGAATGCAGTGATTAAAAAGTAGATATGATACAGTAAGGTCAATTCTGGTTGAAAAGTTGTGCAAGTTGCAGCATATATTGCTTAGTAGGGTAACTTGGGGGCCTTCAATTTGAATAGAAAGCCAGTACTCTGTATTGCTTATAGAGAAAGGTATATTTATTTTTTTCAGTGAACTTTGAAGGCCCAGAGACCTTTGCTATTTACACATTTATGTCTTGTAGCCAGTAACATATTAAGATACTTTAAAAAACATTTTAAATAAAGTTAGAGATTTTTACTTACTTTATAAATATGCAAATGTACATATTTGTCCTGTATAGTCCTCTAATAATAACCTTTGCCTAGTGGTGGTAGAAGATAAAGTTTTTGGAATTGAAGAATATGCCGTGTAAGCAGGGTAAAAATTGGATTGACCGGAAGTTAATTCTGGAGGAATGGGGCATGTTTATACTTCTAAGTAGCAAATGTTTATGTATATTCACTTTGTACCAAGGACTGTGCTAACCACTTTAAGTAATTTATTTCATTTGATTATCATAAAGGCAGACTGAGGTAGTTGATATGAGGTAAGAAAATGGACATTGGAAGTTTGTAACGTGTTCAAGGTCATGAAGCTAGAAAGTGGTGAAACTAGTAATTACACCTAGTTAGTTCTGCTCAAGAGCTTGAGTAATACATAATATATGTAAACAGTAAGATAATACTGCATAATAATCCAATAATATAGTGCCTCCTCCAAAGTGAAGAAGGCTGAAATAATATGACTGAAGACATTTCGGAGGATTATTTGTTTGAAACAGATTCTTTGGGGAAATGGGAACTCATAGGGATAGGAAGTTGAGATAAATTATTTTTTCAGAATCTCCCTTTTATCTTAGATTAGGTGTACTTTCCATTGTACTTGAGAAGTTTAGATCCTTGTTTCCCTATTCACTTTCAATTTGTGTGGCTTAGTAAAAGCCACCGAAAAACTGAAACCTGGAGGTGACTCACCCTGGAGGTGAACATGGTTTGTGTGGTTTCTTGCTGTCAAGTGGTGTTTAGTGTGTTTAGTGTTACTGTTTTACTGAATTAACTCCAATTTTAGTGACCTAGGAAGGAAACTAAAATAATGGAATGAAGAATTGTTTGATGTATGAGTTTATCAGGAAAAGTACATTCAAATCTTGCAGTAAGATGGTAGGGATATTTCATTAGAATTATTTGCCAGTGGGTGTAGGGAGTCTTTACTTATCTTAAAGAGTATATAAAAATATGCATAATACAAAGATTTGTACTAACAAATTAATATCCGATATGAATATTTGGGATGTTGGAGGGAGCCAAAAAGGATTGTTAGTATAGTAGAATGTGTATATGAAGGTCCAATTCTGAAGGCAAGCTGTTAATCTATGTTTAGTACATAATCTGCAGCATGCCCCAAGGGAGGCACGTACAGCTCTTTCATAGACAGCTATGATACTAATAATGCTTAGTGAAATCTCGGGGGTCAGAAAGATTTTTAATGTTTAAGTAAACTGAATGTGACTTTAAATTTAATTTTAGGGGAAATGCTGTTGAAATTGGGAAGATTAAAAGAAGCCAGTGAAGTATTCAAAAACTTGATTGATCGGAATGCAGAAAATTGGTATTATTATGAAGGCTTGGAAAAAGCTCTACAACTTAGTATGTAATGATTTTTTTCCTCTACATCTTTTAACTCGTGTTTGAAGTATAATAAAATGTAAAGTTGTAATGATATTTTAGGACCAATATTTTTAGCGTTAGAATTTTTCCATTTAGAGTATTATAGGTTAAACGTGGGAGTGAAAATGAATTGAAATATTTATATTTAAGTGAGAAATGCTTGCAGATGATATTAAGTTCTCTCACCCAGTAAAATATTACCAGTGTAGACTAACTAGAAGATGTCCCCATGTTAATGTAGAAAATGAGGTGCCCTTTCTGGGATAATGATGTCATAATTATTTAGTATTTTTAAAGAATTAGAGGTATGTTGTCCTCAACCTCTAAACATAAGAATTGGGCCAAAGAAATTTTGTCGTGGGTATATAGTATGTAGCATTGGCATAAAAACGGTTCTCTTAATTTCAAACTAAGTTAATTTGTCTAGAACAAATTGTTATACATCCTTTGAAATTAGATAAGCTTGACTCTTTTCATAAATCTAGAAAAGTATTCCAAATTTTCCCTAATATTTTCATAATTAAATGTTAGCAGCAGTTAGTATTCCTAAAATCATAGTTACTTATGGATAAATATATACCTGAAATAATTATGAAACTATGGCTCAGCGGTGTTGAAATAGCAGGATTTTTAAATTTAGTTAGTATGGTAAATAGGTAGCTACCCATATTTATAGTAGTATGAGCTATGAAAAAAATCTATTTATCCTAATCACTGTTATAAATTAATCCAGGTTTTCTGTTTGTATCAAAAATTTAATGTCACATTATTAAAGTTTTTATTTCCTTAATTTTTTTTTTAAAAATGAAAGTTTAAACATCGATTAGATCAATATATATGTGTATATATTTCTTAAAAAGGACAAGTCATATGTCTGAAAGTTGGAAATGTGAAATAACTGATTTCTCTTTAAACTATCAGTGACATATAGTTAATAATACAGATGTTTACATGTTTTAGTAAAATGAATGTAATATACTCCGTATGTCAGGATCCATGCTTAATATAAAATGTATTGGTTACAAAACTAATTATTACTTTATCTTTTTAGGTTCCTTAGGACCTTTTCTCCCCCATGGTAAGTTCTGGAGCTCCAACTTGTGACTTGAAATAAGGCATTGAAATGGTTTGGTTTTGTCTTAATGTTAATTTAACTACATTTATAAGATGTTATATCTGGGGTAGTGGAAAAATTTTTTTATACTACAGCCTGTCATTCTCTACTATTAGGCATAAATATAGAACTCCTTTTAAAAAAAATATGTAATAGCCTTCATGTGAATTTTAGTATAAGGGTCCTTAATATTTCATGAAGTCTCCAAATTGTTAACAGATTGTGCAAACTATTTTTCACATATCCCAGTTCTAAAAATCCAACCACATTGGAGCTCCAAAACATACTCTTGGGGGAAGGAAGGAGTCTAAACAAAATCAAACAAATGCAGTGTTTATAATCTTGATAGTGAACACTACACTTAATGTGGCAACACCTTAATTACTAGCACCAAGGGTTATTCTTAAAATAATTGTGTTTTTGTGGTCTGAATTAAAATCCCCTTAGATCTTATAATTTAAAAACAGGTTTGTTTGCTTTTTCTGAAAATTCTCTTCTAAGTTGTCTTATTGTATAAAACAATGCATGCAGTCTCTCTTCATAAATTATACAGAATATTATTTTAGAATAATGAACTAGACCCAGATTCTGTTCTGTAAATTGTTATTGCAAAGTATCATATGGTTTATATGTAGAGCCTCTCTGTAGTACTATAAAATTAGATTGGTCTTGGGAGGGACCAAGACCAATCTAACTCTATACTTTCAGTTAGAAGTATATTTTATATCATTATATTTGGCAGAAATGCTTGCTACTTTAAACATAATCTGTACTAATGGGGTTCTTTATAATGCAGTTTCATTGGAGATTTTAAGTGTCAAAGCTACCTCAGAAATGTAGTTCATGTTTTTAAATATAAAACATTTGCATTCATGATCTTAATATTGTTGCTTCTCTAAGCCTAATCAATAGGTGTTTTAGAATTCTGTGGGGATATATGAGTATGTAGGCTTCATTGGGGGAGAGGGTTTATGTAAGATGATATAAGGGAACATTTTCTTTTTCATGGGTTGTGTGCTAAGGAATGTAAGAGAAATGCAGTGTATCGTGTCAGCGTCTTGGTTGGGTCTGATTTGAGTTGTGTATTGGGTATATAGAATCTGTTGTAATAAAAAAATTGGGGTTTCTCCAGAGATTGGGTTTAAAATGGTGATTTACTGATTACATTATTTCACTACCAGACTTTTAAATGTCATTCTTACAAAAATTGAGCTGCTTTAATATAGCTAATGCAATTTTTCTTATAATGTTTAAAGTTTATTAGTGTTTTATCATAGGTAAAAGTTTTGATGCTTTGACTCTCACACGTGTTTACTGATAACAGGCACTTTAGAAGAGAGGCTTCAGCTTTATGAAGAAATTAGTGAGCAGCACCCCAGAGCCATTTCACCTAGGAGATTACCTTTGAATCTTGTCCCAGGTAATATTAGGATAGCTTTTGTAACACTAATAATTATTTGTAAAAAATGGCTCAACTTCATTTACATTTTAAAAGCTTGTGTCTGGTGCAGAGTTTACCTCAGTACCAGTCTTGGGGGTGGGAAGGGTCAGTTATGAATGAATTCTGCATATGTTAATAAGAGCGTTCAGTGTATAACTATATGTTGGTTTTAAGGATCAGAAATTGTTTATATGGAATTGTTTTTCTTATGTGACTTTAAAAACTAACACCATATTTAGAAGGTAAGTTATATGCCTTAGAACTAAAGATAAATTTTATATGAGGTATTGTGATTTAAGTGGTAGAAGTTTTAGATCTTTTTAGAGCATATATTCAAAGAAAGAGTTGTGAGCTCTTGTGCCCACTGCTATGTTCAAGGTGAGAACACCTGCACTTCTGTTAAAGGCTCTCTGTCTTCAGAGATGACCACTTCCCTGAAAAAACAATCATGCCATTGTTTTTATAGAGCTCCATGTATTTTGTATCCCTAGAAACAAGAACAAAAGAACCCTACGTCTGTCCTTTATGTAAATTGTAATATATGGTATGTATTCTGTGATTGGCTTTAATTGAGCAAAGGCGTATTAATGACTGTGATCCAAGTTGTTGCATGTAGCCGAACTCATTCACTTTTGGGCTGTAGAGGAGGTAAAGAGTACATTAGCTTTTTAGGTAGTTAATATCTTTGTTGATGATTTTATAGAAAATTGTGCTTCTTTTTTCTTTTTTTTTTTTTTAAGAATTTTTGTAAGAGTTTATTTGAGCCCAACTGACTACATATGCCGGGGAGCGAGATCGCAGATGCTCCCTGCCACTTTTCTTAGAGTTGTCTTCATTTTCAGTTGAAAGTGTTCTAGGTTATGAATTATTTCTTGGGACTTTGGGCATGTCTTTTGATACAAATCAGATCCTAGAAAGCTAATACAACTTTAAAAAAATCTCTATTCTAGGCATGGGGTAAGGAGGTAGTGTATTTGTTTAAATAATTAGGCTATACTTTTTATCAAAACATTCATAGAAATTAAAAGTATTTTAGTTGACTTAAAAAATACATGAAATACCTTTTAGAAATGTATTGGTTTAAATAGTAGATGGGAATTTATTTAAAAAATTCATTTTCCACGAGTACATTTCAGTTCCACAGATGATGAATAATATTCTTCTGATCCTCACATTTTTGTTTTGTATTTGTGAAATACTCAGAGCAGATTTCCCTAATGTTTTCCAGGGCACATTACATCCAAGTGGATATTAATAGGCTTGGTGGGGAGGGAGCTGGTGTTCTTCAGTCAAGTGAGTTTGGGGAACTTTGGGGTAAACAAACAGGACTTCTTAGAACTTTAATACATTCATTGTGAATGTCCAAGATGGAATATAATGTGCAGGGAGGAGCATTTTCTGGGTCAAAGTGTTTTATGGAAGATGCTTGGGCTCACATTTCTACATCTCCTTTTTAAAAAATATAACAGGTTTTTGAAATGTAATTCACATACCATAAAATTCACTTTTTAAAGTGTGCAACTCAGTGTTTTAGTATATCCATGGAGTTGTGCAACTGTCATCAATATCTGGTTTCAGAAAATTTTCCTCACTCCGGAAAGAAACCTGTACCCATTAACAGTCACTCCCACCCCTGCAACCCCGAACCCCCCAACCCCCGACCTGGCAATCACTAATCTGCTGTCTTTATGTATGTATTTGCCTGTTTTGAACATTTCATGTTAATGGGATTAAACTATAGGTAGCCTTTTGTGTCTGGTTTCTCTTTTTTTTAAGTCAGTTTCAAGGTATGTCTTGTGTTCCACAGTGTGAGTGGGTATATTCTGTTAGTTTGGAGTTTTCAGATGCATTCATGTGCCTCTTAGGAAAAAAAAGAAAACTTATTTAATTTTAAGATTACAAGCAAGAGTTCTTAGTTTTATTATTCCTTTATGGAACATGGGCCTTCAGATTTACTAGATTTATTTTCATAGTCAATAAAGTTTGCTAAAAGCTCTCAGTACATGATAGGAAACAATTTTATTGAAAGATAGTCTGGAACCAGCTATTGATTGTGAAATATGATTTAGGTTAAAGTGGAGTCATCCTGTATCCTGGGACAGTCTGCCTTTGAAATACTGTGAGGGTCTCTCTACAAGATAGGTCTCAGTTAGGGGTCTGTCAGCTGGCACAGGCTTCCAGGTCATCGTCACTGTGAGGCTCTAACATACATGTATTTACAAAGCTCCAGTGAACATGTAATTGTTCACGCATTATATGTTCAGCAAACATATAATTGTTCAAAGATTTAATTGTACCTGTGCAAAAGCTGAATACTTCATGAAGTATTTTTGCCTTTCTAGAAATATTTTTATGTGAAATAAGGTATCTGAGCATATCAAAAGCAAATAAGAGCTTTTCCAAAAAACATGATTGAATTTGAGAATGCAAGGAATTTGAGAAAATTTTTGAAAAAGGCTTTACAGTTTTTAAATAAAAAGGCTTAATACTTAGTAGGGAACACAGAAGTCCTGGGGTGATCCTCTAAGAGCCTAAAATTTTAAGTACTGTAAAAATAATGGAGGGATATAGCTACTTTTCAGAATAATTAGTATAATTCGTCGTGTTCTATTGGTCTACACTGGTCAAGGTTACGAAAGAGAGGGGGGATATAATCCAGAGTATTAAACAGAATGCTAATCAAATTTTGCACTATTATTTTTGTTCCATTGAATTATTTATTTTCAGATATAATTGATACATAGCATTGTATAAGTTTAAGGTGTAGAATATTGATTTAATACATTTATGTATTGCAATTTTATTACCACTGTAGTGTTAGCTAACACCTCTATCAGGTCATGTAATTATAACTTCTTTTTTGTATTGAAAAACATGCTCCATCATTTACAATGAATTTCCAATGAATCAGACACAGTCTGATCTTGTTGTTTAAGCAGTGGTTTTGGGGACATCAGTTTTTATGTGAATCTATGCTACACATCTAGAGAGAATTAGCATAACATCTCTGTAGTCAGATAGCCTGTTTGCAAGCTTTAATGCTAGGCAGGCACGTAATGATTGATGGGGTTTTTCACCCCTAAAGGAAAGACTATGGGAGTACTAAAGAATTATTTTAAAATAACTAGGAAGAAAAGAAATGATTTGTTTTTATGAAAGGGTTTTTCTTATACCTAAAGCAGTATTATAAGATGGATAAATAGTAATTTTTGGATATAGTATGTGACCGAGCAGTTGACTAGCTGTGTGTAGGCTTCTTGTTCAGATAATACATTCATACAAAAAAGTTTTTTTTGTTTGTTTTTTTTAAAGAGGGTGCTGCTCACAGTGGCCCATGTGGGGATCGAACCGGCAACCTTGGTGTTATCAGCACCACGCTCTAACCAACTGAGCTAACCTGCCACCCCCTAAAAAGGTTTCTAAGTGAAATTTTTTTTCTGTTTCTGTCCCCAGGCCACCAAGTTTACTTCCCTGGAGGCAGCCATTACCACTAGATGGTGTATTTTTCCAGAAATAACACTGTGCATATATAAGTAAAAATATGTGTGATGAGTTTGTGTATAGCTTTCCTGTTTTTTCCCCTTTTGTACAAAAATGGTGGCATAGATTGTTTTGTACCTGTTTTTTTTCCCCCACTTAACTCTGTGTATGGAGTTTGGTCCTATTTCAGCACATGAGAGCTTCCTTGTTTTTTTCTCATAGCTGCACAGTGTAAATAACAGTTTAATGGGAAAAGAGGCTTTCAGCATTGTGGATAATTGAGAGTTGAGTATGTCATAGTCTTTTAAAATAAAATCTACTGGCATGATCTGAATGGACAGAAATTTGACCAAGAAGTTGAGTTTAGAGTCGCCTCTGACATGAAGTTAAAGTGCTTGTTTTTCCAGTGGATGGTAGGAAAAGATTTTTATACAGTAGCTGTCAGCTATCAAGACGTATAGTGATAGACAACATTTATTGAGTGGTTACTGTTTGCCAGACACACTGCTTACTCCTCTGTACTCCCCGTCTTGTGTGAGCCATACAGGAGTACTCCTGAGGCGAGTGGTGTTACCCGCATCTTACAGTGGAGAAAGTGAGGTTTTTAGTGGACAACTTATTTGTGCAAGGTCATACAAAATAAATGGAGGTTTATGCGTTCCTGTAAGCAGCAACATCTCTTACTGTCTACCACAATATTGTTAACTTTTACTTTGTATCAGAGGATGTGCTGGAAAGATTGGATCTCTGAAATCACTTTTGATTTTTAAGGAAGTAATGATGTGTATTTCACCCAAAGAAATTTTGTGTTGTCTTGGTAATTTGATGTTCAAAAGACCTATCCTTTGTATACGATCTAATAAAAGATTAGTGATTACCTGAAAACAGTCTTTATAGTAAATTGAGTTAACAGATGTTTTATGTGTTTTTATATTTGATAAGTTTTCCGCTCAATAAAATTTAGATTTCTCTTTTTTATGACATCAATTAAGTATGCATATTTTGTTCAACAAGGTTCAAACATAAAAATAAATAAAAATGACCTCTTTGGGTTGTTGGGTTTTTTAATAATGTCTTGTGATTCCTAAAGAAACCATAAGAGTTCATTTCCTTAATCTTACTTTAGGTTAAATCATTCATGACATAATATGTATCTTTTTTATCCAAATGAGTGGACAAATCCATGTCCTCATATATTAATCCTTACTTTCAAAAAGTTCACGTCTGAGTTTAGAACCATTGTATTTAAAATTAAAATTTTTTCAGCTTTTAAAAAGTGATACCAAAATTTTTTGGTAAGAGTTTGGCAATAATAGAATTATTTACTTGATGTTGCAAATAGGGTGTTTATTTTAATTCTAATATTAGCATGTGCCAAGGCTCAGTCTAATGTCTAACATACGTTCTTATTGTCTTTCTCACCCTTGGAATGTTAAGTTCCATGATTTTTTTTTGTTTTAATCACTACTATATCCCCAGTATTGGCAACAGTACCTGGCACATAGTAGGTGCTTGGTCAGTGATTGTGGAATGAATGAAGAAGTAAATCACTAGGTTGATTAGGAAAACATTTGTAAATACTGCTTTATGTTTAAAAATATTTTTTGGCTGCTACATGAATGTAGTGTTGGTTATAGTAGAATCTTTAGTCTGCAGAGTGCTTTATGAGCGTCTGCAGGTAGTAGGACTACGTCTGTAGTGGTCAGTGAGAATAGGAAGGACACTTGCTATGGAGACTATATTCAGAATGGATAGTAGGTTACTTTAACTCTAAGCTGCACAGTCATTTTGTTTACCTATCTTTGGATGTGTTCCTTGAAGATAGTTTGAACCTAGATCTAGGAAAGAAATGTAATTGCAAATTGAGATATTTGGTCTTAGGCTTTTTGATGGTAATGAGCAAATAATGTTGACAGACTTTTTGGGTTTAAGAATTGGAGAGGAGGACAATTGTTTCTGAGTGAGTTTTTATTTATAAAATCATTTTGAGAACTCTTTGCATTAATCAAAGTATAACAAAGTACACTTTTGTTTCTAGGTGACAAATTTAGAGAACTAATGGACAAGTTCCTGAGGGTTCACTTCAGTAAAGGCTGCCCACCCTTGTTTACTACTTTGAAATCTTTATATTACAATACAGAAAAGGTAAAATTTTGTCTTCATTCAGTTTTGCTGTAGTCTTTTTACTAACTTAATTATTATAGAAAGACTTCCATGTAAATAATATGCTATGATTTGATCATTTTCTCTGTTCTAGTAATGTTACTCACTTTAGTCTAATATTAGATGAACTGAAATTATGTGTGTATAGTGTAAGTACTGTCAAAGTGAATGTCAGTCTGTAAAAGCTTTATAAAAACACTAAGATGATAGAAGTTGTTTTTAACGGGTATACTTTCCTATAAACTTTGACATATTGTTACCAGAGGTCTATTTAACTATTTCGTGATTATCTATTATAGTATGATTGTGGATTTTTAAATTTGTTATGCATGCTTTTAAAGTTGAAGTGTGGATAAATTAGTACAACATTAAAATGCCATTTGGTACTATTAGTTTTAACTAATAAGGCTACATCTTAATAAAGATAGTTTTGTCTAGTTCTTGAATAAAGAGAATAATACTTTTCTATTTTTTGAAATTAGAAATGAGGCACTTGGTCTTAAATTAGAAAGATAATTAGAAAATTAAAAGTTAATAGAAAACAATTTATAATTGTCTTTCCAAACCCGCTTAATAATAAATTAATAAAATTAAAAAATAATAAAATCTCTACAATTTTGTGTTCTTTTCTATAATCAGCTTTTGAAAGATACTAATGGATAAGGAAAATATTTTATTAGAAATGTCAAAATATTTTTAGTTAAACCTCTATCATTTTGTTTATTTAGCTTTTACACTAAAAGGGTCAACTGATAGTATCTAATACCTGATTAATAAAAAGTGTCATTTACATTAAAAAAATCTACAGTTCTTTATGCTTTATTTGACTGTAATGGTACTGCTGTCTTTTTTTTTTTTTGATAGTCACTCTTATGAAAACATGTAAGCAGTGCCTACCAGTAATTTCTTTGGGTTATTTAAATCCACATTTACCACAGTTCCTTTTTCTTCTTGCAAATGTGACTGAGAAGAAAGGTGAAGTAAAAGTCAGAAATAATAAAGAACTTATGTACGTGAATTAGAATACTGCTTTTGGAACACATTCTTGCAGCAGCTACTGAATAAAGTGGTTATTAGTGGTTATTAAAGAATTTGGTTCTCGCTTTCACTGGCTTTCTCAGTTTTCACAAGGGGCTTAGGCTTTTCCCCCCCAAATCCCTTCAATATTGACCCAAAATTACCATCATAAAGGTGTTAAGCATTTGTTGGTATTTTATAAAGCATGGAATTTGCATTTTCCCCTCCTTTCTTCCGTCCCCCCTTCCCCCAACTCTGTTTCAAGCCGTTGTTTCTCAGTCTAGTTGTGTAGGACACAGCTCCCTGGCCCATGCTGGTCTTATGAGCCTAGCAGTTTTTATTTAATTTTAGTTCACCTGCCAAGGCCACAGCCTATGCATCCTTTGTGTTTGTTGTGAAAGAAACCAGAATGACTGTAAGAAAAGGTGCAAATAATTTTGGATTTCCATATAATGGAGAAAGTACTTTCTAGTCTTCTCCTGTAGCCATTCACTGTGTCAGACTCTTGGATGAAGAGAGTGAGTCATCATTCAGGTTTGCCTGGGTTATTCCAGGTGCATTTGATTCCACCGAAACATAGGTGTACTGAATATGAGTAACTTAAAACAACATGGAAGTTGAGTACTTGATGAGACTGAATTTATGAAGCATCAGGTGTCTCAACAAAAAACTATGGCTGTCCATACGTAGCAAGGGAAGGTAGGCTGTTTCCCAGGAAAACCTTTCCTTCTGTGTTAAATCTGCCCATACTATAAAAATACTCCAAGTTCTTCATTCAGTTAAAGAATGTGTGGAATCCTTTAGAAACTGGTGACAGTGGGCACAAAGAGTTACAAAAACTTGGCCTCTTACTCAGTGAAGAAAGAGAATATGATGAACTTAATTGAAATGTTTCTATGGGAAGTACTGAGTCATTTGGCTGTTGCTGGGAAACACCTATAATTTGTTGATTTTTCACTATATTTGATTACTTTTTGTATTTTGTAAAAACCACAGGTTTGCACTAGTTTAATTTTTATAAAATACATAAAAAAATAAACATTTCAGGTGGTGAATTAATTATAATCAGTTCATGTTCCATCGTATGCGCCACATGTTGGGAGATACTAGAAATACTTTGGATAAAGAGCACTGCTTTGGAATCAGGCTTGGTTTGTCATCCTGACTCCATCACTTACTTGCTTGAGCAGCTAACTACCAGAATCTGTTTCTGGATCATAAAATCGGGGTTGATGTGTGTTTGGTTGATGTAGGGATGATGCGTTACACAGTTGTGTGTTTTAAATGATAAAGATTGTAAAGTGCTTGTTTCAGAGAAGATATTCAGGAACCAGTCATTCTCTCACCCCCTACTAGTCATACCTCATCTATGAAAGAAATTACTTATTTCATTGTAGTGTCGTACTTGGACAACTTACATCTGTATCTAGCTCCTTTGAAACCCAAATTGTTACTACTCGTACATTTATTGGAAATTAATCCAGCAGTTGTGGTCCTTGTTGATACACTATTATGCTTAGTTTTCTAATTTGGGTGAAAAAAAAAAGAAAAGATCCTTTCAGTGGCTTTCGTGTTACATTTTAAATGTGAATTTGTACCTATATTATGAAAAATTGTGTATCATGTATGGTGGTGTAGGACTTTGTCTTTAAGGTTAATAAAGAATTCTTTTAACTTGTACATACAAAAAGCTGATCAAAGGCTATACTTTAGGAAATTATCTATGGTAGTCACAGTATTTGCCCAGGTTAGATATTGTTCGCAAAAAAATAGATTCTTCAGTCTTTATCAAATCCAAATAAAATATGTAAGTCAAGAGAAGGTAGTTGAACTTAGACATTTTTCAGTTCATAAAAAATGTTGGCCATATGTTTTAAGCTGTCCATTTTGAGGCTATTTTTTATTGTGACCTTAGATACCTAACTTAAGTAGATTGACTTTCTTGATTTTAAATGGCAGTGGCAAAATAATATTTTCAAGAATAGCCATTATGTATTAAGTTTTACAAAGAAGGAGTTGAATATACTTCCTAATGAGAGATAAATGGTTAAGTAAACTTGAAAAAAAATGAGTCCTTACACCCGAGTAAAACTCCTTAGACTAACTTTCATAGACAAATTTGAAAAATTGAAATTGTGTACTTAATTACTGAGTTAGTGGCGATGATGAAATTTTTTTAGATTCAAGAAATATGGCTAAAAAAAAAAGAAAAGAAAGAAATATGCCTAATGAACCAGGGAAGCCAGTTTTTGCAGTGTTTTTATTTAGGAGATTTCATATGGGCTTTCCATTATCTTGATTTTCCTCAATTGGGGTCTTGTTTTGAAGTTCTGAAGCTGAAGATCTATTTTATTTAGTAGTGTTTATACTCCTTTATGAAGAATTATATGTAACTTCAGTATGTTTTGATGCACTTTTTTATTTTTTATTTTTTATTAAAGTTTATTGGGGTGACAATTGTTAATAAAGTTATACAGATTTCAGGTGTACAATTCTGTAATACGTCATCTATTTCTCACATTGTGTGTTCACCACCCAGAGTCAGTTTTCCTTCCTTCACCATATATTTGACTCCCGTTTACCCCTCTTCTAGAACCCCCCAGCCCCCTTACCCTCTGGTAACCACTAAACTAGTGTCTATGTCTATGAGTTTTTGTTCCTTCATTTGTTTGTCTTGTTCTTTTGTTGTTTTCAGTTTTATATACCACATATCAGTGAAATCATATGGTTCTCTGCTTTTTTTGTCTGACTTATTTTGCTTAGTGTTATAATCTCAAGATCCATCCATGTTGTCACAAATGGTACTGTTTCACTTTTTCTTATAGCCGAATAGTATTCCATATATATACCACAACTTCTTTGTCCATTCATCTGTCGAAGGACATTTTAGTTGTTTCCATGTCTTGGCCACTGTAAATAAAGCTGCGATGAACATCGGAGCACATATGTCTATGGATAAATGTTTTCAGATTTTTGGGGTCATATGCTGGGTCATATGGTAATTCCATTCTTAATTTTTTGAGGAACCTCCACACTGTTTTCCATAGCGGCTGCACCAGTCTGCATTCCCATCAACAGTGTATGAGGGTTCCTTTTTCTCCACTGCCTCTCCAACACTTGTTACTATTTGTCTTGTTGATGATAGCCATTCTGACTGGGGTGAGGTGATATCTCATTGTGGTTTTTATTTGTATTTTCTGCTTTTTTTTTTGTTTGTTTTATTATTGAACTGACTTTAAACATGTTTCACTCTTACGCAAAGGTATATAATACCTTTATTTAAAACTTGCCCTACCTGCACTTTTTGCAATTGCCAGTAGATGGCACTGTAAGTTCATAAAAAATATTTGGCTCTACAAATTGAACAACTTGAGTATGGTTCAAAGTCTGGAAAGTCTTTTAAGTTGCAGGTATTTTAAGTGAGAGTGATGGGGTCGTATTGATCACGGTGGGTTAAAATGTCTATTATCTTTAATTTTGCTTTATAACAGCCTCTTTAATTTTGCTTTATAACAGTAGTCTTTTTCAACTCAGTCTTAAGCTCTAGTGTGTATCAGAATTAACTGGAGGGCTTGCTGAAATTAGATTGGTGGGCCCCAGAGTTTCTGATTCTGTAAATCTGGGGTTTGGTCCAAAAATTTGCATCTCTAACAAATTACCAGGTGATGCTTGCTAGTGTTGATTATGTTAATGATGGGAGAATCACACTTTCAGAACCACTGTATGTTTTAAAAAATTATTGTGGTAAAGTACATTTAACATAAAATTTACTATTGTAACCTTTTTTATTATTTCATGTGTACAAAATAACAGTGATTAGACATTTACATACCTCACAAAGTAATAACCCTAACAAGCCTACTGTGTAACCATTTTTAAATGTACAGTTCAGTAGTGTTACATACATTCACATTTTTGTGCAACCAGTACCACCATCTGTCCATCTTGTAGAACTGACACTCTACACCCTTTAAACACTATCTTCTCTCCCAGCCCGACAGCCATCATTATACTTCGTCTGTATGATTTTAAGTACTGTTAAGTACCTCATATAAGTGGAATCACATAGTGACTGGCTTATTTTACTTAGCATGATGTCCTCAAGGTACATCCATGTTATAGCATATTGCAAGATTTTTTTCCTTTTTAAGGCTGAAAAATATTCTCTTTTATGTATATACCACATTTTACTTACCTATTCATTCATTGATACACTTTGGTTGCTTCCACGTTTTTACTATTGTGAATAATTCTGTTATGAACATGGGTGTACAAATACCTCTTCGAGACCCTGCTTTTAATCCAGTGGCTACATACCCAGAAGTGGAATTGCTGGATCTTTTAGTAATTCTGTTTTTAATTTTTTCAGGAACTGCCAGAATGTTTTCCATAGCAGTTGTACCATTTTGCATTCCTACTAATAGTGTACAAGGTTCCAATTTCTTTACATCCTCTTCAACAGTTTTCTTTAAAAAAATTTTTTTTTGATAATAGCCATCTTACTGGTTATGAGGTTGTAGCTCATTGTAGTTTTCATTTGCATGATTAGTAATGCTGTGCAACTTTTCATGTGTTTATTGGTTATTTGTATATATTTTTTGGAGAAGTGTCTATTCAAGTACTTCGCCCATTTTTGAATTGTTTTTTTTTTTTTTGGTGGTGTTTTTGAGTTTTAGGAGTTCTCTGTGTATTCTGGATATTAATCCCTTACCAGATACATGATTTGCAAATATTTTCTCCCATTCTGTAGGTTACCTTTTTACTGTGGGTAATGAGTGTCTTTTGATGCACAAAATTTGTAAATTTTCATGAAATCCAGCTTGGCTTTTTGTTGTTGTTACCAGTCCCATTGGTGTTGTATACAAGAAAGCATTGCCAAATTCAGTGTTGTGAAGCTTTTGTCCTGTGTTTTCTTCTAAGAGTTTTGTTTTAGGTCTTAAATTTAGGTCCTTGACCCATTTTGAGTTCATTTTTGTATATGGTGTTAGGTGAGGGTCTAGCTTCATTCTCTTACATGTGGATATCCAGTTTGCCTAGTACCATTTGTTGAAAAGAATGTCCTTATTGAATGGTTTTCACACCCTTGTCAAAAATCATTTGGCCATATATACAAGGGTGTATTTCTGGGCTCTCTATTTTATTCCATTAGTCTCTATGTCAGTCTTTGTGAAAATACCAAACTGTTTTGATTACTGTAGCTTTACACTAAGTTTTGTAATCAGGAGTGTGGCTCCTCTGGTTTTATTCTTTTTCAAGATTGTTTTGGCTATTTGGGGTCCTTTGAGATTCCATGTGATTTTTAGAATTGGATTTTCTATTTCTACCAAAAAAGTTACTGGGATTTGATTTTGACAGCATTGACTCTGTAGATCTCTTTGGGTAGTATTGACATTTTAATAATATTAAGTCTTTCAATCCATGAATGTGGATTTGTCTTTAATTTCTTTCAGCATTGTTTCGTAGTTTTCTTGTACAAGTCTATCACTTTTTTGGTTAGTTAATTCCTAAGTATTTTGTTCTTTTTGATGCTCTTCTGAATGGAATTGTTTTTGTAATTTCCTTTTCAAATTATTTATTGTTTTTATATAGAAATACAACTGATTTTTGTGTGTTGACTTTGTATCTTGCTACTTTGCTCAGTTCATTTATTTTAACAAGTTTTTTTGTGGAATCATTAGAGTTTTCTATAAGTAAGATACCATCTACAAACAGGTATTTTTACTTCTTCCTTTCTAATTTAAATGCCTTTTATTTTTTTCTTGCATAATTGCTTTGGTTAGAACTTCCAGTACTGTGTTGAATAGAAGTGAAGAAAGCAGGCATCCTTGCCTTGTTCTTGGTCTTAGTGGAAATGCTTTCAGTCTTTAACCTTTCAGTATGCTGTTCACTGTAGGTTTTTCATATATGGCATTCATTATGTTGAGGTAATTTCCTTCTATTCCTCGTTTGTTGAGTGTTTTTATAATGAAACGGTGTTGAATTTTGTCATGCCTTTTCTGCATCAGTTGAGATGATCATGTGTTTTTTTTCCCCTTTTGTTGATGTGGCATATTATATTGATCAATTTTTGTATGTTGAACCATCCCTGCATTCCAGGAATAAATCCCACTTGGTCATTGTGTACAATCCATTTAATGTGCTGCTGAATTCGATTTGCTAGTATTTTGTTGAGGATTTTTGCATCCATGTTCATGAGGGATATTGATTGATCAGTAGTTTTTGTGTCATGTCTTTATCTGTCTTTGGTGTCAGAGTAATGCTGGCCTCATCGTATGAGTTTAGAAGTGTTTGGTGGAATTCACCAGTGAAGCCCATTGGGTCTAGGGCTTTTCTTTGTAGATTTTTGATTACTGATTCAATCTCCTTGTTAGTTATAGGTCTATTCAGATTTTAAGAATAATTTTTTAAAAATCTTTGTGTCAAAGTTTTATTAAAACAGCAATATTGTTGTTTCAAAAGAATGTATGCATATTCTACTACCCTAATCAATTTGGTTATATTTTCGTTGAGAATGTATCTATACATACATGTTTTAGTGAAATCATATAAATTGTTTCTATTTTATTTTTGTGTTACTTAGACATTTTCCGCACTGTTAATATGTAGTCCCACCTATTTCCTTTTTGCCTTTCTGTCTTAGAGAATTATGCCATATGATGTAACATCATACCTGAAAGATAACATGTAGGTCTGAGCAGTGTTTTAGTTTGGTCTTTTTTGGGGGGGTTTCATTTTTGACTGGTGTCTGTGGGATAATCAGTGGCTTCTTGGACACTATACCATGTGATTTTTTTGGGGTGGGGTGCTAATTTGGATTCAAAATTAAGCTAATTAAATCATACCATCTTATATTCCATGGAAAGAATGAAGAGGTTTCTTTTGTAGCCATATACCAAAATCTGTTTAGGACTTTGTGCTACATGGTCTGCTCTTTAGCAGCAGTAGAACTATAGTGAATTTTGGTTAGTTTGTAAAGAGGCCTAAGGAAAGAAAATATAATTGTTTTTCTGAAAATAAAAGTGTGTAAAGTTTCAATTTTCACAAAAGAGTAATCAGTGTGTCAGACCTTATTTTAGTAGTAGGTAGATAAGTGAATTTGGGTCAGAAAATCTATAATTGTATAGTACAAATTCTCACTTTCTGCCTTTTTACTGGGGCTACTGACAATAGTAAGCAAATCAGAGTCGTTTTAAATTTCACTTATACTTTTCAAAACCTTTTCATTTTTTTGTAGGCATGCTAACTGATTGATAAACAGAATAAGTCTCCTTGTTAATTTTATATTTACTTATATTTAGATTGTTGTAATAAATGTTTACAAACTTGAAAAAAAGGAAATCACAGTTTATTTAATGATATAATTAATTTATAGCATTTGGTATTAGAGATGATAAGGCATACAGAGCCCTGAGACATAGGTAGGTAGGACTTCTGAATGAGAGGCTGGTTGACTGGCTGGTTTGTCCCTCTGTAATACCCCACCCTCACCCCAAATCAAACAAAACTTTAAAATTTCAAGAGCTCTTTAAGATTCTTTGGGAACTCGATTTGGAAATTTGTATTTTTAAATAGATTGCTTAATGCCACACAAGGGAATGATAAATTTGTGCCTTGTAAACTGTCACTTGTGACAATTAATGGCTTATTACTATTGTTCCGCTGTCTGGTATGTTCCTTTTCTCTGGTTGTATTAGTAGCATCCCACTTTATAAAATTAGAAAACTTTCAAAATTATCATTATTAAAATAATACCACATTGGTCAGATAATGTTAAAAGTTTTAATGGCTTTTCTTCACTTTTGACCTGTGTTTTTTTGAAGTTCACAAATAAGATGGTATGTTTTCCAACTCATTCTGAACAGTTAACATCAACAGGCATTTAATACCAACTGTACTCATAAGCTGCTTTTTTTTCTGCTGCCACTTCTAATTCACATTGCTTTTTGTTTGGCACTTTCAGGCATAGCACATTTACTGTACAGTTTATAATACTTTAGTCCGACCTGAATATAGCATTGAAATTCAAATCTGTTTATCAAAATGATCACTAAAAACAAAGGTAGTTTAAACATCTAGTTAGGAGTTTACTTCTTCTATCAACTCATTGTATAATTTGCATCATTTCATGTGACTTTTGTAATGAGTGACATTTTAGAAAAATCTGAATATATAATGGCTTCACAACTTCACAAATAAACTGTTAATAATAAAATATACAGATGTGTTTATTGGCAAAAAAAGTTTTTGTAGTAACTAGTGATAATTTGTTTTTCAAAACCTGAAACTACTTGAGATGAGAAATGAATGAGATTCTGTTTTATTATTAATAGAGATCCTTATATTTTCTGTGTTCTCCCCCTTCCCCCACGGCAAGGGGAGCACACACCCTAGTAGTTTAGTTAATGTATAGTCTTTAAATAAGCTGTATATTGTTTCCAAATCTAATTTAATCGATAATAAATATAAATACCTCCAATAAAATGTATTTAAAAATTTAAAACTATGTTTCTTTAACAGATTTCCATAATCCAGGAGCTTGTTACTAATTATGAAGCCTCTCTTAAAACATGTGACTTTTTTAGTCCTTATGGTAAGTTTAAATTAGATTGAATTGGAATTTGATTACTCATTTTGATCCATTTTTAGTCACTTACGGTAAAACTACCTTATGTTTATTATGTACGTGCTACATGATACATGATAGCTATTTACTAAATAGTTTTTTGGATTAGTGAATGAAATGAGAAGAGCACTTCAATTTTATTTAATTTAAATTTTCCATAATATTGTGAGGTGGGAGTTAACCCAATATTAACATGAGGAAACAGACTTGAGAGGTTGAGTGTGTTGCTAAAGATCATGCCTTAGTGTATATTGAAATTTATTGAATCCCTACTTCTTTCTGCCTTTTTTTCCACCCTACATCCTGTGTAACTTGGTTCTTTGTTTCTGTGTTTATAGGGTTATATCAAGGCAACTTAATTTAGAGAACATTCTAGAATGCTTTCAGTTGTGCTTGTGCAGTTGTGTTTCCTCATGTGTCTTTTACATGTCAGTTGCCCTTTTGTTTTGTTATTCTGAAACAAATTTTGTATAAAATAACAAACAGAAATAAATAGAATAACGAATCTTGTGTCCCCATCACCCAGCTTCTGTTATCAATGTGTTGCCAATCTTATTTGAAGTACATTCAGTCTACTTTTTCTGGAGTATTTTTAAAGCAGTCATACCGTTTTCACCTGTCAGTACCTTAACACGTTGCCTACGGATCACGAGAATCTTCACGAGGGATTTAAACCCCGCCGTACGCAACGTGTTAATATGCATCTCTAAATGTTTAAAACATTTAAACCGAAGCTGTAAGCACAGTGCCATCTCACACAAAATGAACTCATACTGGAGTATCTAACACCCAGTCTGCACGCATGTTTGCCCAGTTAGCTTTAAAAGTGTCTTTGTATAATTGATGTATTTGAATCCACATCCAGCTGAAGTCCACACTTGATTTTTATGTCTTAATATTCTTTTAATCTTGACTAGGCTATCTCCTCCCCACTTTAAAAAACACTGTTTATTGAAAGGTCATTTGTCTTGTGGAATGTCTCCTGTTCTGGACTTGGCTGATTTGCTTTCTCATGGTATCATTTCATATTTTTGCTATCATCCATATTTCTTACCAGCGCACGGGTAGATTTGCAGGCTTGATTAGATTCATGTTCCATGTGAATACTTCATAGGTGACACGTTGTACTTCCTGTTTCTCACACCTGGACCCAGATGACATTCTCATTGTTTGTCTCGTTGTGAGGTTACGGTTGCTCGGGGTTCAGATGTTGTCAGCCTTCCCAGGAAAGAGCTCCTCAGGGCCTCTCACCGATGGTTTTAGCTGCCACCGAGGGTCACTGCCCCAGTCCCTTCAAATCGTCATTTATTCTATATTTATTAGCTAGAAACCTTCTTAGAAAGAACTTGCTCTCATCGAATATTTGGTTTCCCGGAAATAAAGTTATATAAGAGGAGCAAGGTAAATGCTGGGCTCTTTGCCTTTACGTATTATTTGTGTTTTAATTTACACTAATTTGGGTGTTTGCATCGTTGGCATTTCATTCGATCAGCTAGTCTACGAGACCTGTTTTTTCTGATGTAGTGTGGGTAAATTCTTCTTTCCACTCTTTATTCCTCATTTTATACCTGTAGGTCTTCTGAAATCTATCTGGAGAGCTTGTTATTTCTTTATTGACTCTTCTGTAGCTTGAGGATGCAGGGTGGGGGACCGGCGAGAGCTCAGCTGATTGTATGTGACTGCCATTGTCACAAAGGATTACTTCTGTCAGGAATGTATCGTCTTCATACCCTTCAACTTTTGAGTGTCGAGGCTGGGCGGTGCTCGGCCCTGGTGCTTCTTGCCTCTTGGTAATCTTGTGGTGGTGGTTAGACTTGTCTTCTCTCCAAGCTGTTTTCCTTGACCTGCTGGGCCTGCTGCCTTTGCCCTTAGCCTGAGAATTCATAGACTGAGCTCCCTCCTTTCCCCTGAGGTGGGGGGTAGAAGCCTATGAAATTAACATCTTGTTTCTCTGCTTGGCTGCCACTTTTTGAACTTGATGGCATGAAGTCATACCTCTTTCTGTTGACATAGGTCATTTTTGCTGGGTTTTTACTGTTTATCATTGTAATAATGATTTCATTATGCTTTGTGGAAGACAAAATGCGTGATATCCTTTACTTTGTTTTCTTCCCTGTAGTAATTTTATATTTGTTTGATTGCAGAGAATGGGGAGAAGGAACCCCCAACAACACTGCTCTGGGTTCAGTATTTCCTGGCACAGCACTTTGACAAACTTGGGCAATACTCATTGGCTTTGGATTATATTAATGCTGCAATTGCTAGTACCCCAACTCTAATAGAATTATTCTATATGAAAGCAAAAATTTACAAGGTAAAATTCTAGTCATGGTTTTTGAGTAGTTGAAGAATTTGGCCACCTTAAGAATCCTCAGAGTTATTTCTGTGTAGAAATAACTTTTATGGCACCCTGATAATATATTTCTAATACTAATACTGTAATAATCCTAAAGAGTTTTAGGTTACATAGTTGTGTAATCAGTGTGAATCATTTGATTCAGCTCTTAGTAAATGTGAATTTTAATTTATCTAAAGATTTCTAGATAAATTTTACAGAAAGGGTACCAAATTTCTAATTTGTCTTTATAAGCTTTTACCGTTGATATTGCATCCATATTCTTTTAAACATAAACTGTAATTTCTTGAATACTTTCGTCTTTTAAAGCATATAGGTAATCTTAGAGAAGCTGCAAAGTGGATGGATGAAGCACAGTCTTTAGACACAGCTGATCGATTCATCAATTCCAAATGCGCAAAATATATGCTTCGAGCAAATATGATAAAAGAAGCAGAGGAAATGTGCTCCAAGTTCACAAGGGTAGGAAATAGCATATACTTGCCTGACTTAGTAAAATGAAACTGAAGTTCTGTGGTGACTTGTGAAGTTTGCCACTGAAGTTAAGAATTCATTTTTGTTATTATTTTATTATTATTATTTATTATTATTTTTGAATCCTATTTAGCTCACATCCTAAGTATGGTTTCTTGCTGTGGTTGAGTGTGTGTGTGCACGTGCTTCTGGTGGGGGATGGTGAGAAGCAATGGCAGGAGTCAGATAGCTTTATACAGTAGTAAGCACTGCCATAGTTCAGGGAATATATGTAATACTCGATTTACACTGCTTTTGTCTCACTAGCGATTTGTGACTACTGTTTAATTTTTCTTTTACAGTATTTTACTTCAGAATTGCTCATAGAACCTTTTCTGTGTAGAACTAATGTCCATGGACTACTGGTCTATGACATTCGAGAATTTAAGTTCTCTGAAATTATTGGGCTAAATGTTTGTTCCTTTCCTTTCTGTCCTTTACCATCTTTTCATATTCTTTTCCACATTGACTTTGTTACATTATAAAAATAGTACATGTTTGTGGTTAAAAATACAAGTAGACTAATGGAACAGAATAGAAAGGTCAGAAACAGATTCATGTATATTTGGAAACTTCGTATATAACCAGAGGTGTTTTAAGAGTCAGAGATGAAAAAATATTGCTGAGACAGTCAAATAACTTTCTTATCTTACGCTGCACACAAATCAATTCCAGGTAAAGTTCTAGGTATGGAAAGCAAACCTTTCAAACTTCTAGAAGAAAGTATAGAAATTTATCTTTAGGACGTGAGGAAACATCCCTTAAGACACCAAAACCATAAAGTACAGGAGTAAAATTGATACACTTGGCTATATTAAAATTAAAGATAACGTGTAACAAAAATGACCATAAGCATAGGCAGAAGATAAACCATAGAATTGGAGAAGATATTTCCAAGCCATATAATGAAAAAAGAATTTATAATGTACTCCAAAGAATTCACTGAAAGTTATTTAACACATTGAATGTGACATAGAGGCATAATGAGGAAACCATTGCTGCAGGTTTGTTTTCCAAGTTTTAATTAAGATACTTTGAAATAAGTAATTTATATTTCCAAGTGCACATTACATAGAAACACCAGTCTTTACAGCTGGTGTTTGCAGTAAGCTATTTAGGATGAAAACAAATGACCACTATCCTCTGTGATACTAATTATTGCTACTACAGCACCAGCGTATCACCTTCCTTAAATGTTAACTAGATTCTAGTTGTGTGTGGTTATTAATGGAAACCCCTTATAATTTAAAAGCCACAGAATAGCTTGAACTTTTATTATGAAAATTTAACTACTCACAAGAATGTTGTCATAGAAGTACACACACACACACACACACACACACACACAACTCAATAAAAAGACAAGACAATACACGTATGGGCAAAGGATATGAATAGTTCACTGAAGTAGAAAATGGAATGGCGAAAAAAGACGTCTTCATAAGTTGTGAGGGAAATTATAAGATATTTTGTACCCATCAAATTTAAGAAATTTAAGTCTGATATTACTAGGTATTGACAAATAGTATGTCTTACATACATGCACATATATATAAGACAAATATATTTATGAAATACGTATATTTTTCTGATGACAAAGAAACAGAAATAGTCTGTAGGTAGTGGCTTTTAATGAAAATTAAATGTGTCTTACCTATTTAATTTTTATTAGGGCCACTACCTATAGACTATGTGTTGTTTCTTTCTCATCATGAAAAGGGCTTTTTCATCTGAACCTGCCTTTTACTTTCTGATATTTACAGTAATGCTAATAATTTGTGTACCATTTGTAAGAAGAAACAGAAAACTGGTTTTAGCAATTATTAAGCATTGAGCTAAGTACTTTATATACATGGTGTCATTTAATCTTAACAATCCTATGATATCATTACCTTCATATTACAGTTAAGGAAATGTTTAGAAAGGTCAAGTACTTTGCCATCTGGAGATCACCCAGCTAGTCATTTATTTGGGGCCAGGATTCTAGTGTGTCTCTGACTTTAAAATCCAGGCATTAGGATTGTGTCATAGGAGCAGAAACTACAATGACTAGTGTTTATAAAACTCAGATGCTGTAGGATGAACAGCAGATGCAAAGTGGCAGATGTACTTAATGTTGGGGAAAAGTAGTAGCAAGAATGATGAATATTAGCAGAAAAAAATTAGGAAAATAGTAACATTCTTTCCGCATTTTGTCATGTGTTTGTCTGACATTTTACAGCAAGATGGTTGAGGCTCTGAAGAGGTTACCTGAATCATCTTTCACAGAGTAAATAGTGCTGGCATTCAAACTCTTCAATGCCCTTCCCACTATATCATAATTTTGAAGGTTAGAGGGAAGTGCGACTGTAGATACAAAAGCAGTGATGTTTGTAGAGAAAAGTACTACCTGGAAGGCCAAGGTAGAGATTAGAAGTAAAGTGTATTATAGAAATGTACACTTGAAACCTCTGTATGCGGTATGATAAAAAAAATGGTGAAATGTTTAAAAAATATTACAGTAAAAGACACATTGCCATTAATCCCCCTCAAAATACCCCCCTTTCTTTGAACACACTTCTCCCATCGTTTTCGCCACTTTCTGAAGCAGTTCTGGAAGTCCTCTTTTGTGAGTGTCTTTAGTTATGCTGTCATGGCTGCCTCGATGTCCTGGATTGATTCAAAATGTTTACCTTTCATCGTCATGTTGACTTTGGGGAAGAGCCAGAAGTTGTATGGTTCCAGATCCGGAAAATAAGATGGATGAGGACACACCGTAATGTTTTTGTTTGACAGAAATTGCTGTACCAGAAGTGATGTGTGACACGGATAGTTGTCATGATGGGGGATGATTTACTGTACACTTTAAAACACACCTCTCAACCGTAGCTCACACCTGACTGACTGCACCAAACAAGTTGAAACTTGTCACACACTGTTGCTAAGGTTCAGTGCCCCGCTTCCCGTATTGGAGATCCCTGCCTTTCTGTTGGATGGCACTCGGCAGCAGCATTTCCTGTATTTTGTGATCTCAACGGAAAGGCTCCATGTCACACAACGCTTCTGGTATGGCAATTTCTGTCAAAAACATTATGGTGTGTCCTCATCCACCTTATTCACTGCATCTAGCACCATGCAACTGCTAGCTCTTCCCCAAAGTCAAAATGATTCAGGACATCGAGGCAGCCACGACAACGCAACTAAAGACCCTCACGAAAGAGGACTTCCAGAACTGCTTCAGAAAGTGGCAAGAATGATGGGATAAGTGTGTTCAAAGCGAGGGGGAGTATTTTGAGAGGTCTTTTACTGTAATAAATTTTTTTTATTTAAACATTCACCATATTGTTTGATCACACCTTGTAATTTTGCTAACCATTATCACCCCAGTAAATTAAAAAAAAAATGAGTACACAAAACTTCTTAAGTTAAACAAGTCCAGTGATTAACACACACACCTACACCCACCCCATCCCCCAACCAAACCACAGACAACTGGGGTGTGTTGAAAAGGCACAGGAGGAAAGAAGGAGAAGTGTTGGGTGTTTGAGAGTAGTCACCAGCATCTGTGGCTCAGCTAGCCGGTCACACTTGCTCTTTCTTAGTCATCTACTCTTGACAAGGTGCCGTGCTGTTTCGAGAGTGTGTTCAGTGCATCCCCACTGGTTCATTGGCCGGGCATGTGGAAAACTGAGCTGGGGAGGAAAACTGCTAATGACCTCAAATAATCAGTTTGTATCTGCTTGCTAATAAGTGAATGAAGTGCTCACATTTCCTTCTTGCAGATTTTTCAGTTTAGAGTTTTTATACACAGTTAGAGGCTTTTTCCCCTCTTCTGCCTCCCCCTACCTCCACTGTGGTTCAAGCCGTTGTTTCTCAGTTTAGTTGTGTAGCACACAGCTCCCTGGCCCATGCTGGTATTATGAGCCTTGCCCGCCCCCCCCCAGGCAGTCGGTTGCCGGTTGGCCAGTCATGCTGGCTGTCAGCCACTCACACTGGCCACCCCGCTGCTCCCAGCAACTCATCCTTCCTCCGGCTGCTCAAGGCAGCCCAGCTCCAGGGAGAGCTGTTGTTCACAATCTTAGCGGTAGAGGGCGCAGCTCACTGGCCCATGTGGAAATCAAATCGGCCACCTCGGAGTTAGGAGCATGGCGCTCCGACCACCTGAACCACCAGGCTGGCCCGATATATTTGTTGCTATTGTCATAATATTTGTAGCTATAGTTGTAACAGAGAAAATGAGATTATTTTAGGATCTCTTTTATTGTTTGCTGCTTATTTTTATGAATGATTCCATTTCAGGAAGGAACATCTGCCATGGAAAATCTAAATGAAATGCAATGTATGTGGTTTCAGACAGAGTGCATTTCAGCTTATCAGCGTTTGGGGAGATACGGGGATGCACTGAAAAAATGCCATGAAGTGGAAAGGGTAAGTTGATAGAATTTTGACTTTATTTTTCTCCTGTAAGGTGATGAAAAAAGCAGGTAGATTTCTACACGGGATCATCTACCTCTTTTATCTACTTTGGAAACTTCGTTGTGAAAAAATTCTTGATGTTTAGCCTTTCAAACATGCAGAGGTTGTGAACAAATGATTACCTTCTTTTGATCTTCAAATGGTTATTGCAACTTCTCCATATTTTTGTCTGAAGGAAGAAGGAAAAGATTAAGTTAGTAAGCCATTATGGCAGTTAGTAATATATATTCAAAATTTCTGTTCCCTAATCGGGCCATTATTTGATTTTCATCACCAGCCTGGAAGGATACACAAGCTGATGGCCACCTCTTTCCCCTTTATGTCAGGATCTGCTCAGTAGTCAGCCTCTCTCCAGTTTGTCTTCCCAGGATATTTGTTCTCACCTTCAGTGCTTTGTACAGCAGTCTATGACTGGTTTGCAGGCTTATTTTATCACTTGCTTTTAGGATTATGTGTGTGATGTGCCTTAGAGAGGGGCCTTTTCTTTTCCTTTGTGTGAATTTTTGTTTTCCTGTTCTTTGTCATCTCTGAAGCACTCTCCTTCCAAATGGACAACAGGAGGAAAAGAGCCACAAATGCACCCCTGAGGCAGTCCTCAGCAGCCCTCAGTTGGGGCACTCGGCACCACTGTTCCCATGCTGACGCAGTATAAAACCGCAGGCGTCGTAGTCAGGTGAGCCTGATGTCTGCACTCCAGCAGTCACTTTGGCCTTTTTCCCATGTGAAACTTCTGAGGTTGCCCAGGAGAAAGACGAAATCTTAGGGGGTGGCTTTTGATGGGAACTGGAACTAGGGTTATACCTGAGCCCTTTTACCAATAACCTAGTTTTCGCTTTGTTTTATGGTTGTTCTTTTTCTTTTTTAAACCTGGGCTTGATGGCTATATCTCTGGGGAAAATCCTTGTCATCTTCTCCTTGTAAAATATAAAGCCCTAGGATGATACATGAACTACTCAAGCAAGACCCAAGCATTGCAGTGTAAAGCAGGCTCTTAGCAATAGCTCCTAGATGACCATCACTTTAAAAACATTCTGTTTGCTACTAGGAAAAAGATGCATTTTTATTAGCCAGGACATTCTTGGTGAGCCACAGATTGTTTCCTGAATGAAGATGCTACTAGGTGCTTATGGATCACTATTTCAGCAAGACCATATCTAGAAATTTATGATTTTCTGTGACAGTGAAATTTGAACATCCTTCAGATCATTATAATTGTGAACTTCTCCAGCTTAAATCCCGTTCCTCCTAACATGAATAGCTATATTACTTGATGCTTTTTAATATTTTTGAAGATTGTTAGAATATGATTAATAGTATTCCATTACTTTCATTTAAATTATGCTTCTCTTTAGTTTTAGTGATTTGGGCTAACATGAGATAAAAGTCTGTAATGTCAGATAAATTCCATTTGATCCTTGAACAACACGGGTTCAGGTGCCAACCCCTGTGCCATCGAAAATCCCAGTATAACTACAGTCTGCTCTGCAGATGCAGATTCCCAGTGGCTGATCCAAAATAGAGTTGGCCTTTGAACAACATGGGCTTGGACTACACAGGTCCACTTGTGTGCAGATATTTAAAAATTATAAAAACCTATGTTCAAGAGTCAACTGTACTTCTAGTTCAAGAAATATAATTTGACTGGTAGAAAGCACTTTTTAAAAGAAAAAAATTACAGGAAATCATTGGTTATCAGATTAAAACATGGCAGAAATTGTCACTGTCTGGTCATGTTACATAATTATTGGTAGACTCTTCACTATATTTAGGGTTTGCTGTCGGAGCTTAAGATTAGAAAATACTAGAAACAAATAAGAAAAGAGCCTATTATGTTATTTTTAAGTTAGTTTTTTTAGAGTGAAATAATTCATACTAAAAGTAAATCAAACTTAACTCATCTAGTGATTATAAGTAGAAACGTGAGAGCTTAGTACAAGTAGGGTGATTAAATATTTGCTGACTGATTAATGCTTCTAAAAATGGTTTCTAATAAAATTAATGTAATCTAAGAAAATTCTTAATGATATAATTGTAAGGTTTTAGGAGTAATTACTGAATTAAAAGACTTACTATAATAGGTATCTGCATGAGTTATTTTTGTGCCTGAGTTTGAATATTTTAGTAAAGAAACAAGCACCTTTCAGAAAAACAACTTTGCAGTTTACCTTCTAAATGGAAGGTCAGTGATTAGAGAAATAAGTTCAAATAAGAGCTAAGGCTTCTGCTTTCAAGTACTCCTGCCAGAATTCTTTCACTGAAGGCAGTTTCAGCTAGGACACATTGCTGTGAACTGTTAGTACTTGGATTTGAAATGTGAGAATTCTGGAATGGCCTGGTATAATACTTCTGTCTTTATCTTGCTGCCACCCCCACACCCCCCATGGGATTTTAGGGTTACATGTATAAGTTATGTAGTCCAACCCAATCGTATGTTTAGAACTTGAGGTTTACTCAAAACAAAACAACCTTCTTTAAAATATTGGACATAAATTTATGTTCAGAATAAGAGTTTAAACTACTTTATCTTTCAAGAATTGAGTTTTATTCCCTCCCCCCTTCAGGTTTCTCATTATTTTAGTGTGCTGATTTACATCTGAAACAGAGCAACAATACATTTTTCAAAAACTTTTTGATAAGATGTAGAGTTTCTGATAGCTCAGAACCATAGGAAGTTTATAACTTTATCTTCTAGTTCATCTGAATCTTTTATCAAATTAACACATGCTTTGTAATGACAAAGTCTCTATAAAGGAAATAGAGTTGGTTTATTACCCTCTTTGGTCTAGTTATTACGATTTTTTAAGTCCAGAAGTTTTCGTTTTATTTCTGTGTATGAGCTCGTGTTAGTGTACTCCAGTAACTGAGAAGGAATGATGGGTCAATCTGGGTCAGAAGAGAGGGCCTGATAGGGAATTCCTAAAGAAAACCTCACTCTTAAGCTGTGAACATTTCTTAGTTCTTTTCTGACTTGTCTTTGATTCAAACCTAATTTTGACACCTTAAGCAATTCCTGGATGACTGCCCACCCTCCTCCCGCCCCCGAGTTAAGGGCCTGGGCAGTATGTTAAAATCTAGGTACCTGGTTTCTGAAGTGATCTAGTTGGTCATGTTCACGTCTGGCCCAAGTGCAGGGAAACTAATTTTACCTGTTTGTGTTATCTAGTATATTTTTATGTTTTATAAATTTGGAGACTTAAAAATCACCCCAAGGTGTACAAGCGAGATCTTTGTGGTAACAGAACAGTTCTTTATCTTGATTGTGGGGGTGGTTACTGGAATCTACACATGATAAAGTCACATGGAGCTGTACACACAGGTTGTACCATTGTCAGTCTTTTGATTTTGATATTGTGCTATCATTATGTAGGATGTAGGCTTGGGGGGAAACTGAGGGAAGCGTATACAGAACATCTTTATACTGCCTTTGCAACTTTTTTGTATCTGTAAATATTCCAAAATAAAAAATTAAAAAATAGGAAATCAACCTAATAAGATTATTTAGTTGTTTTTAAGTAGGATTCTGTAATACGTCATTTCTTCCAAAAGCAAAATTATTTTGTAGTACCCTATGTTTTCTAATTTAATCTAGCCATATCTGGTCTACCGCCATTAGCTTATTGTAGAGTGATCAACATCCAGGTTTGTGGGGCGCAGCAAGTTCCTGAGACTCAGAACTTTCAGTGGAAAAATTGTGGAAGCCTCAGGCAAAGTGGATAAGCTGGTCACCCTATTTATGGAAGACATTAACTGGAGAGAGGCAGCCTGTGGGCTGTTACTGATAAAGAGGCGGCTTAGATGTTTGTGGTTCCATAAGGCTCCCTCAGGGATTTGACTTAAAATCTGTTTACAGATGCTGCTAGGAATATCTCTTGAAACATGTGTCTGCCTTTTTACATATAAATATTTCTCAGCCAAAAAAAGGTCCTGTAATCTCTTATATGTTTTATCTCCATGATTTTGGCACTGCCATTTTCCTTAGTCAGTTGTATTGAATTTTAAGATCATCTTATGGTGCTAGATATAACTTGATTGACATTAAGGAAGACCAAGAACAAGTTTATGAAATATGTAATCCTTGATTAAAAAAAAACCACGCTTGTTATTTATGAATTGATTTGTCTTACTGATGGGAGGAATGCAATTTTTAGATACAACATCATTAAAGCATGATTCTTGAAGTATTAAATATAAGTTAATGTGTTTTTTCCCCCTATTTCTTTCCCTCCACACTGTGTACTTTTATTCTTATTTTAGAATTGTTCCCTTAAAGTCTCAGGTACTTAATGTAATTCTGTGTATATAGTGTGTTTCTAATTACCAAGACAACTGCAATTAACAAGTGATATGGATACTTCCTAGTGTGTCCTCTGCATGGTGATTTACTAGGCCCCAGGACAGAGGGAAGATGGAGTGGTAGGAAAGCTTGGTCTGTATTGGTGTATCGGAGAAGTCATTTTTCTGTACGTTTTTGGAGAAGCTAAAGTAGGAGAAAACAGAACAGGTAGAGATACGTGTAGAGAAGAAAATAAAAATAGAAATTGTTTTGTAGGGCGTTAATCTTCCTATGTAAGTAAGGGATTAGTTCTTAAACTTCTTGGGAGTCATGGACCCTTTGAGAATCGGGATGAAAGCCTTGAGCTCTTCCCTTGGGAAAATGTTATGCTTATTTATACATCGACTCCAGACTAAGAGCTTTTGCTAAAATGAATTGTAGGTAGATTTAATGGTAGCTTATTGAGTGAAAGAAAACCGTAATGCTGTGCATGGGTATAGAAGTTTATAGTTGAAAATGAACTTTACAATATGTTCTTTGATCATTTAACAACCTTAATGAAATTGGCTGTATAGATATCTTTATTCCTAACTTAAATAATCGAGGCTCTAGGTAATTAAGAGGTGTGACGTGCCTGATAAGTTTCTGATCTCTTGAGTTGGCAGATTCTGTGCTTATTGAATGTCTGCTGTTAGGTAGACCCTGTACCAGGCAGTGGGGACAGACATGACAAGGCTTGTCCTTGGACAGCTCATAGTTGACTAGAGCAGTCTGATTTGTAAATGTTTTGTGTGAACCCATAGTATATATTTAGTCTTCAGGCAGAGTTCTGTTTAACTCTGCCATGCTGATTTTGGGGGACTACTGAGGAGAAATATTTCATTAAAACTAAAATATCAATATGTACTAATTCCCAGGCTTAAAGATAATCTGATCATTTGACTTACTTAATACATAGAAGTTGAGTGTCAAAAAACATGATTTCTAGGGAACCATGAGCATGGATTGTAGGAAGAGAAACTTAACATATGTACAAAGAAGAACTTGATGTCTTTCATAGTGTTGAACACCAGAGAGGGCAACTAAGTGAAATTGCGACTGTTAAAAATGTTTTTTTGGACTTTTTATGATTTTCTTTTCGAAGGTAGACATTATTGACAAAATGTAAGAGATAATTTTGTGGTTTTGTTTTCAAGCATTTTTTTGAGATAACCGATGATCAATTTGACTTCCATACATACTGCATGAGAAAGATGACCCTTCGTGCCTATGTTGACCTTCTGAGATTAGAAGATGTACTTAGAAGACATGCCTTCTATTTCAAGGCTGCTAGATCAGCGATTGAAATATACTTGAAATTGTATGATAATCCCTTAACCAATGAAAGCAAACAACAAGAAATAAATTCAGGTAACTGACAAGGAACTATTTTAAAAGATTTGAAAAGAACACTAAATTGTAGAATGTCGGTAACATAAACAATACATAGAAAAGTGTATTGTCAAATGAAGGTGAAGACATTAGATAACTGATATGCCAAAAAGTGGGGGAAGACACTGGAAAACATGGCAGGATGATGTTCTATAGCTGATACTTTTTTAAAAAAATAAATTTTATTGGGGAATGTTGAGGGACAGGGTGTTTCTCTAAAGCCCATCAGCTCCAAGTTGTTGTCCTTCAGTCTAGTTGTGGAGGGTGCAGCTCAGCTCCAAGTCCAGCCTCCATTTTCAATCTTCATTTGCAGGGGGTGCAGCCCACCATCCTATGGGGAAATTGAACCAACAACCTTGTTGTTGAGGGCTCGCACTCTAAGGAACTGAGCCATCCGGCCGCCCAATGGCGATACTTTTAAATGACCCTAATGGAATCACTTGCAGTCTTTTTTTTTCCTTCTTCTTTTTTTGTCTTCAGTAAGGCCAATTCAGGAAAAACAGAAATGTCTATGGGTTAGGTTTTTTTTTCCTACTTGTAACTGAAAGTAGCTCTGAGCCCCTTAGGGAAAAACGTTTATTCTTATAACTTCTAGTACCTTTATTGAAAATAACAATAATGCTAATGAGACTGTTTATACAGTTTTTATTCACTAAAATGTAAATATCTAGGAATATTTGAGAAATAGCTTGGAGGCAAGTTGCTGAGTTTTCATTCCTAATATTTCTGTATAATAGTAAGAAGAGATCATAAGTGTGTTTATATGCATTGTCTTACTTATCCTTGAAATACTCCAAGAGCATAGTTGGTGTTATCAGCCCCACTTTACACAGTTTGAAACTTCGCGCTGAGAGAGATGATTTGCTTGAAGTCGTGAATTGGGTAGTAGCAGAGCTGGGCTAGAATTGGTTAATTTTAGTTGATGCAGCATTTGCTTGTTGCCTTTTGTGTGCTAAGTTTTGTGCTGGTTATTAGGAATACACTTTCTAAAAAATTTTATTAGTTGTCTTTTCCCCTCCCCCCCCAAAAGCTATACTATTGGTATGTATTGCAGAAGAATATGAGATAAAGTGGAAACATTTACTCAGAATTTGTGTGTGTTTGGATATTCATAGAAAACCTGTCAGCCAAAGAATTGAAGAAAATCCTTAGCAAGCAGAGAAGAGCTCAGAAAAAGGCTAAATTAGAAGAAGAGAGGAAGCATGCGGAAAGGGAACGTCAACAAAAAAATCAAAAAAAAAAAAGAGATGAAGAAGAAGAAGAAACCAGTGGTCTCAAAGAAGAACTTATACCGGAAAAATTAGAAAAGGTGAGATGAATTTACTATCTTCATTTGGTAAAATTTGTTATTTAGTTCTGTTCTGGCCATAAACATGGTTTATTTAAATCTGTAAATCAGAAGCCATGTGTAATATTTCATGGTCATTATGAAGGACATCAATTTGTGAATGATAATATGCAAATTTGGCTGTTGCATATGGTGCAGACTTGTAGTTGTGGTAGGTAGACTCATGGCCCTCCAAAGGGTCTGCATTCTAAGCCCTGGAACCTGGGACTGTGTGACCTTACATGGCGAAGGGGAATGAAGGTGGCACATGGAATTTAAGGTTGTCATTAGCTGGCCTTAAAATAGGGAGGTGAGCCTGGGTTATCCAGGTGGCCCTAATGTAAGTACAAGGGGGGACTTAAAAGTGGACAAGGAAAGAAGGTAGGAGTGGTGTGAGAAGCACTCTCCCCCCAGCCCCATTGCTGGTCTTAAAGATAGAGGGAGGGTAGGAAAGGAGGCAGCTATGGGCAAAGAACGGAGGCAACCTTGAGAAGCTGAAAAAGACATTGGAACATAGTCTTCCTTAGAGCCTCCCAAAGGGAATGCCACGTGGCTGAGACCTTGATTTTTAGCCCAGCGAGACCCATGTCGAACTTCTAACCTACAGAACTGCAAGTAACACATTTGTGTTTTAAGACGTAAAATTTCGTAATTTGTTATATAGCAGCAGTATAATTGTCTGGTAAATGTGGAAGTATTGATAGGTATGTTGTAGCTACAAAGAATTAGCACCTCATCTCCTGGATTTAGTTATTTAGGGAAGTGTTTAGCTTTCTGGTTTATTCACTGAGAATCGAGTATAAATATTTTAAATTTGTCATTACTTTTTTTCAATTACTTGATAAAATTATGTTTGTCTCCTTACTTTAGATGTTTGTAGAGGGCTGTCAGTACTTGATGTACCATCTCCTTCAGCCTATGGAATAATTTTCTGTATTTTTATAAAATTATATTGATTTTATAATCATAAAAAATAGAACTATTTCCATTTTAGAAATTATTGACTATTTACTTTGAATTTGTTTATAATTTTAAAATGTTTTCTTGTTAATTTGGTTATATAAAAAGAACTGTTGTAGGGCTTCAGAACAAATCACCCCAAGACGTACCTAAAGGCAACCAAGACCCTGTGGGTGTAATATAAACTTCTGCTCCCCGCTGCGCCCCGGCCCCAACACCCTTAGCTACCTAGAAGAATTTGAATTCGGGGCCTTGCCATAATAAGAGATCATTAGAGATGACGTTTTTTTAACCTACCTGTATGACAGGGCAAACTACTAATTACTGAACGTCTGCTCTTCATGTCATCATGCAGCGAACCTTCCTTTCCTCTGAAGCCCCAAGGTGATCCCTACCTCAGAATGTTATGTCTACCTCATTTTCCCTTTCTGTCTTTGAACCTCTCATGTATGCAGGGTTCCCATATGTATGTATGTAATTAAATTTGGTCATTTCTCTTGTGAATCCGTCTCATATTTGTTTGATTATTAGACCAGCTGAAAGAACCTTGAGGGTAGAGAAAAGTTTCTTCCTCCCCCACACTCATCTAAATTACTTCAGATATGTGTAAATATAAAATTTGGGAGAGAAATTTGACTTGTGTAGCTGTTTTTTAAATAAAATTTTTCTTTCTCTTTCAAAATAGATAGAAAATCCATTGGAAGAAGCCATCAAGTTCCTCATACCTCTGAAGAACCTTGTTGCAGATAACATTGATACTCATCTATTAGCGTTTGAAATATATTTTAGAAAAGGTAATGGTTTGAATTCAATTTTTTTAAAAAATTTTTTTATTGGGGAACATTGGGGAACAGTGTGTTTCTCCAGGGCCCATCAGCCCCAAGTCATTGTTTTTCAGTCTAGTTGTGGAGGGTGCAGCTCAGCTCCAAGTCCAGTTGCCGTTTTCAATCTTTAGTTGCCGGGGGGCACAGCCCCACCCATCCCATGCAGGATTTGAACCGGCAACCTTGTTGTTGAGAGCTCGCTCTCTAATCAGCTGAGCCATCCAGTCTCCCTGAATTGAGTTTTTAATCCTTAATTATATTGCTGACCATAGTCGGTCAGTCTTGTCATTTAGATCTATTTTTTTTTTTTTTAAAGATTTTATTGGGGAAGGGGAACAGGACATTATTGGGGAACAGTGTGTACTTCTAGGCCTTTTTTCCAAGTCAAGTTGTTGTCCTTTCAATCTCAGTTGTAGAGGTGCTGTTCAGCTTCAAGTTGTTGTTCTTTCAGTCTTAGTTGTGGAGGGCACAGCTCAGCTCCAGGTCCAGTTGCCGTTGCTAGTTGCAGGGGGCACAGCCCACCATCCCTTGTGGGAGTCGAACCGGCAACCTTGTGGTTGAGAGAATGCACTCCAACCAACTGAGCCATCTGGGAGGCAGCTCAGCTCAAGGTGCCGTGTTCAACCTTAGTTGCAGGGGGCAGAGCCCACCATCCCTTGGGGGACTTGAGGAATTGAACTGGCAACCTTGTGGTTGAGAGCCCACTGGCCCATGTGGGAATCGAACCGGCAGCCTTCGGGGTTAGGAGCACGGAGCTCTAACTGCCTGAGCCACCGGGCCGGCCCCCATTTAGATCTATTTTTGTTTTTTAGAGTTTTCAACCTTCTACAAAGGCTCTTAATCACTTTTTGTTGTTGTTGTTGCTACTCAAAACTTTACTGGGTAATAAGTTAGAATGTTATGATCAAATCCATTTTAAGCATAGTTTGAACAATCATGTAAATTATTTACCTGAAGCAATTCTTCGTGATGTGTAAAAAGTTGTCTTTGATAATCAAAGTCATCTTTGAATTTTGCTTAGGAATATTATAGGAAAGGTAACATTTTGTTACTGGATTTTAAGTGAAGCTAAAATAAAGTGAAGGAAATATCATACATAACTATTGATTATGTTATTATTTTTTTCTGACACAGGCAAATTTCTGTTAATGCTGCAATCTGTCAAACGAGCTTTTGCCATCAATAGTAATAACCCATGGTTACATGAATGTTTAATTAAATTTTCTAAATCTGGTGAGTATAAACAAAGAAATACTTATGTAAAAGCAAATGTGACAATTTAGCTATTTTCCACTAAGCTTCACATTAAGAGATTTACAACAATGTAAAGCAAAAAAAGGTAATGTTTACATATATTTAAATGAAACATGCTAGCAAAGATAGACTAGAAACTAGTACATTTTAAAGCGAGAATGTATATATTCCAAAGGAGCAACACTATTTTTTACTATGTAAGATATATTGAGTTTAATATGTATTTCAATTGATTTTGTTTCAAAGGATAAACCTAAATTTTTAAAAATTCCAAATATTTTGTTTTTATAGTGTCCAATCATAGTAATCTTCCAGACATTGTGAGCAAAGTTCTCTCTCAAGAAATGCAGAAAATATTTTTCAACAAGGATTTGGAAAGTTTTAATGAGGATTTTCTCAAACATAATGCTTCCTCTCTTCAGCATCTACTTTCAGGTTGGTGTTTAGCTACCAGGGTTAAAATGTTTATGGAAAAAAGTGAGGATGTGTTGAAGAAAAAAGTTTGGCAAGATGTTCAACCTCATTAATTATCAGAGCAAAAGAAATGAACACAATACCACTTTTGATCTTCCAAATTAAGAAAGTTTATGTTTGTTTGGAAAAAGAGAAAGTTTGTTAAAACTGACGAGTGAGCAGTCTTATGTTTTGGTGCTGCAGTGTAAATGGGCCCAGCCATTTAGGAAAGCAATTTGTCATTGTTACCAAGAGCTTCACGTTTCCTGTGTCTTTTGCTGTAGTGAAACTGTTGTGAATGATTTTAAAGAATGAATCTAAAGCAAAGAAAGAGCTTGAAATTTCAGTGCAAAGATATTAACTGAAATGTTTGCGTGTAATTACGGAGAAAAGAATGGAAACAAATTTTCCCAATAATAGGGAAAAGTAGTAGGTTTGTAGATGGGATATCAGGTCATCATACAAAGTGATTGGCGCCAGGGTTCGCCCGCACTTGATATTCTTCATTAGCATACCAGTCTGGACGTGGCCTCTTCTTTATATCCTTAGTTACTGGAGTTCTGTTCAGCTAGTCTTCAGATGATTCTTGTGGTTGATTGTTCTCTAATTTAGTTGTAATTTTAGTGTGGTCATGGGAGGCGGCGGGCACACCGTTAACCTGCTTTGCCGTCTTGACTCCAGACTACCCAGGGGTAAATACTTTCTAATGTATGTGCAGAGTTAACATAAAATCTCAACTATGCAAAAATACACATGGGATAAAGGCTGAAAAGTATATACATAGCTTTTAATGCTTGCCGTTGAGTGGTGTGGTTACGAGTGATTTTTATTTTTTTTAATATTTTTATTACATTTTGTGTTTTGAGAATTTATTTATATCCTGCCTTGTTACAGTAATGAATTTAGACAGTTGATACAAATTCATAGAATGACAAGATGGTATAAATGCAAACTGGACAAAAGATTGTGGAAAGGGAATTAGGGACAAAATAAAGTATATCATTAACTATGCTCCTACTTTAAGCTGTATGCTGTATTTAAATACTTTAACCTAAGCTTTTTTATTGTAAAGGGAAACTTCTTGGTTTTGATATCTATGGAAAAAAGTTAATTCCTATGAGAAATTATAGCACTTCTTGGTAGTAAGGGCAGATAATTTTTCTTCAAGAACATAAGATAATGGAAGAAAGCATTTCTTTATTGTAATTATGGGAAATGCCTTATATGAAGCATTATATGAAATTCTAAAGAAAAGATGATTTTTGCTACATAAAAATAAAACACCAGTCAACTGTAGCTGAAAAAAAAATTTTTTTTAAAAAGAGCAAACGGCCAAAGACAACTAAGAAAATCTTGGAGGTAAGCAATAGAGTGTGGAAAAAAGAAAAAGTGTGGGAGGAGAGTTCTCACTCTGCTACCAGAGTTTAAGACTTGCTGTGTAGTCAGAATGACTACAATGGTGTAACATTTTAGTAGATGGTTCCGTTTAATGTGATTGTGAGTGATTTTGATTTTATTTGTGCTCTTTCGATTTTCTACACCAGATATGTACAAGTTTTGTGATTAAAAGTAAAGCTAAAAATAAAGCTTTAAAAAAGGAAATATCTGCTGAATGATTAAAAAGAAAATTAAAAAACACCATAGTCAATAGATCAATTGGGAAAAAATATTCACAGATATGTAATTGATAGAAAGCTAATAATAGAGCATTTATAAGTTAACAATATAAATTAATAAAAAGCCCAGTAGAAAAATGAGCATAGACTATGGATAGTGTAGTTTATTGGAGAAAGATAAACTGGGTTTTATTTTTAAATTAATTTCTTTGTGAACATGCAAATATTTTTCTGTTGTCCTTCTGCTAATTGTTCCTTAGATGTTTTATTTTAGGATATCGTCTATTTGAAATGATTGATGGATGCCAGTGGTAGCCTGTATTTACATTTTGAGTTATATCATTTCTGGGGTGGGGGGTATTAAATCTGTTCTCCTGGTGTTTAAAAACTTCCTCTTGGTAATAGAAAAAGCCCTGATTTGTAGTGTTTTGACATGGTATAAATACTCCTCTTGTAGCCCCAAGCTATCAGTGAATGGGGAGTTGAGAAGAGATGTCACACTTGCCTCCCACAAGCTGGGGGGAGTCAGCTCCAGCCTATCGCTGATTAAATACTTGGAACCATATTTTAAGTCACTGGTCAGTGTAAATCCAATCAAGTGTCAGACATAGGAGTTCACTCATTTTGACATGTCTTGGTATTTCAGGTGCTAAAATGATGTATTTTCTGGACAAGTCAAGGCAAGAGAAAGCAATCGCCATTGCTACTAGACTGGATGAAACTATAAAAGATAAAAATGTAAAGGTAAGATTTTTCACAGACTGATTGCTGCAAATTCGTGGATACTGAGTGATCTAACAAAACGTGTCCTGACAGCATAGTTGTTGCGTGGGCCTTCCAGGTTATGCTGGGTTTGCGTTGCAGCTCCAACAGTTAAGAGTTGTCACATTATGAAAGTTACCTCTCTTAGCTTCCTTTTCTTCCTTTATAAGGTGAGGATGAAAATACTGTCAGACAGGTGGTGTAAGGGGTAATACAGGATGCACTGAAGTGCTTAGCACCTGCCTGGCACATAGTAACCTCAGTATGTGGGGACGGTGGTTTTGAACAACACTTTTTGTTTAGTGATCACACTTTCAGGGATTCACTTTCTCAAGTGTTAGATTTTACTGCCTTTTCAAAGCTTTGCAGAATTGATTTTTAAAATGTTCCTTTTTTGAGGTGATTACTTACTAGCAGGAAGTTATTTTAGACTAAGGCTTTATTGGCTTTCCCTTGGTTAATTAATAAATTGCATCTTTGACTAATTATTAACCAAACTTTTTAAAAAGTAATTTTTCTTTTTCTTTATTTGAACAGACTTTAATAAAGGTTTCTGAGGCGCTGCTTGATGGCAGCTTTGGGAGCTGTAATTCCCAGTATGAAGAATACAGGATGGCTTGTCACAACCTGCTTCCTTTCACGGCTGTGTTCCTGCCCGCTGTGAATGAAGTCGGCAGCCACACTGCCGCCCTAAACCACACCGCTAACTATGACGTCTTGGCAAATGAAATCTAAAATCCCATAGAAAACCGACTCCTGGACACCCACAGCTGACTTCAGCTCAGGGTTTCTTTCCCAGGGTGTATTTAAATGTAGGTATGAAATGAAATAATTGGATAGAAATTTTAAATGGAGTATTCTGTGAGCTTGTTTTGTTCTTGATCTGACTCTGCCAAGAGACATAAACATCTGTTAAAATTACCTGTTTATACTTGTACAGTTTTCTTAAACTTCCGAATTATCAGCATTGTGATGGGTGCTGTACTTCTGTATCATAAATATGATAACTTCTCACTAAGCTAAGTTGTATACAGCCCCACTGTATTATTATTTTTCATCCTGGTTTTGGAATCTCTTTTTTTTGATCCCGTATTGATTTATTATTATTTGCTTGCTTTTTAATGAAAGCACATCAGTTTTAAAGTGTTAACTGGATGTATTTTAAGAACAATATGGAACTCCTTTTGGCAGATATTGAGGTTTATTTTAAAATTTACTTCAGTTTGCCTTTCTACCTTCATTTTTTCCTGATTTATCATTTCCTTTTTGATTCCATGAAAATTATCATTTCTGTTGAATGCGGGTACTCCAGTTTTATGTAGACGATTCAGAATGTGGGGGTGGGTTTGACTCACCAGCACTGAAATTCACTGGTAAATTTGTTGCATTCCTCTAGCTCAGTCTTAAAGACCCACAGGCAAGAATTATGCTTTCTTGACTAAATTGCTTTGCATGTTAACTACCGTATTTCCCCAAAAATAAGACCTAGCCCGACAATCAGCTGTAATGCATCTTTTGGAGCAAAAATTAATATAAGACCCCGTCTCATTTTACTATAATATAAGACTCCGTCTTATTTTATATATAGTAAAATGAGACGGGGTCTTATATTAAGTTTTGCTCCAGAAGGCATTAGAACTGATTGTCGGGCTGGGTCTTATTTTCGGGGAAACACATAGTAGTTTGAGTGGAATGAGCTTCAAGGAGTGTAATAATAGGGCAGAATACAAGTTATAATGAAGCATCTTTACTCTTATAGTCACGCACTGACTATTAAGTATGTTTTTATATCAGCAAAATGCTAATCTAAACTATTAGTTTTAACTATTAAAACATAGTATTGTTGGGCAATATTTCTTGGGGGATAGCTTTCTGTTCTATCTTGTACAGAAACAGTAATGGAATCATTCAATGTTTCTTTCTGTGTAAATATGACTGTAATATTAATACTTCCCCTTAAGGCAAAGACAGATTTAAAAAGGGAGATTTTATTTAGAGGAACAGTTCTAATTAAAATGGTTTTCTTTTACTCTAGGCTATTTTAGATTCGTAATTGTTGAGAGAAAACTGTAAAATAATGCCAACCCATATAATGCTGTAATAAATTATTTTGTACACAGACAGTTGCTTATTTGTGTTTGTGTTATTGCTTCACACTATCAAAATATTTTTGTAAAATGTTTTTTCTTTGCAGGAGTAAAAACTTTTAATCATCTTAATTTTTACAAGTTTATAAAAAAATAATCACCAGTATATTTTGGTGCCATGGCAGCTTGTATTTTTAGTGTTTTAATAATTTTAGAACTAGGCAATCTTTGTCACTAGATATCCTGGCAAACATGTCATTTGTCATGGTACTTTCAGCAAGATGCCATTTGCATCAAAGATGCAAGTTCATCATAACCAAGGTGGAAATTGTGCTTTTAGCTGTAGTGCTTTAAAAACTTTCCCACTGGGATCATGCTCTGAGTTACAGGGCAGATACATACTGAGAGGTGAGGAGTTAGGTTCAAGGTGTGGAAGAAGGAAGGATAAAAGGTGACATTGGGATTAGTAAGATCCAGTGGTGTATTGGTCAGTGTATAGAGATTGTATATCTTCTCCTCCCTACTCCCATCCCACTTTAAGTATAAACATCTTAAACCTGAGCTACGGACAGGGGTCTTTTTAGGTAAGAGAGGAGAGCTGTATCTTGTCCCCACAATCAGTCTATTCATTGAGCACCTACTATGTTTCAGACAGTGTTCTAGGTATGACAGATGCATACAGTAGTGAACAAAATTAAGTCCTTATTCTCATGGAGTTGAACTAGTGGGGAGAGAGACATAATATCAGGTAGTGATAATTACTGTTTAGAAAAATCAAGCACAGTGTGAATATAGAGAGTAGTGTTGGTTATAGTGAAATGTAAGAATATCTGAAGAAGAATAGTCTTTAAAAGCCTGCAGAGAGGAAGATTGTCAAAGAAACGAATCAGCCTGACATCAGATTTCTCAAAAACATTACCGAATGTAAGAAGATGGAGTGTTTTTTTAAATATTGGAGAAAAATAGCAGCTTAAAATTTTATATTCAGCCAAATTAGCATTAGAACGTGACAACATGTAAAAATATTTTTGAGCATACAAACCTCAGAAGATTTACCTTACAAAGGTCCTCACCGAAAATACTTTAGGAGCAATCTTAAGAGATAGGAAATCTGGAAGATGCTACAAGAAAGAGATGGGAATTAGATGACTGGTGTCAGTGTGTCTCTAAGTTCTTTAACATGTAGCATAAAAATGTTAGGACAGTGTAGATTACTATGAAGCTTAAAATAAGAATTACAATGATTTCAGTGTCTAGTGACTCCTGTCGTCTGAGAAGCTAGTTAATGAGGTCTGTTTAATCTGTGAAATAGCTTAGGCGTGTGGATCTTCTCATTAATAGATTTGGTGCTTAAGTTTGCTAAAATGATTTCCTTTTCCATGGCATGCCTACTAGCCCTACCTCCTTCCCCTTGGATGTGTCATGTTCTAGAACACAAATTTCTGTTAATATTTTAGCTGTATTTTGTGACTTTGCATTTCAGGTTAACTATTGTGATAGGTGAATGTTCTTTTCCTTCAGAAGCTAAAGTGCCCTCATAGCACCTGAGTTGCATTGTAGGTTGGTTTTGGCCCTTAGGGGCCTGTGAAACTACAGCTACATATAATGCGTCCGCCCCACAGCGGATGTAGGAATAGTTGGTTTTCTTAGTCATGAGAGGCTAGGACTGTCTTTGAAAGAAATCCTGTCTGGGTTATTGCTGAATTTGAAAGTCCTCGAGATACTTGAAGCTCATCCCACTCCTAATCCACCAAGCATTGGCCGGGACTAGACTCTTCGCAGACCTGTCGCCTTCCTTTTCATGACCACTTAAGGCATAGGTCCCTGTGGCTTGTTCTCTCCCACACTCTCCTCCCCTTCTCCTGTTTTCTCTTCCTTAGTCAAGCCTCCCTCTAGGCGTCTTCCTTGTAGTCTGTGCAGTGTATCCTCTGAAAATAATTCCACTCCACGGTTATCACAGGTTTTTACTTCTTTCTCTGCCCTCAACATTTCCTTTCTCTCTCGACCTTCACTAAAAACTTGAGCTGAGCTCTCCACTCATGCAGCCCTTTCAAGGGGACGCTGTTTACTTTCTTGTCATGTATCTGGAGGGAGGGTTCGTGGTACCTTCACTCCCGACCACTGCTTCTGGCCTATTACTTTTCCACTACTGTACAAACACTCGTGTTTCTTTGAGATTAATGCCACTGGACTGTACTATGCTAGACCCCTCTGTCTTTTATACGCCTCTCTGACTCAGACTTTCTCCTGTCCTCAACCATACGGAAATTCTGGGTGGTTTTAGCATCTGTTTAGTGCACCCGTTTAACGCTGGGCTCTGGGTTCTTTGATCGCCCTTGCTTCTTTCAGTGGTTTTCATCTTCATCCTAATCAAACTAACCAATCCCTTGACCACATCCACTTTTTGTCCTCAGTAGAAACTTCTATTTCGGAAACAGTGAATTCACACAAGCCACTCTGACTCTGCTGTCCTGCTTCTTTGAACTTGTTCACTTGGTTAGTTCTTCCTTAGCCGCTTAACCTCATCACAACCTCCCAGGATTTTCTCCCAGTCAGCTTTACCCCCAGTTTTCTAATTCCCTTCTCTTTCTTTGGTTTTATAGTTCCATCAGTTCAAAACTCTTGTCAATAACTTCCTTGTTCCATTGTTCTTCCATCCCATATGCCAAGAAAAAAATTCCAAGTTTGGTTGAGTTCAACTTGTTCTCCAGCCACCCCAAGGCTGCTAGCAAGGATTATCCAATTTCACAGTCTAATGCCTATAGGTTAGTCATTCTTGGTGTCCCGTGTGTTGTCTCTTATTCAACTTTTATTTAAAAAAATCTCCACTGCTCAGCCTGCCCTTCTTGCTTCACTCTCAGCAGGTGTTGTGTGGTCGGCTGAATAATGTGGTAGCCCTCCCTTCTCCCTTGCCCCAAAATGTCCATGTCCTAATCCAGGAAACCTGTGAATATGTTACCTTGTACGGCAAAGGGACTTTGTAGATGTGATTTTGAGATGGGAAGATTACCTTGGATTGTTGGAGTAGGCCCTAAATATAATCACGGGTCATATATCTTTCTATCATCTATGTCTTTCAAGAAACTGTTTCATTTCATCTAAGTTACTAATTTGTGGGCAGAGTTCATAGTATCCCTTTATTATCCTTTTAATGTCCATGAGATAAGTAGGGATTGCCTCATTTTCATTTCTAATATGAATAATATGTCTTGTCTTTCTCTTGGTTAGCCTAGTTAGAGGTTTGCCATTTTATTGATTTTTTTCAAAGAATTGGCTTTTGGTTTCATTAAATTTTTTGTGTTAATGACATTGATTTCTGCTCTAATTTTTATTATTTTGCTTGCGTTGGATTTAATTTGCTCTTCTAGTTTCTTCTGGTGAAGTTTAGATTAACTCTAGATCTTCTTATATATACATTCACTGCTATGAATTTCTCTCTAAGCACTGCTTTTCCCACATCACACAAACTTTGATAAATTGTATTTTCATTTTCATTTAGTTCAAAATATTTTTAAATTTCTCTTGAGTCTTCCACTTTAGCTTATGTGTTATTTAATCCAGTATTTTGGGATTTTTCCAGCTATCTTTCTGTTTTGATTTCTAGTTTAATTCCATGTGTTCTGATAGCATACTTTGTGTAATTTCTGTTCTTTTAGATTTGTCAAAGTATGTTTTACAGCCCAGAATGTGAATATTCCATGTGAGCATGAGAAGAACATGTATTCTGCTGTCTCTGTATCTATAAATGTCAATTTGATCCAGTTGATTGATGGTGCTGTTCAGTTGAACTGCATCCTGATTTTCAGCCTGCTGGATCTGTCAATTACTGGTAGAGTGATGTTGAAGTCTCCAGGTATACAAGTGGGTTTATGTATTTCTCCTTGTAGTTCAATCAGGTTTTGCCCCATGCATTTTGATGCTCTATTGTTAGGCACATACATGCTAAGGATTGTTACGTCTTCTTGGAGAATTTACCCCTTTATCATTATGTAATGCCCCATTATTCCTGCTAATTTTTGTTGCTCTGAAGTCTGTCTAAAATTAGTGTAGCTACTCCATGTTTCTTTGATTAGTGTTAGCATGGTATATCTTTATTTTTAATCTATGTGTGTCTTTACATTTAAAGTGGGTTTCTTGTACACACCATATCATGGGGTCATAGTAATCCAGTTGAATAATTTTTTTTTAAATTGCTATATTTAGGGAAAACACATATAAAGTGATAATTAATATAGCTGGACTTACATCTACCATATTTGTAACTTTTCTATTCATTGCTCTTATTCTTTGTTTTGAGAGTTTTCCTGAATTAATGACAGGCACTAAACCACAGATCCAGGAAGCTCAGAGAAGACTAAGTAGGGTAAATATGAAAAAACTACACCTAAGCATATTATGTTTAAACTGCAGAAAATCTTAACAGAGAAAATATTGCAATAAATCAGAGAAATGAAAAAACACCTTATCTGTAAATGGAACAAGGATGAGAATTACATTAGACTTCTCTTCAGGAACCATGCAAACAGGAAGAGAGTAGAGTAAAATATTTAAGGATTGAAAGAAAAATACCCACCAACCAGGAATTCTGTATCCAGCAAAATTATTCTTCGAAAGTGAAGGAGAAATAAAGACTTTCTGAGACACACAAAAGTTAAGGGAATTTAACAGTACACTTGTCTTGCAAGAAATGTTAAAAAGTCTTTAGAGAGAAGGAAAATTATATAGGTAAGCAAGTCAGATCTACATAGAGAGGAAGAGTGTTAGAGATGAAGGTAAAAATTATTTTTCTTAATTCTTTTTTATTAACTTAATCATTTTAATTGATCTAACAGATAACAGTTTGTCAGAATAATAGCAACAATCTATTTGATGATTTGGCATATGGATAAATGGGATGAATGACAGCAATGTCAAGAGATAGGAGGGAGGAATTAGGACTGTTAGAAGGCAAAAAACAAAAAGAAAAAGGGGCAATTGAAAAGTTTTATCTGTCATCTATCATCTATGTATCTATCTGTCTGTCATCTTTCTATCTCTTCTGTCTGACCTGCAGTGTCCAATTTGGTAACCACATGTGGCTGTTAAGCACTTGGACAGTATCTAGTTGGCCTGCGGGACCGAATTTTAAATGTTATTTAAATTTAAATAGCCACAGGTGGATACTGGCTGCTAGTGATATCTGCCTAATAGTTCTTCCTATCAGGGGCGTCTTTTCCCCCTTTGTCCACCAAGAGAGATGCTTTTTTAAAATCCTTCCAGGCAGCTATATGTGCTAGCAGTCTTCCACTTACTTGGGTCCTCCATGTATTTAGCTTGTTTTTAAGCCCCCTAAGGCCACCAACCTGGTCTGTCTGGAGTCTGAAGCACAGAGCCCAGCACAAAGGATCCATAATGTCGTTGTTGAGAAATGCTGTCACTAAGCCCTGTCACTAATCTCATTTGGCCCTTACAGTTGCCTGTGGGAGAGGCATCATCATCCTCATTTTACAGCTACTAGGGATACAAGCGTTTCCCAGACTTTCGGTAGCAGAGCAGGATCCAAACCTACTCCTTCCCACTTTGCGTCGCGTTCCTTTCTCTCTGTCATCATGCTCAGTAGTCATGTAATATCGTACCCATTGGTCTGACCTTGTATGCGTGTAGTCTTGTCTCAATAAGAGAGTCGGTTTCCTGAGGGCAGGATGCAGGCCAGGCCAATGCGGGCAGAGATTCCTTCCCTGACTTAACATTTGTTTTCTTGTTCTCACACACGTGGTTCAGGGCAGTGCTTGTTGTTCTGAAACCGGGAGGTATGTGGTCGTTCATTGTTTGCCCACTGGAGGGCAAACTTTCCAACTCTATTTTATTTTCTTTCCTGTTTTCTAAAGAATTAACAGAACCACTGTTCGTGGGCCTGAGTTGTTTTCTGTTTCATTGTTTCAGGGAAATTAGGTTGTTTCCATGTGTTGAAAGTTGTGTCCTATATGAATTGCTCATTCAATAGGTCCTGAGAGTTGCCTTCTGTAGAGATGAACAATCCCAGATGCAGCTTTTGTTAAGTGGAAAGCCCAGTGCCGAGTGTTTTGTCGAAGTGGTGGAGTTTTGTGAGGGGAAGGGCCCTAATCCGAGGGGGAATGCATGGGCACTGTTCTCAGTCAGGTCACACCCGCCCTGGGCCCCTTCTTGTCTGTAGAGTGAGGAAGGTTATCCAGGTGACCAGTGTCCCATGATTCTGTGTTCTCAAACTAGGGGGCCCCAAGGGTCAAGGATTATGTCAGACCCATTTAGGTGACTCCACAGGTGTCTTCCCTGGCACAGAATAAATCCCCAGGTGCACAGGAGCAGATAAGCCTCAGCAGCCTCCTCTGATGATAGGGGTAGAAGCATTCATGGTTCTGTGCACCATTTGGTCAACTCAGCCCTCTGCCCGGGCTGCAAAGTCTAGACGAGAGGAGTTGTAAGTGTGGGGCACAAGCAAACACGCCTTCTAATGCACGAGTGCAGTTTGTTCCACATAGAAGAACAAGACGACTCTCCATATATGTGACTCGAGCCGTCTGTTCTTTCCACATGAGGTCCCCCGTTTCCCTCCTTGAGCCTGCAGGTCTTCCTTTAAACTTTGCTGCAAGATCTCTGTCTGAGAAACGTGTCACATTGCAATGGCACATCTTCTCCCAGGGTCACTGGGGGACCTGAGAGTCGTGTGCACCTAACACAGCCCCTTCCAAATGCGATGTCCATCAGCCACTGTCACCAGGGTGACGGAGTAACCTAGGGTCGTCCATGTTCTCATCTCTTCCTCTGTTTTTTTGCGGACGGGGGAGAGGTTTAATCGGCTGTGTGCTGCAGTGCGTCCGTTGAGGTTCTCACCTGTCAGGTACCTGGAGTCAGAGAGTACTTGGAGAGCGTCATAAGATTCTGGTCTTAAATCTACAACTTACAAAGGGAATCGTTTTATTCGCAAAAACGATAACTGTCTTATCTATATAATATGAAATGGCAAGCACTGACAACCAAAAAAGAAAAAAAAAAAAAGCACTAAGCAGGATTGACTGTGACTTTCATTACTATTCACTTGTTACATTTTTGTTCTCATTTATGAGCAGGTACATGTTAGCAGGCATCAAAGCTTGAGGAAAATTCATGGCAGAAAAATTTGAAATGGAAAAACAACACTGTTAGCTGCTTAATTTTCCCACCAACGGAATAAGGCCGCCAGTATTTCATTTTACTGGCAAAACACTCGTATTTAGCTGAAGGCACATGCAGATCTCTCAGAGGCATAATTTGAGGGTCAGTGCCCCAACCTTTCAGGACTCGGCTCTGGGCCAAACCACCCTCCTGAATGCTATGCCAGTTCCTCTGATGAAATTATTTTGCTCCAAACCTACGTCTGCCCCCCTATGGCACTCATCACACTGCACTGATCACGTGCTGCCTTGCTGGGGCATGACGCGGGCATCTGGTCCTCACCCCTGCTGGACCGGGAGCCCCTTGAGCCCAGGGGTGAATGTCACTGCCTGGGGGTGGATCCCTACTCTGCTTCTTAGCAGCGGTGTGATCTTTGGCAAGTTAGTTAATGTCTCTGCCTCAGTATACTTATCTATAAAATGGGGCAACAGTAACTTCTTAGCGCTGCAGTGAGGGAGGATTCAATGAGTTCACATGCAGAGCACTTAGAACAATGCCTGAACAGTCAGTGCCGTATCAGCATTTGCCATTATTGTCACGATCATCTATGTATCTCCCGTAGCACCTTGCCAGGGCTTCCTACCAGGGCTCCTAATGGATTCTGCAGAGTGAGGTGGCTTTCCATTGTGCCTTGAGGAATTTCTTTCTAGACAATAGGAGCTTTGTGGCCAGCACTTCTCCTGGGACCCCAAGCCTCCTGCGCTCCTTTACCTGAAGAAAACAGCACTGTATTCTGTAGCTTCCCATAGCTGTCCTGTGGGGGGCTTAAAAAACCCACTTTAAGCCCCTCACAGAGATTCTTTTCTTCTTACCAATGTATAATAATGGTCTGAATACGAGGTCAGAGTATTAAGTTCGGGAACTTTCCACCGTGCACTTAAACACTCCCTGAAGTCAGCTCGTGAAGACAGGTTTACCAAGTACAGCAATTCTGTTAGGTTGGTGCAAAAGTAATTGCGGTTTTTGCAATGATTTTTAACCTTTTAAACCACAATTATGTTTGCACCAGCCTAATACCAGTACCGATCTTAGACTGTAGAGTGGTGCAGTCTGGAAGACTGCACTCAGATTCGGTCCGGACATGACTGGCCCAGGATGGAAGTGGGGGGGCATTTCCTTTCAAACACACTGCGCCACGTGGGCAGAGAACTCCCGTGTTTGGCTCCGGGACAGTGGTTCTCCACGTGAGCTGCCATTAAAATCTCTTGAGGAGAGTTTAAAAAAAAAATCATGCTCAGAACCCTCCCTTCCAGGTATTCCGAGTCAATTCATCTGAGTGGGGTTTGGGGTTTGGCTTTTTTATTTTTTTGTCCTTAAAAAAAGGCCATTTTGATGTTGAGACCTTCTGTTCTGGGAGAGGATAAGGCAGGAGATGAAGAGGTTGCAGAGCCTGGGCGGCTGTGCTGGAGGAAAGTAGCACGAGGGAGACCACTCACTTCTCCACCTGGAAATGCCATCTTCCTACTTCTTCCCAAATTTCTTCCCAGCACGCGATCGGAGGCTAGCGCATTGAGGTTTTGGAGTCAGACGGGCGTGCTGATGCCCTTCAAGTTGGGTGACTTTGGGCAAGTCATTAATGAACCACTGTGTCTCATTAGTGACCTCCTTACAGCCTGCCAAGCAGGGAGGTTCTCTTCAGTTTAGAAAAAGTCTGAGTCTTGTCTTCTGTTATAACTGGTGAAACCCGATGAGCCAGAGGCAAAGGCTTCTTCCCGGCTCTCTGCGCCTGAGGGAGGCGTTGCAATCAAGGCCTCCAGCTACCCTCCCACAAGGACCCTGGAGCAGGACTGTGTTCCCTGAACCAGACCCACACTAAGCCTCATAAAGCGTATTAAGAATGGTGAGTATGCATAGCAATGGATTAACATCCAATGACCTTAGACATCATTTCATAATTTTGTTTTAATGCACAGAGGTACAGATTTCAGGTTTTTATACGTGTGATGATTTCGAATTGGAGCCATCCTGGAAAATTCAAGTCAGAGGTTCTAACCCTGCATCTTTATATTTCTCACAGCAACCCAGGTGCTCAGAAAATGAAGAAAAAGGAGACAGAAACCCAAATCGGAGGTCTGTGGGGACAGGTGTAGGTCCCTCGACTCTTACTTTCTGGTCTGTCGCTTTCTCTTATCTATAGTCTCTACTATTGTTTGAGATGTAAATGATCTTTGCTAAAAATTTTTTTTTCATTTCTAAGTTTCTCCTGGTCTTTAGAATTGACACTATTTCTGCCCAAGTCCACCCTTTTCAATACATATTCTGAAATATTCAAGACTAGCTTGTGGGGGTCCTGATTAATAATGGAGACGATTACAAGTGTGCTCTGCAGATTATATGCTAACCAGGTGGCAGGGTGATTGTCTTCTGCCAACCTCGTGTGTGAGTGTGTGTGTGTGTGTGTGAGAGAGAGAGAGAGAGAGAGGTGTTGGGCTGTGTTTCTGATTTGCCATCTCCAAATGGTTAGAACCTGGTTTTCTTTCTTTCAGTAGAGGGGGACCCTCGCACTAGCTGTTTTACTTCTGTGTTTACAATTATAAAATAATCTTGTGACATAAAGACTTGTGAATCCCACTCCTAGGAATTTATCATATAAGTAATCTGAAGCGATGAGAGCTGTGTAAGTTTATTTTTATAAAATTGAAAAAAAAGAGAAAGTAATTATCTCTCAATAAGGAATTGGTAGGGTAATTCTGGTGTGTGCAATGGGACATTACAAATTCATTAAAAATGATGATGGAAAATTATACTGACGAGGAAAGAGTGAGTGCCAAGGCGTATTGTTGAATGAGATAAGCCAGGTACATAATAGCATATATAAAATCCCAAATTTATTATACTGCAGATATTTACACATCTCTGAAGTATTTCATATACATAATGTTTACTTTGTATTTTTTGTATTGTTTTGTTTCCAGTGAACATGGATTATTATTACAAAATAAAATTATTTTATAAAAATTACATTCATAAAGCTTTTCACTATGCATAGAAAATATTTCTCTACAATAGAAAATATTTCTAGAGTGCCATATTAGTCAGGGCTCTCCAGAGAACCCTCATACAGTGCTGGTGGGAACGTAAAATGGTGCAGCTGCTTTGGAAAATAGTTTGGCATTTCCTCAAAACGTTAAACATAGAGTTGCCATGTAAGCCATTAATTTCACTCCTGGATAAATGGAAACATATGTCCACACAAAAATTTGTACACGAATGTTCATAGCAGCTTCATAATGACCAAAAAGTGGAAATGAAACAAATTTCCATCACCTGATTCATGGATAAATAAAATGTGGTTGTGATGGTTAATTTGATGGGTCCACATGGCTGGACCATGGTGCCCAGATATTTGGTTAAACGTTATTCTGGATGTTTCTGTGTAGGTATTTTTTTATTAAGATTAACATTTAAATTGGTGGACTTTGACTAAAGCAGATTACCCTCCAAAATGTGGGTGGGCCTCATCCAGTCAGTGCAAAGCCTCAATAGGACAAAAGACTGACCTCTCCTGAGCAAGAAGAATTCTGTCAGCCTTTGGACTTGAACCCCCGCTCTTCTTTCGGTCTCCAGGCTGCCAGCCTATTCCCTCAGATTTTGGACCTGCCAAGCCTCCACAATCACATAAGCCAATTCCTTAAAAATAAATTATCTCTCTCTCTCTCTCTCTCTCTGTAAATGTGTGTGTGTGTGTGTATATATATATACATATATATATATCTGTAATTGTATTACATGATTTTTTTAAAAGTACAAGTAGTAAGTGGATATAACAAAGTTCATGACCAGAATACAGAAATGTCTAAAATGCTGGGAAACACAGAACTGAAGCCTGACATTCCTGGGGGAATCTCATGTAACTCTCTGGAGATACACTATCTGTACATGTTTCCTTTTTATCCCTTGTTGTGTTATTCATAGTCACAAGCTAATTGATCCAACTTTGACCTAGGCTGGTAGCTGCATTACTCAATTTGATTAAAAATATAAGAGCAAAATATAGGTTGGCTTATGAAAGAAGAGGTAGAGATGCTGACGGATGCTAAAGAAGGATCTGAAATGCACGTTGGACGACTGCCTGGAAGGAGGAAGGAAATTTACGTCAGGAGGGAGGTTTATGCGATACTTTGTGTTCTGAGTGTTTCCATCCATGAGCAGAGGGTCTCATCTGCTTCTCATCCCACATGGACACAAACAGAGGTGCTGGGGGTCTGGCTGCGCTTGTCTTTGAAAATCAGTGTGCCTCAGCGATTTTTGCCAGAGTGGGGGGCAATATATTTCTGAGTAGCCAAAGTCCATTCTCTCTCTCTCTCAAAAAAAAAAAAAATGTTTTTAAAGGCATGAATTAAGCATAAGAATCAGTTCACTGGGGTTCTATGTATAAGAAACACTTGTATATTAAATAAAAACCTTCATTAAGTAGTCAGGCTTTCTTGGGTGCCACGCTCTTCTCAGAACTATTAATCATGTGCTACCCAAACCAAGGCAGCCTGTGTGACCCCATCTCGCTCCTCGCTGGCCACAGTAGATCCCACTTGGGGGAGTCGATCCACATCTGGCTAATGAGACCCTCTTTTCTGGAAACCTGGGATTTGCATTTAGAAGTTAGTTAATATGCTTCCTAAAAGAATTTTAGAGTGAATATACTTCTTAAAGAATAATAACGTTCCTAACATTTTTCATTGTAAGTATATGGAATTGCAAGGGATGTTATTTCCTGGGTTCCATAAATTCTTATATTTTAAAATAAAATAATTACATCTCTCTGTTACCCTTATCCAGTGGAATCTAAATCCATCCATACATCATCCATTAAACAAAAAAAACAAACACAGTACTTTGTTAATAGCAGGACATTTTCCATCTTTAAACTTATGTTTATATTTCAAATTCTCCATTTTTTATTGATCACACTATCTTAATTCCCCAGAACAAAATACCTGTGTAAACTGAAATTAGAAACTTAAAAATTTGCAGTGCCCATAAGGCTCTAAGTGTGTTAAAAACAAGTTAAATGTGCTACCTATTTCCATAAGTAATCATGTAAAGTAACATTTTATTGACCTTTTAAACTCTTAGTTCGTGTATTCAGTAATAAATATTACCTACTGATGAATATCACATATTCCTTCTTGTCCCCATTTTTATCATTTATATATTATACATAGATCTGTAATCTATATAGTGATTCACTTTGTTCAAATAAATGTGCAAAGGAGACTGGAAGCAAATTTGTGTACTAATATCACTCAACTTTTTGAAATTCTTCTAAGTTTTATGCCAAAAATCACTAAGTGATCTTCCATCCAATATTATTTTAATGATCTATCAGTGGACAACTCTGCTAGCTCCTTCTTCAGTGCTGACATAGCAATGAGGTGGAAACTTCCTGACTGCCATCGACCCCGCCCACATCTCTGAGGCACGAAGCAGTTCAGACATACAGCCGGTGTCCTCAGGTAGTGTCCTGCTATAAAAATATACGACGGTCCCCCTGAGAGCTTTTCCCTTTGCCTGAGCATGAGGGAGACAAGTGCCGGGGAGTTAATGCCCCGGGGACAGCCTTCTGTCCGTAATGAGTGGGATTCTGAGCATAAAGACCCAGCTTCCTTGCCTGGCAGATGGGACAGTCCTGAGGTGTGTCTATGCCATCTCTCCAGGGCTGCCTGGGGACGGGAGCCCCTCACCCTCTCCCACAGTGGTGACTTGCTCAGGAAGACACTGTAGTGGCTTCCTTCTCTTCCCTGTCCCTTGCCACTCCCCTGCTGGCGCTTCCTGGGAACACCTCCCTTATACAGCGTTTGCACACACGTCTTGATTTTGGCAATGCTTCTGGATGGGGTTTCCAGGCGGGAATTCCCGCTCATTCTCAGGAATTTTTTTCCCGAGAAAAGTTGGTCAGGAAATTGGGAAAATCAGCTCCTTGAACCCTCCCCATTTATACCCACAATGGGGAATAAACGTACTACTCAGAATGTATCTCTTAGACATTTTTCCTATTTATCCTAGGGTTCCTGGGGAATTTCCGCCCGTTCTCCGGAACTTTTTTCGCTTTTCCATTCTTGAATCCCTAGAACAATTGGTTGGGAAATCGGGAAAATCGGCTCCTTGAACCCGCGTGGTTGGTCGTATCCGCCATCACTTTGTGGAAACGATTCATCGTGGAGAACAGAAAACAGTTTGTATCTCAAGATTCAGGAAGAGGAAAGCAAAAAAAAATTTCCTGAGAATGGGCAGGAATTCCTGCTTGGAAACCCTACTTCTGGAGGAATCCAGCTGCAGTGGCTTGAATTGTGCCCCCCACCCTAAAATGTCAATGTCCTAACCTCCAGAACCTGTGAATATGTTTATTTGGAAAAAAAATCTTTGCAAACGTAATTAAGAATTTCAAGGAGAGATGAAATACCCAAGAAGAGGGGCCCTAAATCCAGAGACAAATGTCCTTATAAGAGAAAGAAAAGGAGAGGACACAGGGAGAAGGCCATGTGAAGAGGAGGACAGACACTGGAGCGATGGTGCCACGAGCCAAGGACACTTGGAGTCACCAGAAGCTGGAAGAGGCCAGGAAGGGTTTTTGCCTCGACCCTTTGGAGGGAGCATGTCCCTGCTGACACCCTGATTTTGCACTTCTGGCCTCCACACCTGTAAGTGAATAAATTTCTATTGTAAGCCACCAAAACTGTGGTAATGTTTGTTATGGCAGCCTCAGGAAACTTAAGTTCTGGAGAGGGTGGTGGTGATCGTTGCACAGGAATGTGAAGGTACTTAATGCCAGTGAACCAAACACTTAAAAATGGTTACAATGGTAATTTTTACGTATGTGTATTTTACAACAATGAGAGAGAGAGAGAGAGACAGAGAGAGAGAGAGAGAGAGAGAGAGAGAGAGAAAGAGAAGAAGGGGAGAGAAGGGAAGGGGAGGGGAGGGGAAGGGAGAGGAGAAGAATGGAAGCTAGAGATTAATAACAGAATTAAGTTTGCTCAGTGCTCAGGGGACCCCATGGATTGGGAGGGCATGCACGAGGAGTTCTGGCAGTTCTGTGACATGGGGTAAAGGCTGTGGTCAAGGGGGGTTGGGTTTCTCCTCTTAGCTTACATTCCCCAGCTGTATCCCTTGGTGGGCTTAGATTCTAAGCCTTAGAACAACAAACCATAAAACACCCCCCCCACTAAAACCAACCAAACATGGCATAATTTTCACTTGGAATACAGTAAGCTTTTGCATTCTCTAGACTTAAAGATCCAGAACAGCTCTTTCTCTCTGGGTTCCATGCCTCCAGACATGATGACTGCTGTCACTGAAACCGGGCTGAGTTTGCTAGGCAGAGCCTGGTGACCAGTGAGAGTTCTTGAATGTTCTTGGTTTGGGATTCCTTTGAGCATCTGATAACAGCGATTAACTTTCTTGATGGAGAAACCCACATATACACTTCCTCTTACAAATCCTCCTAGGGGTTCTTGGACCTTGGGTTGCACATACCTGCCCTAAATGCTTCATTTAGGTATCATGCCACTCCATGAGCAGCTGCCACCCGTTCAGCGTCGGGACCAATTAGTCCCTTGCTCACAACTGCTTCTAGGAGCTCACAATCTCATAGAAGAAGCACACACAGTATTCATTGAGACTATGCCAGGTTTAAGTGATAATCTAATAAAGCTTAAGTTGAAAGTCAATATATTGGTTCTTTTAATTGGGAATTCTAGGGATGTGGGTTTCAGGCACTGCTAGATGCAGGCTGAGAGAGTATCACAAGAATTCAGCCCCTCTAGCTCATAACTGCTTTTCTCTGGTCTCTTAGATTTTTCTCATGGAAACAAAGCTCTAGGTGTTCATATTAGCCCTAGTAATTTTAGGAAGAGAGACACATTCTTTGCCTTCCAGGATTCAAACCACGCCTCCAAAAAGGGCTGTGCTTGGGATCACAGACTCACCTCCATTGCGTGGCCAGCTTGCACCTGTGCCTCCTGTGGGTGGGGGAGGCGAGGGCCGTGTAATTGGCTCCTTTGAAGGTGGGAAAGGAGTTCCTGAGACAAGATCTCTGTCAGCAAGGTAACAGATGTCTGCCGCAGACACGTATACAAATAATTGCAGGTCGGCGTGATGAGTGCTACAAAGAAAGCGCAACAAGCAAAGTCTCGTGTGGACATCTGAGGGATCATCAGGGCTACTGGACGTGTTCCAGGTAAAGCCAGGTAAAGCTTCATAAGCAATATCATGCATGACACAATTTAAAAAATTAAAATAGAAATATATTGATTTTACTAACTATTGTTTATCAACAGCTCCACGGCTATCATCTTCCTTGTTTACTCTTTTAGTCCTAGATCCAAGCATAGTACCTGTGTATTTTAGGAACTCAACACACATTTGTTGAATTGGCATTTTAGAAAACAGGAGGGTACCGTCCTGTTTAGACTAAGATTTAAAGACATTGAAGCACACAGAGATCATGCTGATACATTTCTGTCCCATTTTTTGGTATGCCTTTAGTTAACTCTTATCTACGACACAAACTCGGCTTTGAAATAACACCAGGACTCAGTTCCATTTGTATTGTCATTTCTGTCATGAGCACTGATGGCCTTGACGTTGTAAGTTCTCAGGCTTTTTGGCCCATTATCAAATGAAGCATGCGTGGGAGAACACTGCGCAAACTATAACATCCTAGAGAAATGTAAGCCGTTCTTATTATTAAAAGTTTGGAGATGTCATAGCCTTTACTTTGTTCTTGTGAGACCATGGAAGTCCTTAAAGGAATCTAGGGTGTTCTTTGCTTGCTTCTCTTTCTAGCCAGCCTCTCCCAAGATTATTTATTTATTTTTCACTGTGGTCCAAACAGACCTGAAAGAACATGGAATTTAGGGCAGGCTGCGTATTTATTAATTAACACCTAATCAGGACCTGGTGAAAAAACTACTAAAAGTGAGGCATTTGGCTATATTAATACCTGTTATTTAAACCAAACAGCTTTATAATCTTTATTTCTGTGCTGAGTCTGTGCTGAGTTTCTCCCCTAACTTTCTTTTCAGTGGCCCTCCAGTGAACTAAGTTGAACTTACCATCCTCCATTTACCTCCCACTGTCATCTTTGGTCCATGCCTGACCATCGTGTATCTTATCTACCTGTGTATTTGTTTGTTAATAATATAATGAACACCCATAAGCTCACTATCCAATTAGAACCAATGCATTGAAAATAACTTACATCTTCTATGGGTTCCTGTCTTAGCCCATTTCCTCTCTGCCTCCTCACACCTGTGTAGCCACAATTCTGAATTTTGTGTTTTTATTCGTTCTTGATTTAAAATATTTGTATCACACATATATGCTCCCAAGAAATATCATGATTATTAATTGGTTTTGTCTTTTATAAAAAGGATATCAGGCTGTGTACAATCTTCTGGGGCTTTCTTCTCATTTAGTTTTCTACTAAGAATTATTTATATTGTTGTGGGCTGCTGTGATTCATCCATCTTTGTTGCTGTATAGTATTTCGTGGTGTGAATACACCAGCCTTGTTTATCCGGCCTCCTGGAGAGGGGAGTTTAGGCTTCCACATTGTTTGCTATAATGAACAGCGCTGCAATGGTTGTTGTCATTACGTGGTCCTCCCGCTCGGGGCACTCCAGCTGGAGCCAGGCTCAGTTTACACCTTGGAATGGGACGTGGGTCAGTTGTAGGGTGTGTGAATGTTCAACTTGGCAAGATAATGCCCGACTGTTGTAACAAGTCCCAAAGCAGTTGTCACAATTTATACTCTCACCAACCTATTGATATAGCCTCTTCTGCACTTGGTATTGGCACATGTCTCAATGTTTACCTATCAAATGGATGTAAAGTGGTATCCCTTTATGGTCTTGATTTGCATTTCCTGGATTATGTATAGGGAATGCCATAAATGGAACAGGAAAAAAATGATTGTCCATATGGAAAGTAAGTCAGATTTCTATCTCTTTTCAGACATGCAAATCAACTCCAGGTGGATTAAGGATGTAAGTGTCAAAAGGAAAATTTTAAAACTTTTAGAAGAAAATGTGGATGAATATCTTTAGATCTTGAGGGTAGGGAAGGCTTTCTTAAACATTGGACACAAAAAATCCCACTGTAAAATAGATGTGTGATGAATTTGACTATATTAAAATTAAAAAATTGCATTCACCAAAAGACATGGTAAAGAAGGTGAAAAGATAAACTACAAACTGAGAGAAGCTGTATTACATATAACAAACAAAGAATCTGTGTCAAGAATCTTTTAAGAACTCTTAGAAATCAACAAGGACAACAGCCCAGTAGAAAAATAGGCAAAAGACATACGTAAGAGGACGTTTCTCAGAAAAGAAATCACATAAAGCCAATACTTACAGGGCAAGGCACTCAATTTCCTAAATTTGAAAAAGCATCTTTTGAGGAAAAACAGGATACTTAAAAAAACATAGTTACTATGGTCTTCTCTCAGGCAAAGAAACAATAAACACTTAAAAAAGCAAAATGCAAACTTAAACATTCATCCAATATGTCAGGAAAATCAACTAAAACTAAAGGAAAGTAGAATATTTCCCAATGTCTTTTTCAGTTTACCCTCTGACTTTGGCTACGTCCATTGCCTTACACATTATTGGCACCCAGCAATGGTTAATAAATTGATTGATTCACTGTGCCTGATTTTCTACAGAAAACTTGATTTCTTTCAGACTCAGAACAGATGGGCACATAGTTTTAAGACATTAATAAACATTATAAAACATGATCTTCTTTCTCTGAACTCTGAGCCCTGTTGGCTCTAAGAATAAAGCATACACTTGAAGGAAGAAATCAGATTTAATCTAAAAGGCATGGTATAGCTATGCAGAGCCCAGACGCTGTGGTTAAACACAAAGTGCTTAGTCGGCATTGCGGGGAGAATCAGAGCACAAAGAAGGATGGGAACACCCCCAGGCCTGCACAAACGGACCTGGAAAGCAAACAAATATGCTTTCACAAAACACAAACTCCACTGTTAGGTGCCTTCAGAAAGCACTGGTTTAATAAAGGTGACATTTCAAAGAGCAGTTACTTACTTCTTTTGTATCAGATTGTTAAAATGTGAGTTCGTAGTATTTCTATTTACAATTATTTTTCAGGGAAACAGCTCAAAATATTACTATTTCTGAAGATTGGTCTGTAGGGGAGTATCTAAAGGACATTAATTGGTGTGATAATATATTGCTTTGTGTTTCTGCAGAAAGCTGCACCCTAATTGATATAATCTTTGTGTTGTGACATGAAGATACATATTAAAAGACTTATAATTTTATGTTTTTCTCACAGCAATTTATGAATTTATGCTATGAATAAATCTATGAATTTATTCTAAGGAAACAATTATGGATAAGCCTGAAGGTGTAGTGACTAGACTATTCATCAAAATATCATTTATAAAAGTAAAAAGGTGAAAATAGCCTAAATGATAAAAATGGGGCATTGATTAAATTGCAATTTACCCACATGCCCACTAAAATGATGAGTAAGAAACAACATTTGAAGACATGGAAACTAATCATATGGTTATGGGTTCTAAATAGTATATAAAATTTAAAATTATTATACCATTGTATAAAATAAAATATAAAATATACACACCATCAAAAAGTATACACTATTTAAAACATGTACACCAGTGAATGCCTAAAGAAAACAGACTGAAAAGATCTGACTGAAAACAGACCAAACAGGGAAAGAGAAGCCAGCAGCAATGATTAGAGGCCATGGGTTATAGGTAGAGTAGCAGAGACAGGAAGCTTAGTAGTAAACACACAAACACAAGTTGGGAAAATATTAGTTTGAAGGAATGAGGGATTCTAAAGGTAAAAACAAAACAGTACAAAATTAGACCTTCTGTGCTGTCCACTGATGGGTTCTTGGTTGACACGCCAATTTGGTTTTATAGTCCAGGGCGATGCAAACCTGCGTCAATAGACAAGTGCCTTCTATACTTAAGTTTCACCCCGTGTTTTATCAATGGGAATTAAGTCTATTACTTTTTCATAGATTTCAGTCTGTTGAAACTCGATGTCTTCCTCAGAAATGAAATCAGCTTAAGTTTCACATGGCCAGCATCGCCAAACAAATTGTCCTGCCATTACGATATATTAATGTTGTTTGATATTTTAATTGAAAACATATCACTGCCGTATGCATTTAGAGGTTTTCTTTTCTAAGATTTGAGGGATTGAGTTAATTCTCTTCTTTGGGCTGTTTGGCTAGTTCATCGTCTTGGAACACAGAATTCTGATTGTGCAGTACTGGTGCTGACTGACGACAGACCCCTTTCTACCATGTTCTGAAGTGTTTCCTGCTTTTGGTACAGTTCCTACTTTTCCTGGAGTTGTTTCATTCACTTCTGAATATCCACTTATTGCTTACACAGATTTTAAAAGAACTATGCTTTATAAACCAACATGTACTGAAAAGGAGATACAAACTTCAATGTGTATTGATAAATGTAACGTTTTTACAACTGCCTTTCAGTTTATATAGACTTCTGTTTTTCAGAGTATCATAATAAACTCACAGATGCTCACAGACTCACTCCATTCAGTTAAGATAATTTATACCAGTGGTTCTCAAAGTGGGGTTTCTGGATCAGCAGCAGAACCTGTCAGAGATACAGATTCTTGGGCTCTATTCCAGACCTTCTGGATCAGAGACTCTGGGAATGGGCCCAGCGATGTGTGTTTTAACATCTCCAAGGGTTCTGATGCTCTCTCAGGTAGGAAAACTCCTGACGTACACTGCATATGAAGATGGTCATACTTCAATTGTTGTCACATGGCCAGTGGGCCAGTGGGAGCCCACCCTGAGTTACTCTACTGCAGATATTTTTGCAAAGCACCCTTGCTTTCTGGAAACACCAAGATATTCTACATTCAAATATAGAATGTAGACATTCTTCCCTAAGACATTCAATCAGCTACTCTCCAAGGAGTCCTTTTTGCATTAAGTGAAATTAGAGAACAAAACTCTAGTGTTTGCAATGTTCACATGTATTGGGACGATCCAAAGAACAGCTGCTGTTATTGGGCCACAATTAGTGAGAGACCTTAAAGGTCTGCACTCACTCTGATCCCCACCCCCATTTAACCTAAGTCACTCCACTCTACTTACAGTACAAGATTTTATTGGACACGAAAATTTTCTCCTATGTTGTCAACATAGAGCTTACTTTCATTGTTTCTTTTTCAGGCAAAGTTACCCAAACTCTTAATTTTAAAAAAGCTATTACATTAGACTACATCTCCTTCTCAAAAGGTCATCCTTCTGAAGAGTATTTCAAGAAGATGGAGGTATCGTGCCGGTAAAGATGGGGGTCGCTTGACAATGAGTTCCTCTCTCCCACTCCAAGTATGTCAGAGAGGAGTGTGGCTTCCATAGCACTGGGAACTCCCGTAGCTGGTCTGTTTTTGATTATTGAGAATGTACCATTGCCTTATTTGTATTTCACTGCAATTAGTATGGTCATCTCGAAATTTCCTGTGGCAGGAGATTCTGGTAAAGGATGTTACTCAGAAGGGAATTTTGCATTTTTCACTGCACTGTTTTCTCCACACAGCCTGGTTTGTGTGTTTGTTCACTTACTCTTTCCTACTCATGGAAGCTTCTGGGTTAGAATACAGGGAAGAATCAGGTAAACTTATGGGAATGCACAAAATAGTGTCATGAATGCAGAAGATGCAGTCTACTGTCCAGTCCTGAGAAGGACATGACTTACCACTTCACATCTACAGTAATGTCCCCAACCCCAACCCAAATCAAATGTCCATCCAAAATAAACTGGGTGGTGGGGATGAGCAATGTGAAGGTGGAGGCAGGGAGGACAAATAAAGGTCAGGTGGGGATTTGGCCCATTCTGCAGAATTTTAGATCTCTGTATTTTTTCTTCTAACAGTGGTGGAAATAATCTCTTGCATTAATAGGCTAACAGTTTTATTGCACTCCAATAATATTGGACTATGTATTTGAACTAGGTAGTCTCTAGCTGAGAAGACTTAACTAACACCACTTACAAAATAATCAAGCACAGGCTTTAATTGTCCTCCATGGTGCAAGGGAGAAATTAGCGTTTGTTTTCCAGGTGGACTTACTAAACCCATCTCCACATTTCTGAGTATCAGAGATGTATGACAGTGCAGAGAAATGCTGCGGAAATATGCAGACAAAGAGATGAACTTGTCCTCAGAAAAGAGAGCCAGCTTTCAAATTTACCTGAAAATGACTTCACGGGTGATCTTTGGAAACTCAATTACCTCTTTGTGGCTCTAGGGTTGGCAAAAATGTGCTCTTCCTTCACTCAGTAACAATGTAGAGCTTAAATGTACGAGACAGACTTGAGTTTTTGGAAGACAGTGTAAAAAATGAGTCACGTGAGTATTGTATAGTTGTGTTTTTTGCTAATACATTTGTAAATAAATTTCTAAATGCAGACATTTTACATTTGTTGCATATTGACAGTTTCTAAAGGATTTTTTCACGCGTCATCTTGCTTGTCTCCAAAGCTAAAGAAACCAGGTTGTTTTCTTATATATAGAAAACTGAGGTTCAGAAAGATTCCATGTCCTGCCCTTAACACACAGCTCGTTTAACAGCAAGACAAGTACCAGCATCCAGGTCTTCTGACTGCTAGTTCACTGGGGCTCTTGCTAGGAAGCAACTGTATCTTTACTGTCACTGTGACTAATTAGAGGAGTATACATGGCATTCATTCATTCAAATGCAAATTAAGTACATCCCATGTACCGAGCACTAGAGAAAAAACACCTCTGACATATTTCACAACTTGCAAAGCTGGTTTAGGTTGCAAAGAGAGTGCTAACTCATCTCTAGCATTTGAAGTTCTTTTTTCCTCTGTGACATTAGGATGCTACCTCGGGCTAGAGAGTAGGTTTAAGTCCATGCTCCTTTTCCTCCCCATTGAGTTATGTTTGTGGCTTAAATCACTCTGAAATTCCTCACCTGTAATTAAATTAGTCAAACAGGCTGTAGGCTGTAGGTGTGATGGGCAACATTGCTGGAGAGAAAAGAGAACGCAGGACAGGTACTGCTCTTGGGAGTGGCCTTCTGGGCACAGCTCTCTCCTCTTTGTGTTGCCCAGATGGTGGCAGCAGAAATTTGTAGAACCTGGCTCTAGGGAAACTTAGGTTTTGAGACTGCCGGTGACTCGCTGTGGGTTGTTTTGGTTTAAAATCACATTTGAGTGCTGTTCTTTCTTTAGGAGTTGAAAGTTAAACACGTGACCTACCATAGGATGACGTCTTTCTACTCTTAAGTATTTACACAAGAGAAACAAAAGCATCTGTCCAGAGTTGTAGACCAGCTTTATTTGTAATAGCCCAAACTGGAAACAACCCAAATGTCCATCCACAGGTGAATAGATAAACACATTGTGGTATATCCATACCAGGGAATATTATTTAGAAAAAAGGGAATGAGCTACAGATATATACAACATGGATGAATCTCAAAATGATTACAGACGGAGGTTATGTACTGTACAATTTTTATATAAAATTTTGGAAAATGCAAACTAATCTATAGTGACAAGAAGCAGGTCCATGGTTGCCTGGGAATGGGGAGGGGCAGGACGGGGCAGGGAGCGATTACAACGCGGAAGGAAGAAACCTATGGGGGTGGCGGCTATATTCATTATCTTGTAAACATAGGTCAAAACTTGTCGAATTATGCACTTAAAATTTGTGCAGTTTATTGTATGTCAATTATATTGAGATAAATCTGTAAAAAATTACACTGGGGTATTTTTCTTTCTCTAAAATGTCCCTTATTTTCTCTGACATGACTCCATGCGCCGTTGTTTTAAATGGACTTTATTTTTCAGAGTAGTTTCAGGTTCACAGCAAAATGGAGTGGAAAGTACAGAGACTTTCCATATACTTCCCACCCCCAAACACACATAGCCTCGCCCATTACCAATCTCCCTCACCAAATGTGGTACATTTGTTACAACTGATGAACCTACGTTGACACCTCATCATCACCCACAGTCTGTAGTTTACATTGCGGTTCATTCTTGGTGTTGTATATTGTTTGAGTTTGGACAAATGTATAATGATACATATACATCATTAGAGTATAGAGAACTGTTTTACTGCCCTAAAAATCCTCTGTGCTCCACTTATTCATCCCTCTCCTAATTCCTGGCAAGCACTGACCTTTTTATGCCATAGTTTTGCCTTTTCCAGAATGTCACAGAGCTGGAATCATCCAGGATGCTGCCTACTCAGACTGGCTTCTTTCATATGTGTTTAAGTTTCCTTCATGTTTTATCATGACTTGATAGCTTATTTCTTTCTAGCACTGAATAGTATTCCATTGTCTGGATGGACCACAATTCATTTATCCGTTGACCTACTGAAGGACATCTTGGTTGTTTTCAGATTTTGGGCAATTATTAAAAAAAAGGTGCGTTTTTCAGAGTCTCACTGGTGTTCTCAGTGGGCCAAAGTCAAGGTGTTGGGAGAGCTGGGTTTCTTTCTAGAGTCTTTAGGGGAAAATCTCTTTCCTTGCCTCTTTTCATCTTCTAGAGACTACCTGTATTCCTTGGCTTGTGACCTCTTCCTACACCTTCAAAGCCAGTGATGGTTCATCCCTGACCATTCTTCCATAGTCACCTCTCCTTCAGCCAGGAAACGTTCTCTGCTTTTAAGGTTCATGTAACCCAGAATTCTCTCCCCATCTCAAGATGCATAACCTTCATCATACAAAGGCCCCTTTGCCATGTTTTTATGGAAATTTGAACGTGGACATCTTTGAGGGGCTGTTATTCTGCCTACCACAGCACGCTTGCAAACATATTTCTAAGATTCATCCATGTTGTTGTGTGTGTCAGTAGTTTGTTCTTTCTACTCTTGCGCAGTATTATGGCGTATAAATACATCACAGTTTCATGTCCAATTTTTGTTAAAGGGCATTTGGTTTGTTACCAGTGTTTGGCTATTGTGAACAAAAATTCATTTTTATATTGTTTCGTATTTCTCATTGGGAAAAATGTAGGAGAATTACTAGATCACAGGTTAATTGAATGTTTGACCTTCTATGTGTTTATTGGTCATTCATATATCGTCTCTTCTGGGGTTCAAGGGTTTTGCCCATGTTTTGTTTCTACTAGGTTGCTTGTCTTTTTATTATTAGTTTGTAGATGGTCTTCCTATGTTCTAAAAACAAATTATTTGGCAGATGTAAGGACTGCAATATTTTCTTTCAATCCATGGCTTGCCTTTTTCTTTTTGTAATGGTATATTTCATGAACAAAAGTTTTACATTTTGATGAAGTCTGGTTTCTCAATTTTTAAAAAGTGGTTAGTGCATGCCTTTTGTTTCCAACTAACAACTCTTTCCCTACATCAAAGTCATGAGGATATTCTTCCATGTTTTCTTCTGGAAACTCTGTAGTTTTTGCTTTTTATGTTTATGTTTTTGACCCAGCTCAAATTAATTTTTGTGTAGAGCGCACAGTAGGTGTTATAGTACATTTTTTTTTTTTTGTACAGGTTGTTAATCCAGTACCACTTATCAAAGAGACTTTTATTTCCTCATTGAATTTCATTGACACCTGTCTCATAAATCAATTAATCAAATATGTGTTTATCTATTTCTGGAGTCTGTTCTGTTTGCCAATCCTTGGCTAATACCACACTGTATCAATAACTGCAACTTTATAGGAAGTCTTGAAATCAGGTAGTGTAATTTTATTCTTCTTCCTTAAGATGATTTTGGCTATTATAGGTCAATTTTGGGTTTATGTCACTGTTGTAGGTTGAATTGCAATCTCCTAACTCTTGGTACCTGTAAATGTGACCTTATTTGCAAATCGGGTCTTTGTAGATATAGGCAAATTAAGATGAGATCATACTGAATTAGAGTGGCCCTAACCTGACATGACTGATGTCCTTATAAGAAGGTGGGAAGAGACACGACAAAGACACACAGGGGAAAGACTACATGAAGATGAAGAAAGAGATCAGGGTGATGTGTCTACCCACCAAGGGGTGCTAAATATTGCCAGCAAACCACCAGGAGCTAAGAGCAAGGCATGGAACAGATCGTCCCTCCCAGCCTTCAGAAAGAACCAACCCTACCCACAGCTGGATTTTGGACTTCTGGCCTCCAGAAATGTGAGAGAATACATTTCTGTTGTTTTAACTACCTAGTTTGTGGTAACTTGCTATTGCAGCTCTAGAAAAGTCAGTCTCTGAAACAACTCAAATGTGCTTAGGCAATAAGGAATGACTGTCTCTTAAATTTACAAGTCCCAAGCTGAGAGTTTCATGGTGAGATTTACGTGAGGTATGGGGTATTAGGATTAGCTCAATTGTAAGGGTCAGAAACCCCCCAAATAGTGGCTTACACAAGATGGACATTTTATTTTATTTTTCCCTCATCTAGGTGTTGTTATTCCAGAGTTTGTTGGTATTGTGGGATTCTTCTATCCTTTTGCTGTCATCTTCAGTGCATGGCTTCCACCCCATGGTGTGAAATCTAGCTTCATGTCTGCCTTCCATCCATCAAAAAGAAACAAGAGTAATGGTGCCTGCCCCCTTCTCTTAAGGATACATTCGAGAAGTTTGTGTATGATACCTCTGCTCAAAGCTTGCTGTCCAGAATTTAGTCACATGACCACTCCTATCTGCAAAGGAGGCTGGGAAATATAATCTTTATTTCAAGAATCCATGCACCTACCTATTTATTATGAAATAAGAAGGGGAGCACTGATATTAGAAAAAAACTAGAAGTTTCTTCCGGAGTGTCTGTAGAGGAAGACTAAGAGTCTTATAGGTAAATTAAGAGAGGGGAAAATCTACAAGAGAATTAAGGGGGGAAAATCAGGTCTGGAAATAAATATTTGAAATCTTATAAACATTAGTTATAATCTTGAGGGGGGATGAGATGATCTTGCAAGAACACAGAGAAGAACACGCCAAGGAAAGACTGCAGGGCACTTCTGAGTTTAATTATCCAGGTGAGGATTCAATGGCCCTGAGAAGAAGAAGTTAGATGGATAGTCAGGAATATTTTAAGGAGAGAGTGATCAACAGTGTACAGTGGGAAGAGATGCCAATTAACACATTTTTTGTGGGAAACGAGTAAACTCGTCATATCGCCTCTAGTTGGAACCGGCAAAAATTTTGCAAAGTAAATAAATAGAGACCTCTTTTTAAACTAAAACACTGAAAGTTTCACAGAGAAATATAAAATGGATCGAAAGATATGACTATTTTACGGAAAGTCTAATTTTGGCGAGAAAATGTCAAAAAAGCCCCGCGTTACGACGCGATTTGGCGGGAAAATGCCCGCTTACAATTAAGATAAGGGACTGGTTTTTTTAAAATGTAAGAAGCTGTGATTGTCTTGTTTCAAAATTATAAGTTACCTCAATTCTTTTTCTGGAACGAGACCTGTGTGACTGAATGACCTGCTGGAAACTGAAATGTGTATAAATCCCAATGTAAGGCTGTCATGATTAATTTAGGTTCAGTGCTGGTGGAAAACACAGCTTCTCTCCCCTCCTCAGCAAGGGACAAGCTTACACCTGCACAGTGAGGGCACTTATCAACTTTATCACTATGGTCAGGTGCCTGCGGACCATAGGAGGCCCTTGAATAGAAACCAGAAGCCAGTCAGAAGGCTCAAGGGACTAACGGTTTAACCTTTGACTTTTGTCTGGTCCTAGGGATGGAATCAAGATGAACACAGAATTGGAATCACACATGTGTACTAAGAGATAGGTAAGAGCATATTAACTGTAATATTATTTGTGATAGAGAAAAACTGGAAATGACCCAAGTGTCCACCAACTGAAGAGTGGACAAATAAATTGTGTGCTTTCATTCAACAGAACTATATTTGGCAGAGAAAAATGAATAAAGTAGATCTGTGTGTATCGACATATGTGAAAACAATGAGTGGAAACAAAGCATTTCAGCATGAAAATAGTTATGTGAACTTAAAAAACACATAAAGCAATACTGTACATGTTTACGTAAACATATAAGTATAGTTTAGGTACAAAAACATGGACTAGGAGGGTACATACCAAATTCATGGTAATGACTGTCTCAGAGGAAGGCAGAAGGGAGATTGGGCTGGGAAGGACGAAAAAGGGGATTTCAACTTTATCTCTGTTGTTCTATTTCTCTTACTAAGAAATATTTGAAGCATATGACAAGGTGGACAATGTAATTACTTATTAAGAAAATGTAAATTAAAGCCACAAGAAGAAGAAGAATAAACTGCAGTCAGATACCAGTATATATTCACCAGAATGGCTAAAATGAACAAGTCTAACAAGATCATATGTTGACATGAATATGGAGCAACTGGAATTCTTATACGTTGCTGGGAGTGTAGATTCATTCAACCGCTTTGGAAAATGGCATCTTCAAAAGCTAAGCATATGCCTATCCTGTGATTCTGAAATCCCCATCCTAGGTACAAACCCAGGAGAACTGAGTGTGTATATGCACCGAAAGAAATACATAAGATGTTCATATTAGCCAATGACTAGAGATAATCAAACCAATTTGGTTATTCCACTTCTAGATGTGTGAATACGAGTATATCCTGGAGACCCTTAACTACGTACCCAAGGATGCAGGTTAAGATTATTCATTGCAGCACTATTTCCAGCAACAACAGCACCAGCAACAACCACCACAATGAACAACCACAAAATAACAACTTACATACTCACAGGTAGGAGGATGAATTGAGACTGCGACAGCACGGATGATTCTCACCGACAATATGTTGAGCAAGAGAAGCCACATAGAAGAGAATGCATACAGTATGATGTTGTTTAAGGGGTTTTAGAATCGGCAAAACTAATTCTTGGTGACAGAATTCAGAATACGAGTTACCATAGGGGTTACCTATGGGGTGCTATTGACTGGAAAATGGCATAGGGACCCTTCTGGGGTGATGATAAAACATCTGGAGGGTAATTTAACACTGGTGTATACACAGGTAAACATTTACCAAATTGTATAGTCAGGATTTGTGTACTTTATTGTATGTAAGTTATACCTAAAAAAATATCTGAAGCAAAAATAGCAAAATGTTAACATGTGGTCATGCTCAGTGGTGGGTTCTAGAGTGCTATTACTTAATTCTCAGTATTTTCTTGTATATTAAAATTATAATTGTAATTAGGAAAGAGGGAGAGAGCTGTAGTCCTCCACACCCATCCTAGAAGAGGTGACGCATTGAGTGGGGGCCCCTTGCCCAGTCATGTCCCCAGCGCCTGGGTGGTTCCCCTACAATGAGATGCAGATAAAAACCAACCCACCCTCTCCTGGAGGAGCTCAGGGTATCTTCATTGTCACTGTCTCAGTAAACTGACATGGGGCTGTTTTGTAGGCTCTTTTGAAGATCAGCTTGGCTGTTTCTTTAGCCATCATGCAAGAGCTGGGGTGGGGTGTCCACCCCCCCACACACCCCAACCTGGCTAAGGAGGGAGAGCTGCATTTGGAAGGCACCTCCTTGGCCTCCACTCCCAGAATGGTTGCTGCTCCACTTGCCTAGGGCCTCAGCAGTGGGTAGCAGGGCGAGACAAAGAGCATGAAGAAGGGAAAGAGAGAAAAACAGAATTTAAAAGGGGAGATGGGAAAAAGAAGAAAAGAGATACAATGAAATATGCACATGCCTTGCCTTATTTCTTCAAGGACCAGGGTTATCTGCTCCCTTATTTGGAGCCTTTTCCTCCTGTGGGCTCAGGGCTCCACCTTACACTGTGCGGAAGGGAGGGTGTGGTGAAGCCAGACAGACCTGCCTTTCCATCACTACTTGACGGGCAGGCTACTTAACGTCTCTGCCTCAGTGTTCTCACCTGTAAAACAGAAGCAGTAATTCCACCTCGCAGGGCTGCTGTGGGGCTGAAAATGGTGCATGCCAACACCGACCTCGGAGCTCATTGATAACGGGGGTCAGATGTCTGGCTTCCCTCGGAGGCCGGTTTTGTGGGTGGGAGACTTTGGCAGGGTTGTCCGATGGGACTTTCAGCGACGATGGCTGCTGAGCACTTGATACGTATCTAGTGCGACTGAGGAACTAAACGTTTCATTTTATTCTATTTTGATTGCTTTACATTTAAATAGTAACCGTGGCGACTGGCTACTGCGTCGGGCAGCACAAGGGCAGTCGTTCACGGCCACGACTGGTCCCCCGCCCGGCGGCCGGGCAGGGTGGTTCCGCAGTGTAGACGCAGAGAGGCGCCCGGCCCGCTTTGCACCTACGCAGTCGTTTCTTTCCGAACAAGCTCCTCGCGTCAAGTGGAGGCTGAAGGGAACGCAGGACTGGAGTCAGACCCCGGGCTCTGGGTGGGAGCGATTGAGGTTCCCAAACACGTGAACTTCGCCGACTTCTGTCCCTCTCGCCCTCCACCCTTTCTTGTCTGTCCCCCCGCAGCCCTTAAGTCCCTCGGGGAAGTGGGGTGGGGACGCGCAGGATTCTCTCTGGGCCTCTGACCGCTTTGTCTCCTTGATTCTTCGCAGCGAACTTGGCATGCTCAGCATTTCCACTTCCCAGATGAGAAACTGAGGCTCGAATGGTTAAGGGCACAGGGCGGGGGAAGCAGCAGAGCTGCCGCCCACTCGTAAATTCTTTGGGGCCCTGGTGACGCCAAAAACACTTTCGTGGGTCGGGTTGTCAGGGCGCGCGGGTAAAGCGGCGCATAAATATTTGGGGCTGTAACCTGGGCTCCGGCCACTTCTCGTCACTGCGGTTCCCCGGCGGGCGCGTGGCGAGGGCGGTGCCTGGGGACAGGGACGTCCCCGGACAGCGGCTGGGACCGTCCCCCGGCCCCGCCCCGTCCCGCCTCCGCCTGCGGCTATAAGACAGCTGGGCTCGGGTGGCGGTAGCTGGTGAAAGAGCGGGCGTGCGGACCGTGCTGGAAGCCACACGGTGGAGCGCGGCTTGGGGAAGGCGACTGGCAGAGTGGGAGCACGCGGGCGGGAGAGTGAACCCCAGACAGCGCATCCCAGCCTCAGCGCAAGCGTTCACACGGTCCCTGGGCCAGCACCTCGCAGGACCCTCTGCCACGCACGCGGGGCCGAGCCCACTCATGAAGCCGCCCGTGGCGCAAAGCAGCCCCGCGGCCGCCGCGGCCGCAGGTGAGTAGGGGTCCCGGTAAAGCTCTGGCCCCATAAGTGGGGGGTGGGGGGGCGAAAGAATGGCAATGCCGTGTTGTCCTTTTATACCCAACCTCTCCCTCCATTCTCACCCGTGGGACCCTGCCCCTGGAGGGTGCAGCCTCCCTTCCCACGCGGGGCTGGAGATCCGAACTGACACTTAATGGGCACATTCTGACTCAGTCTTCCCACCGCCAGTCGGTTCGCAGGGGCCCTTGGGGGAGCAAGCGTGGGAACAAGTACCCGACAGCGCGTGGGAAAGAGTTCCACTGCGTGGATTAGCAGGATGACCTTTGGCCTTCGCAACTTCAAGCGAAGCTCAGTTTCTTTATCTCAAATGGGCTTGAAGATAGACCTCGCTCCAGGGGGTGGTTGAGAGTCTGAAAAGATAAGGGGCAACATGCAGCCACCGCGTGGCTGTCGCTGGGCACGCGCGCAGCGAGTGGTAGTTAGCCTCAGGAATGGTGGCTGCCCCCTCCAGGCGGGACGCGGTGGCGCCCCGCCCCCATCACCTGAGTTCACGGTCCCTGTCCCCAGCCCCGGCCTTGGACTCCGCGGCCCCCGGGGACTTGACCGACGCGCTGTGCGAGTTTGACGCGGTGCTGGCTGACTTCGCGTCGCCCTTCCACGAGCGCCACTTCCACTACGAGGAGCACCTGGAGCGCATGAAGCGGCGCAGCAGCACGAGTGTTAGTGACAGCAGCGGCTTCAGCGACTCCGAGAGTAAGTGCGGCCCCACCAGGGAAGGTGCCCGGGGCCCTGGGGACCCCGGTACCCGGCCACTGACGAGCCCTCTGGGCTGGGATCTCCTTTGCGAATCTGTAAACCGAGGGGTGGGGGCCTTGAGTCTCTCCAGGCAGGAGGCCCAGCGGGGACAAGATGGGACTTTGGGGAATGGGGACGATCATGCGAAGGCTCTTGAGGGCCTCTGGTCTACCTGCCGCCTGCAGGTGTTAGGAGGCAGGAGGGTTTAAGTAGCTTGTCCCTCCTCATTCAGACAGGACTTCCTCCTGCCACCCAAGCCAGGCCTTTCCACAGATCCCTGTCCCCTCTCCTTTCCCCCTTTTCTTCCCTTTCAGCAGTAACTTTTCAGAGGATGTGGAGCAAGTGCCACGGGAATGGGGATGAGGGGACACAAGAGGGCACAATAGGGAAACATTTGTGAAACCAGGAAAGGTTTCATGAGCTGCTGTTCTTGGGATTTTTGAAATAACCTCTTGCACTTTTTTTTTTGGCCCTGCGCTCCCAGACTTGCTGCTTGCTCCATTGCGTACCGTTTTGAAAGAATCCCAGGCACTGTGGACGTCAAGTACTTTAGGAAGTGTACCTCTTCCTCCAGGCAGGTCCAACAGGGAGCGTGGTGGCTTTGACTCCCCACTCAGACTGGACCGGGAGCCAGGCAGCAGATGGGTACTGAGATGCTTGCTGGTGATTTCCAGGGTCTCTCTGTCCTAAACAACCTCAGAAAAGAGACAGCCTTTTCCAGGAACTCAAATGTCCTGTAAGGATCATGGATATCTGTTTAGGTGTCAGACACCAAATTTAGTGACTTTTCAGTGTTATGTGAGTGTTGGTTTTCACCTTGTGGATGGCTTATTGGTTTCCCAAAGTGAAGTTGAAATTAGTTCTGGGTTATTCTTGAGACTTCCCTCCCTAGGTGGGTTACAAGCATGAACTCACTCCCTTTGCTGCCTTCCACTCTGGAAGCAAAAACAATGACCTTTCCTTGTGATTCTCTTCTGAAATCTGAAGCTCTTCCTTGTTCCAGGGCAAAGATTCAGTCCTAGACTTACACCTGAGCTGTCCTCCTGAAAAGGGATAAAGGGCACTCGCTACCCTCTGCAGGGCTTGAGTCAGAAACCTGAGTTCCAGCTTGACTTTTTTTGGCAGCCTTGCCCAAGGGTTAGATCTAATTGCAGCTTTGAGGTGGAAGGGAATGGAATAGTGTGCTGTTAATTTTTGGTTTTGTATCTTTGGATTTTGCTGCTAATGACCAGACCACTTATTTTCAATTTCAAAGGGAAGTCTAAATAAGTTTTTAAAATTTGTCTCACTATCTGTGACCAAACTGAAATATGTCTCCTTCTCCAGGGGCATGGAGCAAGCTATTCATCAGGGACAAATTCCTTCCCCCACAGGAAAGAAAGCTGGGACGGCCTGTCCAGTGCTGCTGTATTGCAAAGAACAGTTCCTTTCTAAACCACAGCCTCATTTGGCTAGAATAGGGTCTGAGCTGGGGCGATTGCAGCTCCCTCTGGGTAGGATTTCAGATCTGGGATCAGTTCTCAGGGGCCTCAAAGAGAAGATACTCGAAACACATTCTTAATGATTTCGGGGGGATATTTGGAATTGTCTGTAGTTTTTCTTAGGATATGTGTGTGTAATTTTGCTTTCTGCTTTTGTTGTAAACCGTTTGATCCTTAGTTCGATGGTTCAAGAAGTAATGGAGAAGGTCTAAAGAAGGCTCCGATGACATCAGTCTGTTCTATAAATGTGTACTTTGTCCCCCATCAGGCAGCTTAGAAATTGTCTTGGCAGAAGCTGTGTGTATCTAAGTAGTCGTTTCTTAAGGAAGCATAATATGTGTATCATCCTTGCCGCCAAGAATCGAGCACAGACACATTTGTTACATTCATCTGTCTGTGTAATACTTTTCTGTGGAAGAAAATGTCTGAGAGAGGTTGATCCTACCGAATTTAGGCCAGCAAAAGGGAGACACACCAGGGTAATGATAACGAGAGCCAAGCCCTTGCTATGACTACTCATATTATTTAATTGCTCTTGCTCTTAATGACCTCTTAGCTGTGCTTTAAACATCATATCTCACATGCTCCCTACCACAGTCCGATAAGGCAGGCGCTGTTATCTCCATTTTTCTGATAAACTAATAGCACCATGTGGGCTCTCTCTCGAAGGCCTTGCTCTGTCACCTGGATGGTTGGCTGGAATGGGAGCTGGGGCCTCAGGAATAGACTTGAAGTTCCGTTGGACCCAGATCGCGTGCCTGTTTATCAATGGTGGGTGTGTTTGAAGGGTTTCTTCAATGTGGCGGTCATCTTGCCGGGTCATTCGAGCCCAGGCTGAGCCTCATTAGGGCCCTGGGTAATGAGTGGGCCTCAGTTTCTCTAGCAGTAAAATTGAAAGGATGCTATTTAATGGTGCAGTTACAAGCATCCGTGAGCTCATGATTAGGAAGAAAATATTTGTTCTGTTTCATGCTTTCAAGAAAACATGAAAATGCTTATACTGAGATTTGATTTTGGGTGCTGAACACAGTGCAATATACAGATGATGTATTATACAATTGTATGCTTGAAACCTATATAATTTTATTAACCAATGTGACCCCAATAAATTTAATAAAAACAAAATAAAATGCGTATACCATGCTAGATCACATAGACCAGACATATTTGGGCCAGTCATGCATGAAAATGTAATGTATGAAACTCTGCACCAAGGTTCTCCTGGTTTTCACTGCATTGCTCTTAGGAGGTATGCACTACAGGCTTACCTGTTTTTTGAAGAACCCTTCCTTTCCTCATGAACAAAAAAATTAGGTTGCGTGCATCCAAAGGAGAAAAATATACATTTCTTCTTCCCCCCGAAGAAGTCAGTTACTTGGGTAAGCTAGGAGAATGGATATTTAATAAGGAAATAACCCTTCCTGTTCTCACTAAGACATGCAGAGGACCAAAATAACAATTGCAAGATAATTTTGCATGCGGGGTGGCATTCAAATGGGCATGATCAAGATAGGCCCATTCCTCTTCCCGACTTGGGTTCCCTCAGGTAACCTCAGCGGGAGTAGTTGTGACTTCAGCAGTAAAAGGGCGTTGCCTTTCAAACTTGATCCTCGGAAATGCTTCTGGAATTGTGAACATCTTTGGTGTAAACTTGTTTTTTTAAAATATACTATTTTCTCAGTGTTTTCAAAACCGTAGCTACACATCGTGACTTCTCAAATGGGTTGAAGGCCTGAGGTCTACTGTGGATGTGAGGGCCATTATGAAACTTCGGGCCATTTGGGGGGATGAGAGACTGGCCTCTTTAACATATGCAAGACCTAGAATGTCTGTATATCTTTACCTCGACCATTCCAGCTTGGCCCTAGGAGAGGGGACCTTATGGATCCCTGGGTGTCAGCACGACAGGTAGCGTGTTGGCTGCTCTGGCATAGGAACCACTGAGAGTAGAACCTGAACTTGTACAAGCCATCAGAGTGGGAGGGGTTAGGAGCCCCCAGCTTGCTCTGATACTGTGTTAGGCATTCCAGGCGCATGACAGGTCTCATTCTGATGGCCGCCTAGAGAGGTGTCTAGAGAGACCCAGCAGTCCCAGAGGGGAAGCTAGGGCTACAGTGTGAAACTGAGAAAGGGACACTGTCTTATTCTATCCCAGTTTTAATGTAATGAGGCTGTCAGAATTTAAATTTTGATGAGGCCATCCATTCCCCCCCCTTCCCTGTGGCAAAAAGGAAACAGGCCCAAGGCTTTCTTTTTCTCAGTTAATTACTATAGTTTGCTTGCCTTCTACGTGTGGGATTGTGCTATATTTACAGGAGCTCTGGGCAAGGTTCACTGTCTGTGGTTTTACTTCCCTCTGGACTAGCAAACGTTGGTGTGCTAACCCTAAATTACCTTTCTCCCTACCCCCAAACCAAGAAAGCACGTCTACCTTTTAAACAAGCCTGTTTTTCCAGCTGAGTTTCTTAAGCTCTGTCGGCACTTCTAAAGTTAGATATTTGTTTGTTTAATATGCTTACATTTTTTTTGACGGTGCCTTGGAAGAGTTGATCTCTGAATTTGAGTTTCCTGGCTTCCAAGGTGACTTGCCAAGGACGTTTCTCATGGGGCTTTGAGTTGCTTGTGAGATGGCCATTAGAGCTGACTGAAGTAGATGTTGTAAGGCCCTAAAATATCTAGTCTTGCCACCTGCCAACGTTCCCCAAACCATCACTCTTATGTGTTCCTTGAGCCCCTGTTAATACAGCACCTGATATTGGGGTGCGGCAATCATAACATGCTATCAGCCAGCAACACATCGCTGTCATTTTATCAGACTAACTGGCTGTTATTTTGCAAGGAGTAGAATTCTAGGGGAGTGAAAAGATGGGAAGTCAGGCTTTGCTTACCTTTTAATTTCTCACGGTGTCTACCTAGCACGAGATCTTTTTCACGGCAGGGGCTTCATAAAGTCTGTGGAATGAAATTTGATTGGATGAAGGGTAAACAGAGGTCTGGAGCTTGGAGTACTCTTGTGTTTGTTCTTGAGAAGCTTGTTCTAGGATTCCTCTGAAGATACACTTCTCTTGCGAATTTTGCTACTCTCTGAAGAAGAGGAGGAAGCCTGGGCCCAGAATCTTGATTTGTATGGCTCTCTGTGGTGACCTCTCCTCTCCTGGGCATGCCGTCTTCCACTGTGCCGGGAACTTTAGAATAAAGTCATGAAAACCAGAGGGATCATACATGGAGTGCCTAAGTTATGATTCTCCTTTTGCAAAAGAAGAAACTAAGGCTGAAGTAGTTTGCACAGTCACACAGCTTCCGTGTGACATCTTGTCCCACACGTCTTTATGGTGGCAGCTTTGCTGGGGCTCTGACATTGTCCTTTTCGTCGTTTCCGTGAACAACATGTGTAGACTATTACCATAGGGTGGAACTAAACTGTGGGTGTGTTTGGCTCTAGGATGCTCGGGGTTCATTTCCTTTTGATGGTTGAACATTTTGGAGCCTGGAGTCAAGTCTGGCCCAGATTGTCTGCAGAAACTCCTGGAAAGAGAGAGGCATCCAGGTGTAGCAATGAGCTGGAACATGAGCACGCACGCGCGCACGCACACGCGTGCGTGTGTGTGTGTGTGTGTGTGTGTGAATGTGGATATAAAATCCTGGAGAGTTGGGGCAGAATAGACATGAAGTTCAAAGTCAGGACAGGGCCTGTGGTGCAGGATGGGAGGAGACCCCGGCTCTCCAGGGCCATCTGTTTCTGGGAGATAGAGACAGAGGTGTGGTCACCGAGATGTGGGCCAGTGGGCCTCTGGGTTCGGCACTCTGGGCCAGATATGGGGGTGATGCTCTTGGGTGTCCCTCAGAGCCAAAGAGAATGTGCTAAAGGCCTCGTATTCTTTTATCCTGGGCATATCTTTTGTAACTTAGTCATGTTCATTTTGAGTTAAGGAGACCAAAGAAGGATGTTTTTGCCTCCTCCTCTTGGGCTGGAGGTAGTGGGATGAAGTGAGCGATTCTCAAGGAGGAGTGGGGGCTGGCCAGGCCCCCAGGACGCCCCTGTCCTCTCCACCTGAAGATCCTCTCCAGAGCTCACCTCTGCTACCGTAGCTGCCTTTGTGTTTTGTTTTAATCAGGAAGACTGTTCCTTTGTGACCTCAGTGGCCACATCCTGCTTCCGCTGCCGGCTGTGCCTCTGAGCCCTTTGAGTTGGTACAGCGCAGCCAGCAGCTCCATTCCGTGTCACAGCCACATGGCTGGGCTGGCTGTGGGTTGGTTTCCTCTCCTGTGGCAGGACTTAGAGAAATAGAATCTCAGGACCGGGGAGGGATGTTAAGGATTATTTAGTCTACCTCCCCATTTTACTGGTGGATAAGCTGAGGCCCAGAGGTACTGTCTTGTTCAAGAGCATCCAAGTAGCTGAGCAGTTCCCTTGATTCCCCATGCAGCTCTGCTTCTTGGGACCTTGGCTTGCTGACGCTCTGGTCTTTGGGGGTATGACAATAGAGGGACCATGAAATCGCTCCAAGTGTCTGTGACAGACAAGCTGCAGCACAGGAAATCTTTATCTTTGCCCCTCTAGCTTATTCCCAGAGTGTAGCCTCTCAGGAAAACCATGACAAAGATGCTTGACCAGGCAAGGAGGTTCATTAAGTCATGGGATCCAACCTTATGTTTGTATGTTAGGGGCTTCAGAGAGCAGAAAGGACATTTTTTAGGAAAGATGATTCCTTATGGCTAAGGTGCCAACCCCTGCTGTCCCCAACCCTGCTCAGCCAGACACCTGGGCACTGGGCCCCTGTGTGTTGCAGAGAGAGGGTCTGTTCATGTTACCCCATCACACCCTGCCTTTTTCAGGGGAGCAAGGGCCCTCTGTGTGCCCGATTGGAGACATACACTCACGCACACACAGGCACACTCCCCTGCCTCAAATCCTTTTGGGGCATAAATATAAAATCTGGAATTCAACCTGTTTTCTTTTTTTCCTTGTTTTTCACTATGGATTTATACCTTTTGCTCTTTTTCGAGGTGAGCTGTTGCTCATCAATAGGCTATAGAAAACCATTCCTCATGAGTTTCCTTTTCTTTCCGAAAGGTGCAGATTCACTTTATAGAAACAGCTTCAGCTTCAGTGATGAAAAACTGAATTCTCCAACAGACTCTACCCCAGCCCTTCTCTCGCCCACTGCTGCCCCTCGGAAAGGTGAGCTTCTGAGCTGGAGCCGAGTTTTTGGCTTCCCTATTCCCTTCCCCTTCTCACTCTCTTTTCCCTTCCCCCTTTTCCTCACCAATCTTTCTCAAATGTGCAAACAAATAGCTAACACTAGTGTCTTAGTACAGTACAGTGTGAAGTGCAATTTGTTATTTCTCAGGATTTTGATCAGTTTGAAAATGAAATCAGAAAGTTGGCAGGTGTGGGGGGCAGGGAGGGGGCAGGAAACCAAATTCACAGGGAAAAAGAAAGCTTGTGGACTCCAGAGTCTGCTTTCTCTCATGTGGTGTTGTCAAGACTATGCCAGATGACACTATTTTCTCAGACTGGTTGGTTCTAGAATTTAGAACTCAGCAGTTAGGCTTTTCAGAAAGTAGAATTCTTTTTATTGCATTAACTATTCAACCAATGCTTTCAGATTACCAGTTTAGCAATTAAATGGGGTCATCATTATTGAGACAAGTGATGATCTCACATGATTCAGAATAGCAGCCCCAGCCGGTCTCTCCTGTGATATTAATAGACCTAAAATGTTTTTAAAGATGCATGAGCAGTTTCTTATTTTTTGGAACTCTCTCCAGCTAGAGAGCTGAATGTTCTGTTATCGTGAACAAGTGCCCCTTTGAAAACAAAAGGAGGTTTTTTTTTTCCCCCTCAAGAAACGTTAAGCTTGTTGAAAATAGTTGCAGAATGCAAGAAAAATGGAACATAGTTAAAAAGAAATATGAAGAGTCCATCATTTTTCTCACTCTGGCATTAAAGCAGAATTCCCCCCCCCGCCCCCCGGCCTTTTTTTCTTTTTTCCAAAAGAGACCTTTTAAAATTCTCTTCTCAACATAGCAATGTTAGCAGTCGCTAGGGACTCTGCCATTGTCCAGCCTCCGTCTGTAACGGATCTGTTGAATTCAGAGAGAAAAAGCAGTCCAGAAAGTGGTTTAAAACCTGCCCAGATCTGTTACTGATCCTCAAGAGGTAGGAATTAAAGAGGGGAAAAAAGCCCTACTGGCAAAGTGACTTTAAAAGCTAACGAAGAACAATGAGCCATTTGTAGCCAGCGGGGGTTAATTAATATAAATATCCAGTTATGTATTTCAGAGAAGGCATGAATGATGAACTCTCTACACAAAAGAGTAAGATATACAGAAAAAGTATATGTCTCGGGAGGCAGCGAGGAAACAAAATCAGGACTTGTTACCTCGAGCTGTCCCCTGGGTGGGATGAGAGGTGCCTCCAGTCCCCTTCCCTTACCGCTCTTTGTTCCTCTCATACTGGAGGGACTCTGAGGGCCGCAGTGTTGCCCTGAGAGGACAGCACGAACAAGAACGTGTCAGACAGATGTGCAGACTGACGGGCAGCACGAATTACAGGATCTGGGTGTCCTTCCCCACAGGGCTATGCTTACCAAAGATCTTTGACTGATAACTCAAATCCTACACAATCAAAAATTCAAAACTTTTAATCTTACTTCCTGGCCCCTCACGCTCTGCTGCCCCTCTCCCCCCATCAGACTTTTAAGGCTGGGAAGGGAGATTCTTCTTCCAGGTTGGTGGGGTGGGGATGGGGTGTGGGGGATGAGGAACTGAAAAAAACAAGAAACATTTTGGCTTAGTCTTCAGAATACGTTTCTGAGTTGACTGTAAGTAAGTAAACATCGGAGCAGACACTCAGGGTTGGTACAGGACTCTCTTCACGAACATCTCTGAAGATAGAGAGAGATGCAAACTGAGTTACAGAATCATGGAAAATGTGGGAGTCATCATCTGCCTTTGATATGGGGAAACTGAACTCCAACCCTTATTTTTTCAGCCAAGCTCGGTGACACAAAAGAGCTAGAAGATTTTATTGCTGATCTTGACAGAACATTAGCAAGTGAGTACATGCCTGGTATTAAGAAATCAAACAGAAAACTAACTGACACCCCTGATAAAGTACTTTAATGTTTACCAACTTGCCTGGGGGCAGGAAGTTACATCATGATGCCTCTTTAGGTTCCCAAACAGGACCCTAGTGGCTCACAAAGAAATTCAAAAGATTAGCTTGCTTTCAAGTAGACCGTGTGCCTTTTCACACAGCGAGCACAGGCCACCAGCAAGCAACGGCATTTTGTTTGAGGGGTGGAGAGTAAGATAGCAGCACAGTCCTTAGAGCAAGACTGGGGTTTGACTGTGGTGATGGCCTACCAGGCATTTTAGAGAAGAAATGGGCTGACTGACCATACAGGTATTATACTGACAAGCCAGAGGGTTCCATCCCATGGGCCAGGGACATTTCCCAGGTTAGATCCAGGACCTTGGTGACGTCTGACTTCTAGAGGGTTGGGTCCCAAAAGAGAGAATTGGCTCGGGAGACCCTGTAACCAAAGACCCACACCAATTACGGAAAGATGGGGATTACATACTATACCTTATTTTCCTTTGGCCATCACACTTAATGAGGTCCTTGTGTATTCTCTACCTGAAGATTTGATCGCCCTGTTTCTTACATGCTGTACTATCCTGCATCAAAAGACCAAGGCCTGTTTTGGCAGAGATTATTGTAACTGCCGCACAATTTGTATTAGACCCATGTTAACAAGCCTGCCCGCTTCATGGAAATTGCAGCTGGCTGCCCACTTAAAGCAGTTAATCAGACACACACTACAGGGGAAGCCTGCCTTTAAGTTTGTTGTTTGGATACCTGTCGGAGATGGTGTCATCTGGTTAAGCACAGGAATTGTAAACTTTGAGTGGATAACTTATCTGTCTTATTTACAGGTATGTGAAAAAAGGAGAAGTTCTGGGTCCTTCCATGATAATGGAAGAGCTTGAAACCTCTGAGGATCTGGTAAAATCCGCTACAGAATTTGCTGCCCGAAGAGACAGAAATGAAGACTCACCTACCACCACCGGACCATTCTCAGGCTCATCCTATAACCAGCCTTTGGGCTCATCTCTGGGCAATTTCAGCAGTGAAACTGACTTTGTTTACCTGCTTGCAGCATATTAGAACAGACCACCCATGCTAATATTGTATTTTCACTTAAAATACAGCTTTCCTGTAATTTAAAGTGCTTTTATGAAAATATTTGTAATTAATTATATATAGTTGGAAACAATGATATGCTCTTCCCATTATAATATATTTTTGTATGCAAATAAAATTTGGACTAGAGTCTGTATCTTGTAAGTTTCCTTATTTCCCTTTATTTCTTTCAATATATTCCCGTTCAAATCATACTCTGGTGGGAATAACACGCCTCGACTTCTAACAAGGACGGTGGGTGCTGCCAAATTGTACTACACGACAGGGTGGTAAATGTCAAGTGTTACTTGAAGCTCATTCAGCACTTTCGAGGGAAATGGTGGCATATGATTAATGGGAAATTTTAATTTGAGGATTGTGGTTTTGATGGAATTTGGGGTTGTCGTCTATCTCTGTTCTCCACATATTTTAGTACCTTTTTTAGGTGCCATGGGCTCTTTCCTTCAATTATGGGAAATACCGGTTTTACTTAAAATCTAGGACTTAAATATGAGGGAAATTGGGGGTGGCTGGAAGACTTAAAAATGACGGTGCTCTTCTAAGATCTGTGGCCTGAGGAAGTTTTGATGGCGTTGGCCTTGATAATGACATTTGGGTAGTTCAGTGGAGCCAGAGGGTCCAGATACAAAGTTTTCCATAGGGTAGGCTGTGCATGTAGCAGCCATCACCTTCCCCCTCCCCCTTTTGTGGAGGATGGAGAGAGACATAAAAACAGGAAAGTTCATAATTTTCTTACCTACAGTTTTCTATTTAAAACCTCTATTAGGTTGGTGCAAAAGTAATTGCGGTTTAAAAGGTTAAAAAAAGAATTGCCAAAGCCGCAATTACTTTTGCACCAACTTCATAAAATAGCCAGGCATTACTTTGATAATCAAATCAAGTTATTTAAAAACTAATTCTTAAATGTTTCTATAGAACACAAATCCAAATGATTTTATTTATACCTTCAAATGCTAACTATTATATTTGAGCTGCTTTTTAGGGCACTGGGAAACTAAATTGCCTTTTAAAAAATGTTTTCTTTTCTCCAAGTTTCTGGGAAAGCTTATGGGTTGAGCCCAAATATTTTCTTTATTTCTCTATTAAGATATAATTCACATACCCTAACATTCATCCTTTAAAAGTATACAAATCAGTGGTTTTTAATATATTCACAGAGTTGTGCAACCATCACCACTGCCTAATTCTGTCTTTATGGATTTATCTATACTGGATATTTTGTGTGAATGGAATCATACAATATGTGACCTTTGTGTCTGGCTTCTTTCCCTTACCATTACTGTTTGCAACATTTAGCCATGTTGTACATGAATCAGTACTTCATTCTTTTTTATGACCAAATAACAATCCACTTTATGGTTATAACATATTTTTAAAATCCATTTCTTGGTTGAGGGACATTTGGGTTGTTTCTACTTTTTGGCTGATCAACAATGCTGTTATAAATATTCACATACAAGTTTTTTGTGTGGATATATGTTTTAATTTCTCTTGGGTACATAGCTAGGAGTGGAATTGCTGTCATATAATTGCCCTATGTTTAACTTTTTGAGGAATTCCCAAACTTTTCTATAGCAGCTGAACCATTTTACATTCCCACAAGCAATATATGAGTGTTTCCATTCTTCACCAACATTTGTTTTGTCCATCTTTTTTAATATAGCCATCCTAGTGGGTGAAAAGTGACATCTTATTGTGGTTTTGATTTGCATTTCCCTGATGCTAATGATGTTGAACATCTAGTTATGTACTTATTGGTCATTTGTAGATCTTTGGAGAAATATCTATTCAAATCCTTTGCCCATTTTTTAGATGGTCTTTATTATTGTTGTAGGAGTTTTCTATGTATTCTGTACACAAACTCTTATCAGACATATGATTTGCAAGTATTTCCTCTTATTGTAGGTTGTCTTTTCACTTTTTTGTTAGTGTCCTTCAAAGCACAAAAGTTCTTAATTTTGATGAAGTCCAATTTATCTATTTTTTTTTTGTCATTTGTGCTTTTAGTGTCATATCTAAGAAACCATTACCTAATTCAAGGTCACCAAGAATTACTTGTACATTTTCTTTTGAGAGTTGTATAAAGTTATACAACTATTACATTATACAAATCTTACATTTAGTTTTTTGATGTACTTTGAATTAATTTTTGTATATGATGTGAGGTAGGGATCCAATTCCATTCTTTTGATTGTAAATATCTAGTTGGCATAGCACTATTTGTTTAAAAGATGATTCCCCCCGCTCCCCCCATTGAATTGTGTTGGCACCCTTGTTAAAGGTCAATTGATTATAAATGTGTGGGTTTATTTATGGACTCTCAATTCTAGTCCAGTGATCAATATGTCTGTTCTTATTCCAGCATCACACAATCTTTCTTGAGTACTATAGCTTTGTAGTAAATTTTGAAATCAGAAATGTGAGTCCTCCAATTTTGTTCTTCTGCAAGATTATATTGGCTTTTCTGGGTCCCTTGATTTTCATGTAAATGTTAGGCTCAGCTTGTCCATTTCTTCAAAAAAGTCATCTGGAATTTTCATAGAGATTGCATGGAATTTATAGATCGGTTTGGGGCATACTGCTCTCTTAGAAACATTAAGTCTTCCTTCCAACTCATGACCATGAAATGTCTTTCAATTTATTTAGGTCTTCTTAATTTCTTTCAACTGTGTTCTGTAGTTTTCAGTGTATAAATCTTGCACTTCTCTTGACAAACTTATTCCTATGTATTTTATTCTTCTTGATGCTATTGTCAATGAAATTGTTTTCTTAATTTTATTTTTCAGACTGTTCTTTACTAGTGTATAGAAATACACTTAATTTTTGTGTATTGATTTTTTTACCCTGCAACCTTGCTATACTTGTTATTGGTTCTAATCGTTTTTTTATGGGTTTATGTACAAAATCATACCATTTTCAAATAGAGATAGTTTTACTTCTGCCTTTCCAATCTGAATGCCTTTTAGTTCTTTCTGTTGCTTCATTGCCCTAGCTAGAACTTTCAGTACAATGTTGAAAACGAATGGTGAGAAGGCATGTGCTAGTCTTGTTCCTTATCTTAGAGAAAAAGGTTTTAGTTTTTCACCATTAAGTATGATGTTAGCTGTGGGAATATTTTCTTTTTGAATCAAATGAGCTCTGACTTGCTTTCTAACACAATTGTTTTCATTACCTGGAACTGTTTCTTGCTCGTGTTTGGGAGCTCTTATCTGCTTTGGATAAATCTTTTTTTTTCATCAGGACATAATGGCTGTTCATTCTTAGTGTAACTTTTGTTACTAACCTCTTCTGGGCTTGAGGATTTACCTGCAATTGGCAGCTCTTTCTTTTTAGTCTTCCAGAACCTGGACTCTCAAAGTTAGTGCCGGGTATGTCGCTGTGTCGCCTATTGAGAGGATAAGGCCAGTGGTTTGGGGAAAAGAAATGGGTTTCTTTAGAGAAGTGTTGGGAGGAGGGAACTTTGTGTTTTATAAAGTTCTTTTGGATGAATAACTGGGGACAAGCAGTCAGTGGGCTGAGTCAGAGCTTGGTGTTCGGGGAATGTTGAAAAATGTGTTTTCAGTGTTTTCCAAGATGCATTGCAAGTGACACATTCCTAACCTGTTTTGAAAAATAGGTATTAAGGTCAGATATGCTTGAAAAGTGCTGCATGGTATGTACCCCACTTAGAGATTTATTATGCACATTTGTGCATACATTGCTTAGGGTTCAGTCTAAGTTGGTGGCCCAGAGGACCCAAAATATAGTGACCTAAACAAAATGGAAGATTTTTTCTCACCACCAGCCCAGAGGAGAGCAGTATAGGGCTGGGTGAGTGGCTCTCTGATCCAAAGTGGCTGCTCCTATGCTTGTCATCACAGTTACGTTCCAGCCAGCAGAAAGGCGAAAAGGCAAGTCCAGCACAGGCGTGTATCTTCCATGACTAGAAGGGACACAGATCACTTTTGCTCATACTCTCTTCTTTGGACCTTAAATGGCCATTCCCAGCTACAAAGGAGGCTGGGGAAAACGTCTCTAGCTGGGCAGATATATAGGTGCTCAGCTAAAATTTGATAGTGCTATTATTAAAGAAAGACAAAGAGAATGTGTTTTGTAGGACTGCTAGTGATCTCTGCCACAGAATCCTGCAGCATTCCCCGTTCTCTGAGACCCGAGTACCAAGAGCGCAGCCCTCGCAAACTGCTTCACTGTTACGTGGAGCTGTCAGCCAGTGGGCTTTTCTGGAACAGACAAAACCAGGGCCAGATATTAAGCAGGCATAACTGGCAGGATGTGAATAGTATGTTTCTGAGTTTGAAAATTTTTTTTGTCCTAGCTTCTGGAACAAATAGCTAAATCAAAACAAAACAAAATATATGACACACACCCAAACTGAGAGGATCAAGGGCCAGCCCAAATATGTAGACGGCAGCCAGCTTCTGGGATGGGACAGAGGAACCAACGCACACCTCTTCCTGGGGCATTATGGCACAGGCGCACTACATCACACCTCTGCCCCAGGTGTGAGAAGGCACCTCCGAGCTGAGGGGCAGAAGGTGGCGGTGGGTAGGCTACAGACAATCAGTTGAGGGTAGGGAACCTCAGGAAGTTTCTCCCCAGAAATATCCCTCTGGGAATGGGACGGGGAAAAGAGCCGGAAAAAGTATGGCCTTTCACGCTGGACCAGCTCTGCCACTCTATCTGGGTGACATCTCGCATTCACCCACCTCTCACAGGCTCTGTTTCCTCATTTGTCAAAATGAGGGCGAGTCCCTATCTCCCAGAGTCATTGCAAAGATCAAATACAGAAAACATAGTGTCTGGAGCGCCTCCCCCTGCTCCGTTTCATATCATGAGGACATTGCGTTCCTGTACCAAGGCAAAATTAAGCTTCACCTACAGTGGTCACGAGGCAGTTCCCACCCCATTGTTTCTCATCAGACAGCAGACAGAAAGCATATGTGGTCTGATGGGACCAGAGGGAGAAGGCAGGGGGAGAACACAGGACAAAGAGCCCAGAGAGAAGCTTCAAGCCCAACATTGCCATTGGCTGGATCCCGGCCCCTCGTGGGGCCTCAGCTTCCTCCAGGTGAAGCACAGGAAGGGGACTGAATGTCTTTAAGTCTCTGGACTTGAGTAGGTCTGGCTCCTACCTCAAACTTGTGCTCTCTTCTGAAAAGCAGATGAGATATTTTCTTGGGCTTCCAGTCTGTGTTTCTTCCACACCCTTCTCCAAAATGTTTTCCTGTGCTAATTTATTTGGCTAAGAAGGTTTGTGGTGAGAGACACCCAACAGGAAATGGCTGTCATAGCTCTGTCTGCAACTTTTGTTTTTTAAAGGCTTTCTCCTGAACGGCTCACCTTCTCTGTGTGACGGGCGCTTGATATTGATTTAACTGCAGGAGTAAGTGGAAGGGGAAAGGGAAAGGGAAACCCATTTTTAGAAGGGAACAGTTTCCTTCAAGTTCAGAGTTTATTGCAGGTTAATGGTCACACACACAATGGCAGTATTAGGTGGTTCCTTTTTACCACAGGGCCTTTACACATGCACTTCCCTCTGTCTGGAGTGCTGACTCTTCTCTGTTTTTCTATTTAATTCTACTTCTTTAGGATGAAGCATCACTTCCTCAGAAAGACTTCCTGGCCTCCCAGTTTAGATTGGTTCCTTGGTGCTATTCTTGTGGAACCCTCCTTAAGCATACTCATTTTAGTTTGCAATGTCATGTTCATTAGTGTGATTTTTGTGTGTGCATGTGTCGGGGGTTGATTTCTCCCCACCCTTCTGCAAGTGAACACATAAGCTCCACACAAGCAGGGACAATCTCTGCTTTGGCTGGCCATGGTGTCCCCAGTGCCTGGCATGGCACCTGGTACAAAGAAAGCAGTCAGTCCATGCGTTTTGAATGAATGGGTGAAATCTCTCGCCTCTTCCACAGCCCAGGCAGGCTGAGCAGGACACTATCTGCAGGTTGCTCGTTTCCTTGTTCCCTCTGTCCTCTCTGGGGCCATGCTTCTCTTGCAGATCTTTTCTGCTTTCCCTTCTCCAAAACTTTGCTCCCACCGTGACAACTCATCTGAAAAATTGATTCAGGGCCAAGACGAATACTGGGGCCCCATAGCAGCCCCACCCCAGGTACTTATAATTTACTGGGGGAGAAGGGACCTCTGAAGACTGAGAGATCTTGGAGACCAAAAGGAATGAATCTTCAATGGTAAAACTTCAGGCATACCAAAGTAGGGGAAAGAGGTGGACTTCCTGTCACTCCAGGGAAACAAATATCGGATGCTGGGCTGACCTTGATCCTGACACATGTCGATACCTTTTCCTAAAGCTCAAGGATTCTAATGCAGTGTAAAATCTTCCAAGCCCTGCTGGGAATAGAGCCCTATGTTAGCATACCATGTGTATATAAACGTGTGTACACGTGTGTGTGTGTGTGCATGCATGTGTGTGAGGGTACGTGTGTGTGTGAAGTAAATCAGGTAGAAGGAACAGGAGACAAATCATGGCCCTGGTTTGGAAGACCCATAGGAGAAGGCAGGGCCCTCAGAGGAGCTGGTGTGGAGCTGCTCACCAGACCGGCCTTCCTCCTGGGGCTGGACTGGCCTGGCCTCCTGCGGGCTTGCCCTTGCTTGTCAACGTGACAAAACAGGATTACCTTTGCAATTGAGTTTTCATGCATCTCATGGGAAGGGCCCATTTCTGTGTGCTCCCAGGAGGCGTGTAACCTGCTGTCCTAGGCCCAGGGCCAAAGCCTGTTCTGGAACCAAAAGAATCAGGCCTTGGTTGTGAATTTTGAGCCAAAGGAAGACCTTCCCAGCCAAGAACTGGTCTGGGAGGGGCAGGACCAGAGTGTAACCCCTCACTTGTTGGGGTGTCTTGAGGGTGAGGCCTGGAGATGTAGGCAGGAGGCCCCAAGCGAGCGCCCAGGCAGGGAGGGAGGGAGGGAGGGAGAGCGGCAGTCACCATGCTGTCACGGGCTTGGTGACTGAGTGAGGGGCCTGCTCCTGCTGAGGGAAGTGGGAGTGTGGGGTAACGCGGGCAGCCAGAGAGGAGTGTGGGAAACAGGATGACTGAGCCAGGAGGCTGCAGGCAGGGGAGCACACTCCAGGGAAAGGAAAGGAAAGTGAACATGGTGTTCAGGATCATTCTGGAAGGCGATCGGCAGCTCACCTTCCAAACAGAAGAGGGGCTGGCACCTGATGCCTCGTCCCAGCTCTGTCCTCGACTGGCTCTCTTTCCTTGGGCGGATACACAAACACCTCACTGAGTCAAGCCGCCTCATTTTAGACACAAGAAATCTGGGGCCGAAGGGTTAAGTGGCCGAACACTGTGTCTCTCAGACAGAAAGGTTTCAGGAAGGTGAAATCAGAGACTTGAATGTACCTTGGAGAAAATGTGCTCCCCAAACCCGAGTATAATTAACCATCCTAATCTCAGTGATCTAAGACTGATGGAGAGATTAGCCGCGACCAGAAGGACATTCCCTGACCAACTGCTCCTGCGAAGATAGGGAAGTTGCATAAGGGAGCCCGGGAGCGGGGACAAGAAAAACATTTGGGGAGGAAGGTCACCTTGATCTGAGGAAGCCATTGTGCTAAGATTAGAGCAGCCCTCGGAGAGGTTAGCACCAGGTTAGGGCCTCGGGTTGTGGATGCCGGGGCCCATGAGAAAATGAAATCGGGATCTCTTTCTAATTTTTAAGTCTTGGTTGAGAAAGTGAAGAGATTGCTTCTCTTTGGCAGGCTACTAAATGGTGCTTTTCAGACTGTACACAACCGTTTGCAATTTGTGATCTGAGATCCTGAAGTAATAAGTGTCCCTTCGTGTGAATTCTACCTTTTCAATCCTGCCCACCTTGAGGTCCAGCATTCTTTTCATGTTGTATTAAGTCCTATTTTTAAAGGCAAAACTGTTTTCCTCCTGGGAAGAAAAAGAGACGGATGCACTAACGCTCTCTGAAAGAAAGGTCAGATCAGCATTTTCTCCTGTTAATTGGGACTCTGGGCTAGACACTCACTACTTTATTTCCTTTAAGATGATTGACACCTGCTCGGAGTTTGGACACTTGTTTTCTGAGTCTCTTATTGGCTACACGATCCAAAAGACACACAGGGGAACTTAACATGGTCTGAGGGGAGGGGAAATATAATAAAACTCCTCATTTCAAAAGGCTGGGGTTACATTGGTCTGCTTCCTTAAAAGACGGAATGGCAATTTAATGCTACTCAAGAGAGGTCACCTTCTTTCCATATCACCAAGGATGGACAAGGGGTCCCGGCCTACGTCGGACACACTCATCCCAGGGGTGGTGAGGGTGCAGAAGGGTTGGGATTTGCTTTCTCCTGAGGCCTTTTCATTTTAAAGCATCAATTACCACTTGTCCAAAACGGTGTAGGGAAGACAGTAAGTGCTTGACCTGGTAAGACTTTTCCTGCCCTGTGGCTAATCCTCCCACATCTCTGGTCCACAATGCGGCCTCTTGAGCTGTTCTACTTTAGGGAATTAAGTTCCACTTGGATAGTTGAACTAAGCCTGAGCCTGCAGGGCAGGCTGAAAATGAGAACTTGGTCTGGGCCCCACCTAACGGCACCATTTCAGCTACACCTCATCCATGCCGCAGAATGGGGTGGCTGTCACGCGAACTGTGCCTTTTCCAGGGTAGCACGACAGCCTCAGAGGTCACACTGGGGTTTCCGAAGGCAAAGACATCCTGTTCTGGGATTTAAATAGACAAGTCCAGCATTGAAGGAATGTGGAGTAATCTTCAAAGAGGGCCGCTGAAAGAGGCATGTTTGTGTGAATGCAACAAACCACTCGGGGGCTTTCAAGAGAAGCTCTGAAAGATCTCCTCTGGGCAGGAATTCAGTGCCAGTTATAACAGCACCTCATGCGAGGTGTTTGACAAAGGTGCTCTCATTTCCTTCTCAGGGCTGCCCTTCGAGGCAGGTGTCGTCATGCCCAGGTTTCAGAGGAGGAACTAAGACGTTGGTCATGGCAGCGGAGAGAGGCAGAACAGGACCACATCTGGGCCCACCTGGATGAACCTCATGCTCCTTCTATCAGACCGGCTGGCCCCCAAGGAGAGAGCTGGGTGAGTCAGCTTCCAGCTAACTCAAGGCTCAGAGATTGTGTCCTTAGGACTTTGATCAGACAGAAATCTCGGAGACTTTGACCCTTGTCAAGGAAACCCAGTGTTCTCACTCATCTTCAAGCCGACGCCTGACAATCTCAGAACCACAGGCAGTGTTGCCATAGTTAACATATGACTTCCAGAGAAGAAGGGTCTGATGGGTAAAGCTCCAGGGCTCCCATTGGCTTCCCACTTTAGGCCCAGGGAATATGTGGAAAAGAGGAAACACATAAAAGTCCCTGGAGAAGTGCCTAGACCCAGCTTCTTCAGGAGCCAAGCAATGCCGACAGCTCATTGGCAGCCGCCCAGCGAGGTCCTCAGGACACCTCAGGACGCCAAATGTATTGGGGGTGAGATTAATGCCAACTGAAAACCACAGCTGCCTCATTTGCCTTCACTTCACCCTTTTTATTTCTAGCACAGTCCTCGTTTCATACTCTGCTTCAGCCATGACCAGGTTTGCACAGCCTGCCCCCTGCACCAGCCCATGAGCTATTTGAAGGGGTGGGCAGTGTCCCCCCACCAGGTCCCCCAGGAGCTGGTTTGTCCTAGCACACGATCAAGGTGCAGCTGGACTGGGTCGAGAGGAGTTTATGGCAGAAGCAGCTAAGAGATGCTTCTTGGGCCTTCTTGGCACCAACTGCAATTTGAATGGGAAAATGATAACTCCCAATTTTTAAACTCGCCTGGAACACTGGGAATAGAGCTGAAGTCTGAGCTGGGAGAAGTGATGCCAATCCTGGTTCTGCTCCTTTCTAGCTGGGTGATCTGGGGCACGTTATTTAATCCTTTTGGGTTTGAGTTTCTGACATAGAGCTCGAATGAATCTACAGCTTTATTAAGAGAAATAGAAGATCACACAGATGAAAACACTTGTAAATGGGAAACACAAGGTGGATAATTTTTGTGCAATTGAAAAATATAACAAATAATTCCAGTTATTGTAATAGGCTTAGAGTTTTGTTGATATAATCTTAAAGCTTCTCTCTCTCTCTCTCTCCTGAAATCACAATCCAATTCAAAACACAGAATATTTTTAGCACCCTAAGAGCCTCTCAGGGTGCTTCAAAGTCCCAAAGGCAACTATAAAATGGACTTTCCTGTTCTCTAGTCTTGGGATTTTTCCTGAAAAGTCTTGCTTTGTCAATCTGCATGATTGCAGTTCCTTCTTCCCTGACCTCCAGTTCTGCGCACACACTGGGTTGTCCCACCTGGGAAAAGCTACTCCATAAGCTGATGGATGCAAGCTGCAAGGCCAGCCTCAGGGCCCACAGATGGTAGAGTCCCCAGACTGGAGCCGCCCCTTTAGAAGGCCTCCACGAGCTGTCCGTGCCCAGGCTGGATGCATGTACGTGGTCCCTTTATCATCGAGGTTCTGTAATCTCTCACCCATCTGCCTCAGAGTTGTTCTCTCCCACCAGCCTGTCAGCTTCTTGAGAACACAGACTGCTGTCCTATTCATTCTGGATCCTTGGTCCCAGGAGCACAGGAGGTATTTTTGAACCCCAACTGAGTTGTAGAGTTTGGCATAGGGCAGGGTATCCAATTCGGCAGGTACCGAATTCATTGCCTGCAGTACTTATCTACTAATTTGCAAAACATCACCCTCTGCTTCAGTGGGAGACGTTCCAAGGGTACGCACACAGCTTTCCGTTTCACTGGGGTTACCAGTCTCCGCCCCGTTCTTCTCCCCTCTTCAGTCCACCGCCAACATAACCACCAGCATGACATCTGACCCTGTCACCACCATCTGCTTAAAACTCATGCTTCCTCATTGTCTTAAAGATAGATTTTTAAAATGCAGCTTTGTTGAGATATAATTCACATACTACAGAGTTTGCCCTTTTAAAGTGTACAATTCTGTTGTCTTGAATATGTATTCACAGAGTTGTGCAACCATCGCTACTACCTAATTCCAGAATACTGCCCTCTCCCCCAAAAGAAACCTTGTACCCATTAGCACTCATTCCTTGTTCCCCTTTCCTTCGAATCCCTGACAGCCACTAACCCACTCCTGTCTCTTTGGATTTGTCCATTCTGCACATTTCATAGAAATGAAATCATACAACATGTGACCTTTGTGTCTGGCTTCTTTCACTTAGTGTCATGTTTTCAAGGTTCATCCAAGTTGTAGCATGAATCAGTACTTCATTCCTTTTTATGGCTGAATAATATTTTACTATGTAGATTTATGACATTTTGATTATCCAGTCATCGACTGGTAGACATTTTTCTTGTCTGCCCTTTTGGCTGTTGTGACTCATGCTGCTATGAATATTTGTGTACAGATTTTTGTGTGGACATACGTTTTCATCTCTTTTGCGTCTATTCCTAGGAGTGGAATTTCTGGGTTGTGTGGTATTTACGGATAACCTCCTTAGCCCGAGGCCAGGGCCCTGCCCATTCTGGGCCCTGCACCCAGGCCCCTGCCATGCCCTGGCCCAGACCTCACTCTTCTCTCTTGCCAGAGTTGATAACTGCAGCTCTCCAAACACACCGCACCCTGACGCTTCCTGCCTTTTCACATGCCATCTATCCCCTTGGTGTGGCCTGCTTTTCTCTAACCTCCGCAGCTGGGTAACTCCTTCCAGGTTCAGGTCAGGCGTCACCATCAACTGGGGATTCTGCAATGAGCAAAGCAAATCCTTGCTGTCACGGAGTTCGTGTCAGAACGAGGGAACTAGGCAAAAAGGAATATAATGATGTATGCACATGCATACATGTAGGTAGCTAGTCCTTTACCCCAAATTTAGGCTTCCCTTCCCGCAGTGTGGCATTGTTGCCAGGAATAAGGATTACACCTTCCTGCCTTCCTTGTATCCAGGAGTGGCCATATGGTTAATTCTTGCCTGTGGAATGTGAGTAAAAGTGACGTGTGCTGCTCTGGGAGAGGGATTTGAAGGTGTGGGTGGGTTTTCTCCACATTCTCTCTTTCCCTCTGCTGTTCGGTGCAGGAAACTTTGAGGCCATAACGGATGGCAGGTCCACAAGATGGAGGGAGCGCAGATGCCTGAATCACCGTATGGAAGGAAGCCACATGCTGCCCAGGAACGCTGCGCTGGGCTGATATTGGACTGAAAAACAAATATCTGTTGTCTTAGGCCACTGAAATGGCCTCACTTTTCTTACATGAAGCATAAGGATTTCCTGCGTTACCCCCTTACTCCCAGTCACACAAGTGCTCTTTCTCTGGACCCACCCTCCTTAAACATAATAGCACAAGGGGTTATAAATGCCCAGCAGTTTGTTTATCACAGCAAGAACTCAAAAAAAGCAGGTTTTCTATCTTTCTGCCTTTTAAATACTCATGCCATCTGCTGCAGTGTAAATATCTTTATCAAATTGAATCAAGAGTCCTAGGAAATATATTGAATTTACCCAAACAAGACTGGGTTTATTTTGAGTGTTGTGAGGACAACTGGTATCTTCACCAGCTGTATGAACAAGTTTGCCTATCCACCTGGCAAGGCAGAGGGCAGAGCTGGCTGGTGCCACGTGGCAGCCTCTAACAGATACCGGCAGGTGTTCCTGGCGTATTTCAGGGTGATCGTTGTTTCACATTTACACTCACTGGCCACAGACACCTGTGTTTTTGCATGTTATTGTTCAGACCACAAAAAACTCGGTTGTAACGTTTGTGTACCCGGGAGTGGTTAGCTCCAAACTGGCCCAAACACTTTCCTTTTACCTCTGAGGTGGGGACCAGTCTTTCAAGTGTTTCAAATATCGTGGACATGAAATTCATGACACAGAGTTCCTGTTCCTCAGAGGTAACAAAAATTTGGTGTCTTCCCACTGGAGGTTTACAGTTTCCATATCCAGTTATTATAGCTGCACTTTATTGAGCATTTACTATGTGGCAGTCACTGGACTAGACATTTCATATTTTAACTGACAATATCTTCATAATAGTCCTGTGAGGAAGCTACTGTTATTGTCCCCATCTTTCCCTGAAGGGTAAAGCGATTTGCCTGATGTCACATGATAGGTAAATGGAGGTGACAGGTCTGCCTGACCCCAAAGCCCAGCGCTCTTAACCAGTATGTTTCCTAAGAGAAGGTGGAACTCCTGACTTTTGTGGGTGACACAAGTACAATGTAGGGATGCAAGTCATTCCTAGGGTGCATCTCTGGGCCCCAAGCTGTGTGGTTGGACTGGTTTAAGGCCTTTGTTGAAGATTCAGGTCAGCTTGGGAAACGGGCTTGAAAGGAAGGAGAAAGAGAAGGAGAGGGAGAGGGAGAGTCAGAGAGGAAGAGGGATGGAGAGGCAGAGGGGGAGGGGCACATGTTGGGGCTGCATTAAGCATATTCTAACGCCCTTAACACATGCTCATTTTTGTGTTTCAGATGAATGGTGCGCCCCTTAGTGATGACAGATTTCCAAATCTCCCATTTAGAAGGCACCTAATAGCACATAGCTCAGCTTCAGCCTCCCTGTCTCCAGGAAAGATTGGAGACATGACCTGTCGCCTCATCACTAAGATGGGGCTTTGGGGGGCGGGGCAGGCCTGGGGCTTTGGGCTGGCTTAGAGGGCTGGGAGAGTCTTTGGCCTCTGGTATTCCCACGATAGAGAAAAGCCAAGGTTTCTATTTCTTCCCTAGGATGTCATCCATTAACCCACTGACCATCTAGGCTGGGTCTCTGGCTCCAGTTTGTCTTTCGGGGGAGGTGGGTATGAGAAATGCTGCATTACTAAATATTGGGGCTTTGGGAGTTGGGTTTTTGTTTTGTTTTGTTTGTTTGTTTAGTTTTTGTATTTTTGTTTGTTTCTTTTGGCGTGTTAGGTTTCAGCAGAGGTGTTGAGAAAGTAACTAGGATAGGAGCTGTCCATGATTAAATTTTGATTGAGAAATTAACCCTTTGTAAATTAGATTTCCACCTTCCATGTTTGTGTTTTCTTTGTTTTTCCTTCTTTACTGGTTGTGGTAGATTGATTTATTGGCTCAGATTCTTCACTCCTCCCTGTAGTCATGACCTTTTCCATGTGATTCTGCAGTTCCTTCCACTAGAAACAGAGTTTATTTGTTCTTGACTTTGAGTTTGACATTTGTCCTGTTTTGGTGAATGGGTTGGGCTGTTAACAGTCATACAAGCAGGGACATGATCTGTACTTGCATGGTTAGGCTTATTTTTTCCATGAATTTGCCATCATCATGAGGACGTGCCAGGCAAGCCCACTGGTCTAAGGAGGATAAGATGCAAATGGAGCAGATCTGTTCCCAACTTGCAGCTTAGATCTGGCCAGCCAAGCTCAGTCTGTATCAGATCAGCTCCAGCCAATACACAAATACATGCTCATTATTGTGTGCCACTGACATTCTATGGTTGTTTGTTATGTGGTGATAGCTGACTGATACATTAGTAGAAGTTTCTTTTCATGCACTCCAATGTTTTCTCTGCTGAATTTATAAGTAACATAATTTTACAAACCTTGGTTAGGATATCTGCTGCAGTCTAGATGTTCCCAAGTCCAGAAGTCCATCTCCAAATTCTGGGGAGGGCTGGGGCAGGTCTAGAAAGGAAGGAGTTAGGAGATGCTAATCATTCTAGAATAAGAATCTGTTAGTATAATTACTCCATTTTGACTTTAGGTTAAAGCTTTAAAGTGTTCAACTCTGATGAGGTAAAACTGTTTGGGAGGGAATTTTTAGATGTGCCTGGAATTTGCACAATCTGAAATGTGAGACTGTAGAGACTCCATGTAAACCACAGGACTAGGAAGACCCCCCCCCCCCCCCAACCCCTGGCTTTCAAATCCAACCTCCTGCTTTCAGGAAGATCCATGTTTTTAAACAAAGTATTTTTGTTCTGATTATGACAGCAATACATACCCATTTTGGAAAATACAGAAAGCAATAATGAAGAAAATTAAAATAATCTATAATCCTACTACCCAAAGATAATTACAATCCACATTTTGGAATTTTCCTTGTGACTTCTAAAAGTGCATTTCATTCTGCTTATTTTTAGTGCATAACTTTAAATGGCATCTAATATGTTGATGACTCTAAGATTGATATCTCCAGCCTGAGCCTCTCCCTGAACTCCAGACTCATGTACCTAATTGCCTGCTTGGCTTGGCCAATTGTCTACCTAACATGATTTGCAAGTTAGTGTGTCCAAACAATTTTCTGATTCTACACTCATCCCTCGGAGGTGAAACTAATACACCTCCTAGTGGGTTGGGCTGGACCCTTCCGGGTCTGGCAGGCTAGAACCCTGTGGTCATTCATTGGTAAGGCTGAGTTGGGTGGGACAGTGTGTAGCCTTAAGTTAAGGGCAGGCTCTTTGGTTCTTAGACAATGGTGAGATGAAAAGAGAGATGGACCCTTTCAGAGGAATTCCTCACGCTCACTTTGCCACACCCAGCATGTGTTGATGCCAGCCAGATGGTAAACAACAGTTTGAGGGGGCCTTGCACTGTGATGGATGCCCACTGGTTCCTTGCTCAGTGGTCCTCCTCGTCTATGTTCTGCTGAGAAAGCTGGGAAACTCACTGATGAGAAGGTGAGAGAGGAGACGAGCCCCTTGAAGAGCAATGTGAGAACACCAAGGAGTCAGAACTTGTCTGAATCAAAGGTAGTCTTTAAAGGTTAAGTGCCTTTTTAATGGAAATCAGTGTATATTTTAAAAAGTGATATATGCGGGGTGGCCGGTTGGCTCAGTTGGTTAGAGTGCAATGCTCATAACACCCAGGTCACTGGTTCGAATCCCACATGGACCGGTGAGCTGCATCTTCCACAACTAGATTGAAAACAACGACTTGACTTGAAAAACATATTGTTCCTCAATATTCACCAATAAAAAATTAAAAGAAAAAGAAAAGTGATATATGCACATTTTTAAAAAAAATCTAGTAATACAAAAGGAATCTAGTGAGAACAAGTCTCTCCCTAGCTGGGGTTCTCCAAGACTCCAGCCTCCTTCTGTTTCAGGCTCTTTTGAATACATTATCTCATTTTGTCTGTAGTTAAAAAAAATTTTAGCAGAGTATTTTTAAACTAAATGTCAATTTTATTTTAATTAAATATTAAATAAATAAATGTTAATTCATGAAACAATGTTGAATAATAAAAATGTTCTTTCTTGATATACATTAAAACATGATAAAGATCTTAAAAATAACACTGACAAAAGGCTGAAATAAAAATAGAAATGAACAGAAAAGCAGCAAAATGCTAACAGTCGATGATGGGGCTAGAGGAGATTTTTAAAATATTTTTTTATACCTTGTTATTTTTTTTCTAAAAATTCTACCATAACTATGTATTGTTGTTATATCATTAAAAATCACTCTTTTTAAAGAAGATGTATTGAGGTATATTGACATACAGTAAACTGCACATATTTCTGTGTGTAATTTGGTAAGATTTGGCATCTCTATGAACCGGTCGCTTGGGTCTGGGAAATACAGTTAAGGTCAGAAAGGGGCCTCAGGGTGGGGCTGGAAAAGCAGCCAGAACAACCTGACCCAGAGGACCCGAAAATCAGGTTGGAGCCGGGCTTCCCATATAGATGGTGGGACCAGCTCTACCAGTGGCTTAAGTAAGAAAGCTACCTTGGTAAAGAATTTGGGGAAATGCCTCAGAACATAGCCACTCCTTGGAGAGTTATAAATCCTTGATCCTATTAGTGACTTTGAGAGTCCTGTAGTTCAGAAATCTCCGTTCCCCTCACCATTTCCTAGTACTTACTAACTTCCCTAGGAACTGTATATGCCAGAAACTTTTCAATTTTAAAACTCTAATTTCCTCCTTCCTCTGGTGAGCATTGGTCTTGGGGTGGGGGCTGGGGCCGGGGCAGGATACGGAAGTGGCCCAGCTAGGTGAACAGGAGGGAATAAGGAGTGGGAACCCCACAGGGCCCGACACTGTTTCCTTTTCCTTTTAAAATAAATAAATAAATAAATAAACCTGTAATTTTGGAATAATTGTAGATTTACAGGACTGTTGCAAAGATAGTCCAGGCAGTTCCCATTATCCAGCTTCCCCTAATGTTAAAGAAATCTGTCTTTATGTACATGAAACGCACCTAACCAAGAACCTCTGTTGAAGCTAAGAAACTGAACACTGGGACAATACATTTCACTATCTACGGACTTTATTCGGGTTGCACCGGTTTCTCCACTGTCCTCTTTCCTTTCTAGGGCACCACATTGCATTTAGCTCGTTTTCCTTTGTCCTGCCTTATCCCTCTCACCCCGACTTCATTTGTTTGTTTGTTTTCTGTGCACCCCCTCCTCTCCCACCTCTATAATGGCACAGGAAGGGTAAGGGAGGTGAGGGGGACAGGAGGTGAGTGCAAGAGTCCTCTGTACTGGGGACAAGACACCATGATGCTTTTTGTAAGGTGAGCAGTAGTCGCAGGGAAGAAAAGCCCACAGTTTGGGCAGAGGAGGCTGTAGCCCGGCTGGCAGACAGAGCAACTGGGGTGATGGTAGTGGTGGTGGGTAACAGGACAAGCCAAGGGAGAAACCCATGGAGTTTGAGGAGCTGCTTTCTAAGGAAAGCAGCCCCAGTCGATCCTCATTTCAGTTGCAGCTGCAGGTAGAAAATGCTAGTGAGCTAGCAGGACGCAGCGCTGTCACCTGAGGCTCGGATGGTTCCTTCAGGCTCCACTCTGTCGGTCAACGCGATTGGCCAAGTGAGGCAGAGCTCAGTGCCAAGGTGGCTTGGCAGGACAGCTGCTCAGAGGGTGCACTTCAAGGTGACTGAACCCAGCCAACCAACCCTCTTTCTCCTTAAATGACGGAGAAATCTAGGTAAACAGAGACAGCAGGCCATGTAAGCTCTGAAGCTGTGTGGAGAGACTTGTGGGTCTCCATGAAGCCCCCCATACACCAGTGAAGCAGACATGCCTGGATGCCCACACAACATGGATTCTCCCCCTTCTCTCTTGCTAACACAACCCCTCCACCCTCTGTCCAACAGTCAAATGTTTCGGGGAGGCTGAAAATACTTTTGGGGGTAGGTCCTGATTGGTCTAAACTCATCAAAGTGCTCCCATCCTGCTCGCTGGGGATTGGTTTGGGCATGGACATGTGGGACAATACTGGCCAATGAGGTAGATGTGAGGGAAAGTCCTTGGGCGTAGGGGGTGTAGATGGGTGTTCTGAGAAAGAGTTCCTCTCCTGAATATTGGCAATGCTGTGCCTGGATGTGACATCTGGAACTTTGTAACTGAGAGAGCAGTGAGGCTAGAAGAATGGAGATGGGGAGAACCAAGGTCCTCGGTAACATAACTAAGTTATCAAACCCACCCAGCTTGGTTGGAGCCACCTGCCTTTGGTGTTAGCCAGGTGGACTGGGTTTTGCTATTATTTGCTGTCACTGAGTCACCCAGTGCCAGGAGACCTGTGACCTGGGGGGACGGCCCCGGAGGAGACAGTCCACTCCCAGCTTTCCCTTTGGGTCCTGTGAATCCTTATCCTAGCTCTCTGCATTACTTTCTATTGCTGCTATAATAATTTACTAAAAACTTAGTGGCTTGTACCAACACAAATATATTTTATTGGCTTTCTGGAGGTCAGAAGTTTAAAATCAAAGTGTTGGCAGGATTGCATTCTTTCCAGAGGCTTCTAGAGAATCCGCCTCCCTGTACTCTTTCACTGGTGGTCCCTTCTTCTCATCACTCCAACCTCTGCTTTCCTTGTCACATCTGCTGTTCATTCCAACCCTCCTGCCTCCCTCTTATAAGGACCCTCGTTCTTACTGGACCCACCCAGATAACCCAGGTTAACTTCCCTTACGTTTGCAAAGTCGCTTTGCCGTGTAAGGTATTCACAGATTTTGGGGATTAGGATTTGGACATCTTTGGGAGGGTGTTACTCAGCCCAACACCCTCCCCCACCAAAGGTGATCTGTGTGTCCCCTCCAGGCTCCCTGGAGACTGGTGGTTCCCGTGCTGTCCCATGCATTACTTGCATGGACCCCAACCTGACATGGCTTACTTGGCATTTCCTACCACCAACTATGGAGACAACTTGGATCTAGTGTCTGCTCCTGGTGGGAGAGGAGAGTCTGGGGTCAGAGAGAGACCTGGATTGTGGATACATAACGAACTTCAGCTACTTCCCAGGGAGAGAAATGGGGGCCTTGTGTTTCTTAGGAGCAGGGAAGCTGAAAAAGATGTTAGAGGCCAAACAGATGACTTCAATGAGGTTCAGATTTCCCTTCAAACTCCCTGCTTTTGAGGACCCTTGTCGGCGTCAGAGCTCCAGAAACTGAGGAGATCAGGGTGTGTGGCCGTCTCTCGGGCAGTATGAGCATCAGAGCTGGACTCCAAAAGCAATAGGCTACTGATCTGTTCCTCATCCATGCTGGACACTTGGCTAGGTTTGCAGTGGGGCGAATCCAGAAGAATTGCAGGGTCAGCTTTAGGGAGATTTCCAGCCATTTTTCTCCTGTGTGCCACATGCTGGGCTTCAGGCTGGGCCAAGGTGCCCATGTGTGAAATCCAAGTGTATTCTCCATGGCACACCCCAGAACATGTCTCTGCTTGACCTTCTGCCTTCGGCCTGTACAACAGGTCTGAAGCAAGCTCACCTTGACTATAAAATGAGAGGCTGGGAACGGTCTCAAAACCCTACAGCTTTCAAATGCCATGGCGCGTGGACATGGAAGAAAAGATTTTGGAGTCAGAAACAATGAGGCCAGAGCATTCCAGGGCCTCTCATCCTTATCCTCAAACCCAGGAAAAGATGGGGAAGGATGGGCTAAGCTAGCCTTGGTTGACCATCTTCCACAGCCTGGCCTGAGTTGTGTTTTTCTGGCCTCATGGGTGACTCCACCATGTTTCTACTCCCTCATCCCTACCCTCTGTCTGGTCTCCTTTAGAGCAGCCCCATGGGTGAGAAGATGACAACTTTGGAGTAGGCAAGTCCCAACAGGTGAAACAGGTCAGTGACCTAGGAGATGATAAACAGAGTGACACAAATCTTATCTGGATAATAATCCACCTCTTAGAGGGCAAAGCTACAACATCCTTTTGTTGGTCTAGGTTCTAGTGACCATAACTTCACCTTGGTGAATCCCCGGAGAACTAGGCATTTCCAAAAAATACATGGTTTAATGGCTAAAAGAGGAAGAGTGGAAGGGAGGAAACAGGAGCCTTTATCCACCAAAGGATGATGCCATCAACGGCTGATGTGAATGAGTCACCAGAAGTGGCATCAGCAGCCCTGAGTTGGCATAGTTCTGCCACATTGTAAGTCCCTCTTGCTCTCTCTAGGCCTCCCTTTTCCCAGCTGGATTACGAAATCTATGCCCTTCCTCACCCCAAGGGAAGTTTAGTACATCAGTGGGGTAAGGCATGGAGAAAAGGGCTCCTTGGAAGAGAGAAGGTTGACCTGGGGACTCTGATGCTCATGGGAGTGGAGCAAGCACAGAGACTTGCCTCCAAGCTCCAAAGGCAGCGTGCTCTCTGTCTGAGGCAACACATATAATTAGTGTGGGGAGGCTTCTGGGGTGGCGTCAGGCTTTCAGACACAGTTATACATGAAGGAAAAGACCCACAACATGGAGACTCAGTGGATGCAGGAGGTGGCTGTAATGCTGGGTTTTGGCATTTGTCTGTCATGGTTAGAAATCCATCCAGCTTGTCTGTTCAGACACTTGGTGTTCTGTGCTGAGGGTGGCTGGGAAGGCCACTGAGGATTCCCTACATCTATAGGGTCTGATTCATCCTGCATCAGCCCAGGGTGATGACAGATGGGGTGTGATTTCAGGCAGAGGACAGCAAACCAGTGTTAGTAAGAGACAAACCTACCAGATGCTTCTGGAAGAGTTTCACCCTTGTGCTTTTCCTTATCTACTTTCCCACACTCAGCCCCTAAGTAGCTAGAAAACCACAGGCTCTAAGGAGTCCCTGGAGAAGGGGGTTGGTGGTGAGTGAGAGCTGGTTTTTCACAGAGCCAAGATAAAGTGGGGAGCAGGCACACACGTCCGGATACACTGGGCCATTTCACTCATGACAGCTAGCAAGGTGGTCAGTGTCTTGAGATGTGAAAAGGAGAGATGGAGGTCTCAGGTCTCAAGGCTGTGCGATATTCTCAGAGTGTGACCACTGAGAGGTCATTCTGTCCACAGTGGCTGTTGGACAAAGACACTGGATACTTGATATATCCTCGAAAAGCAAAATTTGGGGTAAGATGGCATAAATGAATCTCCTCTTTAGCCAAGAAAATGCAAGATCCTCTTTTCAGTGAGTTCATTGTTGCAAGCAAAAGCAACTGACTATGGCTGATGAAGCAGAGAGAGAATTATTGACAAAACATTGGGCAGCTCACAGCATCTCCAGGAGTACTGGGGTACCTGATTTGGAAGCTGCACAGCTAGTTAGAGCACCCCAACTCCTGCCATAGGACCCACATTATGAGGACACATTTGCTCTGTCTCAGGACCCACTGCTGACACCTCAACACTGGGCACTGGGTGCTGGCTAGAAACACAGCCCTTGATGCTGTCTGGAAAGTGGACGTCCTGCCATCACGATCACCACTGCCAAGGACACAATTCTGAGCTCTCCCAGCTTCTTCTTGTCAGAGACAGAGCCCAGGCCACTTACCTCACCTACCTGCCAGGGGGCTGGAGAAGCCAGGACCCAGAGATTTGGTTTCTATGGTGAGAGGTGGGCTCTGCTTCACAAGGTGGGGAATGGGCCACAAGCATAGAAGAAGATACTGGTCTTTGGTGACCAAATGGATGACTATTGTCCCCTATAAGGCATGAAGCGATAGGAATTGACTACAAGGGCTTCTGATGCTGCCCTCCTGGAAACAGCCTCCTTTTGATGCTGACGTACTAGCTCTCTCTCCACTGGATGTGGGGAAATGATGGCGATTCTCTCAGACACTTCCCACTTAAGGGCAGTCATCTGTGCCTGAATATCAGACATTCTACATGAAAATGCTAAGCAAGAAATAGCTCCTGTTATTTTCAATGGAAAAAACTGTAATGCACACACCTGCCAATCGACTTCCTAAATGTAATTAAACATGGTAAAACATATACATATAAGTAAAAAAGTACCACATTTGGAAGTAAAATGCTTAAAGCATAACTTAAAGCACCATAATCAATATGGATGGTTGTTGATGGTCGCTTTGTATGAGGTGATGCTGTGACACCTTTCAGTGCCGGTGACACAGAAATGCTCAGCCCCTTTTCTCAAGTTCTATGAATTCTAAGTGTGATGTTTCCCAAGACTTGATTGACACATTGTTTTGTTAAACATGGAGTGTGTTGTGTTTCATGGATGTAAATATAAATTTACCCTCGATAAATGATGGTCAAAAGACATGACTTGGAGAGATACATGTGTTCTCTGAGGTTTGGGTATTAAAAACCAAGAGGCATCCCGCACGGGGGACGTTAACTGGGCAGACGTTTCGTGAGGAATGTCTCTACGTGAGGACGACCTCATGGCTGCCAAGGGCTTTCCATATATCGGTGCAAATGTTTACAATAACCTTAATTTCACTTTACAAGGTGAAATATTAAGGATTTCTCAGGGCCCCAGTGGGGCTGGGACTGAAACCCAGGTCTGTTTAGCTCCATGATCTTTCCATACTCCAATCCTGTTGTTTCCTCTTAGCATAGCTGAGAATAGCTGAAATATTCAAGAGGAATTTTACTAAAGTAAGGGAAACAGACAAAAAAAAAAATTGAATATTAGTCAAGTATATGAGGCACAGGATTTTTTTCCAGGACTTTATTGGGGAACAGTGTGTACTTACAGGACTTTTTTCCAAGTGAAGTTATTGTCCTTTCAGTCTTAGTTGTGGAGGGCGCAGCTCAGCTCCAGGTCCAGTTGCCGTTGCTAGTTGCAGGGGGCGCAGCCCACCATCCCTTGCGGGAGTCGAACTGGCAAACTTGTGGTTGAGAGCCCACTGGCCCATGTGGGAATCGAACCGGCAGCCTTCGGAGTTAGGAGCATGGAGCTCTAACCGCCTGAGCCACCAAGCTGGCCCGAGGCATAGGTTTTTTAAACCCTAAATTTCTATTGCTTACTACTCATCATGTTCCATTTCATATTCTGTCTAGATGGTGGGGTGAAGAAAATGGTTAGCTTCGAAAGTAAACAAATTTGAATCCCAACTATGTTGCTGATTAGCTATGTGGCCTTGGTCTCTTTACCCCTCTGGGCCTCAGCTTTCTCATCTTTAACATAAGGATGATAATATTTTCCTCACAAGACTGTAGGGGAGGATTTAATGATGCAGTGGATGCAAAATATCGTAGATTTCTGATTCAAAATGGTGGCTGAGGACACTTGTTGACCTATCTTTCCACCCCAAACCCCATAGAAATTACCGAAAAGCTGTTAAAAATAGTAAATTCATAACTGCTCAAAGAGATGGTACTATTATCAGACCAAAAACTTGAGGAAGTTGCTGGAAGATAACATGATATTGGAGTAGTGTAGAAATTGGATTGTTTCTCTTTCCTTTCACAGCCACATTTCCTGAGAGTTGCCTGTGTTCACTGCTTCTACTTCTTTGCCTTCTGTTAACTCTGGAAATCTCTATGATCTGGCTTCTTTCACTATGAGTCCATTGAAACTGTTCTTGGTAATGTCCCCCATGATCTCCATCTTGCTAAATCCAGTGGTCAAATCTCTGTCCACATCTTAGGCAACCTCTTAGCAACTTTTGTCAGTTAGTCACTCCTTCTTGAAACACTGTCCTCTCTTGGTTTCCATGACACATCGCCACTCTGTTTTCTCTCCAACCACCTCCTCCTCTGTCTTCTTGGCTGGTTCTTTTTTCTCTGCTTGATCACTGACCATTGTTGTTTGCTGGACGTGGTCCTGGTCCTGGTCCCTTCCCTTCATCTTTGACCGTCTCCTCCATCAGCTCATCCATTCTCATGACTTTAAACACCATCTATGTCCTGATGGCTCCTACGTGTCTACCTTTCGTCCAGTTTGCTCCTTGGAACTCCAGACTTGTATACTCAATTGCATTAATCCCCCACTCCACCTTAGTCTTTCCCATCCTAGGAAATCTCACTGCCATCCACCTGCTGCTCAAGCTGGAAACCTAGATGCCATCCTCAATTCCTCTCATTCCCTCGGCCTTATACCTAATTCATAAGCAAGTTCTGTTAGGTCTGCCACCAAAAACACATCATGAGCCCTCGCTCCTCTCTCCATTTCTACCCGCACAGCTGGCCTGCATCCAGCCAACCTCATCCCTCACCTGGACCACGGCTTCACCTTCCTCCTTGCTCCTGCTCTATCCTCCCCCTCTGATGCCCCCTCCGCCAACTCCTTTACACACAGCAGCCAGTGTGATTAAAACAAAACAAAACAATAATCAGATCATATATTGCCCTTGATTAAAATCCTCCGGTGGCTTCCCATTGCATTTAGAGTAAACTAAACTCTTTGGCGCAGCCTCCAGGACTCAGGATGATCTGACCCCACCTGCTTCTCTAACTATATCTCTACCACTCTTGCCTGGCTCATTTTTCTCCGGCCATATCACCTGAGGCTGCAGGACTTAATTCCTTAAATACCAAGCTCTAGCCAGGCTCAGGGCACTTGTCCAGGCTCCTTCAGCTTGCTGAAAAAATTCTCACCCTTCCCTCCCTTTCCCACCTTCTCCTCTCCTTTCCCTGCTTTTATGTGCTGGTGCCTTCCTATTCTCCGGTGTCAGCTCTCATGCCACCTCTTCAGAGCACTTTTCCTGATCACTCCTAACTGACTTCCAGAAAGGTCATGATCTTCTTGGGAAGGGCTCCAGTGGTGGGGCTCTAGGGAGAAGTAGAAAAGAGCCCCAGGTACCTTTAGATCTCCAGAAGGAGCAACAGAAAGGAGTAACCATTCCACGCCAGGCGGAGTGGAAGTTTTGAAGTAAGAGAGTCCCGAGCCTGGCTCCCAGGGAAAAGGAGCAGAATGCTGCCTCCGCTCTCAGCTGCTAGGAGCAGGGAGATCCCCAGGCCCAGTAGCTAAGCTGCCGCACTCCCCAATTGTTCACATCTCACCCTTCTACTGCGCAGTTTTGAGAAGCAAGAACCTCCATTTGCTGCCAATTACAACTGTCAGCCTAGACCCTCAGACATTGTAGAAACAAAACCAAGAATCACCCAGTATTTGAGGGGAAAAAATGGCAGTATGAAAGTAAACCGCACTCCCCCAAATAGGAGAACTAACTGCTGAGGAAATAGAGTTAATATCTAAAACAGAAAACACAAACAAACACACAAACACCCAACTTTGACATGAATATAAGAAACTAGTGAATCGCTGGGACAGAAGAATACTTTGAACTAAATATAATTAATATTCTCAGATTTAGGAAGTTAGTGCACGATGGAAACTCAAAAGATTGCTTGAAGGGAGAAACAAATTGCTTGTAGAATTTGCTGGAATTTAATTTTGCTAGAAAAAAAACCCTCAAGCAGTGAGCTAAGAGCTGGAGATTGAATCGGTGAGCTAGAGGTGTGGTTTTCAAATTTTGCTGCATATCAGGGTCACCAGGGGGAGATTTTTAAACTCCCAGTGCTCAGGTTGCATGCCATATTAATTAAATCAGATTTTCTGGGGGTGGGTCCAGGCATCAGCAGCTTTTAAAGCTCTCCAGCTGTAAAGCTCTCTGCATGTTGACTCCAATATGCAGACAAGTCTGAGAACTACTGAGGTAGAAGTTTGATTTAAAGAGGTTTTCTCAGAAGGAACTGCAAAAGGAAACAGAAATATGAAAAATGTGGTTAAGGGGCCTATTGATAGATTCAAAACTTTCTACATCTGTAGGATATCCAATGGGAGACTAGAAAGGAGGAAATGAAGAAATAACAGATAACATGTTCACGGATGGAAAGACATACATAATCTGTAACTTCAACAAAAGATATCCTGACTCTAACAGAATTTTTCATGCTTTTGTAAAACAGACCCTAAACTTCCTTTGGAAAAGTAAATGCATAAGAATATTCAAAGTCAAAGGGAGGCTAATTCAAAGTTCCAGGGCTTAGATGGCAACGTGAAGAGATTCTGTCACCTCTCTTCTCAACACGAGCCCCCAAACAACAAAGAGAACAAAAAACAGAAATGTAAACTCCATCTTTGATTAAACTGAGAAAATCTGAGACCCACCCCTGTAACTGAGGAAGGGCTGCCCAGTGAAGGGAAGATCAATGCTGAAAGGAAGAGAGGACTGGTTAAATAAATTATGCAATTTCCATATTACGGAACGTGAAAAAGAAGGCAGCATGATACGTACTGATAGGCAGGGTCTACAGGTTACATATTGAGTAACAGGCGTAACTATATGCTGATCGATGTCTGGGATATTTCTGGAAAAACAGAAGAGGTTGCTTCTGGAAAGGAGAACTGGATGGCTGGGGAACAGCAGTGAGAGAAAGTACACTTGGATACAAGCATCCGTCATGACAGCGTCACACAGAACACTTTCACTCTAAACCTTTGTGTGCAGGTTTTTGTGTGGACATTAACTGTTCACGTTGTTTGGGTAAATACCAAGGAGCGCTGCTCTAAACATCATCTGTGCTCCCTATATGCATTCTCGCATCCCCAGTTCCTGGCAACCACTGATCAAACTGTCTTCATAGTCTTGCCTCTTCCAGAATGTCATACAATTGGAATCATACAAAAATGTAGTCTTTTCAGATGGGCTTCTTTCGCGTAGTAATGTGCATTCAAGGTTTCTCCATGTCATTTCATGGTTTGATAGATCATTTCTTTTTAGTGTTGAATAGTAGACCATTGTCTGGATGGACCACAGATTATCCATCACTTACTGAAGGACATCTTGGTTGCTTCCAAATGTTGGCAATTATAAATAAATTGCTATAAACATATATAAACCTGCTATAAACCTTTGTGTGCAGGTTTTTGTGTGGACTGTTCACGTTGTTTGGGTAAATACCAAGGAGCGCAATTGCTGGGTCTTATGGTAAGAGAATATGTAGTTTTAAAAGAAACCGCTGATCTGTCTTCCAAAGTAGCACTACCATGGTGCGTTCCCACCAACAATGAATCAGAGTTCCTGCTGTCCCCCATCCTCACAGCATGTGCATGTGGCGTAGTCAGTGTTCTGGATGATGGTGTTATAATAGTTGCGTAGTGGTTTCATTGTTGTTTTAATTGTATTTCCCAGATGACATAGGTCAGGAGGCATCTTTCCGTATGCTTTTTTGCCACCTGTATCTCTTCTTTGATGACGTGTCTGTTAAGCTCTTTGACCTGTTTTTTTAATTGGGCTGCTTGTTTTCTTATTGTTGAATTTGAAGAGTTCTTTGTATGTTTGGAAGAACAGTCCTTCATCAGATGTGCCTTTTGCCCGTGCATTGTCCTAGTCTGTGGCATGTCTTCTCATTCTCTTGACATTGCCTTTCACAGAGCAGACATGTTTAATTTTAATGAAGTCCAGCTTATCAGTTCTTTCTTACGTGGCTTGTGCCTTTGCTGTTGGAGCTAAGATGTCATTGCCAAAGCCAAAGTCATCTAGGTTTTCTCCTGTTATCTTCCAGGAGTTTTACAGTTTTGCATTTTACGTTTAGGTCTGTGATCTTTTTTAAGTTAATTTTTTTGTGTGAAGGGTGTATGGACTATGTCTAGATTCACTTTTTTTTACATATGGATGTCCAGTTGTTCCAGCACCATTTGTTGAAAAGACTGTCTTTACTCCATCGTGTTGCTTTTGCTCCTTTGTCAATGGTCAGTTGACTATATTTATGTGGCTCTGTTTCTGGGCTTTCTATTTTGTTCCATTGATCTATGTGTGTGTTGGGTCAGCTTTTCATTACCACTATACACCAGTATTTCTAAACAATGTCCATGACAAAGTACCCCTTCCCCCAAACATTGTTTATTAGTCTAAGGTCTAAACAATCGCTGCTGTTTGTGTTACCTTATAATGATATATATCTAAGCTTCTAGTGTGTACATTTTAATTTTTTAATGGACATTGCATGCTACATGGAAGTTAACCTGGAACCAACTCCTCATGTGAGACAGGCACCCAGGAGAGTGTTACATGATTTGTTTCAAGTCAGTTTGCAAGGGTGACAATTCCGGATTGGTGGAGCTTGCTTCAGGTACAGTCTGTGCTTCCAGTTCCCAGGGGTACTGCATCTTCCTGCATTGAAACTGTAGATTGGAAACACACGACAGCACAATGAACTTGACTAGCTTCAGTTCTGTCTGTCTAGGTGTGAGTCATTTCCCTGGAGCTTGTGGAATTCACTTTTTTAGAAGGGTTTCTTCATGTGTGTCCCCACTTTAAAAAAATGCATGCGTGTAATTAAAAAGTGTTCATTCATAACTTAAAATTTTAGTGTTATCATATTTATTTTACTTTTTATTAACGAATTCTCAATGGCAAAATTTCGTATACGAAGTTTAATCCTGTCTGCTGTATTTTTATGGCCATAATTTTTTCATTTCACTGTTATTAATGAAAATAATTTCATTGTGTGGGGGGATGTTAAAAATGATCTGCTGCAGGATCCAAAATAATAGGTTTGCCTCTGATGGCATTTCCTCTTTTCACCACGGGGCCTCGTCACCCTCAATCTGAAGGGCAGGTGGCCAGCGTGGTTCTGAAGGCCAGGGGCGGCTGGCCAGGCCGGCTTGCTTCTCATCATTCAGCCTTCCAACCTGCACGGCTCAATTCTCCTGAGGTCACCTTGCGCGATGGCTCCTGATTGTCTTGGTTGTGCTCATCTGGACTTGGTGACAATCTAGTGAACGAGCAGGCACGCCTGTCTTAGATACCGTCCTGCCTGCCCCAGCTTGCCGTTTGCTTTTGCTGCTGTGGGGCTGGGTGGGGCAGGCTCCCCTCCCATGGCCTGGGGGCCTGAGGTGTGGTGTGGCCTCTCTACAGTGACCAGCTGGGACAGGGTTTATGCAGCTGCTGTCAGCCTCACCAGATGCTTCACTGCTTGGGCCACGCAGTGTGGATGTGTTGGCCGTGTTCCCTGAGGATCGCAGGGGCCAAGTGCACAGAGAGCAACAATCCTGAAAGGGCATTTGACACCATCTGGAGTAACTGAGTCAGCCTCATAAAAGCTCCAATGCCACGACCGGAAGGGCAAGACGGAGGGAGGGTTTAGGTCAGGTGCCTCAATTTAGTGTTTGTTGAATTTTGAGTTCCATTAGTGACTGCAGCTGGGTCAGCCCAAGGTCATGATGCCTTCCAAAGCTTCGTGTCACCTGGAAGAGACTCAGAGGATGCCCACTACGGGGAAAGAACCGATACAAAGACGCTCAGAGTCAAGGGGAAGGACATTGCTTGTATTAGACCCTGCTGAGACGATTCAAACTAACCAGTCCTCAGCTGTTTCCCCTCCCTGCCTTGCCTTCCCATGGAAACTCCAATAAAGGCCACGGCCTAAGCTCTCCGTTCGCTCCTGTCTTCTGCCTCCTGACCCACACAGGTGCTTCCTCGTGGCCTTCTGTGGCATGCAGTGACCCCACCCCCCGCCCCGCTGAGACCTGTGAGTTAATAAACTTTGTTTCCCTGATGCTCTCCTGTGTCTCCTCTCCACCCTCACACAAAAGAATGGAACAGGGCTGCTGAACAGCCTTTCTTCATTGTTAGCCTTGGATCCATACCTGAGGCGTCCCTTCCTCTCTCCGTCCCAAGGTGTTGGGTGACCGATGTGTGCCTGGTGTCCTATCCTGGGCCGCCTGTTCCTGCCCCATCCTGGGAGTGTGATGGCGGGTCCATCATAGTGGACACCTGGCAGGCCAACACGTTCTCGCCCATGAATATTAATCTTTCTTGGCATAACTTTGATGCGATATAATTTTAGGAAGTCCCCTTCTCCATTGGAAGTGAGACTTCAGAAGAAAAACTGGAGTAAGGACAGAACCCATCCTGTCACAGTATGCCTTTGCCCAGGCAAAGCCCTGTTGACTAAGGACTGGCCTCTGGGCTCTTAATTGGCTCTCAGGGTGTGTGTGTGTGTGTGTGTGTGTGTGAGTGTGTGTGTGTGTGTGAGTGTGAGAGAGAGAGAGAGAGAGAGAGAGAGAGAGAGAGAGAGAGAGAGAGAGAGAGAGAGAGAGAGAGCTGTGCACATACACATCCCACTTTCTACACATATGTCATTGTCATTAGAGTCAGGCCACCGGGACCCCTACTTGGGGTTCTGTTTGAGAGAAGAGCTGCTCCAGCTCTCCTCCCAGTGTGCCCCATCTCACAGGATGAGGAAACTGGGGGGCCAAGGAGATGAACTCATTGGAAACTGTGCCGACCCGTCAGCCCCAGCCCAAGTACTGGGGCCCTGAGACTCTCTGCTCAGCTGGCCTGAGCTGCTTCCAGAGCTGCACCGGCCGCTTTCTGGGCTCTGCTTTTCTTAGGTCAGTCCTGAGAGGGACTTCTCACTGTCAGAGTGCACACTCCAGTTTCAAGGGGTGACCGAGGGGAGCTGCTTTGAGGGGGATGGAGCGGTGCCTGCAAGGACAGAACTGGGGTGGCAGGATGGCAAGGCTTTCTCCATGTGCAGCCCTGCCCAGGTCCACGCATATTTATATCCCACGTACATACGTACGTGATTGACTTGCCCCTGCCTGCCACGCCATGTGACTTTCTCCAGAGTGTTTGTCAACAGGAGCCCAGATTCCGGAGATGTTTTTCCACTGGCATTTCTTATTATTGAGTAGTTGTTCTTGCCTAAAGGAATGTCTACCCAGCACTTGGATTCTAAAGTGATTTGTGGGGATGGCTCAGGTGGGGTCATGATCGAGAACGCCATGGTTTCTGGTTCGGTTTTGTTTGTCAAGCAAAGCCGGCAATTATGAGAAACAGTAGCAAGTTGTCACCAAAGTCTCTGGAGGACAGTGGGCCAGGGCCCCTCTGAGCCTCATCTCAATGTGGGGAGCGGGCTGTGCCACAAGTCACAGGCTCACACAGCACCCACGGCTCTCCCCAGGTCACAGGCAAGGGCTCGGGGAATAGCGCCTGTGGCAGCTCCCTCAGCCCCCTTTCTGGCCCCTTCAGACTTCCATCGTGTTTCACAGCTGTTGACCTTGGTTAGTATGTTGGACTTTGTTTCCTGGTTCTGCCCCTGGAGAGTTGCTCTTTTGAGATGTTGGGTCACCCTCACCTAATCTCACTGGTCAAACAAGCAAAACCAAATAAGACCTCCTTTTGGATTCAGATGGGGCTTCTGCTGAACAGTCACTCCACCCCGGCACCACCCAGCTGTGTTTGTCTCAGGCTGGGCAGACATGACTAGGTGGAGAGCCCCAGCCATACCCACCAGTCAGTACCTCCTCCACCACCGGCTGCTTCCTGCATTCCTTGCTCAGGACACACCCCCTGCTGGGCTGGAAACTGTGGCCTCAGCCGACTCTCTCTGACCATTTGATCAGTGACAGCAAGTGGCTTAATCAACTTTGTGCAGGAGCCAAGTGGGGTCCAGGGTCAGGCTGTCTGACTCCCTGCCCTTTCCTCCAGGGCACTGGCTGGGCACACGTCAGCCATCCTGCCTGAGTCACTTCTGGAAGCACCTGGTTGGGACTGGTCCTTCCTGGCAACCAGACCCTGACTCTCTGAATCCTTGGGACCCTGCTCCGGCAGAATGGGGTTAGAGAACTCAGTGTGATTGGGGCACTGGGAGGGTACAAACCAAGTCAGCTGTGTTCACTACTCCCTAAGGCCCGGCTTAAATGCCTTTCATCCTGCAGAATGGCCAGGGCTCCATAAACAGCCTGACCTCAGAGGGGCTCCTGGGACCCCCCCTATGGGCTTCTGCAGCCAGTGCGTGTCTCCTTTGCAGCTTCTGACCACCATTCACAGCTGACCAGCTTCCCTGGGGCTGCTGAGAACTGAGGGCTGCCTCTGGGGGAAGCAGCCTTTGGGTGTTCCTGAGGCTGTCATTTCAGCTCTGCCACTTACCAGCAATGTGGTCTTGGCCAAGTTCCTTAGCTCCCGCTGTACATTTGGGCTGGTATGAGTCCTCTGGCGCTGGAATCGGCAGGATAGTGAGGTTCTATGAGCCCAGTACCCCACGAGTTCTTTATCATTAGGGGTTATTATTATTCTTGCTACCACTTACTCATCCTCCTTGTAATAATGAATATTTTTCACTTTCTGTCTTCCCCAGTGGCACCTGGCTCCACCTCTGCCCCTCCTCGTCTGACCCAAGACCCCACGATGTCACTAGGCATTGTTGAATGGATGGATAAGTGAATGAAAGAATGAGTGAAGGAACTTGTTGTCATGAAGATCAAACAAGATGCCCGAAAACTCCCAGGAACAGAGACTCTTCATCTGGGCAAAAGAAGTGGGTGGGCTGTCAACAGGTCGAGGTGGGCAAAGGCCCAGGTGAGTGTCGGGCACCATGGGGCAGCTCAGGTGTTGCTGTAGCAAAGGTCTCCAGGTGCTTCCAAAGCCAGGTGGTACCACCTACGCGGGCAGCTCCTCACTTCTCACCTCTGTGCGTTTCTGCCAGTGCTCGGTGTGGGGGCTCCCAGTTCTCCCCAGAGGGCAGAGAACTGGGTGCACCACCTTCCCAGCCCCTCAGGTCCTTGGAGGGGAGCTGCCCGCCTGGATCTGAGCAGTGGGTGGTGGCTGCCAGCGGTCCACGGAGAAAATGCCATCTACTTTCCATCACCGTGAACTCTCACATTTACATTTCTGCCAAGCTGGAAATAACAATAACATAAACTCTCCTCAGCAGCCCTGTCCCCCCAGGCAGGGAGAGGAGAAAAAAGTGTAGCCTAGTCCGGGAAACAAAGTCCCCTCTGTTGGCAGACACGGGCTTCTGTTCAAGTCCCTGGGGCCTCCATGGTGGATGTGGAATGAGCTGGACCCAGCAAGCGGTGTTTATCGGGCAGCCTGGGGCGGTCCCCCAAGGCCCGGCCAGTTTCCCACCGTGGGAGGGGACAGCTCCCAGCCTGGCTGGGAGACGGAGCGAGGTGCTGATCCCTGGGATAGCTGTGCGAAAGCCTCCCCTGTGCTGAGGTCAGTGCTTCCCAATCCTCTGGCCTGTGCATCCCGGTCAAAGGCACAACACGTCCCCAGAACCCAGTGTGCGCCCAGAGTTCCCGTCCTTCAGAACAGCCTTCGTTGTCACTGCCCTGCTCAGGAAGCAGAAAAGATTAACATTTCCATCTTCCCTCTTAAGGAGACTCCTGCTCTGGCTGGGTCTCTCATGGGAATCTTGTCTTCTCCCTTCCGGGGCAGGATTTGAGCTGAAACCTCACAGCAGAGAGGCTGACAGGGTGGGAGCAGTTGGGATGTGCCGCTGCAGAAAGCCATTCTCACTTCCAACGTGGCAGCCCTGGGCCCGAGACGGAGAGAGCCTTGACTCGGGTGCGGATGTGGGAGACAGTTTAGCCTCAAAGCTGACCCGCACCCTGTCCCAGCCTCCCTGCGTCCCCTCGGGGCCATCGACATTCATCTTCCCTTACTCAGACAGGCCTGTTCTCAGTTCATTGCATCATGGCCTGCTCTCTGCTTTCTAAAGGGACAGCTCCTTTATAAAGACACCCTTGCACTGTAGCTGGGGACTCGAGGGGCTGCAACACCTTAGCCCTAGCAGGCTCTGTGGCTTCCAGGGTGTGGAAGAGGCCTCCCCCAGGAGCCCTGGTGCCTCCTGTTCTTTGCCTTCCCGCTCACTCTCACTTTGGGAAATAACTTTTTCCCCAGCAGGTTCCTCAGATCAGATTTTCCTGAGAAAAATTTTCAAATTAAGAGGGTTCTCACAGGGCCTTGGTGGCATCTGGGGCTTTATTTTGACAGGGGCCCAGGGTTGCTGGCATAGCTGCCTGCAAATGGGAGCCCACCCCAAAATGGCTGAGCAAGCGGTACCTCTTGGTCACGAGGCTCTTGAGGTTCGGGAAACGTGTGCAGGGGAACCAACTGCCGAGTGTCTGGGGCAGCACTGTGAGCATTTCCATAGCCACCCTGGCCAGCCTGCCTCTGGGCCAGTGATCATTAACCTGGGCAACTTCTCTGGGCACCAATGTCTGGGGGGGTCAAGTGAGACATTGTAACTTTCCGACTGTAGAGCGGAGTGAAATGGCAATCAATTGAAACCATCAGCGGAAGTGGGCAAATGCGAGACTGGTAGCTCCAGGAAATGCGAAATATTCAGTCGGATATAAATCGCTCCACAGATGTTATAGCTTTTGCTGCGATGTGGACATCCTGAGGAGAGATTTGCCCCTTCTAGGGAGCGGGAGAGAGAGAGAGAGAGAGAGAGAGAGAGAGAGAGAGAGAGAGAGAGAGACAGAGACAGACAGACAGACAGAGACAGAGAGAGAGAGACAGAGACACAGAGAGAGAGACAGAGAGAGAGAGAGAGACAGAGACAGAGACAGAGACAGAGAGAGACAGAGACACAGAGAGAGAGAGACAGAGACAGAGACAGAGACAGACAGACAGACAGACAGACACAGAGAGAGAGAGACAGAGACAGAGAGAGAGACAGAGACAGAGAGAGACAGAGACACAGAGAGAGAGACAGAGACAGAGAGAGAGAGAAAGGCAGAGACAGAGAGAGAGAGACAGAGACAGAGACAGAGAGAGAGACAGAGACAGAGAGAGAGACAGAGACAGAGAGAGAGAGAGAATGGGATAAAAGGTGACTGGAACCTCTAGTCAGGGCAAAGGCCACTACAAGTGTCACCATTTGTAGACTGAGTCCTGTCCCCAAACCCCAGAGATAGTCTCTTGTTGTTGTTTTAATTGTGAAAATAAAATTAAAAGCGAGGGAAGAAATGCACACAGAATCCAGTCACTTGCCACACCACACTCAGTTGCTGTAATGGCTTAGTGTTTAGTCTCTTGAGCTGCTCGCATTTAAATATAATTTACATACTTGGAGTCAATGACGATTCTGATTGTAAAGCTGCTGCCACGTTTGATCAAACCTCTTAAAGCAGACAAATCTGAGGCTCTCAAAGTGACTTTCCCCCGTCATCCATGCCAATATCTTTTTTAGAAGGGATTTAACACAAATTAAAGGAACACATATAAGATGCAAATAAACAAAATGAGCACCTACTACGCTATAGACCAGTGGCTGTCAACCCAACAGTAGTTTTGTTTCCCAGGGGACATTTGGCAATGTCTGCAGACATTTTTGGTTGTCACAACTTGGAGGAGAAAGGCTGCTACTGGCATCCAGGGGACAGCGGCTAGGGATGCTGCTACACGTTCTGTGATGCTCAGACTAGACCTTTGCAACCAAGAATTATCTGGTTTAAAATTCGGTAGTGCTGAGGTTGAGAACGTCTGGTATAGAAACTATGAGCAACACAAAGAGGCACGAAGCACAGTTACTCTTTTTTAGGAATTCACAAGCTACATAATTTTCAAAATGCTACGTACTGGAAACAGCCTTTAATCTTCCACACGTCTTTCCCCTGTTCTGGCCCATTTTTCAGCTTTATGGAGAAGACGGGAGTCCCGCGGGGCTCCTGAGCCGGGCATTCTGGGTAACCCCAAAGTGGGCAGAAATGGGGGCTGAGGCAGTGGGGTGTGACCCTTGTCATGGTTGGCTAGTCACTGGAATTCTTGGGATGACAATGAGTGAGTAGACCCATTTTTGCCTTCAGGTTGTCCGCAGCTCTGAGGCCACCCAGGGACGTCAGGGCCATGGGACATAGGAGGTGACAAGAGCGGGAGTGGCTGTACAGAGTAGCAGCATGGCTACTTCCAAGTCCAGTTGGCTTTGGGAATCTCCTTCCTGTTTGTTCGTGGTTCTCTCACTGTCCTCTGGCTCGTGGCCCTGTCATGTTCTGTCTAGCACCCAGAACTGGGGAACTAACACCCCAGGGCCAGCCAATGCTCTCTCATCTCTGCCACATTCCACAGGTGGGCCTTACCTGTGGAGAGGCATTCCTGCTCAGGGCTCGGCCCAGATTAGATTTCTCAAAACCTATGAACTATGGTATTGTGGTCGGAAAGGATAGTTCTTGCTTCTAGAGATACGTGCTGAAATATTTAGAGATGAAATGATATGAGTTTGGGATTTGCTTCAGAATAATCAGGAGGGTGGGTGTTGGGGGAGAGCGGGTGAAATGATAGAAAACAAGATTTTCCGTGAACCTTGGGTGATGGTCCATGGGAGTTTAGTATGTTTTTCGTATGCTTGAAAATTTCCATAAAATATCTGTAAGCCACCTTGGCCCTCAAGGCAGGGCAGGGCGTGGGGTAGGGGTAGGTGCCAAGTCGAGTCAAAGGACCTTCCCGTTCTCCTTTGGAGATGCTATTAGATTTCATTTCTGAGGACAGGCCCAGGTTTGGAATGAGAGTTTTGAATATCCTCCTGTTTAGCTGGAAGGTTGGGCTCCTGTCAGGTGGGTGGGTTGGGAGGCAGCGGCCTCAGGGCAGTGGAGTGGGAGAGGATGGAGGACGGGCCTGTCAGAATGGGCTGGTGACGATGAGGCTCCTGTCACACCCCTCAGAGCGTCCCTGAAGCGGGGCGCTGGGGAGAGACCTGAGGAGGCCGAGTCCACATCCAGGCCTGGGTGACCTGGAGATGCGCCCTGGGCCAGGGATGACGGGGACCGAGTGATTGTGACTGTGAGGGTCTGAATGTAAAGGAGAGTCCAGGCAAGTGGAAAGGGGCAAAAGGGAAGTAGAGGCCTTGTTTGTGTTTAAACCTGTCTGCAGTAACCAGATTCGGGTTCTTGAGGCCCAACGTTGTGTCTGTCCCATCCCCGTGTCCTCTGCACAGACACATTGTGTGACACACAACATGTCTGAGGTGAACTGAAGAAGCGTTGCCTCTCCACAGAGCCCCACATGAGGCCCCACCTGGGGAGAGGAGGTGGGGGTTCTAATTGTTGGGCCTGTGTCTTAGCTGGGGCAGCAGAAGACTGCCTAAGAACAGCCGGGGACTTTCTCCATTATCTATTGCTGCATAACAGACCATGCCTGAGCTCACTGGCTTAGAACAGCAAGCACTTAACTGCATCCCATGGTTCTGTGGGTTGCCCAGGTAGGCTCAGCTGGGCAGCTCTTGTCCTGGCCTCACCTGGCGTCTGTCACGCAGTTGCAGTCAGATGACCGTGAGGCTGGAGTCACTTGGTGTCACTCCACGTCATCTCAAGACGTCCACTTTCCATGTGGCTTCCCTGCGTGTTGTCTCCATGTGGACTTTCTCACAGAGGAGCTGGACTTTCTAAATGGAGGCTCAGGACTTCCAAAAGTGACACACAAAAGCCCCTCAGGGTTTAGCTTGGGGCTGACCCTACATCACTTTTACCACCTTCCAATGGTTAAGCAGTCTTGGGCCAGCTCAGGCTCAGGGGCAGGGAAATAAACTCCACCTCTTGATGAGAGCACGACAAAGAATTATGGCCATTTTTAATCCACGACAGGGACCCTATTTGGAATCTGCTTGGAAAGAGGAGAGAGCTGCAGTCATATTAAGTAATGTCACCTTGTAGATGGTAGAAATCCCAGAACAGTGTCCCTTGCTCCTTCCCCATCTTGTCATTGACTTGGACAGGCAATGGGGCGGTTATAATATCTTCAGATGCTTCTCCAGACCTCACATCATCATACGTCATCATCTATGAAATAACATCACAGGATCGCTCTCAGGGACTGGTCCTGGGTCAACCAATCAACCATCTCACTGTGCACTGTTCTAGAAAGTCTTTTACTCACTTGGACTCTGAAGGCTGACCTGTCCCAAGTGGTGGGACAGGTCTGTCTTAGTCAGTTCTGGCGACTATGACAAAAATGCCATACACTGGGTGGCTGATAAACAAACACTGATTTCTCACTGTGGAGGCTGGGAAGTCTAAGATCAAGGGGCTGGAAGATTCGTTGTCTGGTGAGAGTCTGCTTTCTGGTTCATCAACGGCCACGTTCTTGCAGTGTCCTCACGTGAGGTCTCTTTTATGAGGGCATTAATCACCTCCCAAAGGCCCTACCTTCAAATACCATCACATTCGGGACAGGATTTCAATATATGAATTTGGCGGGGAGGAAAGACACAAACATTCAGTCTATAACACGGTCCTTTTATTCTCCTTCTGCACCCACAGAAAGGTCTTGGAGGCGTGGGAATGAGAGCCTGACTCAGCTTTAACGGAGTGTGTCCAATAATGGGGCCAGCGGGCAGGTGAGGGGAACCTGGAGGGAGACCTAAGATAATGGAACACCTTCACGTGTCAGCATCTGCTCACAGCGTCTGCTCATGCCTCCCCACAAGCCTGTGAGGAAAATGAAGCCGAGCGAGGTCAAACCACCGCTGTGAGGGCTCGTGGGCAGTCATGGGAGTCAAGCTTCGCGTCCAGGTCCACCTCTCCCCTCAGTCCCTGTGTCACAGCGCCCTCGGACTGCTGTGGGCAGGGGAGGGGGTGTAGAAGGAGCAGCCTCCTCTCCCACACCCAGACTCCTTGGGGGTTCCCTTTCCTGAGTTACAAAGAGCCAGGACAGATGTTAGTAATTTTCAAGGAGCAAATGTTTCTCATTTCATCTTATCTTAATCAAGTTATTTAGGCTCTGTCCACAGAAGTATCTGGGGAGCCGGGGAGGGGTCCCAGCCACCCGCAGGCCTCGAGCAGAACTTCTGTGCAATGAATGGCTCGTCTGTCTGCTGGCCAGCCGGCCGGGGAATGGCTGACTAGGGGCATTCACGAACGGAGCAGGTCGCTCTGGCTCCTGGCTCTGGAATTGAAATTTGACCTGTTTCCAAGTTAATATGCCTCGGGGACCCTCCATTCTATCACTTTCCTCTGGTTCCTAGCCACCAACCGCGTCTGTCCTAGTGCCCAGGTGGGAAACGAACACCCGACCTGGGGCTTTAGCCCTGAGCTCTCTTACCTCTGCCACATTCCACACACCGGTGGGCTGGCTGGGACGGACCCATTCCTGGACAGAATTGGGTCAGATTGCATTAAAAAAAATTCTTTGAAATATGCTCACCTTCAAAACAGGGTTGGGGGTAGAGGTGTGGAGAGAGGTCGGGTGGTCTTATAATGCTTTCTTGGAGAGTTGATTTGGTTTCAGTTCTAAGCAGAAGAATGCTCTACAGCCTTGTCTGTCTCCCCTCACTTTTAAGGATAGGGGTGTTTGTGCCCCCACAGTGCCTCACCCCTTGCTAAGCACAGCTGGAATCAGCAAACAGCAGGAGGCACTGAAGAAGCACTTGTTGATCCAAGGTCATGGCTCTTGACCTTGACCCAGTGTTGGGATCGGCTGGGAAACTAAAAAACATGGATGCCTGGCTCCCACCCCAGATATTCTGCTGAATTGGCCTGGACAAGAACCATGTGATGCCATCGTGCAGACAAGGTGGAGAACTGCAGCTCTGAGGCCGGTTCCTCCTGCCGTGCCAGCCCTGCTTGAACTTGTCGGTGCCTCAGCTCGGGGTCTGCTCACGTGGGGTCTAGGACAGTGTCTCGTGTCAGCCACGGGGAACTGGACAAGTTCTGCTAGTTCTCAGGATATTCAGACGATGTGACTCGAGGAAACAGGATCTTAGTTGGGGATGTCCAAGGCGCTTGTAGCCCACAACCACGGAGTGCCAAGGGTGAAACTTGCAGGTGGGATGGAGGAGATGGCCTTGGAGGCTAAAGGTAGGGGAGGGGGTCAAGCTTCACTGGAACTTCTACTTTATCTGCTTGGCTTCCCCGTCTCTGTAAGTGGCAAGCATAAGTCTTCAGTTTTGTAGGCCAAAATCCTCCGCGTCATGTTTTTGGGTTTTTTTTAAAAAAGATTTTATTGGGGAAGGGAACAGGACTTTATTGGGGAACAGTGTGTACTTCCAGGACAATTTTCCAAATCAAGTTGTTGTCCTTTCAGTCTTAGTTGTGGAGGGCACAGCTCAGCTCCAGGTCCAGTTGCCGTTGCTAGTTGCAGGGAGCACAGCCCACCATCCCTTGCGGGAGTCAAACAGGCAACCTTGTGGTTGAGAGCCCACTGGCCAATGTGGGAATCCAACCGGCAGCCTTCAGCACGGAGCTCCAACCGCCTGAGCCACGGGGCCGGCCCCCTTTGAGTCATCTTTGATTCCTATCTTTCTCTCACATTCCACATGAATCCATCAGCAAATCCTGCTGGCTCCACCTTCAGAATATATATCGATTCTGACCACTTCTTACCATCCTGGTCCCTGGCACCATCTTACCATGTTTCAATTATTGTGACAATCTTCTAACTGGTCTCTCTACTTCCATCTTTGGCCCTTCACAGTCTGTTCTCACTGTGGCAGCCCAAGAGATTCTTTCAAAATACAATTTGGAGTATGTGTCTGTTCTGCTTAGAACCCTCCATTAGCTTCCAAACGTACATCATATGAAACCCAAAGTTCTTACCATGCTCTATAAAGCCCCATCTGGCCTGGGTCTGCTCTCTCTCGGGCCTCATCATCTGACATTCTCCCCCTGTTGACTCAAATCCAGTCACATTGGCCTCCTTGCTGTCCTTTACGCTTAGCAAACCTGCTGTCAGCTCAGGGCCTTTGCACATGCTGTTCCCTCTGGCTAGAATTCTTTTCTTCTTGACATTTGTGCAGCCCACGACCTTACTTTGGTCAGGTTTCTGCTCAATTGTTGTCTTATCAGAGACGTTTTCCTGCACACGTTATTTAAAATAGTGTCCCCAACCCAACACTCACCCCCTTTTATTTTTATTCTCAGAGCTTGTCGCTGCCTACATATTTTCTGTTTGTTTTTGGCTCTTAGCTCTAGAATGTACATTCCCTAAGAGCAAGTTCCTTGTTGCATCCCCCGCCCAGTGTCTGAAACATAGCAGGTGCTCAGCAAACGTTTGTTGAATGGGTGAGTAAATTTAGGAGGCAAAGCAAAAGCAAAGAAGATTCTTGAGGAATTCATGTGAGTTAGTCCCTGGAGGATTGCGCGGTGAGCAGAGGGGGGATGGATGGGAGGGCCTTGCTAGCAGAGGGGACAGCGATATGAAGTCGGTCAAGAGTTACGGCTGAGTGGGGCATGGGCGGAGCCCTGGGAGAGGGGGCTGGGACAACACCACGTCCTCGAGGGGCTGGGGCGTCCAGCTGGAGTATGTGAACCTCAGGAATGCAGTGAGGCTGAGATGACGTGAGTCTGCATGGAGGCCGGTGTAGCTGGGAAAGACGCTGCGCGGGTGGAGGTTTGTTGTGAATAATCGGTTGCACCCTCTGGTTGATACCACAGACCATGGAGACTCCGGTTTTAGTTTTCCTAGACTCATTTATAAACCACGGAAGTCCTAGCCTGGGCTGGCCTGCAGTGCAGGGCGATGGAGGGAGCGAGTGTGGTTTGAGAGGAGCAGGTTTTGCTGCCTCCCCCAAGTCTGCCGAGGCCTGGTGTGGCTGTGGCTGCCTTTAGGCTTAGTGACCCTCACTCAGACCTGTGAGCACAACTGGGTTCAGACCCTCAGTTACCTGGAGAGTTGACATATTAGTAATTAGCACGTTCCCATGTAGCAGAGAACGGACGCGGAGGCAGCACAGCTTGGGAAAAGTAAGCTTTGACAGGGAGACAGGAATGAAAGGGAGGGTTTGGTGTGTGAGGAATTGGATGTAAGCCCAGGCTGGGGCTAGCTGGAGGGCAATTTGTGTATAAGTTCACTGATTCCATGATTGCACTGTTGTGCCTTCTTTCATGAGTGAGCTAGGCAGCCACTGCACATTCACTGCCACTTCCCCTTTCTCTAAGTATCTACTAGTGTCAGGTGGTGTTAGGTGCTCAATCATCTTATTAATCCTCTCCAAGGAACTATGGAAAGATAACAATACAGTTAAGGAAAAGGTGGTATAAGAAACGTCCTTAAGAGGGAGTAATGTATATGAAAATGGTGGAGTAGGGACCTCTGAAAAGCAATGAGAATACTGGCAAAAAACTGAGAATCAACTTTTTCAAAACTGAAAATTTACCAAAGACTTGCAGCAATTAGAGGAATATATTTAAGAAAAGTGGCTGAATCTTAGTAAGAAGAGTGAACTTTGTAGTGTTTTAGTTTGCCCAATTAGAACTGTAAGCAAGTTCAGCAAACTTGCAGGAAACAAGATTAACATACAGAACTCAACTGTGTTTCTGTGCATGAGCAATGAACAATCTGAAAATGCAGTAAGAAAATAATTTCATATACCATAACATCAAAATGACTTAAATACTTAGGAATAAATTTAACAAAAAAGTGTGTCTTATACACGGAAAAATACAAAACATTGCTGAAAGAAATTTAAAAAGACCTAACTAAATAGAAACACATCCTATGTTGATGGATTGAAAGACTTCATATTGTTAGCTGGCAATACTCTCCAAAGTGATCTATAGCATCAATGCTACCCTACCCAAATCCTAGCTTGCTCTTTTGCAAAAATGACAAGCTGATCCTAAAATTCATATGGAAATGCAAGAGACTTAGAACAACAAAAATAATCTTAAAAAAAAAGAACAAAGTTGGAGAACTCATACTATCCAATTTTGAAACTTACTAGAAAGCTACAGTAATCAACTATGTGATAGTAGCATAAGGAGAGTCATATAGGTCATTGGAATAGAATTGATAGTCCAGAACTAAACTCATGCATTTGTGGTCAATTAATTTTTGACAAATGCCAAGACAATTCAATTGGGAAAGAATTGTCTTTTCAACAAGCAGTGCTCAGAAAACTGGATATCTACATGTATTAATAAAAGAGTAAAGTTATATCACTACCTCATACAAAAATTAACTCAAAATGGATCAAAGAGCTAAATGTAAGAACTAAAATGATTTAAAAAACTTGTAGAAGAAAATGTAAACATAAATCTTCATGGCCTTGGATTAGGCAATGTTTTCTTAGCTGTAACACCCAAAGCACAAGCAACCAAAGAAAAAATAAATTGGACTTCATCAAAATTAAAAAGTTTTATCAAATATGTGGTGATGGAAGGAGAACTGACTCTGGGTGGTGAGCACACAACGGGATTTATAGATGATGTATTACAGAATTGTACACATGAAATCTATGTAACTTTACTAACATTGTCACCCCAATAAACTTTAATTAAAAAAAAATTAAGAAGTTTTGTGCTTCAAAGGACACTATCAACAAAGTAAAGACAACCCACAGAATAGGGGAAGTAATTTCAAACTATATATCTGGTCTATATATAGTCTAGTATCCAGAATATATAGAGTTCTTACAACTCAAAGATAAATAGACAAACAGCTACTTTTTAAAAAAATGGACAAAGGATTTGAATAGACATTTCTCAAAAAAAGATCTGTAAATGGCCAATAAGCACATGAAAATAGGCTCAATATCATTAGTCATTAGGAAAATGTAAATCAAAGCCACAATGAGATATTCACTTCACATCCACTAGGGTGGCTATAATAAAAGACAGAAAATCACAAGCATTGGAAAGGATGTGAATACATTGGAACTCTCATATTGCTGGTGAAATATAAAATGGTATAACCATTTTGGAAAACAAAGGGAAAATTCCTCAAAAAGTTAAACATAGAATTATCATGTGACCTAGCAATTCCACTCTTAGTTATATAGCGAAGAGAACGGAAAACATATGTCTACAAAAAAGCTTCTGTATGAATGATCATAGCAGCATTATTCACATTAGCCAAAAAGTAGAAAATGTCCACCAACTGACGAAAGGACAAACAAAATGTGGTATATTCACACGGTTGAATATTATTTGGCTAGAAAAAAGAGTGAAGTAGTGATCCACGATGTAACATGGATGAATCTTGAAAATATTATGGTAAGTGAAAGAAACAAGAAATGGTCCCATGTTGTGTGAATCCATTTATATGAAATGTATAGAATAAGTGAATCCATCGAGACAGAAAGTGGATTAGTGGTAGAGGGGCTGGAGGCAGGAGCAAGGGGAATGATTACTAATGAGTATGAGATTCCTTTTTGGACAATGAGAATATTGTGGAATTAGGTAATGGTGATGTTTGTGCAACTTTTTGAATGCACCTCAGACTACTGAGTTCTATGCTTTAAGAGGGTACATAAAAAATTTTATAGGGCAGGCCCGGTGGCTCAGGCGGTTAGAGCTCCATGCTCCTAACTCCGAAGGCTGCCGGTTGGATTCCCACATGGGCCAGTGGGCTCTCAACCACAAGGTTGCTGGTTCAACTCCTCGAGTCCCACAAGGGACGGTGGGCTCCGTCCCCTGCAACTAAGATTGAACATGGCACCTTGAGCTGAGCTGCCTCCTGGGTGGCTCAGTTGGTTGGAGCACGTCCACAAGGTTGCCGGTTTGACTCCCGCAAGGGATGGTGGGCTGTGCCCCCTGCAACTAGCAACGGCAACTGGACCTGGAGCTGAGCTGCGCCCTCCACAACCAAGATTGAAAGGACAACAAGTTGACTTGGAAAAAAGTCCTGGAAGCACACACTGTTCCGCTATAAAGTCCTGTTCCCCTTGCCCAATAAAATCTTTAAAAAAAAAAAAAAAAAAGAATTTTACATTATGTGAATTATATCTCAATAAAAATATTAAAAAAGACTTTCTTAGGACAGAAAACTAGTTAGTACAGGAGTCACGACTTAAATCCATGAACTTAAGGACATCGGCTGCCAAGGCCTCTGTGTCTTGATAAGCATGTGACCCCTTGGAGCTGTCTCAGGTAACCAAGGAAAAACGGTTTCTCCTGGGCATAGCTGCCTGGATGTCGGCTTGTCACTAGGGTCTGACCTGGACACAAGTTCATGTTCGATACCACACAGCCATCCTTGTCTCTCCCATGGCTAAGATTTTATCATAGGAGCAACTGTGTGTCTGATTTGCTCTTTTCTTGGGATGAAATCCTGTCCATGTGGTTCTTCATCACTCATGTTGATGGATGAGGGCTGGGTCTATGCTGTCGTTCTAGCAGATTTGGCAGAATTGCTGCTTAAATGCCGTCTCTGGGGGACTAACAAGAGCTTTGGGAATGCCTTTCCTGAGGTGCCTTTACATAGGGTAGGTTTTCTCCTCTTCCACCTTCCCACCACCAAGTCACCTACCCCCTCATCCATCTAGCCATTTGGCCAGCCAGCCCGTTGGATGAATCCATGGTGTCCAGGCTCTCTGTAAAGTGACTTGCTGAAGCCGTTTTACCTGGTTTTGGGGGCTGATTATTTTCGAAGTTTTCTAGAGGTTTACGAGTCTGGAGATTCTACTGGGTGTGTGTGGGATTGAAATGTTTGGCAGCCTTTGTGAGCAGCCGGGGATCCCAGGCCGCCTCACGAAGACCGAGGTCATTCTATGAGTCTGATCCTCCCTGCTAAGTTTTTCTTTTCTTGCCATAGAGTAACCCTTTTTCAACAAAAGGGCTCACAAATGTGAAAGCTCCTCCCTGAGGGCTCCTGCATGGCACAGACCTTTCATCACCAACCCAACTTGTAATCTTGGGTAAAAGAAGGTTCTCAGCTTATTTTCTAGGAGAAAAAAAAAGCAAAGCAAAACAAAACAGCCACATCATGAAGTCGCTGCATGTAATGAGGCTGTCATTACCCTGGGCTCCAGGACGGCTGGGCTGCCCCCTGGCCTCCCACCTCACTCCTGGCCAAGCAGGGCTGGAGTCAGCAGCTGGACAGCCCAGAAGACCACCCTGGAGGCTCTGAGAAGGCTGCATTTAGGGCTGGGCCTTGCTTAGGCATTCTTTGCTGCACAGTGGCAGCCAAGGGAGAACCCTCCTTCAGGCCTGCCACCTCAGCTACCCCTCAGAGCATTCCAATTCAGGGTTTGCTGAAACTACCCTTACTCCTAGTTTCCCCTGGGACTCCCTGACTCATCCTTCTGGCTCATCTGAATCTTGCTGTCCTCGAGAGCCAGCATGATTCCACCTCTGCACTGTGGACCTTGCATCCCACAGCTATTCATTCAACAACAATTTACTGACCACTTTTTCAGGGCCAGGCCAAAGACAAACAAGACTTCATTCCTGCTGTTCTCCAAGATTTGGCAGGCAGATATGGGAACAACTATGGGACAGCGTGGGAAGCACTCTTGACTCTTCCTACTGCACCCATGACCAGGGAGGTTGGTGTCAGACCTGCTGGGTGTTACTTCTCCACTCTCATGAGATGTGTCCTGTCTCCTCAGCAACCAGAAGGAAGGGTCTTAAACGTTCTCTCCCATTTTATGAGCCCCTTGCACAGTGATGACCCAATATGGCCTTGAATTTAAATAGCTGTCTAGCAGTGAGGACCTGTTTTCTTCAATTTAAATTTTACTTTGTTAACTTTTACTTTGATTTCTTAGTCTTTGTTTCAACCTGGGAATATTTGACTATGAGAAAAAGAACAAACAGGACCTCCTGTACTAATTACATTGCTAGGCTCTCATATCACATTAACCTGAAATCTTAGTGGCTTAGGACCTCAAAGGTTTCTTTCTTGCTCACCTGTGCTAGCCACATCGCCAGGGAAAATTGGTGGGAGTGTCCACTCCACGCCATGACCCAGGCTCACGGATGCTCTGCCATCTTAAAGCTACACCACCTAAATCACACTGTTTTCTGTCATGTCAATTCAGAGAAAGAGAAGTGGGGGTTGAACTGACTCTTAAATGCTTCAGCCTGTTATTAACACATAGCGCATCTGTTCACAGCCTTTTGGCCAGAACTGGTCATATGGCCCCAACCAATTGTACGGGGACAGGGAAATGTGGGGAGATAGTGAACAATGAATGACTCTGCCACACTTCCCAAGCTGGTGCAAGTAAAAGGGGGGATGTTAGGAGGATACCAAGGCATTTTATAGGTACCCAGGAAGAGGAGAGCATATGAATCCCAAAAGGAATTGCAACTAGACATGGAAAGTCAGGATCCATGGCCATCTTAGATTTTCAGGGTTCCATGTGCTCTTCTCTCTCCCTCAATCATCAAGTTGGCTCTTTCTTTTATCTTTTAAGGTAGACTTTGTGTTTTCAATAAAATGGGAATAAGAATAGTATCTGTCTCATGGAATTGTTGTGAGGATTTTAGGAGTTTATCTGTTAAGTGGTTAGGAAGTGCCTGGCATGTGGGAAGTGCTAGATAGGAGTTAGCTATTACTATTATTATTAGTTTAAAGATTTTATTGGGGAAAGAGAACAGGACTTTATTGGGGAACAGTGTGATCCAGGTCTTTTTCCAATCAAGATGTTGTCCTTTCAATCTTAGTTGTGGAGGGTGCAGCTCAGCTCCAGGTCCAGTCTCCATTTTTAGTTGCAGGTGGCGCAGCCCACCATCCCTTGCGGGAGTCGAACTGGAACCAGCAACCTTGTGGTTGAGAGCCCGCGCTCCAACCAACTGAGCCATCTGGCCAGCTGGGAGCTGAGTGGCAGCTCATTGACTTCATTATAGTTGCAGAGGGCACAACTCACTGGCCAATGTGGGAATCGAACTGGCAGCCCTGTTGTCCAGAGCTCACGCTCTAACCAACTGAGCCACCCATCTGCCCTAGCTATTATTATTTTGAATAATATTTTTTATCATTATCTCTGCAGATGCCAGAATATGGCACCCTAGGTTTAGCTTTCTGAGACTCCCTAGTCACCTCCCAGAAGGGACTGACTAAGGGACCAATTCTTTTGGGAGATATCTGAACACCTAGCTAAGTCAGGGGTTCTCCCGTGGGTTTGAGGAAGGGGTACAGGCCAGGAAGACATCCCTGATGGACTGTATTACTGTCTTTATTTGTAAAAAGTTCCAGTACTAACAGCCACCCGAAGGGAAACCTGTGGCTACAGTGTGAACTACTTGGAACCACTCCTCAGAAAGCCCCCACACACACCTCACCCGGGCAGGTGATAGCACAGCCCGAGAAACAAACTCATGATCACAACCACGTCTGCAAATCAGACAGAGGGCGCGGGCTCTGTCCTGTCCTAGCGGAACATGAAGCCTTAGAGCTGAGTGGCCTCCTATTGTCTGTCCCCTACCGCTTGCCAATCCGCTTTCCATTTTCCTTGATTTGGTCCCCACTTCATCCACCCCGAGGGAGAGGCTGCCCCGGGCTCTGCATCCATTCTGAGGTGTTTGGGCCGAAGACTGTCTTGCTCCCCAAACAAAATTGGTCAAACAGACCCTCACTTCCTAAGGGGCCACTTCGTTCTCAGGCCTAAAACCAAATGACTCTTGAACCAGATAGCCCTTTACATTTATGAGGTGTTTTCATGATCTTATTTCAAGTTTCACATGAACCCTGAGATATAGAATCATGATTCTCATCTTAGAGGTGGGAAAACTGAAGGTCAGAGAGACCAGGGGACAAGCCCCAAATCACGGGGCTCCTAGGTGCAGGTCCAGGGTTCAGCTGCCATCCCACAGACTCCAAACCACGCAGAGCAGAGCCTGGGGTTTTTCAGGTGCTGGGCCTGGGGGGGGTGATTAACTACAGGAGAAAGAGTAAGTCTTCTCATCACTGGTGTCAGCTTCTCTGTGCTTCACATAATATTCTCATCACTGGTGTCAGCTTCTCTGTGCCTCACATAGTCTCCTCAGGGTTCCGGCATGCGGCCTCTTCACAGCCGGGCTGGGTGGGACAGTCTGATTTGATGATATCTAATTGGCAGGAGAATGAGGTTGTCCTGGGAGGAGCTGCAGTGGTTTTCAGAGGGAAATTAATGTCACGGTCTTTACTCATGAGCACTTTGGAAAGGGCAGTTACGAAGGGGAGCGAGGTCCTTGGCAGAGCAAGGATCAGGAAATGCAAAACTGGTCCTTATATGTGTGGCGATGCGTGTTAACTGGACTTGCTGTGGTGACCATTTTGCAATACATAAAAATATTGAATCGTTACGGTGTACATCTGAAATGAATATAATGTTATACGTCGATTATAACTCAAGAAAAAAACCGGCTTTCCTGAAGAAGAAGAGGAAAAAAGAGAACTGTCTTAAAGAAAAAAAAAAAAAGGAGCTATTTTTCTTTAAGAAGCCGCATTCGTTTTTCAGAGGCACTTGATTTCTTTTAGTGCTAAGGAAATAATACTTAAGGCTTTTTAGAAATTGTTATAGAACAGCTTCTCGCTAAAGGCTGAACTGCAGACACTTCAGAAAACTTCCTAGTAGGGGAGGCTCCACTGACGTACACGCCACACTCATTCCACAGGAGGAGCCTTCTGAGTTTAAGAGGCTCACACTGATCTCTCCTCGGTCCTCACCTGGATGGCGTTCAGGAATTCCAAGGCTCTTTCCACTGTAACTCCCGCGTGGCTCGCCCTGCTGTCCAGGGGGGCACAGACCCACCCTGCTTCTGCAGGGGAAGGATGGGGCTTCCAGTAAGGTTTGTGCCCTCTCGGGGGTGAAAGGCCCACGGCCCAGGGCAGGAGTCCTCCTGGCAAACTGAGCTAGGAATAAAGAGATTTGATTTGTTCACGTCACCAGAGACATGGCCCAGGGCCAGTGGGTGGGTGTCCAGTATTGAGAGGCCTTGCCCTGGGCTGAAGGCCCTTGGTCAGTGCTTGTGACCTCCCGACATAACTCAGATGTCAGAAAGGCAGAGCTTCCAGAAGAGGGAGGGCCAAACACAGGTGGAACTCTATTGTCTCTAAAGAACCAGACTAAAGAGAACCACTGACCGGCCCATCCCATCAAGCCTTCAGTGAGTGCTCCCAGGGGTGTCGAGCGGCCCAAGGCAAGGACATCACCCCTACGTGCCCAGGTCTGTGCCCTCACCCTGTGTGCCGGGCCCAGTTCTCTGTGTGGGTGATGCTCGAGCTGCAAACGTTCCCCTCGCACCCCTTTTCCCTCCTCACCCTAGTCTCAGCCTCTGTCTGAGTTCCTTCATCTCAGCAGCGGCTAGGAAGAAAGCATGTGAATGAAGAAATTCAAACCAAGATGTGCGTGATGGATAGCCTCTCAGAGCTATTTGTATTTTAAAAGAGAAGCCCCTCTTGCTGAGAAATACTCTAAAGACAGACTTCAGATGTTAGGGGGAAGGAGCCAGGCCAGCTGTGTGGAGCTGTACTCCAGCCAAGTGACTGAATGTCTGCTTTCAGGCAGTTCTGTGGGGCTGCCACAACCTCCCACCTCTGCAGCGAGCACTCGCCTTTTTTCCCGTCTCCATGAAAGGTCACAGAGAGAAAGAGACATTCTTTGGTTTGGGCACATGTTGAACATCAAATCTTTGTACTTAAGCCTGCAATACATGGACGTGCTAATTAGGAAAATAGTTGTTCAAAAGCACTGGCAACTTAAAGTACACCTTTCAGATAAACACCCCTCCTTTATCAACTGCAAAACAAACAGCTGTATTTCCCAGCCCACATGGCCATCACCTCAAGCCTGGGCCTTCCTGGTTACCCCTTGTCATCTGCCTTTTTCAGTTTTTATGTGCTTCACTCCCTGGACTCTGGGAATGCTGGCTCACTGAGCAGACCCCCAACTCCTTACCAGCCCTAGGCTCTGCGGGAACTGCCTCTGGGAGGCAAGCTGCTTTGCCCACCCGTGTTGCCATTTGATTTCCACTGGGTCCACAAGTGCTTCTTTCTGGGCCAGTGTTCTCAGGACTGAATTTCATTATGGGCCTGAAAATCTTTTGGAAAAGGAAACGGACCAACCAGCTTTGCTGCGGCTCACTGTATTCCTGGAGAGGATGTCTTCCTAATTAGCACCGGAATGAGGACGTGGTCGTCTCATCACATTAGCATCAGTATTTATTAATACACATATATTTCATTTGCAATCCCAAATTTACTGTCCTGAGTAAATATACTTATTTTTGTTTCAATTAACAAGGCTTCCAGTGTGGCATCGAGTTACACAGAGACGTCTTGACAGGCTCAGTATCCTCTTGCCACATTTGGCTGCATTAGGAGACAGATCTGCTTCGGGACGTGCAGACATTGTTTCCTTCCGTTTCCAGCCCAGGCTCCAGCTACCATTATGAAAGCTTATCATCTGTGGGGGCAGAGTTTATTGACAAACACTCTGATTGTTACTTCAGTCACTGAAGCCTGTGAGAGGTGGGGAGCCTCTGGTGTCCACTGCGGGAGAGGCCCATGCGTGGTGGCCCCTTCGGGTGTTGTCCCTTGATGAGATTTCTTAGAGCAGAACATGCCGTTCTCGTCACTGTCTGGATCCAAACCCCCTTAAAAGAGTGTTATCTTTTGCTCTGAGCGGCCAAATACCACAGCCCCACTCAATTTAAAATTATGTAACCCTGGCATTCGAAAGCTAACGTGCACGGCTGTGCAAAAACAGACGCGGGCTCTGTTGGAAGGTGAAAGCCCCAGACAGCGCTTAATTTAAAAAAAAAAAGTGTCAAATCATTCTCAACTTGTGAGATTTGCCTGGCAAGCATTTTACCCGTCTCTGGAGGAGATTTTTGTTTATAGGATTTAACAATTAAAAAAAAACACAATAACACACACACAATTGCACATTGTTTAGCCCTGGCGTAAAGGTCAGCTCTCAGTACCCAGTAGTTTTCCAGTTCCTTAGTCTTTTTGATCCCACCGTGCAGAGCAGCAGAAAGGGATTTTCTTTTCAGGTAACAAAGTGCAAAGTAAGAGACAATGATCAGAAATTTTGTGAATTATTATCCAACAGAGATATCGGTCCAGCTGATGAGGGAAAGCCCCTCTTGTCCAATTCTAATAACGACTGCATAACTTTTAGAATGCACATTCTGTCAACGACATTATTTTGTTAGGGCGATTGATATGGGTGCCAAAATCCTCTGTACACAGGCTGATAAGTGTGTGGGGTTTGGTGACAAAAATACACTGAACTTATGTGGTGCTTGTAAGACACACGAGGGACAAAGTCAATTCATTGAATGAGATATAGGAACATGGAACTTTAAAGATCATTTTTGTCCAACTTTAAAAATTCATAGATGAAGCAATTGAGACTGATAAGTAAGTAGCCCAAATTCGCACAGGTAGCTAATGGCTGAGCAGCATGGAGACCTTCCTTTCTGACGAATCCTCCCCACTACAGATGGGATATTCAGATGCCTTTCCACTGCAGTACCTGTAGTCTTATAAAAAAGGGGAAGGAAAGGCAATAGGCAAGAGCTTGATGGTACAACCGTGAGCAGCAATTGGTGGTAAATGAGTCTTCCTTCAAGTATTTCATAAAACTGTATGTGTTCCTGGTGGGAGGAATTTTTTAAAAGTGGACATTTTATTTTATAATCTGACAAAAAGCTCTGTACAATTTAATAAATACAAGTGGACATTTGACTATTCCTGAGATGCCATTCCAGAAAAAAGTTGTCCAGTCAGGAGAGATCAGCTTAGAATTTGCAGAATCTCTCTCATAACTGCGATTGTTAGAAACAAATGCAAAATGTGACAACTAAGTGACTATTGCTTGTTCCCCTAGTCCTATACCTCCCGGCTCTGTTCACTGCGGAATTTAATTTTGGTTTATCTGACAGGCACTGGAAGGAGCCAGGTGGATGGAGGGTTGGGGCCTCTGGAGCCTGAACTTTCAGGAACACTGACAACGCTGCCTTCAGAAAACCACTCCCGAATGGCTTCCAAAGCCCTAGAATTTGTTTCGAGAAAATCTCGCTGGCATTGATGGATTTCTCCTCCTCTGACAGTTCACAGGAAAGGGTGTAAAGAATTAAATGATTCATCCCAGACGTGTGATGGGCTCAAGTACCCCGTCTCTGATCCGCGTCTCGAGGCTGTGCTGGTGCTGCCCCTTGTGTGACGAGGTCATTTTACTGGGGCACACAAAAGACTCCAGGGGGAACACACGCCATGTACTGCGGCCATTCATGGTGCTCATTCCTCCTGGCTGCTCATGGGTGACAAAGAACCTTGTCAGCATTACAGGGCTCACTACAGAGACAGAGATGGGGTTTAGACGCCTTTCAGCGGAACCCCCCCTGAGGCACACAATGCATTTATTATAACGTCCTGGCCCTAAGAAGGGCCTGGGAACGGCTTGGAGTGGCCTATAATTAAGTACATTTAATAATAAAGGCACAAACTTCTTAGGTAGTTCAAGAAATGAAAATAAAAAACACTTCATCTTCTCATGTTCTCCTCCCCTCCCCCACCATCTTTCCCTTTTATAAATCGGGACTTCATGTCTTTTTTTAAAAATAACAATGGCAAACGATGTCTGGCCAGTAGGGAAAGGTCAATTAAATTACTTGGGTATATTCTTTCCAAGGTAAAAAAAAAAAAATGGCTTCTGCTGTCTCAGGTGGTTACACATGGGGGAGGTTTGTTAAATCACTCTTGGACTGGACTTCTAAAGGCTTTCAGGGGCTGTGACCTTCTGGCAAAGGGTCACATCTAGGGGTTTAGCTGCCACTTGAATGGGGACTTCCTCAGTTTGCTGCTGCGCCCAGGAAGAAGCGGATAGAAGTGTCCCTCCAGCAGTGCCCCATGTTCCCCACGGCCCCCTCTGAGTCCCCAGGTATGTGCAGATAGTGTCTGAGGACCAAGGTGAGGAGAAAGCTCTATGAAATGTGGTCAGTTTACAAGAAGAGAAACTGCACTGGGAGAACAAAAAGGCACCAACAGCTTGCAAGAAAAAGAGGCATGAGCTCAGCCAGCACAATCCAGCTGTGCCCCGCCTGCCAAAGCCTCAGTTTCCTTATTTGTAAAATGAGGATTTCAGTAGTTTAATGGCTAGTCAATAGTAGTACAATGATTAGTATTGGGAATCTTGGGGAAGTTCTCTGACTTAAGTTCTCTGATCCTCACTTTCCTTATCTATAAAATGAGGTAAGAAGAACCTATTTTGCAGGCATCTCTGTGAGGACTGAATGGAATAATGTGTGCAATCACTGAGCATAGCTGGTGCATAGTAAGTAATTAGTAAATGTTAGCTGCTGTTGTTACTACCATTGTTATTAAAGCAATTGCATTTTTAAAAGTACTTATTGGATTGCAATTGTTTGCATCATTGGATGATTCAATGCACAGAGCAAGCTCTGGCTAGAAAAATAAAGCATGCCATGCAAACTCATTGGGCAAGAATATTGCACTGGAAACCTCATTGCTTTTACTTTTTGGACAGTTGATAGGGAGATGGGGTGGTGAAACAAATGGGTGTTGTCTTTTTTTCTTTCCTCTAATTAAAATTAAAAGGATCTGCGCAATGTCACTACTATACTTGGGTGAAGAAGGAAACATTATTGACAAGAGTGGTTTTTCCAACTTGTTGTAAGAAGGCACACACACATTGGTGCCCCCAATGTTTCTGATTCTGCGATCAGTGGTGAAGAGGAACTTTTTAGTATATGGCTGGAGAGAGACTGTGTTCTGCTGAAGCATTTGATTTTAAACAAAGTGACACAGCCTATTGATACATAAGGTCAGCCCAAGAGAGGGTGGGAGTCAGGCACACTTTGCAAGAAAAAAGAATGAGGCTTGAAAAAAGGTTTTTTTTTTTTTTTTTTTTTTTTTTACAGCTAAAGAAATTTCCAGTTATTCAGTTCAAACATACTGCCTTGTTTTTACTTTGCTTTAAGTGGAAACACAAGTATTTGTGATTCTGAGCACTGCGTTTTGGACCCCAAAATGGAGTAGTGTGAAACTTCTGAGAAGCACTAGGAGAAAAAGAAGAAACAGGAAACTGAAGGCCAGACATCCTTTATCCTTCCACTCCCGGCGGCATGGAGAATAGGACATTTGCTCTTCATTATTTAAAGAGCCTTTTAAAAGTCACGTGGGAAAGGAAGCTATCCAAAGGTCTTTTGATTCCTTTTGGTTTTGGCCAAGAAAATGGAATTATTGAGAAAATCCAACCATTTATAAAATACTGTTGTTAGAAGGACTTTCCAGAGGATTAAATACTATCAAATCTTTGTTGGGCAACACAGAGTGGGGGAGAAAATAAAAGTAATTATTGGACAGGAAGGGTGAGTTTGCACAGGCTTGTATCTTAATGTCAGAATGTGGCATCAGAGACTTAGTTTGATGGGGTCACTTTTGTTATCTCAGGGGACCCGATGATGTGCCAAGGCCAAAGCAAGGTATTCTCTCTCCCTCAGGTTTTGGGAAACCAACTAAGCATCACAGTTCTCCAATCACCTTCCTGTAACCCGACCTTTTATAAAATGCAGGTCAACTTGCTTCCTGTAATGATTTGTAAACCTATCAACAGTGGTATGTTTCCATGCACAAGCCTCCCTCTGGCAGCTTTTCTGAATTCTGATTACTGAGTAAGAGCAGCAAGAGGCAGGAATGCCAGAATCCTCCACTCATTGCTCGGGTTCACTTGGAGATGTCTTCTGTCATTCAGAGTCTTCTTTATTCTTGTCTTATGGCAAATCCCGGGTCACCAGGGAGCTGAAGGGCACTTCTTAAACACTGGACAACATGGTGGAGGTAAAGATCTGTTGCAAAATCTGAGGGATGTCCTTAGTATCCATGGCAATGAAAGACCGGCCAGCTGGTAAAGTTCTCTGAAGCCTGCCAGGGATGGAAAGGGAAAGGAAATTACCATTGCAAATTAGGGCTCTCCTCCCACGTCCTGCCCCACAAACTACTGCAACCAAATGGAAGTTCATACTTTTGGATCCCTTGCCCTGCCCGCACCTGAATTGGCTGTCACTAGGCCGGGAAAGGCTTGGAAGACAAGGAGAGCACCTTGAAAGAAGTGAACCTTCGAAGGCAAGGTCATTTCAGTGAGAAAATCAGCAAATTTGAAAAGAAAAAATGTTCTCCCTTTTATGACTGCCATTCCCTGATTTGATGTTCTCTTTCCAGAACAGAGCCCTAGTGACCAATCTGGGATTAGCTCACTGGGGTCCAGCGAATGAACTGGCCTCATACTGTGCTTCCAAATACCTTTCCCCACCTTAGAAAACAGGCCTTGAAGAAGCTGCCCAGCTAAACCCCAAATGGTTCTTTCTCTCTTCTCTTCCTCTCCTCTCTCTCTCTCTCTCTCTCTCTCTCTCTCTCTCTCTCTCTCTCTCTCTCTCTCTTTCCAACACACAATGTGAAATGCAATTGAATGTATGCAATGGCTGCTTTGATGATGCTGAGGCTATACAGGCTTATGATGATTTTTTTAAAATGCTAATTTATCACTTGGAACAAAGAGCCATTTTTGAAGGCAATAAAAGTGCAAGACGCGATTCTATCCAAAAGAACGCCTTCTTTCACTATGCCAACAAAGTTTGGTTTTGGAATGACATTTAATAAAAGTCAACCATCCTGTGTAGTATCATACATTTGGCATGCCTGGTAGACCAGCTAATTCCGCAACGTATCTTTTGCCAGTGGAAGTTGGACCGTTTCCCTAGGAAACCACAAGGGTATTACTCTGCTTTCTTAAGTATCCAAACAGGATCTGTTCACTAGAAAGACAAAACAGCTATTTCAGTTCAACCAGTACTTTTTGAGCTTGCCGTCTGCTTAATACTGGGCTGGTCCTGAAGAAAATCTGTGTAGAAAAGGCCTGGTTGGTGATCGAGGACATTGAAGTTCTAGGAAAGACTAACACACAAAACTGGGAAAAGTGCCGAGTCAGTGGTAATAAAGTGGCTGTAATTCGTGGTATTAAGTCTGTGCTTAACCGTACTCTGCAATCCCGCAGCAAAACGATGGGAACCGAGAGAGAAAAAGGCAGCACTGAGGACTCTGAAACGTTTCTTTGTCTCTATGTACAGGACCCTAAGCCAGAGAACGGCAGGTAAAAGATGTGGAATAACAGCAACGTATGTGGCCTTTTGTGTTTTAGGAGGAGACAGACTTTCACTTGTGTTTTCTGCTTCTTACAAGTATTTTAAGCAGATAAAAACCACAAGCTCGTTCTGTGTGTAATTCAAAAAAGAGAGAAGTTCATGTGTTTCAGTCATCGAAAGTGTTTCCAGATCTATCATTTCAGATCATTCAGGATGGTGTTTATTGTCTGACCATAAATCCCTCTATTGAATATTCGGTATAGTCAACGTAGCATCTCACTGTTTCACACTGTCTCCTAGTGTTTCCCCTGCCCTGTCTCCCCAGTGAGAGGGAGATATATACACATGTGTGTGTGTGCGTGCATGTGTGTGTATGTGTGTCTACATAAATGTGTATCTGTAATATACAGACACATTACATATGATTTTATACATGTTTGTGCATGTTTACATACATTATATATATCTTTCCTTATGCTAGGAAAATAGTAGACTTTTGCTGCTTTGAATATGATTTGAACATGAACTGATTAGAACTAAGCTTGGGACCCTGATGTAAAGTGCAGAATATATAAAATGCTGTTTAATTTACTAGTGGACAAATCATTGTACTGTTTATGGTTGGTTGGTTTAGATATAAACTGAAAAATAATTCATATAAAATGAATACTGCTCCTGCAGACATGAGCTAGAATGTCACATCCTTTCAAGTAGACTATCAACTCCTTGACAGGAGCGATTCTAGTTTCTGTTTCCATCCAGCCCCCAACTGCACAAGATGCTAAGCCCATGACAGGGAGTGCATCAGGACCTCAAGTATCCCGATACCCACCCTTTGCTATATCCTGAGATGACACTTACCTGGTTGCTTGATCACCTAGCGATCCAATAAAAATGGCAAAAGCATTTACTTGAGGGTTGCTTGTCAGGATTTGGGCCAACTTGGCAGGATGTATTCCATATCGTGACAGGTTTGCATCACTCAAGACGATGACGAAATACTCATCAGCTTCTTCCTTGACGATTTCCTGGATGGCGTGTTTTGTCCCGTCTAACGTATGGTCACCACTCATGCAGAACTGCGAGTGGGCATGCATTGTCTGGGGTAAGAGATGGTGCACAAAAGCCACGGGTGAGAAACTTATTTCTTAACAAATGTGACGGTTTTTCTATTGGCTGGGAGAATGCACCAGTAGCAAACAGTACACAGGGATAAGAAGTCTCTGAGTGAGTTCTATTTCACTGGCACCTTAGAGTGACAACAGTACACAGTGACATTTGTATGTGGTTAAGACTTTTGTTGGAAACGGGAAATGTTCCCAAACTATCCCAGTTGGCACTTACTTTTGACACTCACAGCCATTTAAAGTGAGAAAATGTAAGAAAATATTAAAAACTTGGCATCACACCAGAGGATGAAGATGACACAGGAGAAAAATAAGGAATGGGTTGGGTTTTCCTAAACAAAGTTACAACACTAAACACTATACTTACATCAACAGCAATAGAGAAGAATTGACATTAAAATCATGGCGTGTGTTTTTATTGTAGATCTAAGTACACGAAATTGAGTCTGTCATTAAAAAATACTAAGAAACACATAAAATTGGGGTTAAAGAGTTAGCTATTTCTACTGAAATAGCTAGGGTCTGGGAAGAATTGTATAGGACACAGGAGGGGACCCAGGTTGTAGAATCCCGATACAATACTGAGTACCCTAAAAAGATAAGGAACAAAGTTTAATTTTGTATGGTAGAGACCAGGATTTCAGGTGCAAGTATTTTCTCAGTTTAATGCTTGAATGTTTGTGAAGCAGGAAGTCTTTTGTTTCCTGTATCCGCTGCTTCTTCAGCGAATCTTTTCAGTGACCAAAGACACTTGGCCTAGTCTGGTGGAGGTGTTCACAACACAGAGGTGACGGGATTATTTACCTTCAGAACGTCCAGTCTTTGCTTATTGTCCTTGGGGATCTTGTTAATTGGAACGAGGCCAATGTTGTAATCATCTCCAGAGTGTCCAACGATGTCATACTAGGCGACAGAACCGGAGTTAGAAGCCTCTGTCCCCCACAGAATTGTCATTGGCCCTATCGGCCCCCATGAGGTCTGTCATTATCCAGAATTGCTCAACATGTGACCATAGAGCTGTGTGGACAGACGGATGTGTGTTTATCAACAAAGACAAACAAATTCCAGGCCCCTTCACTTCTGGTCCTTCCTCTTGTGTGATCTTTGCTCGCCAGGGGGAGGCAGACAAGCTGATGAGGGGCTACTGAGAATGCTTATTCTTAAGGGGAGAGTTAAAAAAATCACACACACACACACACACACACACACACAGTGGCAGGCAGAACTCTAATCCTCTCCCCTTAGTGTGGGCAGGACCTGTGATGTCACTCATAATATGTTATGTTTATGTGGCAAAAGGGATTTTGCAGATGTAATTAAGGTTACTAATCAGTTGACTTTGAGATAATCAAACGGGAGATGACCTAGGTGGGCCTAACCTAATCACAGAGCCCTTTAAATGCACAGAGTGTTTTTCTGGCTGGTAGTAGACGGGGAAGACAGAGATGTGAAGCACAGCAGGTTCTGACATGTGGGAGTGATCTGTGGCTGAGATGGAGGGGACCATGGGACCAGGCCCCCGACAGTGGCACCTACGAGCAACCCTGGTTGAGAGCCGGCAAGGAAACAGGGTCCTCAGTCCTGCAACCACAGGGGACTGAATCTTGCCAACAATATAAATGGTCTTGGAAGCAAATTATTCCCCAGAGCCCGGGTAAGAGGCCAGCCTGGCTAACACCCTGATTTCAGCCTAATGAGACCCAAAACAGAGAATACAGCAGAACGTGCCGGGGCTGCTAACCTACAGAACTGTTAGTTAATAAATGGGTCTTGCTTTAAGCTGCTATGTTTGCGGTCATTCCTCATGCAGAAATAGAAAACTAATACATATGCATTTTTTTTCTGAACACAAAAGTGAAATATATTCACTGGATGAATGACAGAAAAGCACACACAAAAAGTAAAAATTATCCATAATCCCATTACTTAAAGATAACCTGTGTTAATGTTTTGTTGTATAAGTTCCTAGGCTTTTATTGCCTTTCCCTGCACGTGTAAGAGGTTGCACATTCACACATGTACATACCTATGGCAACCAAATTTTTAACGAAAATGGATAACGTTGCTCATGCAATTTTATAATCTGATTTTCTATTTAATAGTGTATGACATATATTTTTCAATTTACAAAATAACTTTAAAATTTTCTGTCTGACAAAGTCCATGACAAAGTCCTGTCTGTTGAGAAAGAACTAGAACTAAGAGTGAGGTACAGTTCTTTTACAGACTCTGGAAAGAAATTTGAGGCCTGGAGCAACCTATAATTGGACCAGGTGGTCCCCTCCAACAGCTGTGGTTCACTCCAACAGAATTTCCTTAGCAGATGCCCCAAATTCCTGTCTCCTCTCCCACCTCCCTCTAAGAACTTCTGTCATGCTGATATGAAGGTTAGAACAGACCGCAGGGAATCTGTGTAATTGGGGCATCTGCTAAGGAAATTCCGAGTATGGGTCTGGGGCAAAAGAGTTTGGGGGGTACTTGTAGCAGTATGGTACAAAATGCTTAGGGATCACTGCCATCTATTCCCCACTGACTACCAGTCAACAGCTGTCTTTTGAATACCTACTGTGTGCAACATGCTACTGTAGGAGGTGTGGGGGAATGCAATTATCTCTTTTTGTGTCTCCCTTTTTAACTGGTGAGTTCTTTGAAGGCAAGACCATATCTTATTCATCTTTGAATTTTAGAATCCATGAGTCTATCACACAGATGCTTTGCAGTCAAGTTGGGGCAACAGGAAGCTTTCTTTCCCCATGTGGGCTACACTCTTTTATAAATCAGCTGTTTGGAAGTTGGAATGTATTTTTCCCCCAGCAATCATGTGATAAATGGTGATTAGTCCAAGCTAGCTGACAAGAAACAACCCATAATATAACTGAAACCATTGTGTTTAAAGTGAATAGTAGACCTCACCCCAGTCAGGATGGCTATCATCAATAAATCAACAAACAACAAGTGCTGGCGTGGATGCGGAGAAAAGGGAACGCTGGTGCACTGTTGGTGGGAATGCAGATTGGTGCAGCCACTATGGAAAACAGTTTGGAGATATCTCAAAAATCTGAAAATGGAACTACCTTATGATCCAGCAATCCCACTCCTAGGTATCTACCCGGAGAAATCCAAAACTCCAATTCAAAAATCTTTATGCACTCCTATGTTTATTGCAGCACTATATACAATAGCCAAGACCTGGAAACAACCGAAATGCCCATCAGTAGATGACTGGATTAAGAAACTGTGGTACATTTATACAATGGAGTATTACGCAGCCATAAAGAAGAAAGAAATCTTACCATTTGCAACAACATGGATGGACCTAGAGAACATTATGTTAAGTGAAATAAGTCAGAAAGAGAAAGACAAATACCATATGATCTCACTTATATGCGGAATCTAAAGAAAAGAATAAGTGAATGAACTAATCAGAAACAGTTTTGGAAACATGGAGGAAAAACAGAGGGTTGCTAGAGGGGCGGGGGGGTGGGGATAAGGGGAAGGTGAGCGGTTTTGGGAACGTACAGAGGGATAGTGGATGGGGGGAGGTGGGTTCACACAGTGTGAGGGATATAAATGATAAACGTCTAAGTTTTGCTTTGTCTTGTGCACCTGAAACTAATTAAAAAAAAAATAATAAAGTGAATAGTAGAAAAATTCCTGTTGAAATAATTTTTATGCAAAACTTGGAAGTCAGAAGGCAATCTGCTTATTTGAGGAAGATGAGTTCCTCATTTTAGACATGACGTTGTGCATTTGGGGAGGCATCAGAGAAGAAATATATTTCACGTAGTCAGAGATGTGGCTGTCATCCCCAGGAAAGGGACACACAACTGCTAAGGGTGAATTCATAGAGAAGAGCAGTGGACCCCTCCAGAGAACCTTGGTGGAGTGGAAGAAAGACACAGAGCTGAGTGAAGACAGGGGACAGGGAAGCAAGATAACCAGGGCAGCCCAGGGAACCAACCACTGTGTAGGGTTTGTGTTGAGTTACACTAACCATGACCACCAAGGAGAACGATGACTAATGACCTCTGGGCATCAGAATCAATGGTGACCTTTGGGGAACAATCTTAGCTACAAGTTGTTGTATAAAAAGGAGAACTAGGACAGCTGTTGGACAGGTGTCTACATTTTACGGGCGGCAGAACAGAGGCAGTGAGTGGCGAAGGAGACCAGCGTCACGGGCAGAGGGTCTAGTTTGGACAAGGAAGGAGGACACTCCTTTTTCTGAGACCCAAGGAAGGCAGAGACAATGGGAATCGACAGAGACAAGTACCTAATTGGAAGAGACAAGTGTACAAACAAAAGTCCATATAGGATGCCTGAATATTTAAAAGCTATAAATCAGGCTACAAATTGTTAAATAAAAAATGTTCTGTCCTCCTACTTGGATAAAAAAGAAAATCATAATCACCTGGAGAACCAAGGTCAAATTTTAGATACGTGGAGTCCTTGAAGTTCTCTGAAAGAACACGGCAGTGAGGGCAGCAGGGGCCGCCGGCTTACAGCCCGTCACTTCTTCTTTCTACAGCTGTTCCGCACCATCATAGCCCTCCATTCGTTGCCCTGTGGCATCCCTCACACCTGGCTGCTCGTGCCATTGGCCAGTCTGCCCTGGGAAGGTGGGCCTAGGCGGAGATGCCAGAGCTCCACTCAGGCCCTGGAAGCGGGCTTGGGGTCATCTGGGCAGGACAGCCGGGGACCGAGGAGCCAGGAGTGTGATCTAGAAATGGATTCTCAGTGGGCAGGCTCCCTGGGTCCCATAGACTCGTCATCTCATGGGAGAGGCACGGTCAGAGGAGGGTCAGAGTAGAGCCTTGGGCCGGGGACTGGGAGCTTATTCTAGGCCTGGTTTTAAGGATTTTTTTCTTTTTAAATACAAGGGATTATATAAAATAATTGTGAGGGAAATTTACCAACACATTAAACAAGCTTCACAATAAATGCTTTCCTAGGATGAAACAGATTCCGTTTATGAAAAAAAAAATCCTTAGTTGGCTATCAATGTATCGAAAAGGGAACAAAATTTGAAACTAAAAAGCTGTTTAGCTCCAACAGTGGACAACTACAGGCGCTCAGTGCTGGCGCTGGCGTGGAGGTGGAGGAGAAGTCAAGCTCCGTCAAGTCCGATCTGACAGTGGTCACAGCAGAGGCTGTGTGAAGCCAAGAACAACGTCCTCCCGCGGAGGTGCCAGGCAGGCTGCTTTCATGACGGGGCTGGTGAAGTAATCTGTTAAACAGGCTCTTACACGACGGGATAAAATCAGCTCCTTGCAACAGAAGGAGGTTTCTCTTACTTGGCTGAGGTAAGAGGGCTAAAAATGTATTAGATCGTTTCCTCCCTTTTAACTGAAGGTTAAACTTCTTACTAATCAGATGACCATGGGTGAGACTATAGAAATAAATATTTGACCATGTGGTTTGCTCACAGGGTTGTCATAACCAGTCACTGCAAGGAAAATAGTTAGCAGTTAATGATTAAACAAATGGCAGGCCAATGAGTTGCTGGATGCTCTTTAACAGATACTGGCTGATTGGGTCCTTCAGAAATGTTTCAGCAACTATCCATCTCTAATTTCACTTATCTGTTATCTATCTATCATCTGCCTGTCTGTCTGTCTGTCTATCTATCTATCTATCTATCTATCTATCTATCTATCTATCTATCTATCTATCATCTATCTATATCCTGTACTTTTTCAGGCAAATGAGATAAAGATAGATGGGTTGCAGATCTCCCTTTCTTCTTCCCTCCCTCCTTCTTCTTCTTTCTTTTTTCCCTCCTTTCCCCCCTTCCTTCTTTCTTTGTGGTAAGGAAAATGTTATTTGCAGAAGAATCTGCCTTCGTCTACTGCAATGGCCGAGAAGACACACCCAAGGGATAGGACCGGGCTTATTAAATGGTTTGCAGGCTCTGGTTCTCATCTTTCAGATGGGCTTGGGGAATATTCTGTGCCCAAAATAAATAAAATACTTGAGAGGAATCTAGAGTACATCCAAACGAGGGACATTCTCTGGTGTTACTGTAGATCATGTTAAGCTTTCATTGAAAACAATACTTCTTATGTCATAATTATCTAGCATCTGCCATCCAAGGACCCCAACATGGTTTACAGACAGTAATTTTCTAATCCTCAAAACTGTCTGGGTTAAAGGGGAAAGTATATAAACTCACTTCCGTTCTCTACCTCCTGATTCTGCCATTGAGCCACTTTGGTTCTGCCATGACCACTGTCAAATCAGACTTGACTGGGTCTACAACATGCTTCCCGGAGAAATCACAGACATCACTAAACAGGGACCTCACTGTCACCAACAGACACATAACACGTACATTACAGCTTATTCTGAGTAGCTCAAAATTTTTATGATCACGATTTCTGCACTTTTCAGAGCATCCCTGAAATCCTTGTGGAGTCTTCCATTTAGTATCCAACTAAATAGCAAACCACAGTAGTAATGAAAAACCTCAATCAGAGAAGACCAATATTAATACTGCTTTGCTTTAGAAACTTGTGTAAATGGCCTTTTGCTATACTTTCATTTGAAAATCTCATTCATTTAGAGAAAGGTATTACAAACAAAAACAATGCTGGGTTTCAGTCCAAAACACAAAGATTTGTCATCAAATAAGGATGATTTATAATACAAAAGACTGCAAAGAAAGCTCTGCTTAGAACAAAGAGCTCTCGGTATTTTTTATGAGTAAGATTTATGTTTAAATGTCTATTAGGAAGGATAACCATCTGCTAACGTTAGGAGAGGCTGTGCTGTGTTAGGCATCCACATTATAAGTGGGTGTGACAATCATCTGAGGCTATTTCTGAAGACTAACAGTGAGTGAAATTCTAACCTCCTTCTAGAAATCCAAGTATACCATTCTAAGATGGCGCTACTGACAGTGGGCAGCAAAGGACTAGAAGATAAATATGTGTTTTAAAAGGTCAAGAGAGGTGCCAACGGAACCCTACAGTGTTAGTTAGCCAATCACCTACAGTATTAGCTAGCTGACCTTTCTTCATATCGCGGAAGCCAATGTGAACAGAATAACGTCCCGAAGGCCAGGATTCTAGACTTAGCTCTGACGTTAACAAGCTTTTTGACCTAGGGCAAGTCACTGAGCCTTTCCAAACCTTGTTTCTACCTTGTAAATCATGCTGGTTCAGATGACCTCTAATATTATGTTTGTAAATCACTTAACCTCTCTGACAAATAGGGACAATGTCTGGTTTACATAGGGTTGGTGAAAGAAAGGACCATACATTTAATGAGTATAATGTCAACGTTTGCACAGTTCTGTATAATGTACGAAGGGCTTCTATAGATCTTATCTTATTTTGATTCTCTCCACCACCTTTGGGGTGGGTGTTATTAACCTCGTTTCACAAATGAAGAAATTGATGCTCTAAGAGTAGCAGATTTTCTTAAGGTCAGAGAATCTACTGTTGTCAGAGGTGGCAGCCAAACCCAGGGGCTCTGACTCTAAGTCCAGTGTTTTTATTACAGAGAAACAACCACTCCCAAACCCTCCCCTGCCCAAGCTCTCCTTAAGCTTTTTGAATGGTTGGCTCGGCCAACACTTTCACATCAACGACTGAGTCAATTCTGAATTCTTGTTGAACTCTGGACTCAGAGAAGTCTGTACACCCTTCTTTGGTCCTATCTCCATGTAGCAGTAAGAATTCATTCAAAGCCTGAGCCTGACAGGATGACTGGTTTCCATTTCTAAATGTGTGGACTAGTCCTGAGGCATCGGGAAAAGACACTAAAAGAACTAAGTTTCTGATCAAAGGAATTTTCCCAGCAGGTATTGGTTTGTGAGTCCTATGTTTCCACATCCTTCTGGGACTTAACCCTGCCTTTCTGACCAAGGTGTCTTTGAGAACAGCAGGCTTATTATAGCTCCTTGGGATGACGAAGCACTAAGGGGAGGAGATGATAGAGTACTTTTTGTAAATGGCACAACTCCTGAATTACAGCTTTGTAAAAACACTGATTAGGCAGGAATAAATATGGCTGCAAGAAACAAGGATAAAACATCAACTAGGAAAGGGCCCTGCAGTGAGAATCAGAAGTCCTGGCTTTTTATAGTCCAGCTGTGTGACCTTGGGAGAAGCATTTAACCTCTCTGGATCTTGATTTTCTCATCTGTAAAACAATGAGGTTGGTGAACATAACTTCCAAGATCATTCCTGCCCCCAAGGCTCTATGAAAATTCAACGGGACACCCATGAAATGGGGTGAAAAAGCCTGCTTCCTCTCGTCACAGCGATACCTGTGACTTGTATTCTCCTGTCAAAGGAGTGACTCATATAAATCTAACTGAAGACTCAAATCCTTTTCCAAAAAGAAAGCCCTTTTCTTTTGAGTCTGTAAGAAATAACAATCCAGTATCGGCCCGAAAATAGCGGTTTCCCATCTCTTTAAAATTTTTAAGCAGCGGAACTCTTTCTCCGTATGAAATATTGCACCAAAGTTGCAATGTTGAAACATTGTACAATGTCAATACAAGTGGGATTGTTTGGGCTGAACTGGGGATGGGGGGAGGGATAAAAGTGCTGTCCACTCACCCTTGCCCTCTGCCACCCTTCAAAGGTTCTTTGTCACACTGCTAGGAAACCATGGCCTTAGAATACGGTTTGTATGTCTCCATAGAAACAACAAATTTGAGTACTTTTTTTCTCCCCAAAGTCCAACTTCTCAATAACTGAATAAGTCTGTCTGTTTTCTGGTGTCACTATGTGAGTGCTCGGTGGAGAAGTAGTCACCTAACTTTTGGTGTTATTGAGTACTTTGAAGAAAAAAAATTAGGCATAAAGAGCTTTTAGAAAGGAGGTCTACCTTCAGGTTGTCGCGAAACATGCCCAGGAGCTCGGAGAAATCACAAGGCCTGAACCGGAATGAAGATAAAGGTAAAAAAGTGCTTCCTGACTGAAATAAAATGGCTCACAAACCGATACCATTCTTTCCACTTCTCACTTAGTGTTTAAGCACTATGTGGACATTCAATTCTGCTAATTATAAGATCAGAGGAGTTTATGCTGATTATTTGCAAATAACGTTGCTCCCGTCTTGAGTGACCTATAGTAAGTGCTGTTGCTGAGAATTAACTCAGTTGGTAGAACAATTATGAGTCACTTCGAAAACTCCAGATGGCTTTGACATGTGTCCTGCCACAGAATTCCCTTTCCTTCTCAGTAGCTCTTGCTCAAGGGTCCCCGTGGTTTGGCATGGGCTATGCTAAGGTGGAGAAGAAGTGGATGCTGTCTCGTAATGAGCGTCTTGGGCTGTAATGACCCAGAACTCAGGAGCTGAGCCCCAGCCAAAGAAAACACGAAGCAGATGCCTAGAGAGGGGGATCGTGGAAGAGTCCAGATCACTGGATGAAGATGGTGGCTTCTGAAGGTTTTAAAGCAAATACCAACTAGACATCTTTACAATGGAGGGATAACGGCAGGAAGATGACATTTAGAACTGCCTGGAACTGGCGGGACTGGGCAGTCTCAGAGCACACTGCTGCATTCCTAAAGACGTCACATGTGATGCCATCGTGGGCTACAGAACATAAATTTGTCACCAGGAGCTCCTTAAACTGTCATTTGCTCATGCATCACTTCCTCATGCTGAGGAAATCCCATACTTTCATTAGTTAGTCCTAGGCCTTACGCTTCTTTCACAAATGGGAAGATGAAAGTTCGGAGCGATTACATGAGTTGACTATGATCATAGAGTGTAGACACAGAACAGAGTAAACGGTATGCTGCCACTTGATGTATATGCATCAAACATCTCTGAGAAGGTACAAAAACTAATCCACTAACATGGTTACCACTGGAGATGGGAACTGGGAGCTGAGAGAGAGGGAAGCAGAGGCTTATGCATCACTCTTACTCTCTTTACCTTTTATGTTTTGTACTCTGTGCACCCATTACCTATCCCCCCAAACATTCAATATAACAAAAAGTTCTCATAGAATGTAAGTGGGTTCCATCCCACCTCCTTCCCACCCTCTACAAAGGGGGCCTGGACTACCCCTGCAGAGACTGGGTGGCCTGTCCTGTGGCCACTCAGAGTCTTCGACATGTTGGCAGGGGTCGTGGGAAGATTATACAACGTCTCCAGCGTGGGGGGCAAGCCTGGGAGTTCTGGCGATAGAGGAGCTAATGGGACAGGGTAAACGGCACCATGAGAAAACAGCTGGACAAATCCAGAAAAAAGGACATTCTGCAAACAACTGTTCTTGACTCTCAAGAGACTGACCATCACGAAAAGCAAAAATAGTAGTGGTAGGGGTGATGGCTGCTCAGATTAAAAGGGCTAACGAGACATTACAACAAAAAATAAGGTATTTTTGACTGGACCCTGGATCGGGGGGCAGAGGTGGGGCAATTAGAAAATTGAGTTGGGAAAAGTGAATTGGGGTTAGATATTAGAAGATATTATGAAATAACTGATAATTTTCTTAGATGTGATCATGATTTTGAGGTTGTGTTAGAGAATGCCCTCACTCTCAGGAGAAGCCTAACAAAGTATTTAGAGGTAAAGCATTACAGTGTTTATAATTTTTCCCCCCAAATGATTTGGGTGGCAGGGGGAAGAGTATGTATTTAGAGAGAAACATAAAGCAAATGAGGAAAAATATTAACAATTGACAAATTGAAGTGAAGGCCTATGGGTGTTCACTTTACTCTTTTTTCAACTTTTTTGTAGGTTTAAATTTTTTCAAAATAAAAAGTTGGGAAATAAAGAAGAAAGTTTAAAAACAAAACAAAATAACAAAATGGGTGAACACAAACGAACAGAAGAGTCCCGGCTCCACCCTACTCTGTCTCCAACTAGCCTTCCAGCTTTGGGGAAAGTCCTTCATGTTTCTGGGTCTCGGCTTCCTGTCTGAGGAATGAGGAAACTGGTGTAAATGACCTGTGAGGTGACCCCAGTTCTGAAGTCCATGGACACGACGAGGAATGTGCAGGAACTGGACGAAGGTCTGCCTTCCCTGTCCTTCCCTTCCCCCACCCCTCTAGACACTCGCCTCAGAACCACTTTTCCTCAAAGAGCTTGTTTTGTGAAGTCTTAAGGTGTTTCCTTTTGTGAGAAAGATTTTAATGCACTGGTTTCATAAGACTTTCTACGCTCTTCAAAAAAAGTTCTAAAGGAACTGTAGTGAATGTGAGGAGTATGTTTATACAAGAAAATGCACAAAACCAGAACCATGAAAGTACTGTTCGTTCAAAACCTAATAGCATAAAAAAACCAAAAAAATGATAAGGCGACTTCAAGTCCTGAAAAAGTTTGTTTTTTTTCTTGGTGTCTTGCTATAATTTCTTGCTACAAATATATGACTCAATTTGTCATCATATATTACTGTGATTCTCAATGTATCTGTGGTTTTACTTATAAAGACTGAGGAAATTCTTTACACTGTTGTGACGACTGCAGAGACTCAGCAGGGAACTCTATACCTAGCACGCGCTCAATGATTGTTTGTAATTTTATAGATATCCAGCACCTCCGATGGCAATCATTTGGTTTGTAATTGTCAATTAGAAACAGAACAAAACAACACCTTGTAGAATGCTCACTTCCTTGACGTTGTTTCCTTTTTGTCTGACATGTTCAATTTCACTTATAGTTCTTCCGGATTACAGACTTTTAATAGTGAGAGTTGGACACATATGGATCTCTCTACACAGTCTGCTACGTGAGACGTAATGAAATATTCCACATGCTCTGTGATCATCACACCACCTACCCACCTACCAGCAGGCTGTAGGAACGGCTCCCTGTTAGCTTTGTCACTTCCCGCCCTTCCTCTAGTCCTTTACTCAGTCCAGGGGAGCTGTGTCAACCAATCTCTTGCTTAACGCCTAATCAATCTTTCCAAAAACCTACAAGAACTGGTTTCACATGTCAGAGCAGTTCTGCTCTCAAAGGTATAGAAATCCTCTTTCTACCTGGAAATTTTATTCTAGATAATGAGGATGCCAATTTTATGTTTGTTGTAGTCTATAATGGATTAAAATCTCTATGTAACTCCAAGGAGGCTGAGAACACTGACTTTCAAGATCCATAAAAGAGGTTGGGTGTGCCGATCCAAGTGTTAGCAGAACCCAAAAGTTTTAACACATGAGGTGGAATTTATGCTGATACAATGTCTCACCATCCACTTGTTCTCAGTGGCCCATGTGATTTAAGAATTATACTCCATTTGATACTAGAAAGAATCTAAAATATTTTAGAATGAACATTTTCCATAAACCCATAAAACATGAAAAAATAAAACTTAACAATCAAGAAAAACTTCTATGGGAAGGGAAGGAAGGTCAAGGGAAGGGAAAAGCTGAACCCTAGGCTGTAACTGTAAGACATAACAAAGTTGTCATGGCTGGTCTTTAATTTCAGCTCCAAGCTTCCTGGCAACGAAAACCAAGTGGGAATCTTAAAGTGTTCCATAGTTTTCACTAATCATGAGGGGAAACACATTCCAGTTCTTTAAGGGAAACGCAGCTACTCTCCCGTGCTAGTCCGCGTCCTGTTTGCATTTACGTCCGGCATTTGTGTACAGCCTGGCAGCCACAGCATTCACTGACTAAAGCTGCCTTTTTCCTACCATTTAATTCGAAAAGGAATCTCATGCAGAGCATCATACAAGGGACCCGGGGGGACTCAGACATCACAAATGGGCCTGAAGTAAATGAGGTGATGGGTTTCAGCTGTTTCTTGCTATATCCATGGTAACGCACAGGCAGGACTCAGGACGGGGCCCTGAAGTGTAGGTGGGTCTCAAGCCGAGTGATGGTCTAACCTCGCCTGTTTCTGAAGGACGCGCGTGACCTGGAGTACAACCTCGAATATCTATGGACAGACTGCGTACCCTTCACACATGTCTGCACACATGCCATTTCTTTCAACTCAACCTCCGACAATAATTGCACAGTATGTGGCTGTATTCAAGGGTATTTGTTCTGGAAAGGGCCAGGCGTGCAGGCACTCTCTATGGCTCAGAGCAGATCGATGGGCTGACCTCAGGCCATCACACAGTGACAGGGGCCACCTTCTCCCCGCTCAGACCTCTGAAGGAGGATGCAGAGCAAAGTGAGAGCAGAACGGAAATCGTTTCAGTGGTGGCTGCATTTCTCCCAGGGCTGCCATCTTCACTGTCGGCTGGGGAGCCGTCTATTACTGTGTAATTCTCGCTCGCCTCCATGGAAAGGCAGAGCAGTGCTGAGAACAGCACACTTTGAGGGTGTCCTCAGACCTCGGGAGGCTGCCTGGCTGGCGATGGGGCAAGAATGGAGGTGGTGGTGGCGGGCGTTGGGACGAGGACGATGGCCCTGAGAAGTCCGGAGCAGAGACCGGTGGTGCTTCTAAGTTTCTAAGTGCCTGTTTCTTCTTTTTCCTCCCCAAACATTATGGCTAACATCACACAACTTCTGATTGTTAGAGCAGAGAAAAGCGGGGGCGCCCTTTCTCTTTGCTGATACACGAGCTGATGAGAAGGTGAAGACTTCTGCCCGCTCTGGCCAGAACCTGCACCCACCTACCCATCATCCAGCCCTAACCTGGAGCCGACTCTGGGGCAGATGTGGTCAGTGGTGCTGTCAGCAGCCTCAATCCATGCTTTACCTTGAACTTCTCTTCATAGTTCTCGAAGGCTTCCATGACCATGCACACGGCCTGCATGGAGCGTTCCAGCCGGCCATCCACCCCGTTGAAGCGGTACATGCTGCCGGACACATCCACCACCAGACGCAGGCGCTTGGGCTTCTGTTGGGGGCTGCCCAGCTGAGGGAGCGAACAACAGAGGCATCTTGTGAACCATTAAGCCCTCCGTGGCTGCCATTCTGGGGGTCGCACACGGCCCCGCAGTGCCAGCACGAGGCAGGCAGGTAAGTGGAGGCGCGGGGCTGTACGAGGCCGCCTGGCAGGTGGAAAGGTGTCTGTGGACTATATTTCAGTAAATAGAATTTCAGACTTATGCTGGTAGGCGGCACCATATGGGAAAGAGTTCCCTCCGGAAGGTGGTCCTTTTAAGACCCAACCTAGTCTACTAAAACTGCCTTACTGAGGCTGATGCCATCTTAAAAATAATAATCTGGAAAGTTGTAAACCCCAACGTGTCATGTTTCATGTCCTGCCTCGGAGTCAGTTACTTTAGCCAGGCTGAGTTATTTTGGAAGCACACGTGAATTTTACCTATACCTGTTGTGCAGTGACTGAAAATCATTTTTCTACAGAGTCCACAAGAAATGCCAAATTCCTAAAACAAGGTTCTGTGAGAAGGCGGGGGTGGGGTGGGAGGGGGGGTTGGCAAAGAACTGAAGGAAAATATTTCCTCAGTATCTTCTGTCTTTAGTTAGCTTTCAGTTTTCTCTTCCTTCCAGTCACTGAATTACTACTTCTCTTTACTTTTCTTGGCAGTTAAAGGCATACAAGTAGCGGTTAACTGCTGTTTAGCAACAAGTGTCAATTAAAATGTGAAACTCTCGTTGAGTTTCAGTTTGATTTTGGACTCATGCCTGCCAGTTTGCAGAATCAAAAACAAAGTCCATTTGTCAGTGTACTTACAGGAAAAAAGGAAGAAGAAAAATTCCAGGCTATTCTGTTATTATATACTTGCTGACATGTATGAAAACTAATGTGCAGTGAGTAATATCAAGAAAATACTGTGGGTATTATTAGTGCAATGGTTTGAGACCAGTTCAATATATTTCTTAAAAACTTGTGGAGTCTGCCTAAATTAAGAACAGTGCCACATGTCTCCCTGACGACTCACAATTTCAGATGTATCTAAACACATTTGTCAACCACAATGAGTCAGTAAAGAAAGTACTTGTTGACTCATACCAATGACACAGAAGTCAGAACACCCCAAATTACCACAGGTCCTCTCTGAATAGACATTAAATGGAGTAAGTGACTCCCCCTCCCTACCAGGCACCGCCCCACCAGCTCTCACGGGCTATTCAGCAATTCTGGCTATTCAGGGATACAGGAAGTTACAGAGCCCCCCAGCCCCCCAAGAGACTCAGTAGTTTACATTATTGCCACTTTTTGGCCACTGTTTCATAAATATTTTAGCATTATGGCTGTCTGAAACTTTACGTACATTCACATTTGAGTTATTTAAGGGAGCATACCTCATTTTCTAAAATTTTCTTTAGTTATCAGTCGGACACAGAACTTTAAAGCAACAGAACGGTAGGAAACCACCAGGATTGCTCTAGTGTTTTCACTTGCATAAGCCTGGGGGGTTCACAGACTCTGAGGGCTTTCAGTCTCCCCTCCCGAGAGCGCCCTGCCCTGCTCGGTGTCCAGGGAGCTGGTCTGCATGGATGGCATCAGCCTCTCTCTTGGCTGCTGGCTTCCGGGCGGGGGCCGCTGGTGGGAGGCACTGGCAGCAATCAGAGGGCGAGGGTGGGATATGTGTTCCCTCAGGGCCTCCCCTGCTGGGCCCATGGGTGGGGTCTCCCTCTGCTGAAGGCCACAGCGCCTATGGGGCAGCCCTCTCCATACACTGATTTCTCCAGGTTCCAGCAACTTCTCTCTCCCTCTGCCCTTTCAGACCTGGGGGGCCAGGGACGAGGGGGTTAGAGCCCTGCTGTCGAGATACCCCAGTCTCTTTTTGGCTTTCTTAAACCCCACCCTTACTTTTGTAAATAGTCTGTTTACTAACTGTTCTTTAAATGACTCAATTTGAGTGTGCCTGGTGTCTCCGGACTCACGCTGGGATCTTGAATCACATAGTAAATAATGTAATACCTATGTTTTTTTCTAATTTTTTAAGTATAATGCTTTCTGTGGTTGCCATATTCAGGGTTTACTGTGCTTTGACAAGGACAGGGACTTAAGAAAGCAGTTGTCCGTACAGAAGGCCAGACTCTGCAGATCTGAGGTGACTAGTTCTCCATCCGTACTCACCTGTGGCTCCTGCTCACCCCGGCGTTTGTAGATGGCTTTCTCTCCAGTCAGCCCTTCAATAATCTTGGCGTCATCTAGTTCCCCGGTAGCTTGGTGTCTTAGCCACTGTCTCTCTTTGCCTTTAGCCTACAATGACACACACACACAAATCCTTATTTTAATTTGTTCTGCAGGGTCCCTGACACACTTTGTGTATGAATAACAGGAAACACACCCGGGATCTTTTCAGCAAGTGATGTTTTTGCATGAATAGTTTCATAATTGGACTGATTTCTGCTCTGCTGACAAACAAATGCCCTTTGTGTGGATTTTGTCAATCTTAATTGTTTTAACATATGGGATGATAAAATGAACTCACTTAAAACACACCAATGGCAAAACAGTACGCAGAGGCCCTCTTGAGAAATGTGCAATATCTGGAAATGTAATGGCGATGCATTTCTTATGGCTTTTAGGTCACCGTACTCCTAGGAAATTTATTAGGTAGCAAAACAATCAACTTTAACTTTTTAACACTGTCTGCAAGCACCGAGAAAACATGATCTTCGGAAGTCTTCCTTTTGGAAAAGAAGTTGCAACTCAAGTTCTCTGTGCATGCAGTGCAAATGGGAACAGCTAAAAACAAGAATACACGAACGTTTTGTACCCCACGTCTCTCCAATCATCTATACTCAGAAATCTAAAGGTACTTCCACATACTACTTTCCCACAATAACTTACAACTCTGCCAGGTGGACTAAGATAGTAGTTAAATGATAAAAAAATTATAATCTCTTAATCATACGATTATAACAGCCACGGATTATATTTATATTAAGAAGTGGGAAGAATAGCTAAAATACTTTTATGCATGCAAACTCTAGTAGTCATAGTTAAGATCCTGTGTTCTGGAGTCAAACAGCCTAGTTCCAATCCTCCCTTCACCATGATCAGATATGTGACCTCAAACAAGTTACTCAAACAGTCTGCATTTCAGTGTCCTCATCTCTTAAATGAAGATAATACTGGTCTCTACTGTAATGAGCTATTGTGAAGGCTAAATGAGTTACTACATGGAATTGGCTGAGAAAGGGCCTGGCAACCTATGTTAGGTGGTATCATCATCATCATCATCATCATTGTCATCGTCATCACTGTCACCAACATCAGGTGGGACACAGTATGATAAGCAAATCCACATTAATTTAAACACACTTCCATCACTGTTTCATTGGAGGTGGCTGTATGACAGCACTGCCATTGAAAATGCAAAGCCAATCTCTAGGCAGCCAGGGTCTATTTTAGGGGCAGATGAACCATCATACAATACAAAGAAGTTCCACACAGTATAACTCTGGGTGGTATTATTTGTTGTTTTCTTGTTCCTGATACCCTTGCTGCGAATAGATACAAAATTACCATATTTGAAGACAGATATATTACCGTGAACATAAAGAGAGGAAAACTCCTAAGCTGCCAGCATAAAGATATTGAATGTGGTAGGCAGTTAACTTAGGAATTACCAGGAATGTGCCCCTTGGGGGTATGCTCTGTCCTACTGTGTGTTCTTGGTAAGAACCCCATCACCTCACAGGAAAATGGGACTCACTGGAGCATAGCTCAAAGAGCTCATGGAACTTGATAAAGATCTGCAGCTCCAGGTGGTAGGAGGATGGGGTGAGCAGAGCCTTCTAGAATCCTTTCCCACACACACAGTGCTGTCTTTCTCAGGCCTCAGCCCTGCAATGGTGATTGGGGCCCAGTTCCTGTCTCCTCTTCCCTGTCATTCCTAATGTCTGGAATGCATAATTCCTCAGGTTCCCAGGATACTTTATGCTGGAAACATGATTGTGGATGACCATTTAGGTACCTTTCCATCCTGAGATTCTATGACTCTTGCAGGTACCTAACTGCAGAGCACCAGCTTCCACAGACTAGTCCAGGCTGGGAACTGCAGAAAGCACAGGGAATGTGGTAGCAGTAGTTAGCAGCTATCTAAGTGGCATGTAAGTTGGATTCTACAGTGGGTATAAGAGGAATATGGGATAACACAACAGATTACGAGATTACACGACATATTACATAACTGCTGAATCACTGCAATCATCAAGCATTGATTTTCCAAGTGTCATCAATTCCTTGACGAAACAATGACCCTGAGGACCCCCTGCCCAATCCACTAGCCACTACATGGCTTTGTTAACCAGCGATACTCCCACTCTATAAAGAAACATTGCAATGGCTACAGATTAAGTAGTCTTTGTGCTTTTTAATGCAGATTACAACTGTAGCAAAAATAAATTAAAACCCCCACCGTCTCACCACTGAGGAACTGTAAAATACCAAAATTTTAAGTAATAATTCTACTCCCTTCCCTACATTTTGGTGTTTCTCAAAACAGAATATACCTTTTAATGAAGCAAAAGAACCTTGCCAAGATTAACAGGCAGAGGGGTTAATTGTGACCTGGTTGTCATACCTGGAGGTTGTCATACACGTGACTTTGGCTGAGCACAGCAGATATGAGCTCACTGAATTGTTTCCACAATTCCCAGACAATTGACTTTCAATTTGAACTAAAATTCCTAATTATTATTTTAAATGGATGAAAAAACATGTCACTACAATAGAGGATTAGAATAATGAGCAAAGACATGGTTAGTATGCAAATATACTATAAGTGAAGCAAGATTCTTTGCTATAGAAATGACCGCATCTCCAATAAGACCTACAAAGGTAAGAGTCCCTGAGAAGAGGAATGTGGGTTTAAATTGGTTAGGAAGGCATATGCACAGAGGACTGCATGTCACAGGCTAGGCCTTGCAATTAAAGAGAAGAGACACCTCTACATTTCATAAAATAGATCACAACATGCTTAAAGCTAGCAGAAGTTGGGGTGACTGGTTCATGTACTATGAAAAACAATCTCCCAGAGACTGTATACCTATCCAGAAGTTCAAGGGAAGCCGTTAAATTTCTAGCCACATGTAATTTAAATAAGTACAATATGTAACTCTCAGGTTAACCAAATAGTAAGCGTAGAGAATATCGCAGTTTAGGATAAGACTAGAGATTATACTGTCAATCCTAAAAGAATTAAAGAGGCCTGGATCATGAATATGGGTTATTAAAAAAGAAAAAACAAAAAGGATTGTTCATTGTCTAGTCATTACTTTGTTTTACTTTCTTCATACTTATCACCGTTTACAAATGTATTATTTATCTCTTTGTCTCTATTATCTACCTGTTCCCCTGGAAAGTAAAGGTCATGGGATAAGAATCCTATGTAACTCTACCATCAAGAACAATGCTTGATACATAGTAGGTATTCAATAAAAATTTATTGAAGGAAAGGTGATTGCTTACTGTAAAATGTTAAGTGATAAAAGTATGCTATGAAAGCAGGTATATACAGTTTCATCTCAATGTATATGCATGTAAATTACATACATACAAAGAAAAATATGTGGGAGAAAATAAAAATGTTAATAGTCACGGTTACTTTTGAGTTGTGGAATCATGGGTGGTATTGCTTTCTTCTTTTATGCTCTGTATTTTCCAACTTTCATATAATGAACTTGTGACTTCCACAATTAAAAAAACTAACAAAAATAAATTCTTTTTTTCCTCAAAAAGATTAAAAAAATCCTTTTATATTTTTAAGAAACACCTTTGTGACAACTTGCCAGTTATGGAGAGCAACTTCAATGTGCATAGAAATAAGTTAGGGATTTTGTTGAAATGCACTAAAAAAGGCCTGGCCTCTCTCTGAAGTTTGCTTCCTACTACAAACAAACTACTAAAATGGTGTCATGATCTTCTTGTCTTTGCAGTGATGGCTGCAACCATTACTTTCCCCTCAAAATGTAATATGTACCAAACTTCATCTTACTAAAAAATCTATCCAGAGAATGAGAAGACAAGCCACAGACTGGGAGGAAATATTTGCAAAAGACATAACTGATAAAAGGCTGTTATTCAAAATATACAAAAACCTCTTAAACCCCAACACTAAGAAAATGAACAACTTGATTAAAAAATGGGGAAAAGTTCTGAATAGACACCTTACTAAAGAAAATATACAGATGGCAAATAAGCATATAAAAAGATGCTTCATTTCATATGTCATTAGGGAAATGCAATGAGGATAAGATATACACACATTAAGAATTGTCCAAATCCCAAACACTGACAACAGCAAGTGCTGACGAGGATGTGGAGCAAACAGCAAGTTCCATTCATTGTTGGCGGGAATGCAAAATGCTACAGTCACTTTAGAAGGCAGTCTGGCAGTTTCTTACAAAACTAAACATATCCTTACCATTCAACTCAGCAATCGCACTCCTTGGTTATTTACCCAAATGAATTGAAAACTTATGTCCACACAAAAACCTGCAGATGGATGTTTATAGCAGCTTTATTCATAACTGCCCAAACTTGGGAGCAACCAAGATGTCCTTCAGTAAGTGATGGATAATTAAACTGTGGTCCGTACAGACAATGGGATATTATTCAGTGCTAAAAAGAAAGGAGCTATCAAGCCATGGAATGACATGGAGGAAACTTAAACGCTTATTACTAAGTGAAAGAAGTCTATCTGAAAAAGCTACATATAATAGGATTCCAACTATATGACGTCCTGGGAAAGACAAAACTATAGAAACAGTAAAAAGATCAGTGGTTTCCAAGTGTTGTGGGGAGGGGTGCACAGGAGGTGCCAAGCGGCTTTTTAGGGCAGTGAAAATACTCTATATGATACCATAATGATGGGTACATGTCATTTGTCCAAACCCATAGAATGTACAACAGCAGGAGTCAACCATAATGTAAACTATGGACTTTGGGTGATAGTAATGTGTCAATTTAGGCTCATCAATTATAACAAATGTCTACAGGGGGATGTTGATAATGGGGGAGGCTGTGCGTGTGTGGAGGTGTGAGCAGAAACTCTCCGCTCAATTTTGCTGTGAATCTAAAACTGGCCTAAAAAAAAAATGAAGTCTGTTTCTAAAGAATCTAGTGATAAATATAACGATAACTCTTTTTTTAAAAAAATTTCTGTTTTATTTATTTATTTATTTACCGTGTTTCTCTGAAAATAAGACCTAGTCAGACCGTCAGCTCTAATGAGTCTTTTGGAGCAAAAATTAATATAAGACCCAGTCTTATTTTACTATAAGACCAGGACTTTATAATATTAATATTAACATAATATAATATAATATACTGGGTCTTACATTGATTTTTGCTCCAAAAGGCTCATTAGAGCTGATGGTCCGGCGAGGTCTTATTTTCGGGGAAACATGGTATTTATTTATTTATTTATTTATTTATTTATTTATTTATTATTTTTAAGGAGGGTGCAGCTGACAGTGGCCCATGCGGAGATTGAACTGGCAACTTGGTGTTGTCAGCACCACGCTCTAACTGACTGAGCTAACTGGCTGCCCTATAATGATAACTCTTTACTGTGCAGAATCTGTTTTCATTTTAGGAACTTAGTGCTTGGGACAAAGAGTGGATCATGGGAGAAAAAGCGTCAGGTTAGGATTTAGCATATGAGAATTCCAGTCCTGGCTCACTTTGGGTCAAGTTATTAAGATTCTCTGGGTCTCAGTAATCCCAACTTCAAAATGAAGGGGCACTTTGTCAGTGAATGTTATCAGTCTGCATTTGATTAGTAATGAAAATCATTAGTACTAAGAGAAGGATTTGCCAATTAGTTTTATACCCTTTGCCTTGTCTTAATTATATCACAGTGGTGAGGACAGTCATATTTTCTCAAGTAACTGGGAGTTGGCTCCAATTTGTAAGCTTCTAAAAACAAGTTGATTAAGGATGCTGAAAAGTGACTTTGAAGAAATGTGGTTTTTTGGCAGTAAATCTATTTCTCTATAATAGAAATAGGTGAATTATCTGTTAAATGCAATAAATGATGGGGGAAATAATTTCTTAGAAAACAGTTCATTCCATATTTATTTTCACAATAGTCTTAATGCAGCTTGTTGAGCTAGTTTTCCACTGATGTTAAGCATGATGAGAGACTTGGGTGGGTGATCAGTTACAGGAAACCAGCGATTGCTTTCCAAACCTCATCACTTTTCTGCTCCAACACCAGCACTCCAAAGAAGCACAGAACACCTATGTGCCCAAGGACGTGTAACTTGATGAAAGTCTTTCCTTTAATCATCTAGAGTTTTGGGGACACTGAAATCTCCCAACCAGCTGTCTGAGACACTCAGCAATTCACATTGTTATCCAAATTGGCCAGGTCTAAGAAATATTATTATACTAGGAACATTCAGGACATTAGAATTTTAAAGAGAGCTCATTATTTATATCAACAGATGAATGCTTATGATATGGATATGTATTTTTGAAGAGTACCTAAAAATATGAATAAGCATACAGACACAATTAAGTAAAACTATAGAAACAAATGTCCATATTACCAAAAGTGATACAATTTACTAAATGTCATATCCAGGAAAGCATTCCATCATGCAATTTTATACTCCTACTCGTAAGATTTAAATTTAAGATTGCCAAAGAATACCACAGTTGCATGCTTTATGCCAATCAGATAGGAGTATTATCTAAATACAATTATTTAATGGATTTTCCTCTAGATGTGTTTATAAAGATCCCACTAAAATAAGGCAATCTGGAGTCATTAAGGTTTGCTATTTTAGTTATTGCTACATTTGACTAACCTACCCTAGTCCATTTATCATTTACCAGGAGAATTTTTTCTTCAGTTTTCTTCAGTAGGGCTTGCAGCATAGAAGTGTCACTGGCCAGCAGAGTTAACTCTCAAAGCTACTTTATTATGAGGCAGTTCTTCAAGACTATACAGGGAACAACTGTTAACTCCTCACGAGAGGTTTACAAATCCTGCCTTTATGGATGTGAATTCCAGATCGTGTCAGAGACTAAAGGCACAACAAGGGAATCACAGGTGGTGTGACTTTTGGGACACAGAAGGGAGAAGATAGGAGTGGTAAACACCAACAGAGCCATGACCCAGGGAAGGTCTGTCAAACAACTAACCCCGCCGCGCTGCAGAATTCTTATTTTGGTGTGCATGCTAATAGTTAGTGAAAATGATAACAGCGGGGCCTCCTTCCCTCCTCCCCCTCCGATTCTAAATGTCTTTACTGCGAGACCGAAAGCCCAGGCTCAAAAGCAGGTGCCTTCTGAGGCGGCCTTCAGAGTGGGACAGGCTAATGCATTCAGGCCCATGGGTCACGTCCACGCCGCGTGCAGCTCCACCAGGGCCGGGAGTGGGGGCGGAACCGGTGAGCCAGCAGCACTGGAAGCTGACCGACAACGGCTGCTGGTCAGACAAGCTGGACGGGGCAGGTGTGGACCAGGCAGGTGTGTGTGCTCCACCGGTGGGCGCATGGAGGCCAGGACCCCGACGAAGCTTGTACCCGCTGGGAGCTGCCTCATGAGCAGGGTGTCGCCCTTGGTAAGGAGGTTACAGAATTATGAAATATTTCTCCTTAGCAGATTACGTTCGTCTGCTGTCTCTGGATTCACCATCACGGGAGAACCTAGGGATTTCAGGATTTAATGTGCTTACACTGCTGTTGCTTCATTTCCTACTCGTGGTTATCTTCCCTCAAGGCACCGTCTAGCTGAGGGCTGTTTCCACTACCTATGCCAATAAAAGGACTTAGTGAGACTGGGGTGAGAGTAAGGTAACGGATATGCTTTTCTCAATAAATCTGCTATCCTTTCTTACTCTTTCTTTGGGGGGCAAACTTTTAAAATTTAAGTATTACATACTTGTAGTACAGTGCATACATCTTACGCGCAGCGGTCAACGGACACTAAACGTGAACACACCCTGGCCTCACACACCTCCACAGCCTCTCCTGGACCCCACCGTCCCCCGCCAAAGGCAAGCCTTTATTCTGACTTCTGCCACCATACATGAGCTTGGCCTGTTTTTGAACCCAATAAACATGGCACCATATGCTACGTGCTCTTCTGTGTCTGGCTTCTTTGGCTCAGCATTATTCCTGGGAGACTTACCTGTGTTGTTCATTGTCTTTCATTGCTGTGACAATACTCAACTGTATAATTTTGTCATGGTTTGTTTATATTCTCCACTGTGTTGTTTCCAGGTTGGGGCCATTATAAATAATGCCCCATGAATATTCCTGAACGTGTCTTTGGGAGCAGACAGGTGAGTATTTCTGTTGGATGGAAATGCTGGATATGATCAGCTTTCGTAGAGACCACTAAACAGTTTTCCAAAGTTTCTTTTCCAACTTACATTTCCACAAGCAGGGTACGAAGGTCGTTTTGCTTTTGTCCTCACCACCACTTGATACTGACAGCTCCTCCTCCCCCTCCTCCTCTTCCTCCTCCTTCTAAATTTTAGCCACTCTGGTGGGCATATAGTATATTGCTTTCCTTTGTACTTTTATTTGTAGATAAATGAATTACTTTTGGTTTTGCTTGTCCTTGATATTTTCCGGAACATAAAACAGTAGTTTTTGTTTTTGAGAAGAGAAAGCATGTACTAGTCTTTTGATCCAGAACTATTGGGCATTTTTATAATAGTAGCACTATTTGTTAGTTTTCAAATATGTAACTTGCAGATACATATGAACAGATCATTTATTATCTGCCATCAAGCCAGCCTACCACTGCTTGGAAACTCAAAGCTCAAACAGAATGGATGCGGGAGGGGCAGTGGGTTGGAGGGGGCGCTCTTTAAAAACTTACTGCGGGCCGGAATGGAAGTACTTTTTATTTTGGACTCTGTGTTTTATAGGACTCATCGAAATACTTCTTTAAATAGTAAGTTCTTACTGTATTTAGATACGTGCTTTTATTTATAACAAAGGGCCAAACATGTTCTTTCTTGTATGTTCCTGTTGCATGAAGTATTCTTATAAATATGTCCATCTGTTTTGTATTATACAACAAGTTCATATTGATGAGAATTCATTATATATAAATCTAGGTTTCACTAGTAAAAGGTGTATGTTACAGACTTTCTAAAAGAGAAATATAGTTTTATTACTTTCACAGAAAGAATACAGACTAATTGAAATGCTCGGAGGATGATGTATTCTGATTAATTCATTTTCTGGGAAATAATTTGTTAGCCAGAAAGTACACACACACACACACACACACGCACACATACATGTACTGACACACTCACACACACATACACACACACACACACCTGTAGCAGTGAGGTCATTAGGAGGAATAAATCTGACAAAAACCAATTATCTTGTGGTTTGTGACAGTCTTGTGACTTCAGCAATGAAAGTATTCTGATTAATCTTCAGTCTTCACTTATTTGGGTGATAGTTAGTCAAGACTTCCAAGATCTATAAACTCTACAAACAAGCCAATTTTCTATTATTCAGAATTTTTTTAGTGAAGAGATTAGAAAGACTTAAGTAGCAATATTTGCAGAAGGCATATACATTCTACAGACTGAAGCGTATAGAGGATCATCCATGAAAAACTGCTGGGTGGATCAATATGTATGAACGGATGTTTGAGGAGACCTGGGAGCAGTGATTCTTTTCTTAAACATCAGCTCCCATTATTTGAACATTTCTCCATGTTCAACCAATGTATATACTTTTTATGCTATTAATCTGTACCATTTTGAGCAAAAAAGTTATGCTAGATTAAGGTCAATTTTGGTACAATATTTATCAATAACAAAGTATAAATCAGTGGAAACAATACAACATTTATCCTTGTGGTTCTCAACATTTTGACATAGTGAAAATATTTTACTAAATGCCTGCTAGCTGCTTTACATAGTGAAACAGTGTTTCCAAGAAGAGAAAAGATACAGATCTTCCCATTTCAAAGAAATCCCCGTTTCCTGAAGCAACATCTCATTGCAAGGGAAAACAGTGATTTGTGTGTTTAACAAAGGCGATTCCGGTTAGAAGAGTTTGTACTCTTGAATGCTGATGTGAAACTAAACTATTACTTTGGATGACAATTTGTTGCCATGTTACAATTAGCTTTCATGAACGAAACCAATTTCATGTCTTTCCTTCAAGGAGCTGGGACTACGCCTCTCAGTGTGCCAACATGACAGGCACCTCAACTTCACAGCTCAAAACTGAGCCCCAGCACCCCCGTACCCCCCCAGCTCTCCCCAAGGGCAGCCCCCGTCCTCCTCTTTGACATGTCACACCTGGTCTACTGGCCAGTAGGGGAGAATCGTCCCATCTCTTCCCATCTCCACACTGACCCCTCGTCCAACCACCCTTTTCTCTCACCTGGACACTGCAATTAGCCTCCTAACTGGCCTCCCTGCTTCAACCCTGGACCCCTGACATTCCCTTCTCCACACAGAGGAATTTTTATGAAAACATCGCATATGTGCAAGAAATACATTTTAAAATACCAGCATGTTTAAGTGTTTAAACAGCCTGATGGAGCTTTTATTTTCTCTATTTTTAGGAATGAAATAGTACTTGTCTCTTTTGTATGTAACATAAATGATCACACTCTTTGTTTGCTTCCTTCTACTTTTCTATATCAACTTCTTGATTTTTGTTTAATTTGTGAGATAATAGGAGAATTTAGCCCTGTTTATTATGATTAAATTCACTATTTTTTATATTGTGTATTTTTTCAAAGTTATTATTCTTGATATTTGAGTTTTCTTTTAAACATATTTACCACAATTATTTAGACCTGATTCTGTGTTTAACTGCTTCCAATAATCCTTTTATAGCAAATTTCCCATTCTTAAGCAATTTTGACTACTCTCTTATACACGAGTATACTCGTATGTGCATATATACGAGGCCTGACAATTAAGTTTGTGAACTCATCCTAGAAAAAGTGCTACACACCTCATTGCTGAATATCACTATGGTCACCTTCCAAGTACTCCCCTTGGGAAGCTCTGCACTGATGTCAGCATCTAGTCCACCCTTCAAAGCAATTTTGGTACTCGTTTTCTGGAATGGCCATCAGAGCTGTTATTGTATTACCCTTGATGTCCTGAATGTCATCCAAATGTCTTCCTTTCAATATTTCCTTTATCTTCGGGTAAAGAAAGAAGTCACTGGGGGCCAGATCAGGTGAGTAGGGAGGGTGTTCCAATACAGTTATTTGTTTACTGGCTAAAAACTCCCTCACAGACAGTGCCGTGTGAGCTGGTGCATTGTCGTGATGCAACAGCCATGAATTGTTGGTGAAAAGTTCAGGTCGTCTAACTTTTTCACGTGGCTTTTTCAGCGCTTCCAAATAGTAAACTTGGTTAACTGTTTGTCCAGTTGGTACAAATTCATAATGAATAATCCCTGTGATATCAAAAAAGGTTAGTGACATGGTTGCAACACATTCGCGAACTTAATTGTTAAACCTCGAATGTATGTGTGTACGTATGTGTATATATATTTACTTCAAAGTTATTTTCAAAAGGCCTACTCAAGTGACATGTATTTGAAGTCTCTGAGTATGTGAAAATGTCTTTCTGTCTCCTTTGTACTTTGGCTGAGTACAGAACTCTTTGGTCACGACTCCCCCATTGCTCCCGCAAATCCTGCAGACGTTGTCTCACTATCTTCTGGCATTCAATGTTTCAGGGACAACTAATGCAAGATTAATTGTTCTTTCTCTGATAATAGCTTGTTTTTCGCCTGCTTGTATGCTTTTAGGACATTTTCTTTGTTTTTGAAAAGTTACAACTCCATGAGGCTGTGGTAGGGTGCTGGTCTCTCTTCATTAACTTTGCCGGTTACTCAGTAAAGTCCAGTGATCCATACATAGGCCAGTGCTCAGCCCAGCACACTTTTCTTTTGTTATGACTTTGATCAGTGTCTGTGTGTCCTTTTTGGTGGCCTCCTCGGTTCATGTATTTGCTGAGCACTTACCATGGGCTGGGCATTGTTTGACCTATTGGGATGGCTCGTGGCTCTGTATGTTAGCTCTCTGCTCTGTTTTAATTGCTCAGCTTTCTTATGGCTCCAACCTCTGTAATAACAGTTCAAGTTTTCCATTCATGTTAGTACTTAGACTTAACACTGGATCGGTCTGTTCTTTCTGCTTGTAATGTAGATCTCAGTTTGGGCTCTGCATTCTTAGTTTTCTTGTAACTTTTCCTTACTGCATCTATCTCCCTTGTTATTTCTGCTTGCGTCTTAGCCAGATCCTTTTAATTCCATGTCTCATTTCACATACTTGAAATTTCTTTGAATTCTGGGAACACAGAGCAGATGTTTTCTAAACATCTGGTGTTTTCTGAAGAAAATATTGTAGCCCAGGAGCGTCTTCTTCCTCTAATCTCAAAGGCTCGTTACTCGTCTGCCTCACTGCAGAATAATTCATAGATCCCATCGTATTTCATTTCCTGGTGTCCTTATTCTCGAATGATGAGGTGGCTGAACAGATGAGATGGGTTCTCCTTGGCTGCATTTACTCTTCACTTTGTTATTAGACTGCCCCTTGAAGATTTTAAACTGGGGTTAGTAGCTCACCCGAATGTACACAACTAAAGACCGTCGTCACAGCAGGAGAACTTCATCTCCACATGGTTTCTTATTTCGTTTGGAAAGGCCATTGCAGTGGGGCCACTTGGCATGTGTCTGATCTAGTCTTCAAGCCAAGCGTAAGTGCAGGCTGGTCTGGCCCCTTGCCCAGCGTTAGTCCCCACCCAGCTTTCTGCCTGTTGCAGCCACTGCATAAAACCCAGACTCCCCCAGCCCATGACTCCCCCAAGGCTGCTGCTTTCAAATGCTGCTGCTTGGCAGTGACACAGTGTAGGTCAAGTGATCTGCTTCTCACCAGCTCCAGGCCTTTCTCTTCTGCTCCCTGCCTCTCCAAGGCAGGGATGCTAACGTGATTCTGCTGGGTCTAGGGTACTTCGACGCTGGTGATGCTATTTCTCAGGAAGGGTTTCAAGTTGTCTTTGGTCCCATCATTCAGAGAGGTCTCATCACACTTGGTGTAGCAGACATTCTTCAGAGCTTCTTGCATGTCACTAGTGCTCTTCCCTAATTACTCCTGTTTGTCACTGTGTACAGGTTTGTCACTGTGTACAGCTTTTTCTCATTTTGATCATTTTAAGGGTCATCCAGGAAATACTGAGTTAGGTGCCTCGGCTCATGCAGCCTGCAGGTCAGGACTGTATTTCTAGGCTGTGCTCAGGTGAAGTCATCCTGTCATGGCCACTGATGCCATGTGCTGAGTGCTGAGTGATTGCAGACATCCCCAATATGGCTGGCATTACCTGTCCTCTCTCTCTGCTCTGTACTCTCACCCTGGCCTTGGCTGTTCCGCTACACAGATGACCGTAAAAATACAGACATGGATCTCTGTGAAGATACCACCCTTTCTGGTCCTAACCGTGGTCCTGAACTCCAGATTCACATCTTCACATTCTTCAAATGTCGTGCTGGACATTTTTACATAGGTGTCTCAGTGGTGAGAAAACAAAATAACATCCAAACCAAACACCTGCTTTTTCCATAGGTCTCTTCTCTTTCTGGGTTTCCTATTTCTCTCCTCCAGGGCTTGAAAACCTCACCATCCCCCTCACCCCACATCCAATCACGCACCGTCTGCTGTCCTACCTCCAGGCTGTCCCATCCTTTCCATGTTCATTTCAGTTACCCTGGCCCAGATTCCCATCACTGCCACCTGAGTAAGTGGAGTCATTTTATGACTTGAATTCCTGGCTTCCGCTGCTCTCTTCTCTGATACTTTCTCCCTCCTTCCTACAGAAGGTAGAACCATACCACTCCCTGTCTCAGTCATGGTCACGCTCCTCACTGATGTCAGAATCCAGTCAGCAAGCTGCTCAAGGCCCTTGGGGATGCACCTTCTCTCTGGGTATCTCTCCCACTACCTCCTGCCCCCAAGCCCACCCCAAACTCCGAGCTCTAGTCACGCGGAGACGTGTGCCGTTCTCCAAACAGCCTTGTATTCCCGTCTTGTCTTCTGCAGACAGGTTTCTTCTGTCCAGACCAGAGCTCCACACACTGCCTTCTGTGTATGAACCCTTATTACTACTGGTCTGTGATGAAATAAATAACAGACATGGACAGTAAGGATTTAGAAACTTGCATGGCAATATGGCAAAGTCATTTGATGTTTGTTGAATCTGATACTAAGTAGTAAGGGCTTGTATTTTGTCTATTACTTTTTATATCATTTTTTTTCAGTCACTTATTTCTAGTTTCATAAAAGTATTTGTCCATGACCAACTGAAAAAAACCCTGGACCCTCTCTCTCCACAGAAGCTTTGGTCAAGACCATCCTTCCAGCCCTACCCTTAGAAGAGAAATGAAACCATGCTCCTTCCTGGTCCAGCTCACATGGCATTTCCTTTGTGAGTTTGCCCTAAATGTCCAGCTTAGAAATTACTTGCATATTTGTCTACGTAATTGTAGCACTTTGTTTAAAACCTTTCTGTGGCATTTATCATATTGTGTCTTCTATTACAGCTACACGTGCGTCCTCTTCCCTACATTAGTTGTTGAAAGCAAGAACTCTTAGGCAAAATATTCAATAAATGTCTACCTGACAAAACACAATTATTAGAGATTAAATAAAAGGAATGGGGAAATGCTTTCTGATCTTTACAGAAGAGCAAAGTGGGTGCTCAGAATAAAGTCAAGTTCCTTGCCTGGCCCCTGCCTGCCTCTAAGCCCCGAGTCCCTGTGTGCATTTCACACAGGGTGGTATCCTGCTCACACCTGAGATGGGCTCTCAGCTCATACCTGAGACCACAGTGCCCTGCCTTATCAATGCTGTGCCCGCTGCTGGGGCACTGTTCCACCCTTCTCTGTCTGGTCGAGACTGATGTTCCTTCACGCCTCAGCTCACGCAGCCCTTCCTTCAAAATCTATCCTAGACGCCCTTTCCTCTGGACTTCCACTGCTTCCCACACGTCCCTCTACGCAGACACCTCCCATATTAAACGGAAACGATGTGGTCAGGTGCCCATCTTCCCCACCTTGAGACTAGAACCTTCCTGAGGTCAGTGACAGTATCTTACTAGCTTTGTGCCCTCGGTGCCACACACAATGGAGGTCACATGTCAGTGCTCAGGAACACATTTTATCTATCTGAACACCAGCTCAGTTTTGAAGCACTGAAGGAAAAAACAGGACCATAACTGTTAGTTCGTGGAGCTATCCTGTAAGCCAAAGCTGTCAGAGAAAGGCTCACTCCGCTTAGCCTCAGGAGGAAAGTACTGACTATAGATCAGCAAAACACCGGAGAGAAGGTGTGATGAAAATCAGTGGCATTTGTCGGCATGGATATTTTCTTTTGCTGGGGAATGCTGGATTCAGAGATCCAGGTTCTCAACCAAGTGTAACTGAGGTTCTTATAGACTCTACTGTTCTAACAAGAAAACTCTGGCTGCGGATCCATAAAAGGTCAATAACCAGGACTCATAGTCACCTAGGATCTGGCCAAGAAGCAGAGGAAGGTCAGCGAGTTCTTAATTGAGAAGAATGACACATGTGACACCAGAGGCACATGGTGAAGTGACAGTGACATGAGTGGTAGCATTTCCTGTTCCTCAAATCTCAGTCCAGCTACCCGGACTCCACGCGTGGGCCTGAACTTGTGCCTGACGGTCTGCTCGTTCCTGGCTAGATTTAGTGCTGCTGAGCAAGGAAACACCCACGGTTACTGGGAGTACACGGCAAGACAGCTGGAAGTTATTAGTCAATCAGAGATGCAGGACTGGCAGAAGATGGCAGGAAGGGACCAAATCAAAACTTTCTCATTTTGGTCACACTCTGAAGATTTCTATTCCACATGAGGCCAAGAGCTGTGTTTTTAATAGCACTATCTCTGGAAGTCGAGGACTAGGTGGCCCTCCTCAGAGTGACACCTCTGTGGATTAACAATAAAGTCACTTGAACAGGCTGGGTTGGCATTTGCATCACAACACAGACTGTGTTATGAGCATGTGTAAGAATTATACTTGCTACAGAACTGCAGAGTTGGGAGAGGATAACAGAAACGTGGCAGATGACAGGGACCTGAGCTTTGGGTTCAGACGGTTGCTTCACGAGCTGCATGACCACAGACAAGTTACGCCATCTTTCTAATCTTCAGTTCCCTCATTGTAAGGCGGGAACAATATATCTATATTTCATAAGATTCTGAGAATTGAGATAACTGATGTGTTTCAGTTTCCTTACCTATCAAAGGTAGAAAGTACTTACTAGTTATTTTAAGAATTAAACAGCACAATGAATGTAAAATACTTGTCTGGGTGCTGGGATGGCCGGGCTGCCTGATGAATACAAGTGAATACAATGAAAGGGATAATGAAGCTCATTTTCCTGCAGAGAACGCGTCTGCTAGGCACAGTTTTACACGGCTTCCATGGATCATCTGAGTTAACCTTCCTAATGGCTCTCTTCTCTGTCGCGCCCGTTTTGCAGAACCCAGGCTGGGAAGCTCAAGGCTGGTACTATTAGCCAATAAGCTGTGGTGGTGATGATGATGATGATGGTGGTGACGGTGGTGATGGTGGTGAGGGTGGCGGTGGAGATTGCGATGATGATGATGATATGTAAGACCTGGCATGAGGCAATTGCTCAATAATTGCCTGCTACTATTAAAATGCTGGTATTATTTGTAAAAATTTCTAGAGATGGACATTCTACATCCATTTGAGGCACCTTTTCAAAGGTTAAATCATGTCTATTCCCTTTCTGACATCTTAAAACTCTTTCTTGGTATTACTTAAGTCTAATTATTATTTTTCAGCTTTCTAGGAAAGAGGGGAATAAAAACCTTGCTGAAACTTTTGGAGAATATTTGGAAGGTTAGTCACCCCAACCACTTTATAGATATTTTTATAGGTGCTGATTTCTTGTTTTCTATCTATTTAATCTTATTTGTCCTTTTCCTTGAGCCATCACAGTGTTGTTTCATTTCTCTCTTTGGACCCTGAAAGCAAAGCTGGACTGTTTTCTGGTGCTGGTGCCATCACTGGCAGTTAGGAGAGTCATTCCTGGGCGCTGAGGCTCATTCTAACCCAGGCTCACGTGGTGTCCTGCTGTTAGTCGTCGCAGGACTAGGTCTGACTTCTCTTCCTTGGCTGCTCGGGTAAAGGTAATCATTTCTGTAACGGGTTCATCTGAGGGTGAAATGGGACGATGTTTGCCACAGGAACTATAGCACGTGCCCCATCAATACCCATCGAGACCCCGACTAACACCAGACGAGGATTCAGATTCCCTCAATTAAAGAAGCGCCCTTGTGCCCGTCTACGGCTGTGTGTCCAAGGGGTGCAAACCAGTGCGGTGTGCACGTCCTCACGGCACCCAGGCCCGTTCCCGGTCTGGTCCCCACGACTGCCAGCCTTGTCCCTTGCCGCTGTCCCCCACCACGTACATGCTCTCCTCAGCCATGCTGAGCAACTAGCACTTGTACACGCTGTGTCCTGTGTCTGGAATGTCCTGACTCCTCGAGCACCTGGGAAAGTCCTCAGCACCTTTCAAGTGTGAACTCGAGCGTCACATCCTCCGGGAAGGCTTTCCTCACCCATCCCACACACCGTGCACATACTTCTCTACAGAGCTTGGGAAACTTTGCTGCTTTATCTTCCTTGAGTTCCTTCTTTGAGGGCAGGGGTGACGTTTATTTTTCTATCCCTAATGCCTGGTGTGCATCAAGGACCGAAGACATGGATGTGACTGAACCACAGTCGTTCTTCAGTCTTAGCACAAGCACCGCCTCCCATCACCCTCACGTCCTTGAATCGTCCTTTGGCTCTTATTCACGTCTTGTCTTGCCCGGGAGCTCAGAGCCCACCCAGCAGTTGCCCTCAGTATTCATAGCAATACACTCCTGCTAAGTGAGTGACTGTAAAAGAAAATCCAGCTATTCGGATGTTCACACAGTTTATATAAATTCTTAAGCTGTTTTACCCTAAATAACTATATATGGATTTCTTAAAAAACACACAAATGACTTAATTCTTACATTCCCCAGATTTTGAAATTAGGAACTTAGGTAATCATTATAAAGGTCTGTTCTCTTCCTTTGCTCTTGGAAATGACAGAACTTTTCCTAACCTCCTGATGCAATCTAGATCTTTCAAAATATGGAGCTTTGCCACAGTTTTGGGTTAAGGTGGTAGATTAAAACTGCATCAGAGGACTTTATGCCCCCAATACTTAGCAAATAATGCCCTCCCCCCAAGAAAAAGAGTAATCACAAACAAGAACCAAAGAGGGACAGGGTGTAACTGAAGGTAATCAAACACTTCTTGGGAAGGACACTAAAGATTCCAGAACACAGTGGAGAGGCCGGCACAGCTTGGCTCCTAAACCCCTTCCCTTCGCCCCTGAAAGGAGACTTCTCTCTCTCTACACAAAACAATCTCACTTCATTTGTGATGTTAGAGAATACTTAGCCCTTCCTTAGTTGTCTGTGCAGAACACGATTTCAAATGTAAAATCTCCAAATAACAAACTTTGCTTAGGAAATACTGAAGCATCTTAATCGATCTTTTTAGGGGAATAACATTAATTGGTATGGAGGCGATCAGTGTGTGAAACTGCAAAAATGTAGGCAACAGAGGGGCTGGGTAGGGCAGGAGGAGGAGAAGCCAGGGGCACAGAAAATAAGTCGCACAACAGGGATGCCGCAAAATGCCCCTCGAGCCCTCCAGTCAGTGACAGAAGTAGGATTTCTAGGAAGAGAATTCCGTTTGTGAAGTTCTAGTGGTGGTGGGATGCTCACAGGGCTTATATGTGGAGAAGCAGGAGGCAGGGTGTCGTCTAGGGCTGCTGGTCAAATCACTGCTTCCTGGACAGGAGGAAAGGGGAGCCCAAAGCTTTTTCCCTGGAGAACTCAACTAAGAAAGCCCTGGGTGACCCCCAGTTTTATGCAAACATCTTGGCATTATCAATGTTTTCTGACTGGCTGATGAGGGATTGATGACTTTATAGCTTTGGGCCCAGATTACTTTCTGGATCCATAAATGGGGGGTTACCTGTAAATTATCCAGGATGATTCGGAGGGAGTGCACCTGCCTTCGAACGGCACCTGAAAACTTTTCGTAGGTGGTGGCATCGTATTCACTCATTTGGATCTCCTTTAACCTGAAATCAAAGGGGGCAAAAAAGAGAACAGCTGAAATCATGTATACGTGGGTCTTTTATCTCCATTTCATTTATCTGCCACTAGACCTGGAGCAAATTCCTGATGACTCAGGTCGCTTTGAGGAGAAAAGGCAAGTGGGGATGTCTCCAGCCAGGAGTTTCAAAGGAGGGGAGTGTCCAGTGGCGTGCTGGTACATGGTTAACTAGTTGCTCTTCAGGACAAAACAAACAAACAAACAAACAACAAACAACCCCCTCAATCTGTAGTATTTGCTGATTTCTGTGGTGTAAATAGTCCCACCATAATGGATTTCAAGCTGCCAACAGTGAGTTCACTGAGCAGTGAATTAGAAAGAAATGCACACAGTTGGCTCTCCCACTACTGCGATACCCGAAGATGCATCTCGGTGTTGGCAGTGGGTCAGTTCATGTGGCAGGTACCGAGGAGAGTTCCCATGGGTTGCTTTCTAAGACTAAGGACGTATATTTGGTTGACCAAGATAACAACTTTTCAGGTCCAAGGAATGCAAGTTGATGTGTTTCTAGGTAAAGTACAGGGTTTTCTGACATTGCTAACTGTGCACTTCTAATAGAATAATTGTGCTTTGATATAATAGTGGCTTTGAAATGCCATCCTCCCAGTACAGTGCTCCTTTTCATCCTTTCTCATCATTGGCTTCTGCTGTGGCCCCGTTAGTGGTCCCTGGCACACATCATGTGCTTGGACCTTGGAGCGCTCATGCGGGCTTCTCTCCCACATGGAGTGCTCTGCCTCTTCGCCTACTGTAACTCCCACTTAGTCTTCAAAATGCAACTCAGTGGTCACCTCCTCTGGGAAGCCTCCTCTGATTCCCAGGTCTGTCTTCTATGCCCTCATAGCACTTCAGACTTATCCCAATAAGGGCACCTACTGCCTGTCTCCCCAACCAGGCTCTATGCTCCCTTAGGTATGGGCTCAGTCTTTCCCATCTTTATACGTACAGTACCTAGCACGGTACCTAGCACACAATCAGTACTCAAAATAAGCTGAAATGAATGACTGAAATAAAAATAAGACTCAGAATCATTTAAAATGCAGCATCTTAAACGACTCATATGTAGAAGGTTCATTCACTGAGTGAACCTCTCATGGGTTTTACGGTGTCCTATTCATAACACATTAATTTGATTGCACATTTCTATAAGCTTCTGTAACTGTAAAGGGTGCCTATATTAGGACAGCGAAAAATGAACGCATATGTCAAAAGCCTAACTACAACACGGCATTCTAAACGGCTGCAGGTGTGTGTCTATGCATGTGCCGCAGGCATGGATCCCAGGTGTGTAGCAGAAACTCTTCTCTACAGTATATTTTCCTCACCTTGGGCTAGAATGAGAATGAAGGGTCTCTGCTCCTGCCTGTCAGGCCAAGCACTGGGAAGAATCCATCCATCTCTCAGGGGGCAGAACACTTACTAGAATCATGTAATGTTACGCCTGGACCACCATAGGGCAGGTTTGCGATCTCTGCCCTCCCACCCAGCTGATTAACCCAGGGACAGTAACAGCTGGGTCAGGTTTCCAGCCCCAGCTCGAAAGCCACTCCTGTAGCCTTGCTCGATCTCCCCAGTAACACTGATCATTCCCTTTCACGTGTCTCCTACTGGATCTACTAGAAAACTGATACACTTTATTGCTTTTAATAGATATGTTTATTTCCCTCTATCATAGTGTTTTCAAACTTTATTTTCCATAATAGGAAATATGCTTCAATACGTTGAGGTACAGTACTCATAACTCTGTGTGTGTGTGTGTGTGTGTGTGTGTAACTGAACCAAAAATTTGGTGAGAAATACGTTTCCTACATGTGATGCTCCCTGATATTTTCTTCTGTTCCTCTGGGATAAGGAACATGCCTTATGTTTTTTTTCTCTGAACCTGTAGTACCTAGCACAATGCCTGGCACACAGTGGCACTCAATAGATTCAGTTGCATAGCACTTTGAAAACACCGACTATCAAAAGGTAGATAATATCTGAATGGTTGTTCCCTGAGGTGACACGCCAAGGTGCCCTTCTACATTTACTCTGTGTTCTGGAGAATGAAAACGAGTATGTGTCCAGGACTTGACCTCCTCACAATACTTCTTATGTGTGGTTCTGGCAAACTCTCAAAGCTCTCTATAAATTCTCATTAGATGAAGTTATGTCTCAAGTATCAGGCTGACAGGAGCTGGGAACAATGAATCCTACAGGATACGCTGCCTACCCCTTTCATTCCTAGGGGTCTCATGTGCTCTTTCCCAAAGAAGGGAGATTAGCACTCTGCCAAAGAAGGGAGATGAGAAAAAAATGTAGATACAACTTGTCCTTAGCAGGAGGAAACACACACACACCACCACCACCACCACCACCACCACCACCACCACCACCTCTCCCCCCACCCCCAAGGAAGGAGCCAGGCAGTTGGTAAGCCGTCTCGAGCAGAATGGTCTTCAGAGAGAGATCACAATTAGCTGCAGTTATAGGGCTACCTCTGGCACGATCACGTCACAACCCGAAACACACCACATGCTGTTTTAATTATGAAGAAATCTGGAAATCATATTCCAGGTTGTATCAGCTTTCACAAATATCACCTACCAGGTGTTCCAAAGTGACAACAAGTCCTGAAAGATGAAGACTAAAGCAGGGCGTGGGGAAAGAAAATAGGAAATTTTAGCTTCTGGAGCAGACGAGCTTCCCAGGGCTCACGCTCAAGCCCACAAAACGAGCTGAAAAACATGTCTTTCTGCTGCTTTAACCTGATCAAAGCTGCAGAACACAGCTGCTCCCAGCCCATAATGTAAGTGGACGGCCTGCGCTCTGTCGGGGCAGCATATTCTGAAAGTGTGTATTTATTGTTACATAAGAGTCTGGGAATTTCGGTTCTCATTTTACTTTTTCGTACAGGTTGGACTTAAATACTATAATTTTGGATCAATTATGAGGAAAACAAACATAAGCTGAGCGCCACTGTGTAAGGCTGATTAGTTTTGAATAGTAGTTGGTACAACTTCACAGCTGGTGCCCACCTTGGACGCTTTTCTCAGCATGTGAGGGCACCTTACCGTCTATTTCATTCATGTTGTGTTGGTTTAATGTTTCTGCTCTGCTTCACGCCTATCTTATGCCTGTCTACTTCTGTTACTCTCCCTGAGTTAATCAATTTTGATATATAGGAACGGGTACCCAGATGAAATCCACATACAAATGAATGCTAAGCTGGTGATGCAAGAACCCATTACTAGTTTTAGGCTCTTTATGGCAATATGGTGGACTTCTAGGCTGATGGACAGGTCTGGCTGTCAGTCTGGTGTTTGTCGGTCTCTCAAGCAAGTATTAAAGGGCGATACCATAACTTGTATGCTTGTGTACATTTTTCATTCGACAGATATGAATGCAAGTTTGCCATGAATCAGGTTCTAGCTGTAGGTACTGGAGAGAAACTACAGAGCAGAATGCTCTGCCCTCAAGGGACTTAAGATCAGTTCCTTGAGAGGCAAACAACTATTCATACAATGAATAATATAGTGGGGAAGAGCGATGAGAACTAGGAGAGAAGTAACAGGATGCTGTAAACACATACGTGGAGGGACCTGACCTCATTCTGCATATGCCTAGAGTTGCAAAAAGCTTTAAACCTGAATATTTGATGACAGTGAAGAATTATTATTTTTAACCATAATAATAGGATCATGTTTTTAATTTTTTAATCTTATTTTTCAGAGGTACACTCTTAAACATTTATGATGAAAATATAGGACATCCTGGATTAGCTTCGACACAATCCAGAGATGGGACCTGGGAGTGGAGCAAGATTTTTCCTCTTGAACTTGGGGGGACAGGTTCATGTCCCCATTATATGTTTTTCTGCACTTTTGCTTACGTTTGAAAAGTTCCATAATCAAAAGTTAAAGAAAAACTTGAGCAGTACTAAACTAAATTCTCATCGCATGGAAGAAGGTACTACATGAAAGTAGAACGGAACGTTTTCCTCTGTGTTTTGCTACGTCCTGTCCTCCTGAGGGTCTCGTGGGTTTTTATTTCTTACTCTCCTTTCTCATACACTTGCCCACCTCCTCCATCTTTCAACCACTTTATGGTTTTCTTTTTGTCTTGGGCTTGGATTCCTGTCTGCAGAATTTCGTAGCAATGTACTGTTTTCTCACTTCCTCCTTTCCCACCTCTTCTCTTTCCTCTCTTACAGCCAGTAAATTCAGTTGACGTATTATCACAGATGCTCCCGGACTTCTTTCACCTCTGGAGCCACGGTCCTAACAGAACCAGGTTCCTTACCGCTAGTAAGAAAATCAGAGAAGGGGCTGTGAACTCGTGCCCGGCACCACGAAAGGTGCTTCTGCCTTCCCGGGAACTACCTGTGTGTCAGAGCATCTATCCGTTTGTCTGCTTATTCAAAAACGGAGACTGGTCCATAGGGTCCATGACTGGTCCATAGACTGGACCTTTGCTTGTGAGGTTTTGAGCGTGGCAACAATAGAAACTCATTAGTTGGGGAGGGGAGAATGATGCCTAGCCAACTGTCTGGTTCTTTTCCTAATGGATGTTGTTTATATGAAATATAGAGCAATCATTTAATTCTAAGAAGACCTTTCATTACAGTATTCCTCCCACCTTTTTTGGAGAAGTTCAAACTGCTTTCATTCCCAACACAGGTATCTGTCCTCATAAGCTCTCTGAGAACCCAGGAGAGGGAAGTCACCTGTCTCCAGAAGAGCAAGTATAGGCACAGTGAGGACAGATAACTTGTTCCAGGTCGCTAGCGAGCCAGCAGAAGGGCTGACAGTGACACTTTTGCCTTCTCTGCCTGTAGAGCATATGAGGGTCCTACGACTCACAGGCTTTTCCGAGGGTGTGGCGGGAGGAATCTGCATGTTTGTCCCCATTGTTCTGTACTGTTTACTTGCAGGATGTGTAAGCACAGCATGTAATGTTATACCAGATGGCCTCCATGGGAGGAATTTCATGTCACATACACGTGAGCATGCCCAGCTCCTTTCCTTTCGTTGGGCATAACGATGAAAACCTGCCTCCCAAACCACTGCTGGTTCCCTCTGCTCCTTGGGCATTTTCCACTTTTAGCTGAAGAACACGCATGGGTGTCTAGTGAAAGCGTCACGTGGCTTCACCTCATTTTTTTATTTTAGATGGTTCCAATCAAAGTGGCTCAGAAGGGTTCCGGACTGTCTGAAAGCCACAGCTTGTCGGCCCTGATCTCAAGACCTCCACCCACTGATAGGGCTGTCCTGTTCAGCCTCTGCCCACCCCTGCCACCCGGCTGGAACCTTTAATCTTTTAATCCAGAGGGGCTCTCTCTGCCATCCTACGCTGGTGCCGCTGCTTACTTGGTGTTCCCTTCCTGGAAAGTCCAAATGCTGGCTGAGCACAGGCCCCAGCACACATCCGCCCATGACCGTGCCCTTCTCTGCACTGCCAGAGGGCCCAGCCTCCCTACCACGTGATGCAGCACTGAACAGGAGCGTGTCTGAGTGTGAGTGTGAGTGTGTGTGTGAGTGTGTGTGTGTGTGGGTGTGTGTACTAGTCCTGTCTCCACATAAATCCAGAAGTATCCTGAGGGCAGAAGGGGACGACTGTGTCGAGTTATCTGAATTCCCTGTATGTTCTAGGAACAGACGTGGAGGAAGTGAGCTGAACTTTACTTTCTGTTCAGAGAAATATCTTTGGTTTTACTCTCTCATGTGCTCAATTCCATCTTCTACACAGTCATATATAATCCACACATTTAAAAGGGCCTGGTGGAAAGAACGGGGGGTTGTGTTCTCGTGGCTGTGTCTGCGGGGGTGGAGGGTGGCTATGGATTTCAGTCGGTGGTCCGAGCTGATGCCAGAGGAGGAGAACCACGAACAGCTGGGCTCACCAGGGTCCATTGCGCCATCACCACAGGGGCCACCATGGCTGTAGCTGTGACGGGGACCACTCACCTCTGTTGAAACACCTTCTGGCCCATCTCTCTCGCAGCTTTCTTCACCTCCTCAGGAACCGCGTCTTTCTCAGCCTCAGAGACCTGGTACACGTTGTGGCCAGCGTCCAGCCGGTAAGGACCACCTTTGCCACCCAGACCTGCAGTGTCTCTACCCCCTGGGAGGGAACACAAAGACCCAGGTAGTTACTCTGATGCAGACCACAGAACAAGTCAGGTGATGTATTAAAGGCAGTCCTGTGAAACATATTAATTGTACATAACTAATAATTAAATATTCAAATAATCTCCCTCTGGAAACAAAGGGTGTCCCCCTGTTCACATGCGTTTTTCTCCATCCAGCCAGATCTTACCCACATTTCAAGGCTCAGGCAAATTCCATGACGTGTCATCTCATGACTTGGTCCCCCAGGATCAATATTCCTGGGCACCATTTGTGTCCCTTTAAAATTCACTTTTCTTACCAACTATACTGATACGCTGGACGGGATTATATTGTATGTTTCTTCTTCCCTCTGCACCTACCAGGGTGGCTTCAACATCAGAAATAGTATAGATTTGCTCGTGAAATGAACATCTCTTCTCCTTCCTCATGTTACCTTATTTTTCTTTAAAATAAGGAAAAGACAGCTAGCCTGCTGGTACCACTTCACCTGTTTTGCAAATGATAAAAACGATACGTAGGGAAGTTAAGCGACCTACTTACCACCTCCTATCGGTGGCTTAGCCAAGAAGAGTGCGAACCAATTATTATACCAACTTTGACTTTAAGCTTAGAATAATACACGACAGAAACGCTGCCAACTTCAGAACAGTTTTCCAATAAATCCAAGTTTACATGCTTACAATGCATTATGTAATATCGTATAAACTGTCTATGTATAACTATAAACTAAATGCCTAGAAGGTAGGTAATAGTATAAGAAATAGTGAGGACTTCGGCTAACTAGAGAGCACTTGCTTTGTCTAAACACATGCAAATTCAAATTATTTTAAAACACTACGTTGACCTAAAGAATGTATATATTGGCCAAGATTTGGCCTCTGGGCTACCCGTGTATTACTCCTACCACACTGGTAGCATTATAATGATTCAAATGCTAGTGATCAGTTTTTTTGTTCATTCACACATAACTTGGGAACTCAGAAAGGAACCCAACTTTGGAGGTGCAGCATAATGTAGAATAATATACTAGTATATGTACTGCAGAGTTAAGCCAGACTGCCTGAGTTTGAATCTTGGCTCCAATGCACTCGTGGTACGTCCTTGAGGGAAATTCCTTAACTTCTCTGTGTCTCAGTCTCCAGTCTGTAAACCAGGGACACTAACATCATTTACTTCATGGGCTGTCATGAGGCTAAAGTGCTTAGAACAGTATTTGGCACAAAATAAAAGGTGAGTGACTGCTCTTACAATTAGTATTTAGACAACTTCCAGTCACATAAATGAGGACAGTTCTAAGTTTCATAAAGTGGGAAATTTGAAAGCTTTTAGGCTTTGGTTCAATTATGTTCCATTTTAATTTTCTCCCTTGGCACCTTAAGTGGTGTAATAAGTCAAAAGCAAGAACCCAGCATGCACTGCTTCGTTTATCAAAGTCCAGGTGTGTCATTTTCTTTTGGGAAATAGCATGAGAACAGCCGATTAATTATAGTATTTTTACCCTTTGATTCGAGCACATCTCATTTAGAAACTGATGGTGGAAAATTCCTACTTGGGTGTGGTAATTCCTGGCTCTCACTCCTGAATAACCTATAGGCAGAGGGGAGCAGTGACAGACAATGACAGGACCCACCGAAGTGGGAAAGCTGTTTATATGACCTGACTCCCTTCCTCAGGAGTAAATGGGTGGATCATGAATCAGAGCTTAAAACTTCCTAGGCACTGAGGTGACATCATTTTTTGGAGAAAAGGAGCCACAACTGTTTGGAGGCTGGTGTGAGTGGTGGTCAGGTCAGCATGAGTCACACGGGGTGGAGAGGGCACGAGGAGACAGTTCTTCATGACCTCGGCTTCCCAGAGCCTTCCATTTGTCCCAGTTAAATAAAAATGCTTGCTGGAGGTTCTAGACTTCAAGGCTTCATCTTGAAGTGAACACTGGACATCCTATATCAGTTCAGAGATAGCAGAGAACAGGCAAGGGAGGGGCTTTGATGATGAAAAAGGAATCAGACGACTTGTTGGGTCAGAGCTAAGTTCAATATAGAGAATTTTGAGGAAAAAGAACAACAGGGAGGAAAGAATCTGAAGCAAAGGAGACTTGAAAATTGAAAAATAAAGACTGTGGGAAGCAAAAGCAGGGTCTTCAGTCTGGGCAGATACGTGAGGGGGTAAGTTCAAGTTCAATACCAAGTGAGAACCTCAGTGGCTGGGAAACCTACATCTGGCCTGCTCGTTCCACAGTGCATCCCATATGGATTCAATCTTGCTGTTTGACACTGATTTCCAGATCAAAGGACATTTCTAAAAATACCCTTTCTTCAGAGCTGATGCTTGATGAATAAAGAGCAGGCAAGACGTCCGCAGGCCTGTTTGACAGCACATTGTCCCAGCACAGAAACCCACTTCCTCCCGAGGCTGTCAAGGCCAAGAGGCACAGACCATTCTAAGGGAAGGCCAAGTTCGGAGGCCGTGCCAGCACTCCTCACGGCCGAGATAAGATCAGACAGTGCACACATAGTTTGGCCCCATTCCCGCAGCCCAGCAGATGTGTCTGCTCCAGCTGCCACGGAGGAAAGAGGAAGACAGCAGGCATGGGAACAAACAATGCTCTCATCAGGCAGCCAAGAGGAAGGAATGGTCCCCAGCCATCGGTTCAAACCACAACCAGCTCTTATCTCAAAATCCTGCATCCTCAACGCACTCACTTCTGAGACGTAGAAGACAGGGACCATTGCTTTTCAAAGCCAGCCAGTCGAGAAAGAAGTTACTATGGCTTTCTGGCATGACCCCAAGGGCACAGGATTTAAAAGACGGGATTAACACTTTCAGCGACTATTGTGTGTGCCAAGTCTTGTGCTCAGTGCTTTACAATTATGATCTCATTGAATCCTCACCACAGCCCCGTGAGGCAGTTACTATTATCCCCTGTTCACTGATGAAGCAACTCTGGGAGGGTCCACATGGTCTTTGGGCATAGGGGGCGGAACCTGCGGGGACTCCGCACGCCAGGGTTTTTCCACGTCTTGATGTCAAGCGGTGACAGAGGGTGCGGGCACAGTCCCACTGACTGACGGGGAGGCAGAGAAGGCATGTGGCCCCAGAGCCTCCTCTGGACGCTTGCTGTCTACATGGGCTTATGAGGTCTCGGGGAGCCTGACCCAGGGCGTGCCCGAGCTACCAACCTGTTCCGCCAGCCCAAGTATTGCCGCCCACGTGTGGCATGTTGTCTGGGTCCTCCTTCCCATGTTTGGGGGAACTCACGTCTTCATCATTATCTCTGTTGATGGTTATCTAAAAATGAAGAATTGAGACATTATCACGATCCTGCACCAACACCAGATCCTGCAGGACTCTTTCCCCCAAGTCCTCACGGTACCTCATAACCTCAGGCCACAGGACACAATAGGTACTGCCAGTGTCTGGCCACGGTGTCATCAGATCAACATCCGCTTGGTTGGGAATGAGACAAATTTAATTTAAAAAATGCGTTTAAAGAAAGAAAAGGAGCTGGACTGGGTTACAGAACATGCCTTGAGCCAAGGAAAATGGATCTCACCAGACTGACACCCTCCCAGTGGTTGAAAGGGCTCACTGCCCAGCTGTCCCCGCTGAGTCACAGCTAGACATGGACCTATGTAACTTCCAAGGAAGTCCCACTCTCTGAGAAATGTCGTTTTATATAAAATATATGGAAAAGAGAAACAGAAGACATATCTATAGTGCCTCAGTGAGGAATGCTATATACACAAACACTAAAAACTGCTTATTTATTTTCTGGACCCATTCTAATCTTACTACGGTGTTTTTAGCTTTCTGAATTCATCTTTCTTTTCATACTGAGTTTACTATTCCTGCAATTCAAACAGAACAAGTGGCACATCAGCCTTTCTCTGTGAGATCCTGTGTGGCTCATTGGTCCCTAAGGGCATTCAGCACAGATTCACCCAAAGGACGGATAACCACACAGGAATTCCGGTCAATAAAGAGAACTTGGGACAGTCACATGTCATGCACCCTCGTAGCCTGCGGCCAAATGTAATGATTGTCAGGGCAGACTAGATCAGATGTTCATTTATTTGTTCAAATAAGATTACAGAATCATGTACTGGCAGGACATCGTGCTGAGTACCAGGGGCCTACAAGAGCCAGGGAGGGTTGGTCTCTGGCCTCAAACTGCTTACAATGAGCAGGGAGCTTGCAAATGGGCCTGAAGTGTGATGCCACCTGGGTCTTTACAGGCTGACCCTGTTAGGGGTCATGGTTAGGACATGGACCTTTCATTATGGATGTCAGGTGAATGAAGATACACTGGTAATTTAAGGTCTTTGCACATAAAACGGCCATTAAGAATGAATTCAATATAACTTCCATTGTCTTATGTCCAGAGCCATTCATTTCAAACGTTATGACATTGTAAAGAGATTTTAATGAACTGGACGTTTCTGCCAGTAGTTTCGGCAGCATTAACAGAATTTTTGCCATAACTTCAGCATACTTCAAGAAAATTAAGCAGCTGGGACACGACAAATGAATTCCACACACATAATCATGGTCTAAAAATGGGTGAACGTAATTTTTTTCTTTTTGTTATTAAACTATGCAGAATAGCTAGTAACATTTAGAGAACAAATAAACATTTAAAATACTTTCCCCAAAACTTGCCACAACTTTCCAACTTGTCCAGAGGTAATGTAAGAGATATGCAGTAAATTAAAATACGTATACTGGCTACAAGAATTCTAGACCAGCACTAAGCAGTAAAACTTTCTGTGTGGATGGAAACGTTTATACCTGTGGTGTCTAATATAGCAGTCGTTAGTCCAGTGTGGCTATTGAGTACTTGAGGACCTAAATTTTACATTTAAAATAAAATGTAAGTTTATTTAAATAGCCGCACATGGCTAGGGGCTATCTCATTGGACAGCACAGCAGAACAAGCGTGTCTCAGGCCTGGGAGACGCTGTTTGGAGATCTTTGCAGCCTCCTGTAGATATTTTCCATGAGAAATGAGAAAAACAAGAAACAATTCGAAAGCGGGATAGGGTTTTATTGTTCCTAATCTAAGAAATCTATATAAAAGTTATGACTACAGTCTAACTGATTTTTTAAGCAAACAAAATGGAGCTTACAGATGGAGATTCATTTGTTATAAGAAGAAGATACGGTTACTTTATACATATTTATAATAATAAATAATGTATAAATACTGTAATTATTACAATAATGCTGTCACTGCTTAAAACAAGTCAGGACTGCTTCTGGAAGGATCTGCAGCGTCCATGGCAGATTCTTTTTTAATATCTTTAACGGTGGCAATTATGTGTTCTTTAAAAATGGATTTTTAATAAACAGCCAAAGGATACTTGGAGTTGATTTCTGGTATAAACTATTTGCTAATTTACTATGTATATGAGCTTTTGGCAAGTCAATTAACTTCTCTGGACCTCAACTTTCTCATCGGAAACGAAGGGGGTTGAACTCAATGATTTCTACCATTCCACCTAGTGCTGACATGCTCTGGCTGATTCAATGATTCCAACTCCGGTTAATAAGGTGATGAAGCTGGGATTGTAGTCAAAACCAGGTACGATTGTACAATGACTTACAAGGGTAAGTTACAAGAGCTGTGCTTACAAGAGTTGTGACTGCTCTATAGGTCAATGCTAAAAGATAAAGTTCCAAAAATGGTGTGAGCCATGACAGAATGATTGGCATAACTGTTCTGAACACCTGTGTGTGTGTGTGTGTGTGTGTGTGTGTGTGTGTATATTTAGTACATTGTTTAAAAATAAAGCAGAAAACTTCAGAAGATGTATAGAAAGCGAATTTCTGTGTCTAGTAACTACTTTCATAAAAAATGAGTTATCTCCTAGGCATTTCACACAACCTAGTAATTCTGCTTGCTGTAGGAGAATAGCCTTGTAAGCACTAAAAACAATGGCACAAGGCAAACGAAAAAGTCCCTCACATCGCCCCCCCTCCCCCCGTCACCTCCAAAATCATGCTTGTGAAGTCGCAAAGACACTGATAATGGCCCATGAGGGAGGCAGAAACTTGGCTATGACATTTCTGGGCAGAAAGGAACTGTGTGCTCTCTGTCACCTGTGTGTCTTGCCAGGCCACCTGCTGCGAGATGGCACTGCTCACGTAGCCAACAAGGCCACCCACCCCAACCCCAACGGGACTCGAGACATGTTTGAAAATGGACACACTCTTCTCAGCCCAGACCTCATTGACTGCAGAGAAACGCAGACCGTAAAATTCCAGGGATACTTACTTAAAAGCTAGGCACGCAGGGGAGATTATGTAAGGTTGTGTCATTTTAGAAATGCCACCAGACTTCCAGAAATGTATTTCTCTAGGTGGATCGGAGAGGCACATCTGCCAAGGGGTTTTCAAAGCCATGTTAGGACATCTCTTACATGACTTGACGATGATTCATAAAAGAAACAAGGCAGGAAGTCTAGGGCAGGCCAACCCAGGACAGAAACTGGAACTGATACGAGGGAAGGCCTATCATTTGAGAAAGCTTGTTTCCTGTGGACAGATGTGCTGGAGAACCACTGGTCATTCAGAAAGCTGATAAACTGTTGAAGGCTTACAAGTACGTGAGAAGGATGCGGAATGCCTTTCTTCTGAGGCTTAGTTTCATCTAGAAAGAGCTCAACGAAGTGATTCCAATTGCTGAAATAGACACACTGTATTCACTTAAATGGACCCAAATTTCCCCCAAACCACAAAATATTGTGGACCCTTATAATTTCTGATGCAAACTGGTGCACACGCTGAGACCTTAGACGTGTTTCTCACAGCTGACACAATCTACTTCCTTTCAGGTAACTGTGCTGTGAACCTAAGAACTGTTATCCTCTTTCACATGAATTAACATGGGAAGAGCATGGATCCTGTAAATTATAACTTATAAAAATGTTCCAGAGTAAAGCAACCCAAAGCCAGAGCAGGGAAGGGAGATGACTCATTGGAGCCCTGTAATTCTGGGCAAGGCCCATATATTTTGGGCTCCTCCTCAACCTCGTAATTGTTAAAAACCATCAGTAAAATGATATTAGTAGCCAGAATATGACCCTGGAAGAACAGTTAGCCCTGGGAGGTGTGAGGACAACACAGCCGAGTCCCATTTTCCAGTGGAGACTAGGTGCGGCGTGGCAGACATTCCGAGCTGCCTACCCCTACAACCGCTCCCTCTTTCTTCTTTTAAATAGAAGTTGGACGAATCAGTGTTGGCTGGACGAAGCTCAGCAGCCAAGTCCACTTCGCCAGTGATTGGTCTAGGGGAAGGCACGTGACCTGAGATGTCAGAGAAAGTCGGCCAGGAGGTTTGTGGGAAAGCTTTTCCTCGCAGGCAGTAGAAAGCTCTCTCACGGCCCCCAACATACAGCTGCCTTGGGACACAGAGTGAGAATGTGTCTCCATTTGGTGACCACGTGGCAGCAAAAGAAGGTCGCAGAAGGAAAGACGGAGGACTACCTGATGGCATTGTTGAGCGGCTGAACCAGCCCTGGAGTCACTTACCTCTGATCTTCTACATAAGCAAATAATAAATGTCCTTACAGGTTAAGCTAGTGAGTTGGGTTTTCTGCTACTTGGAGTCAATTGCATGAAAATTATCTGGTTCATGTATTAAAGGAGGAATGAGAGGCAGTGGGGCAGAGGCTATTATCTTGACTTTTTGGAGGCTGTCCTAATTTTCTTCGAATTTTTTGATATCAAAAAATTGCCATAATAATATCAGACAGAAATCCTAGTTACTACAGTTGCCTATGGTTTTCTTGATTGATAAGCAGGAGATTGAATACATTCATTCATTCTCTCATTCCAACATCTCTGTGTATGTTTATGGTACAAGTACTACTCACTGGGATACAGAGATACACAAAACAGGACCTATACTTCTAGGAGGATACTGATAAAGGGGAACAAAGCCACAGCTCCGGGGGATATAGGCCATAAGAAGGTACTGAACACATCTGCCTAAAACATATTATTGTCTGAGGTTATTATTACTCACAAGTTAGAAGTTACTTTCATAGATAAAATGAAAGTCCCATTAATATGTCCCTAGGAATGATGATCTTTCACATGAAGAAAGCTGGTTAAAAACAAAATCTGACCCTCACCCATTTTCTTAAGTAATGTGTAGCTTCTACAATGATAATGCATGACAAAAATACCTTAGTCCATAGGTAGCGTCTATATACACAGTGGTACCTCGGTTTTCAAACGTAATCCGTTCTGGAAGACCATTCGAGTTCTGAAACGTTAGAAAACAGCCGACAGCTAAGCCTCAGGATGTCAGTGGAAGCTGTGTGACATGTTTGACTTCCAAGGCGTGTTTGAAAACCAAAGCATTTATTTCTGGGTTTACAGCATTCGTAAACCGAAATGTTCGTCAACGGAGATGTTCGAAAACTGAGGTACTACTGTATTTCAATTTCAATCTCTGGCAATGCCATCAAGTATGCAGTTTATCTTCAGGTCTTCCCTGGTTGGTGGCAACATTTACTTTCAAATACTCAATGACCTCCTGCCCTCTTTAATCCCTCCTCACTCTTAAAAAGCAGGAAAGGATCTGATTTTTGATCATTAATATTAAAAAAACTACACTGTAGCTGATATTCATTCATACTAAATAATTAACCCCAAAGGGCATCCACATTGAAAGTGCCTTTATCATTAATTGTGAAATGAGAGTTTTAACTTTGAATGTCTCAGAATGAGCAAGCAGGCAGAGGTGGCAGAATGGGGTAGGGGATGGGATGGTGGGACATTGCAGACAAATGCATTTCAGAGCAAGTGTGACTTTATAGGTGAGAAGCAGAATGGACGGTCCACGGTCTGCCCTACAGCAGCTCTTGCTCTGATGGGGTGGGTGGATCTTCTGCACAGAAAGGGTTCCTGTTCTTTGTCATTGTCTCTTCAGGCCTACCAGCAGCCTCTCCCTCCTGACTTTGGGCTGGACCACTTTACCCACCTCCCCAAACCCAACACAACTCTGTCTTGCCCTCCTCCTTTCTGCTCGAACACTTCTAGAGACTTATGCATATTTTGTTTTTTGGCACAAGTGATATGGTTGGGAAATATTTTAAAATACTTGAAACGATAACCCAAAACATTCCCCCTCCTCTATCTGACGTGATGTTCTGGAACATAACACACTATGCATCCTATGTCATTTCTGTATCTGAGTTTATAGTTTCTGACAAAGAACTTTCTCACTGGAATAACCCTTTTCACTAAGTTCAACACTATGCAATGAAAACACCCAGTCCGATGAAAATGAACAAAACTTTATAGATTTCACAGACTTGGGCTAAAAGAAGGGCAGAATATCAGTTTATAAATATCTTAGTTTACCTGTTATTATCTGACAGGAGTAGTTGGCGCAGGGATGATACATCCATCCTTGAACCTAACAGGCACTTAGCACGTATGTATTAAATGCATGTGTGGGAGGCCGCTGGGGACAGAACACTAAGAACTTCAGCATACAATGTTCTCCACAATAAGCTGTCAGCTGGGTGACTGGTGGGACTTCTCCCCGCTCTGCCTGCCAGCCCATAATTGGCAAAGAGCACAGGGGGCCCAGCCACCGGTCAGCAGAGAGCCATCTAACAGAGGAAGAAACACGTGGCCCTCCTGGCTTTGGGTTCTTCTTCAAACCGGATCTGGTACCTCCCTCTGCTTGACTCCAATCCCTCCCAAAGCCTCAGCTCGGCTTCTGGCCGGTCCTTTTGCTGGGTGACTCCCTTCCACAGTCCGAGTCCAGGCCTCTGTCCTCGTCTCTGGCCCAGACAGAGCTGTTTGAGTGGCTCTCCAAAATAAAAGTATGAGGTTGCAGAATCCATCCATAGCAACCTCTTACGTAAGAGTTCTTTATTTATTCATCTCTTCTATTTAAATTCACATAGAAACAAAAGATGAAGAGGACTTTTGGAAGATCTGAGACTATGAAACTAGATGATGGAATCAAGAGGCTGTTTCATGGGTTAAGATGCTCTAATTACAAACAATCGTTAAGGGAAGCCATATGTTATCATTGTGTGTAGGTGAGTGTCAAAAACCCATGTTAAAAACCCACAGAGAACTGGCATGACAACAGTTCCCTGGCACTGAAACGCACCCTTCCTGCTGTCACTTTAGACCAACACCTTCAGTAATCTAAAATTCTCACAAAAACAACTGCTAATTAAAGTCAGAGACAGCAGGGGTGGGGCAAACTGTCAGGTCTTCATATATTCTCCCCTTTCTATTTTAGAGAGCCTTCAGAAGTTTAACATTCAACACTACAGTGAGTGCAAGCCCGGCCATCAGACCTCCATGGCCAAGGAGAGGGTTAGCAGTGAGGCCACAATCAGGGCAAACGGTGTGCAGATGCTTTGGTTTTGTCATTTGCAAGGTGGCCCTGGCAAGAAACATCTACTGCCACGTGCTTTCATCATGTTTGAAGTGAAATGATTTCAGTCTTATCCTGAACTTGTGAGCTCTCTCTGAAACACAAAACCTGTTTGGCAGTTTTTAAAGCTCTTGTGCCTTTCCACATGGATAGAATTCTCTGAGGTGTTAAGAGTAGCTAGGAAATGGAAGGGTGGGTAGGAAAGCCATCCTACCGCCACAGCAGGCAAAAGCAAAAGGAGGTTTTAATATGACCCAGGTTCTAAACATTTGTGGAAGCACCGACCGCAAGTCCATGCCAAGGCATTTAGCATGGGGGGTTCTTTCTGAAAGCAGGAACACTAACTGAAACAGAGCTGGATGGGTTATTATCGCATGTTCCCTGTGGAGAGGTGCTGCCAGCACCAATCACTGGCAACTGGTTTCCCATTTTCTTTGTTTCCACTGAAGTCACGTTACACCATTAGCCGTCATTTCTTCCAGCTGTCCTTCATACAATTGTTGCTTCACCATTCAGGCTGTAATAATGTTTACGAAGCCATTGCCGATTAACGTTTACCTGGAGTTTCCTCAAAATACATGGAGTTCCTGTAAAACCTGTATTAACGTCCAGCAGTGCAGTGTTCCTTTGCTTCCACAGGCCCCACACTCTCCCACACTTTTTGATAGCTGCAGTGGGTCAACACTATTAACCACAATACAACAGCGTCATAAGGAGAAGCCACAGAGAAATAAGTGACAGGCACTGCACACCCACAGGACCCAGAATAGCACGGTACATGGTGCATTAGCCGACAGGACTCACGGTTATGTGCCCTGAGGCTCGTGGTGGGAGGGGACCTTCCAGGCTGCTGCACCAGCTCACACGGGCTGAGTGTGTAAAGCTCCACTGGCGGCGCAGGCAAAATGCGCATATTAAGTAACTGTTATGTGGACACTTTTAATTACAGGCTCTAAGGGCTCAAAATATAGGTTGATGGTCTATGTCAATGGGAAATCTAGAACACTAAATGATGAGGCAGAAAACGAGTTAATATAAGTGAGCCCGAAGGGGGACTGCCCAGGCTTGCATCCCCTCCTCAGGGACCACCCAGACTCAGCCCCTATACGTAAATTTTTCTGTCAAAACATCCTTAAAGAACGGAGATAAGATCCTAACCAGAAAGATCTAGTTTTTGACACCTGTGCAGATCATTGGAGCCTGCTCTCAGCTTGAACGCCAGCCTCATTATACCACAATTAGAATAAAATGAACATTAAGGCTTGGTCCCCGCTGTGGGTTTTTCTGTATGCATTATGGGTAAGAGCATGAGCAGAAAGAAACTAGTTATATAACCAACACTGTCAATCAAATGACCTCAGTCTATATGTCAGATGGACGTCAAATCTCCTGCTGTAAGAAAACTGACCTACCCTTTCCTACATAAGAAAACGCTAACCTGAAGTTAGGTGCAGTTGTCTCCAGCAATCTGCTTGACACTGCTCCTGGCAGCCGGGGCCTTTCTTCTTAAATAAACTTGTCTTCGTTCCTACTTTTCTGAGTCTTGTGAATTCTTTCACATTCTACGAATGACCGGGGTTATTCTATAGCAATACACTAAATACCAAGGGTACAGCTTTCTTATGAAATTTAGGGCATAGTTAGTATGACACAAATTTATGTTCTGTATCCTTGACATTGAGCTACAGGGTAATTCAACACAAACAATTCCTAAAATGACTGTAATTAATTATGGGTTCAGAGAATCAAACATAAACCAGTTTGTCATTTTCTCCTTTGTGTTGGATCTGCCAGTTGCCTTGAAGCTCAAACTTGAAGCTCAAACTTCCTCAAGGATAAAAGCGCAGGACGCCATTCCAACAAGGTCCCTCCATGTTTGCCTCTGTGGTTCCGTCCTGCCCCTCACACCCCACTCATCTCCCTCGGTGCCCCAGCTGAGGACCGCTTCAGCCATGCCAGCCTTGGGTGTCCTGGGAGGTCGTGGGCAGGATGCAGCATGAACTCTGGGATGTGAAGTTGTGTATATTTGGCTGTGAGCGCCACGACAGGGTCACCAGGTAGTGACGGGGATCATACACAGGGGAGAGCAGAGAACACAACCCAACACAACGTGCAGAGACTCTAAATTCACCCAGGGCCCTGGGGCAGTCCTGGGGTGAGTGGTGCTGGCAGCCAGACCTTCCCCTGTGTCCGCCCAGCGCTTGTACTGTCTCCCATTGTGCTACTCTAGTTCTTTACGACACTTAGGAGTGTTTTCATGTCTATCTCCTTCCACCAATGCACTGTACCCCAGTTCCTAACACAGTGTATCCTAGTTGGGCAGCCATGCGAGGCAGCTTCACAGAATCCTGGTTTTTGGAAACACACTGTATACCCCATGTTGGACTAATATTGACATTTCTTAATGTCATCTTTAAGGATAAGTAAGTTTAATGCAGATATAGAATGAGGTTAGGCCTCTGTAAGAGGCAGATTTTAAATGAAAGAAACTACCTGAGAGGAATTAGGTCATGTTTGAGAGGATGGGGGTGGCATACAATAGAGAGAGTAAAGGGCTGAAACCTGAATTTCAGCCCAGCGTGGCCCTTACCTCACTGTGTGACACTGAGCAAGCCATGTAGCCTTTCTGGGCTTCAGTTTTCTCATCTTCCAGATGAAAAACCAGACTCAATTTTTTCTAGCCCTAAGTTCTTTACGTGGGTCCTTCTCTACATTTATTTCAGTTCCAGTTTATGAGGAAAATAAGCTGTCACCAGGGATCAAATTGAGTAAAATAAAGTCAAGTGTAAAGGACATTTTGATACAATCACGTAAAAATGTGGCTTTTCTTCAAATTGGTTCGCTAAGATTTTTAAATTACAAAAAATAATTTTCATTTGAGAGGCAGCTTGATGTCATGGAAAAATCACTTTGCCGGGAATGAGAAGACTGGCTTTTGATCCTGGTTCTGACATTAACTGGCAAACGGTTTTGGCCAAAGTTACTTATCTTCTCTTAGCTTTTTTCACCCAGAAAATGAGGGGGGATGACTGCTAGAAATGTAATTCAAGTGCACAAGATGGTTCTTTCTGGTTAATAATGTTTTACATAGTTACTATAATATGAAGCCTGAATACTGGTCTAACCAAAATTGCAGTACAAATTTCCTGAGGGAAAGTGTGTATCATCCCGTAGGAAAACGGAGATATTAAGTGTATACCATACAGTAGGAATTCGGAAGCGAAAGAAAGCTAAAGCCTGAACTCCTATGGTTGAAGTCAAAAGACAAGACTTAAAAATGGAAAAATCAAGAAAAAACCTAAGTATACTATTTAGAGCTATGGGGGCAAAAAGTAAATTAGCAAAAAGAGTGAAAGCGCTTGCCTCTGAGCTACTTTTCAAAACCAATCCTATAAATTTAATTTTTAAAACTATGCACATATATGACTTAGATGAACCTTCCATTGCCTCCCTTTCATCCTCTTCTGTCAGACGGCCTACCTGCCTGTTTTCTGTAACCGTTTTTAATAAGTGCCAGCCATGAGCCAGGCCCTCTGCTGGATGCCAAGGGTACAAAGACACTGAGACCCACTTCTGTACTTCATGGAGGGTTTTCAGCCAGGTGTGGGAGATGGGTCTGCTCTCATTGATCTGTGCAGAAGGGGTGGAGTGCCATGGCCCAGGTAAGCCCAATGTGCTAGGGGAACATACTGGAAGGGCTCCTAGGGCTGGCGGTCAGGGTAAGTGTCAGGAAAAGCTTCCTGGAACAGGTATTGCCCAAGAAGAGTCTTGGAGGAAGAGTAACAGTTGGGCAGGACAGGAGGCTGGAGACTTTAGGCAGAAAGAACAGCAGTGGGGGCGCCGAATTGAAAGCAAGGGGATTGAGTAACAGTTTTCAGGGAGAGCCCTTTGCCCGCTGTGTTCATACGGCTCTGACTAGAGCACCCAGTACAATCCATCGGCATAATACAAATCCCCTGAGGTGTATGATGGTGAAATGCCTCATCCTGAATGCCACCCATTCTGCCAAGTCGACCCAGAATAAACTGATCAGAGCACACAGAGGTTTATGTGAAAACTCCAATAACCAAAGAAGTGAGGGTTCTTTACCCCTAAATTTATTCTCCCCACTGAAGACCAGGGAGAAATGCATTTATCATAGTGATATCAGTTCATGGGTAATTGGTGCATAAACTTAAACAAAACCACAAGCAAAGCAACAGACAACCTAGCTCCGTCTTTAAGTACGAATAAACACTGAGAATTTTTATTACCTGAACTGCCTCCTCCCCCTCTTCCCTGCGGTCGTGTCAAGCTTTAATAGTACACACTACAGTTGTTGTGCTCTCCTCTCTCTTTTTAAAGACAATCTCAGTTTTTAAACAGAATTTAACTTAATATAATTTAACTGCACTATGGTACTGGCCCCCAGCCTAGAGACTAGGGGACCTGAGTTCTAGTTGTGCTACTTACAAGCTCTGCAACACTTGGCAAGATTCGAACACTTGGAACCTTAGTTTTCTCATCTTTTAAACAGTAACACAGGGGCATGCCCTGAGAGCGTTATCGTGGGGATTAAATAAGACGCGAAGAAGCTGTGTGACTCTAGGAACAGTACCTAGTTTCTCTGGACTTCAGCTTCTGCATATACAGGGGGTGGTCCTCAGACACGTCCCCATCTGTCATTTCCAGCTTGAAACCTGTTTCTGTCTATAGAAAGATGCTTTGAAAAAATGTAAAATACCGCTCAAATATATGATGCAGTAGAAACACATTATTATTAAATAAAATAGAAGAAAAGGGAAAACTTGTTCTATTTTTTTTTACTGTGTATTTTTACAAATTCCTACCATTTCTCTCTTTCATTTGTTAGTGTCCTTTACAAGTACCAACCCCCTGAAATCATGGAAGTGAGTGAAGTTTCCTGACAAGCGCAGTTCCAGTGAAGAGGGTAGTGGTCCCAGAGAGAAACAGAGAGTCTCTCAGCCAGAGACTGAGACGGAGCAGATGAGGGAGGTGGAGGGACGTCTGGAGGAAGCGAAGGTGGTGGAAGCCCAGGGAAGACGGGGCTTCAGCAAGGAGAGTGTGCATTCAGCGTGAGTGAGCCAGCGAGGAGGATGCCTGCAGAGGGACCCACGGCACTGGCAACGTGGAGGCTCCTTGTGACCTTAGGAAGAGCAGCTCTAGGTGGGGAGGAGGGCTGTCAGGTGAGAGGTGAGTGGCCAGAGGGTCAGTGCGAGTCGATAATTCTAAGAGGCTTTGCTGTGAAAAGGATTAAAATGATATGAATTAGAGTCAGGGGGATAGCAACTGAGATGTGTGGGATCCAGAAAAATATTAGAGCGAGTTTAAATGCTGATGGGAAAGACCCAGAAGGGAGAGAGAATGAAGATACCTGAGAAAAAGGAGACAAAGGGCGGAGGAAAGGGTCTGGGAAGGTGGGAGGGGAGACATGCCTGGGATGGTGGTTGTGGGGCTTGTACATCTGTGCTGGGGAAGTGGAGGGAGCTGCATTCTGGCAGCTTCTATTTCCTGACAGGGGAAGCATGAGACTGGAATATTGCCTGAGCATCTGGGGAGAGTAGCTTGAAGTCTGAAGAAAGTAGGGACTGTAAGAAAATCCTATGGAGGTTAGGCTTAAAGGACTTTTTCTCATCTCAACAGAATTTTTAAAGTTCCAAGCACGTTCCTTTAGATGGACGTTTTGTGGAGTATAACCATCTGTTTGGGAATTATTAAGTATTAGATAGATATGTTTGTTGTAAAAAAGCGCTAAGGAGACTAGACTAATGAAATCTAAAGCTATCGTTTGGACAAATTCCAAGTATCTGGATATACAGAGCATTAATTGTGAATACAATACGGACTCTCATAATTGTGATAGCGATGTCAGTGACAGAGTGACAGCCATGCAGAGCATCCGGTGAACGGCATACCCAGTGAACGCCCTGACCAGGTAACTCCAGATGCAGGGTGGACTGTGACCGTCTGGACGGCTTTATCGGACAGCCCTGCACCCAGTGTCGAGCATAAAATCAGTGCTCTCTGATGGCTCAGGCCTCAGCTGACGAGCTGACAGCCACACCTGCGCTTGACGCCGGACGCTATATGCACCCCAGCGCCATAGGGACTCTCGCTGAACACCGGACTCTCTCTCACCCTTCTTTCCTAGACTGTGTTCGCCATGCCTAACCTTGCTGCTTGCAAACCTGCATCTCCATGTTGTGTGAAACGGCTCTACCTCGACTATTGGAGGCTGTCCTCTGGCTGGAGCCTCGGTTAATGGCCGTGGTAAACCGAGTCAGCAGGACTATATCCATGGCTTTATTCTAATAAAGTCTGACACTGTGGACAGACACAAACGTGAGTGAGACTGCTGCTTAGATCGTCGCATCCTGCTCACGACACTGGACATGAGGGGAGCCATCCTGCAAACGATACCATCTGTAAATTGTTCCTGAATTCCCCAGACAAAAGATGCTTTCATTCCTCTGCGCTTTCACAGCACCCTATCCTTCTCCATGTCGTCCTTTGTGACACAAGTCTCGTCACCCTGGGCAGGCCGGTGGCTCAGGCGGTTAGAGCTCCGTGCTTCTGAAGCCGAAGGCTGCTGGTTCGATGCCCACATGGGCCAGTGGGCTCTGAACCACAAGGTTGCTGGTTTGACTCCCGCAAGGGATGGTGTGGGCTGCGCCCCCTGCAACTAAGATTGAACATGGCACCTTGAGCTGAGCTGCCTCCCGGATGGCTCAGTTGGCTGGAGCGCGTCCTCTCAACCACAAGGTTGCCGGTTCGACTCCCGTAAGGGATGGTGGGCTGTACCCCCTGCAACTAGAAAACGGCAACTGGACCTGGAGCTGAGCTGCGCCCTCTACAACTAAGACTGAAAGGACAACAACTTGAAGCTGAACAGCACCCTCCACAACTAAGATTGAAAGGGCAACAACTTGACTTGATAAAAGTCCTGGAAGTACACACTGTTTCCCAATAAAGTCCTGTTCCCCTTCCCCAATAAAATCTAAAAAGAAAAAAAAAGTCTCGTCACCCCATGTGTGACCATGTGTGCCTCATCCACTTGCTAACCTCTAGGCATCTGAAGGTGAAAGGCCCAACGCCCACAGCTGAATCGCACAGTGTGCCTCTCAGTAAGTGTTTGCAACCTGCGAAACGGTTACAGAAATCAAAGAGGAAGTGTTATCTGATTTATACAAATTAGCCTTATACACATGGAGGTGGACTCTCCAGGCATAAAAAGAGAGGTACCTTCGTCAGAACACAAGATTTCCAGAAACAGCAACATACCAACAAGCCGGTGGGCCACGCCTGGAAGCAGGGCGCTCAAGATGTGGGCCGCATCTCTGTTTTACAATGTCGAGAGAGCCCACTGAGCCTAACAAAGGAAATTCAAGGAAATGAAACAACCCCCCCCCACCTCCCACCCCTGCTCCTATTCTTCTTAGATACAAAAGACAGATAATTATCTAAAGTATTTCTCAATATGAACAAAATGGAAGAGTGACCTTTGAGTCTGTGACAGTCTATTCACGTCAGTGTTTTTAGCAGAAGCAAAGCAATGTCCAGGCTTAGGGAATGCTCACAGGAGCCAGCTTTTGCTCTCCGTCACGTTACACAGACCATAAATAAAGAGAAATAGTTTAACAGGCAGCCAGACCCGAATAGCTCAGAGTCACCCCTAGGGAGTGATGAAATTCTCCCGCTGGTAGACTTACATAAACCAAGATGCAATGAATTTTTTTTTAGGATACGTACTCCCTTTGCTCAATAAAACGGAATGCTTTAAACCTGAAAGATGGCTAGACTAAGAGGGAAAATAAATCAATCTGGCAAGAAAAAGTAATCATTCAAAGTGCTGGTAGATTAACTGAAATGTATAGGAGACCAAATTCAGTGATTTAAAAATCATATGCTTGCTAGTTAAAAATCTCTAGTTTTTTTCTAATTTCAAAAAATTCTAGGTTTTTTGGGGTCTATTTTAAAACACACCAGATGAGCTTTACCTAGTGGTCTGGCTATTTAAACTGGAGCTTCTGTCCAATCTCTGACTTGTTCACATTCAAAATAGGAGCTAGAACACATTTCAAAGTCTGAGGCTTCTGACAGATTTATCTGTTGTTTGGTGGCAATTATTACCACATAATAAGTCAACCCAGTTGACCATTCTGGTGACGATGAAACCTCAAGTTATTTTAGGAAACTGGTATTTCCGATTTATTGAAGGGAAGTATCCAAACACTTAATTCCTTTATTCTATTTAAGGAGAAAAACTAGAAAAGCAAAGAGGACAAGATAGACAAAAACAGGTTGGAGGGAGGAGAAAGGGGAACCAAATCCTTCCGTCCAGCCCTGACCTCTGATAACCACTCGGTTTATCAACTTGCTTACACAGAACAGCATACTTTCTATTCTAAAGAATCCTCTGTTTGTTCCTCCAAGATATATAAGCATAGGTTAAAAAAAAAATTCTTCGAGCACCTGCTTGAATGAAACCAAAGGAGAAGGAGGAATACCCGGGGAGTTAGGTGGTTGTTATCAAGACATGGACAGAAGGGTCACGGCATTTTCTGGGGGAGAGTGTCCTAGTGTGAACACCTATAGTAAGAACAGCAATCCGTTTACAAAAACAAGCTCATCTCAAATGTTAATACACCACAACAGATTAAAACTAAAATACCAAGTCAACGAAGAGTAATTAGTTTTCAAAGTATTTAGGGATCACTGGTTTTAAAAAAAATTGCAATGCTAGTCGGTCAGGTAGATTATTTCATTTTGTAACCTCTGGAAATTTAATGTTTCAGGGACAGCAGGCCGAGTTTATCTGGAGTCCTCCATCTCCTTCTGTGGACGGCTCAGCTTTCTCTGAAGCGTTACCCTAATGTCTGCTTACTGGTGAGGGGCCCGTAGTCCTGCTCTGCCGACCACTGCCGTGTCTCCCCGAAAATAAGACCTAACTGGAAATAAGCCCTAGCATTCTTTTTCAGGATGACATCCCCTGAACATAAGCCCTAATGCGTCTTTTGGAGCAAAAATTAATATAAGACCCGGTCTTATTTTCGGGGAAACACCGTAGTTTTAAGATGGCCGCTCTGCTCTGCTTATTTATTAAAAGAGCAATTTCCATCAAACGGGAGAGTCTGACGTTGGGGATGACTCCCCTGACAACCACAGGATCCCCGCAGCGAGCGAGCCGAGGTAATTAGTACTCACGCTGTGTGGGGTTCTAGAACGCATTATAAGGTTTCCAATGAAAAGAAGACTTGTATTAAAAAACACTAAGTCAAGGAGTAGGAAAACCTTTTCTTGGTGTGCACATGTTTTATAGAATTATATATTCTAGATATATATTCCCCAAACACCAGAAGGATCCTACAAAACCACGTTCTAAATAAAATAACATAAATGAAAATAAAATGACAATAACCAGTTGATCATATGTCCTGTCCTGCCTGCAACAGTCCCAGCCAATGCTATTGTCCCCATGTAATTATTAATGGCACTGCTTTCAGTCTCCTAAGTGGGAATATATGATCACCCCAAAATAACTGAACATATAGCCATAACCCAGCCCCTTGAAGGAGTTTATTACTCCATCTGGGTACTGAAGTAAACCATTTCCTAGCAGCAGTCCCCAAGGGCAATAATGGGATATACACATCTCACCACCGGATAGAAGGATGCATACATGTTTGTTTCTATATTTGTCTATAAAGGTATGTTTATTCCAAGCCCATATTAACAGCAGTTTTTTGAATGCAGAATTTTTGGAATTTTGAAATAAAAAATTTAAAATTTAAAATTTTGTCTTGAAAATTCACAAAATAAATTTTCTGGTACCTGTTTCTTACAGAGACTCTTGATGAAGAGTTAGGTCAGAATAGACAGTTCCAGCTTTTTAAGGTCCTTCTGTAGGCTCTAGGCTGAGGTGGTCCCGACAACAGTGGCCTCTGAGCCCCAAACATGCTCAGCTTCAGGCCAGTCCTGCTATTGGTCCCACTTTCTTCTTTGCACCTCAAGTCTAAACTGACCCCTTGCCTTTTCCCTTGGGAACAAGCACCTGTGTTGTACCCCCCTTTTAGCTACATGGTCCCGGTTTGGTTCCTGTGGCACGAGTCCATGCTTCGGTTCCTTGCGCTTTCCTGTCTCTGGAAGGTCAGGGATCCCTTTGCTGGACCCCGAATGTCTTCTGCTGGGACTCCCAGCCGTGGCGTCATCACACTCCTGCTTCTCTGTCCTACTTGTGTCCTTGACAGTAAAGACACACCGCGGACTTCTCATCTTTGAATAGCTGGCACTTAGCACAATGCCTGGTGTATTCTCAGCAAACACTTGGAAAGTGAATGAATGCCCACATTTCCTTCTCACTGAGTGGAGCTGGGTCTCCTGCCAGGTGCCACTTCCACCCTGGCTCCTCCCACCGTGAACAGGGCTCAGGGAGCCAAGGTCCACCTATGTCACTCTTGGGTGAGTTAACACAGGCACAGAGTTTAAGAAGGCTGGGGACTGGGGAGCTGGTGTGTCCGTAAAGGGGCAGCTGACTTGGGCTGTGCAAGGCGCGTCTTGGCTGAGATGGTGTGAGTGCAGCTGAAATCCACATGGTGCTCCCATTGCCAGCACTGAGCTCGGAGGAGGGCGGCCTAGAGAAAGAGGCTCCTTGTTTCTAACTGGTTTGGCCAGAGAGGGTCCTGGAATTGGCAATCCATTCTCCTCATGGGTCAGCCAGTGGCCCACGTGTGCGGGAAGAGGCCCTACTGGGGCCATCACTCCCACAAGGAAATGGTTTCAGTGAGTTTTGGCAAGTGCAGCTCGTAAGAACAAGCACCTCTGAGGGAGTGAATGTCCTATCTCCATTCTCACTTCTCATGATGGGTCAGACCCAAACCTCCGCTTGAAAGTTCATAAAGATGGACTTCACTGGAATGTAAAGGGACTAAGAACTTTAGTATGGGAGCTGACTAACTCAGATGTTTTTATTGTGCCATTATAGTAAGGCATTTCCCCCCAGGGAAGTGAAGCGAACGTCCTGGGCCTTAGGAGAAGCCTTGGAAGGCTCGTTCAGAGGGTTTCCGCATACCAGCCTCTAATCTACACGTGAAACCTAGCACATAGTACGTGAAGAAAAACAGAGGGGGGGAGGTGGCCTGCCTTGTCCATATACACATCTCTAGGATGATCACGTATGTATTCGTTCAGTCTTAACAGAGACACGTATTACTGCTACTCAGAAGTGTCCTCTGACGTAGTTGTTAAGGTCACAGACATTGGAAGCAGTTTGCTTGGATTCTAATCCTGACTCTTGACACTAGCTGGCTGAGGTCCTCTGGAAAATGAGGTAGTAATGATACCTACTTCTGAGGGTTGCTGTGGGCTTGAAAGGGTTACTATACATGATGGTTTAGGTCAGTGCCCAGCCACACTCAGTGCCGGCCACACTCAGTGCCGGTCACACTCAGTGCCCAGACACACTCAGTGCCAGCCACACTCAGTGCCCAGTCACACTCAGTGCCTGGTCACACTCAGTGCCGGTCACATTCAGTGCTCTATGTACTAGCCATTAGTACTTTTGTTATTTTCCAAGAGTGAAAACAAGGTAGGACTTAGTACACAACATTCTTTCTCAGAGGAGATATGCCAGCCATATATCATGTTAATATCAACACTGGAAAAAAGTGACAGGATTTTAATCACGAACATTTTCTGAACTTTGGGTTGAATGAGAATTCCACGCTCTGTCCAACTCCTAACATAACACTCGTGATCTGCTGTTCCCTCGTGACCTCACTCAGGAAGCTCAATGTTGCTGCAAACATTACAAATACTGGACTGACGTTTCCTAATGCGGAGCTCTGCCCAGAATGCAGCAGGCCCTGCCCCTTCTATGGCTCTGGCAGCTGGGATGAGACCTTGATTACTCCCGAAAACATGTTTGCTCTCATCACCAAAAGACATGGCATGAAGGAGCGTCCAAACGTTGCCAGCCACATGGCTGCTCCAAGCAACACTTGAGAGAATTGGATACTTTAGAAAACGGAGAATAAAATATGCTCAAGTGCCAAGGAAATGGCAATTCTTTGCTTAAAATTCCAGGTTTTCCAGGATTTGTACTTTAGTCGTTCACTTGTTAAAGTAAACAAAAAAAATTTTTTTTAAATCAGATAACATCAAATGTAAGTTTTCCATTTACTTTAAGAAAGACATTTCTAAGAATGCAAAGAAGAAAATGTGTTCTATTTTTCCTTTTGCTAAAGCTTCTTACAGATATTCCTGATTTACATGTGCAGTTCAACAATGGAAATCTGGCTGCTGAGAATCCATCCATCCATCCATCCATCCATCCATCCATCCATCCATCCAATGAATACTGATGACGTGTGCCTGTGCCGGGCATTGGAAAGATCATGTGAATAATACATCCATAATCCTTGCCCTCATGTTGTTTATAATCTGACACTTTAAATATATTATTTCTAATATTCTCAATTCTCTGCATTAGTCACTATTATTTCTACTTTGCAGGCCAGGAAAGTAAGCCTTGGAGAAGTTAAGCACCTATTGTCACACAGCTATTTGCTTGTAAAGCTGGGATTCAAATCCCAGTCCATCTCATTCCCAAAGCTAGTGAGACAGGTTAGTTAACATGTTGCTAGGTAGACAGTGGGGGGTGGGGGGGTGGGGGGAGGCCTGGTGGAGTAAACAAAAAAGTAGCCATATCCTGTAACTCCAGGTTCTGGAATGTCTCCTTCACTCCAGGACAAAAACATGAGAATACGCCTTGAGGTTAATAAATTATCTCAAATCCCTTTTGGCTGAACAAAGGAGCAGATCTAGTAGATAGGAATAGGTTATTTCGTTAATCTCTTCAGGATGGGCAAACAGGACAAACCTGATAGATGAATTCCATTAGAGGGCTCCAGCCCCCGGCCCTAAGGAGGCAAGGGAAAGTATAAAAGGAAAAGCCTTTTGCCTTAGCTAGTGGGCTTCCCAGTTTCAGGCACCCCCTCCCGCTCGGGAGCTGTAACCTCTTCGCCTGCTTTTAATAAACTATCTTCCTTTACAACTCTTTGCCTCTCCCTGGTCCGTGTGTCCATTCTTCGGCTTCACGAGACACAATCGCGGCCCACACCCAGAAACTGCCGGCAGATCCTACATCACTAGGTTTATTAGATTCTTTTTATGCTGGCTTTAAACAGTAAATGTGTTATTGAAAGTTACAGAACTCGGTATTTTACGAAGCATATCTTAGTTTAAGAAAGCAAGGACTATTTCTGAAAAGCAATCACTTTTTCTTTTTAAATATTTACCAGGTTTATATAAAGCAGTGAACAGAAGTAAATAGGATGCTGGATCATCAAAGGGCTAGCATACATTTCAGAAGGTTAGCTGCACGTAATCTTTACATATAGTCTGAACGAGCCTCATACCAGACCATCTTGAGCGCGACCTGCAGACTCAGTGCCTGCTCTGGTGGTACAAGCCTGGCAGTGTCACATACTGGTACAGGACACTGGGCATATAACATCATCCCTGAGATGCTGTTTGCTCATCTGTAGAATGGGGACATCACCACCTATCGCATGGAGTGTTACGAAGAATGAGAGAGGCAAGTCCGCATACTCCGTGCTTTACAGCGCTGGGCAGGCTTCAATGCCCTCCTCTCCCCCACAGACAACACACGGCTTTTCTAACAGCGGGCTGTAAAGCACATCTCTGTTTGCATTTACAGACAAAAAGGTACATGCAATGGAAATGTCCCAGTGCATGAAAATCACTCACTTTGATACCCTGCTTGTGGCAAAAGCTAGGACATAAATAAGGAGAGGTTTTTAGGCTGTATTTTCTGGATGACGAAGGTTTAGGGTGACTGAAGAAGGGTTTGAATAGATCATCCCCAAACCACCAGTAATCTTCCACTTATGCAAATTAGGTAAGGCAATATAAACACACTAACACATAGACTAACGAGCACACCCGATGTTCATCTGAAAGACTTGAAATTGTCACCCTGAAAACTGACGCCTCCATTTCATTCATTCACTTAACCAGTGTTTACTGGGAGTCTGGTAAGTTCAGAGTATGGTACTACTGGGCTAGCACTGGGCATGAGGGATTAGGTTTGAAGTCACACGTGTCATCAGTCACATTGTTTGCTGATAGATAAATATCACTGAGAAAATTCAGACCTGAGTGGCCTTAGCCTGAGCTCATCATGAAAGTGGTCCTGGATCTCCCCACCCAGGAGAACACATAGACTGTGCAGAGCTAAGAAAACCTACAGTGAGCAGAGGGGCACTTTCCTCGCACAATAGGAAAGGTGCTTTGGACTGTGTCTGTAGCCCAAGGGGAGGGAGTGTCTCACATTTCCTGAGTCTGATCGGCTGTTAATTATGATAAAAAAAGATTCCACTTTTTAGCCTTGGAGACAATCCTATCCAAGTAATTTTTTGAAGCTGGAGATGACATTATTTATCTTATTCAGGTTTTAAAAATATTTCTGATTTTTCTGCCAATAACTAAGGCGTCTTTCCTCCTGGAGAACAACCTTGATTTCTGAAACAGTTCCTCCCTTGACATTACTTGGGAGGTGGGCATTATTCCCCCCCAAAAGTAAACAAGGGAATAAAAACAAGGTGACTCAAAGGATGAGGAAGCATGTTTCTCTAGAGAACAAAAGATCCTTTCACAGTATGTCCAAGACTTAACTAACTGTGAACTTTCCTGAATGTAAACATTGTTCAAATGGCAAAAGGAATTTCATCTATGTCTATAAAAGGTCCTGCACAATTGTTCTTGCTTGAAGCTACACTTGGCAGACAGGAAAATAATCGTTTCTTCGAATACTCTGCATACAAACCTACAAAAGCTTTTTTTTTTATCATCTCAGGAGATTCAAAAGTGATCACTTTCATAATAGCAATAAGAAGACATAGATCAGAGTGCTGCTAAAGGGAACTAACAGCGTAAGTTACAAGTAACATCGTTTATGCTTAAGAGTCTTCAGGAATAAAGAAATGCTTTATGAGAAAGTCTAAAATGTTAGGCTGATGTTTACACTTAGCGGAAGAGTTTAAAACTTACAGGGCACTAGATTTTTAAAAACAGATTTTGTTATGATCATAGAAGAGGACCATTAATATTGTAAACTGACAGGAATTATGAGATAAAATAAATATTTGACTTTTCCTACTTTAAAAGTTTATTCTTCACAAACCTCCTGGTTCTAATAAATTTAAAATTGATACTGGTAATAATGTTTGTAATATTTAATAGAACTGTATGCTATAATCAAATTATATAATTATCATGGAACTTCCAGAGATCCTTCCTTACCTTTCTGCAGATTTTACAGACATTTTATTATCACTATTCTCAGCCCAAATGCTATTGCAGCCAACTGCTGGGGTTCTTTTTTCCATCATTACAGAAGGATTGCACAATTTCTAGGAAATATCTATAAGGAGTGAAACTCAGGGTCAGAGGATGTGGAGATTTTATTTTGGGGTTTCTATCTTTAAATAATGAGTATAAAAATAGAATGAGATGTTCTTCAGGACCTGCGTGGTGGGGTGAGAGTTGGGGAAGGAAGGGGGCGGTGACAGGGCTACTGTGCCTCAGAAATCAGCATCCCCGGGACATTCCCTCTGTACCCCCATTGCCATGGAGCTGGGTAGGGTCATTTCTTTCCACTGTCATGGAAGAAATGTATCATTTAGTTGAATCTTTGAAAAAAAAGCTTGTGGTTTTCTCGGAGCTCCCGGGAGAGTGGAGGGCACAGAGGAGTTCCTCAATGATTTATTCCACGTGGAAGAAAGAGTGTCACATTGAGAGAGGGCAGTGGCATCTCCTGGAGGCCACCCATGGCCAGAATGGGCCCAACGCTTCTCCTGGGGGCGGAGCGTGAGATTTCAGTTTCCTGGAAGGGACTGAGTTGGGCAGAGGAATCATAAAGTTCATGCTCGAAAAGCAATTAAGAAAGAGTGATCCCCCAGATTCCTTCTTCCCCAGTTCCCCTTTCTTAAGGACAGGAAGAGTCCTAAAAAGACAGAACTGTCTGCCATGAAGTAAACGTATAACCTCAGATAAGTCAGGATTGCCTTGTGATCTCTGTGCTAATAATAATACCGAACATGTACTGAGCACTAATATTTGCCACACACTGAAATGTGCTCTGTGCATGGATTGTCTCATTTATCTTCATAGCTCCTCTTTTAAGTATTATCATTCTCATTTAATGTGAAGAACCTGAGGCCAGAGAAGAAAATCGCTCTTAGTCCCATCGCTAGTATGGAGTAAAACCAGGACACAAAGACTATTCTCTCCGGTTCCAGAGTTGGTCCTTTTATGAGTTATGCCAGACTGCCTCCATTCCATGATTTTTACCATAATAAACACAAGTGAGTCATTTGTTACAAAAATAAAAAAGGAACCATTAGTTTGGGACCAGAAGAATAAACAAGACATAATCTACAGCTTTGCTCCTTATAATACGAGAGGAAGTTTGGCTCCTTCCTTCAGCTTTTGTCTGCCATATCTCCCTTCCTAGCATCTGGCAGGGAGGAATTGCCAGTCTGATTGGGCAAAGACCACAACATCCACCGGACTACATTTTACAAACGTGCAGTCACTGCATTAAACGTGGAATAGGCTCCCTGGTACTTCCTATTTTGGTGAAGTGAGCTGACCGGTAGATGACTTACCGCCTTTAGGGGAACCCAGCCAGCCTTTTTCTTTTTGCTCTGCCTCTTCTGTGCTTATACCCGAGAGCGGGGGTCAGGTAGGGGTTCTGCAGGTATGGCTTAGAATCCAGGGGAGGGAAGCAAGAAGCTTGCTTTGGCCTCCTTTTTCTTTCTCTATTTTTAGTACTCCTGCACTGAGGGTAACTAGGTGCTTACCGGTCAGTTTACTAACAAATTAGTACAAATACATTGGTACTTTGTGTCTCGTTTGGCTACCCTTCTGTAGTTGACAGCTCCCTGGGTTTGGAATCCTGAGGAAAGACGGTGTATGCGATAGGAAGACATTCCTAGGTCCTCGCCTAAGATCATCGAGTACCCCCAAGACCTCAGGGTGCCTTTAACAAGTCCAGAGATTGAGTTAGTAACTTAAAAACTACCCACCAAGGAAAGTCCAGACCCAGATGCTTTTACCAGTGAATTCTACCAAACTGTTAAAGAAAAATTGTTCATTCTTTTCACAAACTCCTAGAAGAAGGAATACTTTTCAACTGATTCTGAGGCCGGAATTCTGAGACCTGATTCCAAACCAGAAACATATCACAAGGAAAGAACATCACAGATCAGTATCTTTTATAGCTACTAGGGAAATGTAAATCAAAACCAGAAGGAGATACTACTTCACACCCACTGTAATGGCTATAATAAAGAGACCGACAATAACAAGTGTTGACAAAGAAAATTGTGGAGAAATTGGAACCCTCATACATTGCTGGTAGAAATAGAAAATGGTGTTGCTGCTTTGGAAAACCATCTGGTAGTTCCCCCAAAGATTAAACATAAAGTCGCCATATGACCTGGCCATTCCCTTCCTATGTATATATTCAAGAGAATTGAAAACATATGTCCATATAAAAATTTATACACAATTGTTCATAGCAGTATTATTCAGAATAGCCCCAAAGTGGAAACGACCCAAATGTCCACGAATGTATTTAAAAAAAAATTTTTTTTTGGCGTTTGTATTGTAAACCAGAGGTCAGCAATTTTTTCTGTGAAAAGCCAGATAGTGAATATTTTCGACTTTATGGGCTATCTGATCTATGCTGCAACTACCCAATTCTGCCCTTGCAAAGGCAGCCACAGACAATACATACATGAAAGAGTATGGCTATGTGCCAATAAAACTTTATTTATGGACAATGAAATTTGAATTTCATATAATTTTCATGTCACAAGATATTGTTCTTCTTCTGATTTTTTTTAAATAAACTGTTACAAATGTAAAAACAATTCTTAGCTTGTGGGCTATATAAAAACAGGTGGTACAATTGGCCCATCCCTGTTTTAAGTGTTTAATGCCATTAGGAGAACCTAAGAGTTTGGGGAAGCAAGAGAGCAAATTTATCAACATAGACCAGTTACTTGGAAAAGCTTGGAAGACAGTGGGGTTTCATTTCTTGACTCTGCCCACACCTGGTGAGAGGAAAGAGCGATCACTGGGTCCTGGAGTGTTCTGCCACCCCCCTCACCCCCTTAAACATTCTGAATTTGTTGCCAAAACTTCAAATTAGTGAGATTTCCTTTAAAAATATGGATTTCAGTCTTCTCTTGAAAACGACAAGGCCAAACTGAGCCTATATGCTCACATGGCAATAGCTAAGTAGAGCCTGCACTCCTAGGTGGGGCGGGACTTCTCGATTACCTCAGACCTCCTGGCCTGTGTCTCCCATCCACATTACCTGTGCGGCACCTGTAAGCATTTGGTCTAAACTCTGCTGGGCAGAGAATGATCTGTTTTCTTCTCTGAGGGTACACTCTCCATTGAAACTCTTTTGGCCTTAGAGAAGTCATGTGGTAAAGGAGAATAAACACATAGGCTCTGAGTTAGAGGGAACAGGCTGAAATTTCAGTTTTGTCCGTTGTTAGGGGAGTGACATTGGGCAAATTACTTAAGCCCAACCTCAGAATGAGAACAATAATACATAACCTGAAATGGTGGTGGTAATGATTTTGAGAGAGAATGTATTGAAAGCAGCCAGCACATACTAAACAGTCAATAAAAAAGATGGAGAAGTTCTTAGATGTATATCTAATGTTAGATCCTGTCTTCCTTGTTGCCTTTTGTGGAAGGGCCTAAAGGATCATCTTATAATCTATCTCATTTCATAAAGAAATTAAGGCTCCGAATATGACGTAACTGCCCAAAGCCACACATTAGTGGTGGAACCCCAGAGAGACCTGGATCTCTTAATTCTTGACCTGAGGAAATTTCTCTGTGCCATATAACCTCACTTAAAATTCTAAATTCTTTTCATAAAAGCCTTTGATTTGATAGTCAAAAGATCTTCTAATGGAAAAAAAACACTAGCTTAAGTCTTCTAGCTAACCTGACTATACTTTTTAATTATAATGTATAAATACAGGGAAGTGACAACAGTTATTATTGTTGAAGTTCTATCCGTTGTTGAAGTTATCTGAAAGACTCCTGTTCCAAGCTCACGGACACCCTCGTGTGGTCAGCAGAAATAATAATTCCAGCCAAATGAACAAGAAAAACCTGGAGCTATTTAAAGTTAATGATACAGTATAGCAGGATAGGTAGATAAGCATCAAATAACATCATAATAAAAAATCACTATAATTTTATTATTTTAGGCCCTGGTCAATAGCCAGGTGAAAAGTTACTTATCTATATCAGGCCAAATATTTAATGAGACCGATAGATTACAATGGACAATTTCTCTGTTGCAATGAAGAAAAATAGTCAACGTATGTGGTGGCTACATTACCTCAGTTCTTTGTAGTTTTTTCCTCCAATATACATGGTTATGAATGATGGAGCATTCTAGACTCTCTGAGAGGAGCAGAAGTGTGACAGCATCTTAGACACTGATGAGCTGCAAATATTCAAGGTGCTCTGGACATCCATTTAAGAGGGTAGGTTAACTTGGTGAGTTGGTTAAACAAAAGTAGGTTAGAATGACTCTTTTGTATTAACAGGTTTACCTAAGTCAACAGGCAGTACCCAAAGAAACTGCCCCCCAAACAGTATTTTTACCAGTATAGAAAATCAGTGAAATTGGATTTACTTTTTGGTGCCATGAAGCAAGGAAGTACTCAAAAAAATGACTGAAGCACGTCAAACGGACAAGGGAAGTAGCTTCACAGGGCTCTCACTGGCTGAATCTGGAATAATTTGAGCATCAAAATAAATAAGAATGGCAGTGGACTAGAACCTATTAAATAAGATAGAAATCAATGAAGTCATACTATTAGGTTGATGTAAAAATAATTGCAGTTTAAAAGGTTAAAAATAATGGCAAAAACCGCAATTACTTTTGCACCAACCTAATAATAAGAAACAAGCAAGCAAGCAAACAACAGTGCGCTTCCTTAGCTTGGAATGCCAACTAATTAATGTAGAAGGAATGATGGAGTCAGAAAAAATTACCATTTGGCAACCACAGTGGCAATAACTGGTTCAGGCAAGAGTCATCAATGGGTGACAAAATTAATGGATGAAAGTTTGATGAGAAACAAGATATTTACATTGTCTTGAAATGTATACCCACAAATCCCATGATTAATTATTAAGGGGGAAAAAATAGTAACTTTCCAGGGGAGAAACAGAGGGGAGATAACACCTTAACCCAATGTTCAAAGTTAACATCACCAGCAATGGGACAAATTGACAGACAATGAGCATCACTAAATAAGGTCTGTGGATTAGACACTGATGCTGTACCAGTGTTAACTTCCTGATTTTTAGGTCGGTATGATGGTTACGAGTATGTAGGAGAGTGCTTTTGTTTCTAATGAAATACTGAAGTGTTTAGAGGTGACACGATATCAAGTCTACAACTAATTTTTAAATGGCTCATGAAAAAAACATGTACAAAAAGAAAAATAAAATAAATGTTTTAAAAATGTGATTGGATTTGATGAAGGAAAACAAAAGGTTAAATTATTTGTCTGCATGTGAGGATGTGAATTGTAAGTAGAGCTGAGATTTAAGGCTCTTAGGAGGGAATGAATGTTTTGTTTTGTTTTGCTTTGTTTTCTATTGTTTTTTATCAGCAGCTGCCCTTGGTGAACATATGCTCCTTTCAAACTTACCGAAGATTACAAGATATAGTGAAAAACTCAGAGATGGAAGAATCAAGACCTATTTTGTAAAGGAAATCAACTTTAGAAAGGTTATATACAGAGGTTATAAAAAAATGTATACGTGTTTTAAGAAAACACTGTGTTAAAATTGTAATACAATTAATGACGCTAGCATTCATTTGATTAACGCCATCTTTTGAGCAAACGTCATATTGCACATTGCTACCGTAATTCAATTCAACTTTGAAAAGCAATACATAGATAACATCTCTTAAAATGTGTATCTGGAGGCATCAAACCAGAAAGATGTGCAGTTGATTTTTAAATGTCTGAGTAGTTATGGGCTACAGAATAGGAAAAAATATTGTATTTTAGCATCAAGAGAGCCATAGTAACGATAATAGCTACCATGTATTGCTGTGAAATAGTCCTATATTTGTCGGATGTGCTATGGGTTAATTCAAACCAGACTTAGAACATATGAAATTGTTTCTGACATTTTGTCAGGGTTTCTCTTCCTGGGTGATGACTTATATGTAAATATAATGGCAGACTGGTTGAGGTAACGATGACTCACCACAAGTGCAACACTTTCCCCTTCTGCTTGCACAAAACCAGGGTAAGTTTTAGATTTTCCTGCTAGGGCTCTACCGGTGTTGTTTATGGAAAGGATTACTCACCCCCCTCACCCCAGACCCCCGATGTGAAACGCAGGGCCTTTATCAGCCTGTACTCGCCTCTTAAAACAGAAACATCTAAAAGAAAGAAAACACTGAAAGTTACCTGTTATTCGTAAGGTTTTTTTTGCTGGGAGGAAACACCCACTGTAATGCCATTAGAGCTTTGTCCAGGAAAACTAGACAATTTCATTGAGAACTCTGGCGACTGGAAAGTGTCTTAAGAAGAGCACTGTCACTAGGCTATTTCTGCCTTGTGTGTACTTAGAAAACCAAGTGCACCTATATTTCCGAGGCATTCACTCTAGGAATTAAAGGGAAGATAACATGAATGGATGTGCTGTATCACCATTGGCTTAATTGTCACCATGTTGCATTGGTCAGCGTCATGTTTCATGAATGTTGTGCTAAGACTGAAACAAATAAATCTGATAATATTTATCAGATTATCATACCTTCCTGGGGTAGGGCCCCCAGTGAGCCCTACCCTATAAGAAAGGTCCTTAGCTGTCACTTGGAAGTATTTGCTGAAATATTAAAAAGAATTTGAAAACACTTGGGGACTGTTGGGTTACACAAGTTAAAGAGGTTTCTTTAGGTGGGACTTCTCAAAGGCAGATATTTACTATAATAATTGTGATTTCATCTCTAAGAGGCTACTGAGTTATACATTGTCTCCCAACAGCTTGAACATGGATTCCTTATTACAAAAGGGTTCTGAAACATCTATCTCTCTTTCTAGAAGCATAGCTCACTTGTCCTGGTCATTTTGCGTGATCTCTTTATTCTTCTTAGCAACTAACCACTTCCATTGTTTCAAGTAAAACCTCCATCTTAAGATCACTGTGACTTTCTCGCTGGCTTTAAAAGTTTGAGTTCAATACCTCACCATTCCCACAAATTCGCATATTCAAAATGCCTAAACTCTATCACCTCTCCAACTTTCCTGATTCCTTCAATGATATGCCATTTTGCCCGACATCCAAACTAGAAACGGCCATAACGTCTGCTTTCATGTCCCATATTCAGCCTTCCTCCATCATACCTGGCCATCACCTCAGACTCACAAGTTGCCCTGCTTCACTCAGGGTTCTTTTCCAAAATGAACATCACTACCAAGTCCATCTTCCTAATATAGCCTTCACTATTATAATTTTCCTATTCAGTGATCGTCAGCAGTTCCCAGACATAAGGAATCCAAAGACCTCACTGGGCCTTCACACAGCTTAGTTTGGCCTATTCTGGTGACCCTTATTGCACCACTTCCCAAACTTTAGTTAAGTTTGTCTTAACTAAAATAATGCTGCAATGAACAGAGGGGTGCATATATTTTTTCGAAGTAGTGTTTTGGATTTCTTCAGATAAATACCCAGAAGTGGAATTGCTGAATCATAAGGTACTTCTATTTTTAACTTTTTGAGGAATCTCCCAACTGTTTTCCATAGTGGCTGCACCAATTTGCAATCCCACCAACAGTGCACAAGGGATCCCTTTTTTACACATCCTCGTCAACACTTGTTTGTTGATTTATTGATAACAGCCATTCTGACAGGTGGTAGGTGATACCTCATTATGGTTTTAATTTGCATTTCTCTGATGATTAGTGATGTTGAGCATCTTTTCATATGTCTGTTGGCCATCTGTATGTCCTCTTTGTAGAAATGTCTATTCAGATCCTCTGCCCATTTTCTAAAATTTGATTTTTTTTTTGGTGTTGTGTGAATATTTTAATAAATTTTGGATATTAACCCCTTATCAGCTGTATCATTGGTGAATATCTTCTCCCATTCAGTAGGCTGTCTTTTCATTTTGTTGTTGGTTTCCTTCGATGTGCAAAACTTTTTAGTTTGATGTAGGTCCATTTTTTAATTTTTTCTTTTATTTCCTTTGCCCGAGGAGATATATCAGAAAAAGTATTATTAAGAGCAATGTCAGAGAGTTTAAAGCCTATGTTTTCTTCTAGGAGTTTTATAGTTTTGGGTCTTACATTTAACTATTCAATTCATTTTGAGTTTATTTTTGTATGTGGTGTAAGAAGGTGGCCTGGTTTCATTTTTTGCATGTATCTGTCCAGTTTCCCCAAAACAATTTATTGAACAGACTGTCTTTACCCCATTGTATATTCTTGCCGCCTTTATCATAAATTAATTGACGACGTAGGTGTGGGTTTATTTCTGGGCTCTCTATTCTGTTCCACTGACCTATGTATCTGTTTTTATGTCAATACTATGCTGTTTGGGATACTACAGACTTGTAGTACAGTTTGATATCAGGTAGCGTGATACCTCCAACTTTGTTCTTTCTCAAGATTACTTTGGCTATTCTGAGTCTCTTGTGGTTCCATACAAATTTTTGGATTATTTGTTCTAGTTCTGTGAAAAATGCCATTTGATAGGGATTGCACTAAATCTACAGATTGCTTTGGGTAGTATGGACATTTTAATGAGGTTAATTCTTCCTATCCATGTGCACAGTATATGGTTCCATTTATTTGTATCTTTTTCAATTTCTTTCTTCAATGTCTTGTAATTTTCCAAGTGCCGGTCTTTTACCTCCTTGGTTGAATTTACTCTTGGTATTTTATTCTTTGATGCAATTGTAAACGGGATTTTTTTCCTTAATTTCTCTTTCTGATAGTTCATTATTAGTATATAAAAATGCAACCAATTTCTGAATATTAATTTTGTATCCTGCTACTTTACTGAATTCATTTATCAGTTCTAATAGTTTTTAGTATCATGCTATCTGTAAATGACAGTTATACTTATGGTTTTCCAATTTGGATACTTTTTATTTTTTTTTCTTGTCTGATTGCTATGGCTAGGACTTCACGTGGGTCTATTTCTGAACACTATTCTGTTCTATTGATTTATGTGTTTATACTTTTGCCAACACCACACCGTTTTGATTATTGTAACTTAACAGTAAATCTTAAAAATGGGTAGTATGATTCCTTTAACTTTATTCTTCTTAAAAAAAATTGTTTCAGCTATTTTAGTTTCTTTGTCTTCCCATATAAATTTCAGAATCAGCTTGTCTATAGCTATATATATACATAAAAAAAAAAATCCTGCTGGGATTTTGTTTGCAACTGAGTTGAATTTATACGTTAATTCAGAGGGAACTGACATCTTTATTATGTGGACTCTTCCAATCCATTAACTCAGTATATCTCTACTTTTATTTAAGTCTTTGATTCCATTCATGAGTGTTTTGTAATTTTCAGCATACATATCCTGTACAAGTCTTGTTAGATTTTCACTTATGCATTTCATTTTTAGGGGGAGCTGTTTATAAATGGTATACATATATTTAAAATTTTAGTTATTAATTACCAGTATATGGAAATATGATTGGCTTTTGACCTTGCTAAACTCACTTATTAGTTGAAAGAGTTTGGGTTTTTTTTTTTGTTTTTTTTGGTAGATTTTGTGGATTTTCTAGGTAGGCAGTTATGTTTTCTGCAAATAGGGACAGTTTCATTTTTTCCTTTCCAATCTGTATGCCTCTTATTTATTTTTGTTGTTGTAAGGCTAGGATTTCCAGTTTGATGTTGAATAGGAGTGGTAGGCGTGGTCATCTTTTCTTTATTCCCAGCCTTTGGTGAAAAGTACTAGCCTTTTACTAGCTGTAGGGCTTTTGCTGATGCCCCTTTTTCAGCAGAGGAAGTTCTATTTTTAGTTTGCTGAGAGTACCCATACTCATTTTCAGACTGACTTGAGTCAAGGCCAGGAGATACTGGAGGAAAAAAGGAAACTCATGGTACAAATTCTGACATTCTTCCTCAATCCATCTTCTACCCTTTATTTTTCAGAGACCTCAAATAGCTGCTCCATCGTTCTGACCAGGTTTTATTGCTGAATTAGGTGGGAGAGAGTAGAGTATGCTTACTCCATCTTATTCAGAACTGGAACCCTTGAGTCATTTTGAAATGAAATAGGGAAAATTAACCAGTTTATTCTGTTCTATTAAAAATATGCATTTTTTTAAGTGTTGAGGACCCAAAGACAAGTTAATCTCTGTTTCATGCCCACTCATTCTTCCTGGCCACCTGATGAATTCCTACTTATTTATTTATTTATTTTTTTGGTGAAACTGGGCCATTTTAATATTCTTTAGAGTAGAATAAATAGTTCTCTTGTCTGCAGACATGTAAGCTGTTCGGTAGTACTCAGGAACATCACAGTAAAAGTGGATTTCTTGGTTGGTGTGTAGTCTTCAATAATTATAAGGAGTTACTTGTATGAAACTGCTGTCAAACCAGTACGACTGCATTTATGCATCCATCATTTTCAGGACTGTTGGTAACCTGGGCATCTTTTCCCCAAATAACCTTGCCTCCTTGTGTCACAAGGCCCAACTCGCTCACTTTCACCTCAATGACCATACCTTTGGTAATAACACCCAAAGTTGTACAAAGTGGGGATGAAGGATTCTTTTTTACACCAAGGATTGGCAGGCAAAAGGTGGCTTTCAGTTCAGAATGTGTTACATGTGTCTTCTTGAAACGTAAGCCCATTGGCCTAATGAATCTTTCATATTTAGGTGGTTTTCGAGTAAAGCCATCTCCAATATGGCAGACTTTGGTAACCATCCTCTTCCACAATTTCTTCTTTCTCTTTCCTGTTCGAATAACTTTTAATACCTCTGTTTCTCCCTCGGCACAAACTTTGGGCAGAGGAATTTCCCATTTTCCCGTTTTTTTTCTTTTTGTTTTGTTTAATCATATTGGAAAGTACTTTAGTTCGGGACTGTCCCTCTCTGTCCAGTAGATATGCAGGTACTGCTCCTTGTGGAATCTTTTCATCATTCTTTTGTTTGGTGTTTCTCTTTTCATGCATCTTGATAGTCTTTTTCATCTGTATTTTCTCAGCCTGACGCTGTTTATAGCAGAGTTTAGCTTTGAGACCAATCATCTTTTTTGCCTTCTTTGAATGTTCATGAGCCTCTCAACCCTCCTTCTTTCTCTTTTTCTCATGGTAATCCAAACGATACCCATAGTGCTTATGGTGTAACTCAACATGTTCGTTTTGTGGTTACGACAGCCCAAACTCCAGGCGCAGTCCCCGGGGTGCGAAGAAGCTCTCAACTTTTGGGTCTCAGAAACTCGTGAGCCGACTCCCGAATTCCTACTTATTTTTAATTTTTGTCAACGTAACAAATGTAAATGGTTTAATAAGTCAAGTAGTACTACAAGATGTATTAACAAAAGCATCAACCCCGTGCTCTACCAACTCTGCCCTCAGTTCTTTTTCCCTAAAGGTAACTACTTTCACTCTGCTCACTAGGTTTTCTGCTATAAACCTTCATATTTTAAACTAACATTTTTATATTATCTTTATTTTTAAATTTCAGATATTATCTACTGACTTCCTACTTGGAAAGATGAGAATTATTTTATCTCTCTCACTTTGAACACACATTTCCTTCCCCTTATCCTCCTAATAGTGTGCTGTCATAAACTTTGGTGAAATCAATAATGTTTATTATTACTACATATGTATAGTAATATATATTACTATATGTAGTAATGTGTCACTATATATTTCTAATTATAATATATATATATTACTAGTATATAGTTATATATACTATTGTATACTATTACTATAATTTTTCATTTTCCCCACTAATCAATGTACCACTAACATATGTTTTAAATAAATTCTTATCTCTACTTTATGTATCTGTCACTAATTGTTCCCCAATTTCTCTAACAGAGCTGTGAACTCCTCTCAATATTGTCAGCCTATCACATTGCCAGCTCCTTTTTCTTAAATTCAACATATCCATTCTTATGACAGGGACAAAGTGGGAGCTCTGTGTCTTTCCACTTAGCTCTGAGTGGTTGTTCTCAGGCCGGTGCACAGCTGTCATCCTAGAACATCGTATCACCATCATACCAGGAATCACCTTTGCCTCTCCCTCAGCTAGAAACCATTCTTCCCACCACCCATGTCTTCCTCTTTCTTAGTTTTCTCACTCCTTTTGGTGAGAGCACATCATGCAGTAGCTTCCCGAGAAAGAATGTAAGTTTTTTGAGATTTACATGTTCAAAAATGTTTTAAGTTTACTCTTATGCAGGATTAATAGCTTGGCTGGGTATAAATTCTGGGTTGGAAATAATTTTCCCTCTAGCTTCCAATGCTGCTGTTGAGAAGCACTGTGCCATTAGAGTTTCTAATACATTTCATACAATCTGTTGCCCACTTTCCCCAACTTGGAAGTTTTCAGCATTATCTCTTTACGCATGAATTTCTAAAATGTTATCTGGATATACTTTTGGGTGTGTGTGTTTTCCATTTGCTATATTGAACACCTGTTCTTTAGTTCATTGAAAGTTTCTTAATTACTTTTTGGGTCATTTCCTGCCCTTTTATTTTTCCTTTCTGGAATTCTTATTAATCAGATAAAACTTTATCTTTTCTTTTCTATTTTTAATGCTTTTGTTTTTTTTGTGTGTGAGAATTCCCTAATGTCCTACCCTTTCTATTGAATTTATTTCTGCTACCATTTTTTTTTTTAATTTCCAAGAGGTCTTTCTTATTCTTTGAAGGTTCCTGTGTTAAAATACCATCCTGTTTTTTATGATTATAGTATTTTCTATTACCTTTCTGAGAGTATCAGTCATCATTTTGTAAAATGTTTTCTGCTTTCTGTATCATCTCTATTTTTTCTGTTCATTTGTTTTGATTTTCATCTTTTATGTAAGAAGCTTTCATATTTAAGAATAAGGTATTAGAAAGTAGACTGAAAACTTTTCTACATAAAAGCAGGGCTTGTCAACAAGTGGGTCTCACTGTAAGGTTATTAGAGAGGAACCTCCAAATGTCAGCATCAGAAAGGCTTTTCTCTTGGGCATGTCAGTTTCCAGAAAGGATTTTTCCAACCTCCTGCTCAAGGGGTACAAATATGGATGCAGACTTTCACTTTATCTTCTTGTTGGCTATGTGGTCTTACTCCTGCTCTCAACTATGCAAATCTCCATTATTGTTCCTGTCTTTTGTAAGGGTAGAGGTGAGCCAGCTACCCAGGTTCATAAGATGGAGGAGAAAAACCTAGATGTCTCCATGGCCTCTATATAGACTTTGAATTAATCTTCCAATTTTCAGTGCCACTGCACACTGCAGCCTTCAAAGGTACATGGGGTCTTCAAGTCCTGATGTGTGATGGGCTTCCGCAGGGTAAAGCAGCTTGCATCTTGTTGGCTTCCCCATCTGGAGAAATGGACTGTAGCTTTCTCCAGTCACAAACTCAGTTACCACCCACTCATCTATTTTCCATCCTTTAAAGTGTCGTTGCCATCCTGCTATTGTCTTGTCTACAGTTCTCTTTGCCCTTGTGGGTTTTCTACCTTTGGTCCTTGTATCTTCTTTGATTCTTTATCACTTTTTTTACAGGAATTTTGGTAAGAAGCGAGACTAATCTCATGTATTTGATTTGTCACGAGTCCCTACCCCCCACCCACCTTTCTTAAAAACCAGGTTCAGGTATTAATTCATTTTGGAACCCCTTCCAAAGATAGTTAAGTTATTCTGTGCTATCCTCTGATTCTTTAATCATGCTTTCATCACTTTCTTCACCACACTGCAGCGTAATTTATTTGGTTATAGCTCTACCTGACTGTAAGTTCCCTGGGTCTGTACAAGTATCTATTTATTTCTTTATCGTGGCAATTCTCGGTGCTCAACAAATGTTACTTAGTTTAAATAAATGAATGAGTGGGTAGAACTACTCAAGGAGAGAGGTCAGAGATGGGACCCGTAGTCTGAACTTGTAAGGAAACAGAAAATAAGAAGAGAAGCATTCCTAGAATGCTATATGGAGAGACAAAAGAGCACTGCATACAGAAAAAGTAAAAAAAAAACAGCTCCAAAATTGACTTACTCTCTATTTTTCTCAGGACTCAGACTAACGAGTATGTGTATTTTGCTGTGTGTTTTTTGGTCCTGTTCTAATCTGTCTTTTGAGTAAGGCTGAACATGATAATCCCCTGCTGACAATTGTCCCAGCACTGATTTCCTGTGTTTCCTCAAGCTGACAGCTTTAGGCACAGACCGTTTTTTCAATTCCTTTTTTGGGCCCAACAAAACTTCTTCCAAACAGGATTATAAACAAACCTCCCATTTTAACACTAGAATAGATGCTGAGTTACATAACTCGTTAGGTCATTATTTAATATTCAGTGTTTGGGTAACATTTCTTCATTTTAATTTGGCTTTGTTTCCATACAAGTATTAAAGAATTCTGTAGTCCAATATTACATGAATTCTAAGTTTTTAACTTTTTCTCTATGTTTTTATTTGTTGACTGAGTATTTACTTTGTGCCAGGCATGAATGCATTCATTCTTACAAAAACTTTGTAAGGTATGATGGCATTATCTTTATATTATGACTGGAAAGTGAGTCTTAGAAAGAACATGTTGCTTGCCAAAGACCACATACAAAGTGGAACACGGATTCGAACCTAGATTTGACCATTTCAAACTTTATGCTCTTAAAGAACAGGCAATACTGCCCGTGAATAAAATTACAATTCTATTTATTTCTTCTGCCATTGTGATGGGTTGACTTTACATGAGTTATATATATATATATATATATATATATATATATATATATCACATATCAAATTTATCATATATATATATCACACACAAAGTCAATAAACTAGAGCCATTGATTAACATCTTCATTGCATTTGACATTTCAATTTATAACTGATATATTACAGAGTGAATTTGTTTTCCTTATACTTTAAATATATGTTGCTAAGATTCCTTCTTGCTTATTACATTCCTAAACAATATGTACTGTGGCTGCATGAACCCATGAGTGTCATCCTACTTGAGAGTGCACTTCTCTCGAATTCTTCGCTCAAACCAAATTTGTGGTTTAAGAAGAGCCCTCTCAATTGGTAACTGGCTTCCACATTTCCCAGAGATAACATGATATATCTCGTCTGTGTCCTCAATACGCTTTTCCCTTTTCTGTTGTCTTTCTCTTGCCTTATCCACATTTCTGTTGCCTCATTTCTGAAAGGTCTTAAGTTAGGTAGCTGTTTAAATTCTCCCTGGGGAGTTGATGCCTGAATCAGGCTGGAGCCAGATCGTACCAGTTTGAGAGCTGATTGTTAAACATTCAGGAATTTTGGAAGCAGACTCTTAATCTTGAAAATAGCTTGATAGCTTGAAAACATGGAGGAAGTATTTACACCATGGAAATTGGCAAACACAAACTGCCCCACCCTCACCCCCAGGGACCTGATTTAGCGTCTTACCGCTGGTTATCATGCTCTCCAGGAATCCTCCGTTTCATTAGGAGCTCCTGAAAACCTTATTCAAAATCTACATTCACAAAGAAGTTCTCTGGCTGGGATTTCTCTAACAGGAATAAAACAATGGAAAAACCCTTCGAGGCATTGCCCTAGTGCTACTATACAGGCAAATAGCTAGACCATTTTATGAAAACCAGCTCTACTGACACACTACTAAGACATACAGTGGGAAATTATAAATTTTTTTTCAAAAAGCATTGCCCTTCTGGGCCAAGGAAGATTCTAAAAGACATGTGCACATATAACAGCCCTACAAAATTTGTATTGTCCTATAACAATGATCCACTGAATCAGACTGTTAAGTATTTTCAGAGTTACTGATGAAAGCAAAGGATAAAGCACAGGAGTCGACTCTGCTCCTTAAAAAGAAGAAAGAATTGCAAACCTCCACAGAGGATCTGGAGATAACATAGCCTGTACAGTGAAAAACGAAATTCATGAATAGAGAATCAATTAAATAACCTAGTGGCTTCCAAAGCTGGAAGTAGGCCTTAACATCTTACCAAGATCTCAAAAAATCATAACTGGACTAGTGATTACAGAAAAGACCAGGCTTAGTTACCTAAGTACCGTAAGCAATGTTTGCTCATATTCCTAGAATACTTTCTTTGAAAGGGGTAGAGGATAAATGGTGCTTAATACAAATGAGGTATCTTTTCTATGTGTTTTTTTTTATGCCTCTCTCTATTTTCAAATATTCACTGTGTCTGTATCAGGCACTATCTTAACTATAAAAAATGAATAAACCACACTGTATTTCAGAGCATTCTATCCATTTTTAAAGTATATAGTTAATGAAGTACTAGTCAAAGGCCGCAAAAATACTCTACCTGTAAAATATAAAAGACTTAGTTTCTGATTAGTTCACTGCAATTTGAAAACAGCATTTGAAAGCTCTAACCTTTTAGCCTTTTTGCTCCCACAAGAATAGTCACCAGGAGCATTTTAGATGAGATGGTTTGATTTCTGAGGAAAACTGTGGTGTAGTTTCATATCCTTGTTGGGAGAAATCCAAATAAAAGAAAAATATACAAAACTAAATAAAAATGTACAAAAAGTCTGCTTTATAGAGAACAGTAGGAAGCAGAGTCAGAAGAATTTTGGGTATAATTAACCCAGGCTTCTGAAAACCTGGAGTCTAAAAGTAATAAAAATGGATCCTTAAGAAAGGGCACTTAGAACCCCAGTTATAGTGATACTGTGTTGTTGTAGTTGTTTAGTATAAGAAAAACACACGTTCCTACCAAAGCATGTAAAATTAGTGAACACATGTATATGCCGATCTTAATACATACTCTCTTGCATTCTGAACTCATTAAAAAACTATCAATGAATTCATTTAACAAAAATTCAAAGCAACAATGGCTTCAGAGCTAGTAACACTAGAAGCCTGAAATGCAGCAAAGAAATAAAGGATAGCGAGAAAGCATGTGACTTTACCTAAATGTTAGGTTGGTGCAAAAACAATTGCGGTTTAAAATGTTAAAAATTGCAAAAATCGCAATTACTTTTGCACCAGCCTAATATAAACAGTTCCTTTGATACCAGGCAAAGGAATCAGGGAAAAATGGGGTCAATAAGTTGTGGACGGCATGGAAGGTTGTTGGCTTGGCCTTCACTGCAGACCTAAAGGAGCATCTCAGGACCAACAGGAACCATCAAGACAGGCGTGTGTAAAGCTCCCATACCAACAGGTGTGGGGCTGCCTCAAATGACCAGAGTGCAAACCAGGCCTTTTCATTTCTACGGTGGAAAGTAAGTCCATTTGGCCACTAGATGGAGATCAGGTTACTCTGCCAGCGAGAGGGGAAGCAGCTGCAGTCAGCAGGTAAGTATAGTAGGGAGAACCCAGTCTTTCCTCGCTCAGTACTTTGAATCAAGCTCCAAAACCAGGAGCAGACCTGTGTTGAATAAAGTGTCCATAAAGGAGGAACAGCTTGAAGACAAATTTTTGCTTGCTGTTACCATTGCCCCTGGAATAATTCCTATTTCGATTCTGTTGTATAAACTACTCGTACATAACAACATGGACTGTTCTAAGGAAGAGTGACTAATTATGCTGTTTCATTATTTACCAAGCAGTGAGAAGGAAGAAGAGCGATATGACCAAAAATTAAAACAATCGCAGACTATTCAGACAATGAATCCTGTCTATTTACACATAGAGATATGATCATGGTGTGTTTCTCAGTTTGAATCTGTGTTAAGTATACATTTTCAATGTATACTGAAATGGATCAGGGAATAGCAGAGATGCAAGGAGAATGTTAGATAGCTCCTAGTCTAATTTTCCAAATGGAACTATCATTCACTTCTGACTTACATAACTTTATTACTGAATAAGTCTTATTTCTGTTAGAGCTGAACACTGAACTGGAGACATAAAGTTATACATTTTCTGGAAAATGTTTGGGAAAGGATCAGATATTGCCATGCATAATACAGCCAAATATTTTGTTTATTTTTGAGATGCTAGATACTTTCATTCTGTTCATTGTTAACTTAATCATATATATTCATTCAACAAGTACTTATTCAGTGACATGCAAAATGAATCATTTGTGACAGTTTCAAAGCCATGTGCTATAAAATAGCTTTACTGACTCGCGTAATTTAGTGTACATGAATGTGAGCATAAACAAATCTACTAATTGCCTGTTGTGTATCAGTCATTATACGAGGAGCTGGGAACACAAAGATGTACAGCAGAGTCAGAGAAGATACTGGGCAGAGAAAAGCTACATGGCTAAAACACAAATGGGATAATTGGTGCAGCAGTCGAGACCAGTTACCAAAATCATGAGTAAAAATCCTTTTTAAAGTTCTGCTGTAAAAGATAACCTTAATAGGCCACATATCTTGACCATAGGAAAAACATGACCTTTGATATCTGTAACACATGAGAAATGAAAATAAAATAGAAATTAAGTAAAATATAATTGTATTTATAAATACAATAGTATTTACTATCAGGCATCAATCACTATAATGAAAACAGGAGCTTAATTAAAGGGGAGAAGAAAGTAATGTTTAGAATAATAAAAGAAATAGAACCATAGCTAATTAATTTTCTAATTATTGTTATGGATAGTGACCCCCACTTAGTCTGTTGCTGTGATAAACCCACTGCATTTAGTGACATGTTTATTTTAGAGCTGTATATTTGTTTCAGCTTAATTAAATTAACATATTCATATCATTTCAAAAGGATTTCAGGTTGCTTGCCTACATTGGTTTGTGACTTTCAAAATGTTCCTACAAGCTTTTAAGAATCTACGAGAAATATGTATTATTCATTCACAAATACGTATATTTCTCCTTTAAGGAAATCACAAAAACAGCCATATAAAATAGCAATTATTAATTAGGTATTAATGGGATAGTTTGTGGAAACTTCTTATCTGGTTAATTAGCTCTTTGCAGAGCAGCACAGCTGGCAGAAACCTACCTCTCTTTTTGCTGGATAAAAATGAAATGTAAACAAGGAAGGTTTCTTCTAAAGATTAAAATAAATAATTACAAATAAATCCTTTTATGATACCCGTTAGTATTTATGCCTTCCTCACTGTTTACATTAGTTCCAGACAACAGCTAGGTGACTGAGTCATTTCTGGCGTTTTCTCTTTGGTGATCTGTTCCCATATTTCTTTCCAGTGCAGGACTGGCTCTACTTATCGTGACTGCTAAACTAGTATTACCTGGCAATGAGGGAGTTGGTAAAAACATATCTCCAGAGGATGCGTAACTGCGTAACTGCTTGTCTTCTCTAGTCTAAAGGTTTTGGCCTTATAATAATGTGCTGCGTGTTAGATTGTCGGTGTTTCTATTTCCTGGGGAACAGGTAGAGATGCTGACGATGGTAGTAAAAGTGAGGACAGATGCACAGGCGGTGCTGGGAACTGATTAATGCTTGGAAGTTAAAAAGTGAAAGTTGATTGTATTCGAATCTTGTGACTTGAGGAACCTGTGTATTTAAGCACTGACAGGAAAAAAAGGGTACTTTTTTTTTTTTAACCTTTTCACTATCTAGATGGATAAGATTTGTCTTTTTCCTGAGACCAAAATTTATTTTAGCCTCTTAAGCAACTGTATTTAGGGGTTGGGCGACAAGTTTTCAGGACGGTGACATTTGGAATGAAATTTATACATGAACGTGCACCCTTTAGAGAGAGATAAGGTCAGTTCAAGTGGTACCTGCATATGTCTGTCGTCTTGTCCAATCATGTTTCTCCATTCTGTGAGTGAGCGCTGCAGATGTTCAAGTCCAGTTTCCCAAAGCCTGACCCGACCTCCCATATCGACAGTGACAACACCTCCTTTGCCCCATTCAGCGAGCAGGGCATCGGTGTCCGAAATAGTGGATATCCACGTGGTATACGGGGAGAGAGACTCTGATCTGAAAAAGAAGTCACAGTGTCCAACCATTTGGCTGTCAGGTAATAAAGCAACTTGAACTTGAACCTGACTCAGGTTCATTACATTTGCCATAAGGAATTCCGATAGCAAGCACATTTAAAGATAAAATGCCAACAGATCCATCTGTAAGGAAAAAAAGGCACATGTATTTATTGGTTTTCTACATTTTCCTGTGTTTTTGGACTCCAGGTGACATTCGTATTCACTGTGGGAAAGACGGAAACTCTATACCTACTCAGACATCACAAATGTGCAGTGCTGGGCTCTCTTTAGGGTCTCAGGTCAGCACTGAAACTGGTGTTTGGTTTATGTATTTCAACTGTGTTTGTGTTTGATAGTTTGCCTCTTCTAACTTAGAAAGTTACACAGATTTATCGTAAGGAACTTACGTATTTCTTGTATTGTATATTTCATCCGTATACATATTTCCTTAATTTTATATTTCTGATACTTCTATAGTCATTTCTAGGAACATAACTTTTGCCTAGAAGAGTCGATTGCATACATATTTGTTTTATCTGAGTATAGCTCTTACGATAGAAAAATCATAGATTAGAAATTGTATGCCTGAAATCTGTGTATAATAACTTTACTAACAATTGTCCCAAACAAAAGTATATAACCCCAATATACTTTTATTAAAAAAAAAAATTCTAACTACCAGTGTCAGCTCTCTGAATACATCTGATAGTTACTATATGAACTAAACAGTTTAAAGGGATGGTCTGATCAGATAATAAAAACATAAACTATCAATGTTGATCTGGTAAAACCACAAAACCACTAAGTATTAGGTAGACTCTTACAACATACTAAAAATAAACCAATACTATTTTGACCTTTTTTTTTTCAGTCTGCCTTAGTAGATATTAAAACACAGTGTAACAAAGCCAGCTACTCTGGAACACAGAAGCCTTAGAAAATGTTTATATGAAGAGGATGACACAGTACGATGGGACCCAGTGTTTCAGGACGAGTTTGCAGTACTAGGAGGACTCAAAGACGGTAACATTTGATATAACACAGGGTTTATCTCACGGTGCTCTGCCGAAAATACTTGCCTTGGGAAAAAAATCAGTAGGTACAGATGGTGAAGTAAAGGGCTACTCAAGAATAATGAAATTATTATATAGTGAAAGTGAAAGTATGATGTTTGAAATTCTTCCAAGAGCACTCAAGATGCATGTGTCCAATGAGTGCCCTATCTACTGGCTGCACATTTAACTTTCCACCTTGAAACTTTAAACGTAAAGGGCAATTTCTTCAACATGTCAAAAAAAATAAAAGTACTGAAGAAATCACAGTTTTACTACAATTTGTACACCAGATCTACAATCTCTTCTCTACTTTAAAAAAAACAACAAAAAACATGTTCCCTTTATACATAATAAGAAGGTCTTTAAGGAACATATAATTATAGTAGAGTGAAACCTGGATTTATATACACCCACATCCAAGAGCTAGGCAGTATCATTTTATAAATGCAAAAAATAAAATAAAAAATTTGAGGGAAAATACTCAAATTTTACTGAGGGCAAACTTGATGTTTTCATTTTGGTCCTGCAGTTACATATAATTTTACTGAATTTTCTATTATTTGAAGTTAGCCATCAAATGGAAAATTCCCGATATCCTGCGCAATGCTAAATTTAAGCACCTAGCAGCAAAACTGAAATCCAGATGGGTTGTTCTCTTGGATTACATATATGCCAAAATATGACAATAGTTAATCTCAAGAGAAACTCAGGACACACTGACAATAAACAGACTCTAATCACATGGCGAGTCCATTTAAAATGTGGCAAGTCCAAATTGAGATGTTCTGTAAGTGTAAAATACACACTAGATTCCAAAGAGTTAGGAGAAAGAAGGAATGTAAATAATCGCATTAAAATTCCTACATTGAATACATGTGGAAATGGTAATATTTGAGATACACTGGATTAAATAAAACATGATTAAAGATAACTTCACTTGTTTCTTTCTACTTTTCTAATGAGCTTACTAAGGAATACAAAGTTACGCATATGGCTCTTACTATATTTCTATTGGATAGCACAACTCTAAATGAATTATGGCGACCAGCTGGCACTGGTTACAGATACAGTTGTTCTTCCAGATGTTCTTCCTACGGCAGGTGTAACACACAGTTCATACAGACAATTAAAAGAGAAAAACACTGATTTCTCCTTTTGTATCTTCAGTGTTCAGTGTGCAGCCTTTGCTTCCACCACTGGGCAATAATAAAAGCAGTGAATGGTTATAAGTTCTGGAATCCTCTGACTACTGTGTGGCCTTCACGACTGTAAATACAGAGTGACACATTTAAAACCAACATTAAACAAATACCATTTAAGTGACCTCGACATTTGGAACACATTTACCTCAGAAGACTACTATATGAAGTTAATAAGTATGAAAATTTCTGCAATATGAAAAATGCTGTCTCAGATCCAGAAAATTTTATCATTAGGACAGAACAACAAAAGAGAAATGAAGACTTGGAGGCTGATAGATTTATATCTATGTAATATTTGAACATTTCTCCAACATGAAAGTAAAAATGGCAGTAAGGCCTGCAGAGAACAGCGAGACATAAACCAACTGTAACTGAAAAAAAAGGGCTTGTTATTTAAGGAAGCAAAATGCACACATTTATTCAGAGTACTTGGTAACAATTCACTCAAGTTTTTTATTTGACATACAAGCTAAGAACAAAGGTAGAAATGGATTACCTGGGAATAGGGATATATCGGAGTTTCTTTGATTGAAGATCAGTGACTTCAATATAACCAGCGGTGTATGGAGGGGTGACATCTGCAAATAAATCATGACATGAGCCAAGTATTAAATTTCTACAGGATACAAGTAGGACCAAAAACAAGCATGAATGCTGCTGAAAGTGGAAGGAAGTTACCAGTAGCCTGTGGCAGGCTCACCTGATGAGGTCCCGAGCCAAGCCCAGGGTACGGCTAGACTCTCATGACTTATGTTTTGGTCAGGGAAATACAAAGCTTGTCAAGTCGATGCGTTATCAGGCCGTGATTCTTTATTGTCAGAAAATACCCTAAGTTCTCTCCATTGTCTTTGAGAGTTTCTCAAGATGGCTCAGTGTTTTAGCACTTTAAATTAAAATGTTCCATCATCTGAATTCTGTTTTCCTTTTTAGGAAGTCACAACAACGGTAGTATAATATGGTGGAATCAGCACCCACTTTGTAATCAGACTGACCTGCTGCGAAATCCTGGCTCTGACATTTCCTAATTGTGTTTTATGTGGGTCAAGTTAGTGATCGCTCTGAGACCTGCTTTTGTCAGTGGCACAGGGGGATAACAGCAGCATCTGGACATCGTAAACATTCTGAGGATTAGATGAATTTAGTCACTACAAAGCGCCTCGTTAGTAGTCGCCCAGCATACAGCAGCAGTTATTATTAGGGCCCTAGAATACAGGAAAAGATGAGGTGACGGTGGGGCTGTGGGGTGAGGACTCTGGGTCACGAAGAATATGAAAAAATGGGGAAGGAGATGGTTCGACAAGAGCCCTGAAGTTGTTTCCCAGCAGATTCCAGGGGTTTCCTGAATTCTTTCCCACCATCACCCGCGTCATCACTAGCTGCTGCCACTGTGTGTCAGTAACTCCGCTTAGTCTTTACAAGCAGTATTTTTAATACTGATAACAGCAAAGCGTTGGATTCCTGGTGGAGAGCTGAGGACGTCGGGGTTTGCAGAAGTCACATAACACGGTGGCTTGTTTGCGGTAACACAGCTCTAGAGTAATGGAGACGGACTTCAAATGCAGGCCTTTCTGGCTCTGAAATCTGTTCTGTCTACCACTCCCCACACCTCCTAGTACTTGTGCTGGCGCTAGGGCAACAATAATTCTTAAAATAGCCCCATTTTTACAAAACCTGAGCCACTGCTGTTTCTTTAAAAACAAACAAACAAACAATACTTCCCCTACACAGAACCCATACTTTCAAAGATTTTTATCTATCTATCTATCTATCTATCTATCTATCTATCTATCTATCTATCTATCTATCTTCTATCTATGCATCCATCCATCTCTTCTTATGATTTAAGATTTGAATGAGACATCCAAAATGTCCACACTGAATTTATCAAATGTAGTTTACAAAGAATAAGAAACTTGGCATTTTTATGTCATGTTTGCAGTTGAAGGTTTTTGAGTAGACCGTCTGAAAAACTGAAATATCTCTTATTTATGCAACAAACATGGTTGAGCTTACTTTGCAACGAAGCACTGGGGACAGAGAGGAAAGAGATGAGGAGCCCGCAGCACAAAGAGGAAAGTTCTTCAAAAACAAAACAAACCATTGTGGGCCCTTGGGGACTTGGAAAGAATTCCAGGGTGGGAGTCCTAGGCCTGCGGCCAGGTGTGAGCTGCAGAGCTGGGCAGGGAGTGGTCTCAGGGGGCACAGGGGGCAGCAGAAGGGAAGGCATTGTGCAGGGACAGCAGAGGTAAGAAGAGAGTTACTATGGTAATCTGACCGCAGAGCAGGGCTGGCTGTCCCCAGATGCCCGTTTGTACAAAACGAACACGCTTCTCCCAAGTCGAGCGCTTGTCTGCATTGCAAATGCTGCCTGGGATATAAGGTCAATCTTGGATAAAGTTTTGCAGCATGTATCATTTTTGACAGCTCCTGCTGCTAAGAGCTAGCTGAAGTCGATTGAATTATTTATAGACCCAGGCTCTTTGCCAAAAATGACCAGTTATTAAAGCAGTTGGGATGGCTCGAGCTGCTTAGCTTTTTGGCTTGCCACTCACAGGCACTTTATCGTAAGCAGCAGTATTAAGTTGAGCTACTGCCATTAGCGCTTTCAGACGACCTGTGAAAGCAAAGGAAGCCAACTTACTTTAAAATATCTTTTTTCTACATTTTCCTTTTCTTTCTCCCTGTGCAAATTAATTCCATGGCATAAAGAGGGTGAGAAAATTCAGTAATGGCTGTTTCTATTTCAAGAAGGAGAAAGCAAGAATTTTACTCCTGGGACTGAAATATATTTTCATGTATCAGAAAAGGCAAAAAACAAACAAACAAACAAACAAAAAACCAAGGGTGGTGGTAGTGGTAAGCACTTGAAAAATAATCAGACTTGAGGTTCACTGATTTGAAAATAAATCAGCTCCGAGTACATGATTGAATTAAGGAAGTGAAACCATGGCCAGATTTCCCTCCAAACTTAGCCAAATCCCTGTCTATCCATTTTAAACATTTCAACACTGTAGAGAGGAGAGAGGCTCAGGAAATTTCCACTACATTTATAGTCCAGGTGGATTTCGAAGATAGGTATAGACGATGTTTTGGGATTAGTTCACTAACGATTAAAGGGAAGTCACTTCTGCAGTGTTTACTGCATAGCTCCCATGACACTGGGGACAGCTTACATGCACAGTGCAAGGTTAGGAGGAGGTATAGAACGGTCAGGAAAAACAACCAAGACCGGAGATGAAATTACATTAAAAAATGCACTCCTTTGAGCAATGTGATGTGCTGTACATCTGTTATCTGCTAGTTGATCCAGTTCAGTGTTGACAGATGACGTGATACGTGCCCTGCAATCACGCTGATACCAAATCTCTGAATTCACTCATAGTTCAAAAAAACAGTGTGCTGCTTTCAATCAAGAGTCATTATTTTGTGTTTAAAGAGCTGAGGCCTGTGACAAAAAAAAAAAAAAAGAAAAGAAAAGAAAAAGGAAAAGAAAAAAGCTAACATTTAACTAGAAGAAAAACGATTGGAAGAAAGCAGTCCATTTCTCCCCATCTGCAAAAACAAAAATCACACCACTGTTAAGCCACCATGAGAGGGTCTTTACAGTTTCTGTTGATTTCCTTAGCAAAAGGCTGATACTCATTAGTCCCTGACTAATCAAATGGCTAGATTCCATTTACTTTAAAAAACTGAATTTTCATCAGAGACCTACCCACACATAGATAAAAGCATCACACAGGCTGAAGAAAAAACCAGTCAGCCCCTGCTTTACTCCTCTCAGACCTCTTTCCTGCTCCCACAGACACTTTCAACTTTTTAAGCTATTTCTTTGGTATTTACCTTTATCCTTATGGTGCTGTCTTGATGTTTTCGTTTTAGGCATTATGTGTTGACCTCCCACAGGTAAGATGAGAGAGAGTTTAACTCTTTCCCATACACCCCTCTCCCTGCCTAACAAGTCGTTTTCCCACCCCCAATACATTTCTATGGTGATTTTGGTTAGATTAACATCCAGTGCTTATATTATCATGATTATATAAACGCTATTCACAGCTTTCTTTCCTGTACAGCTTTTTCTTTTCATGGAGTTAATAACTGTGTTTTATTATTGGTTAAATTTTTTACATACTTGGCACAAGTTCATCCTCAAAGTGTTCCCTAATTGTCAAAATCTCTACATACGTCCAAATATATCGAATTTATCAATTTCACTTACTTGGAGGCATCTCTCCTGGAATCTACTGATATTTTCTAATCTGAATTGGTTGATTCTCTGGGCCCGTGCACAGCTATCATCCTGGGATCTCCCTTTACCATTTCTCCTAGAGATTTGTTGCTTTTTACAACCCACATTTATGGAATTCTTCCTATGTGCCAGACACGATCCTAAGCACTTTACATACACTTGGAATATTTAAGGAACACTACTTAAACACATTAGGGGAAATAAAACTCCTACCAACCAAGCACAAATTGCAAAAGATATAAACAGGTAATTCCCAGAAAAATAACATATTTATATGTTGTAAATTACAACATATAAAAAGAGGCTCAAACTCACTAGAAATCAGGGAAAGCTAATGTAAAACTACAACCAAAAAACTTCCACAGGAGTGGATGAGAAAAAAGAAGAAAAGAAGAGTGGACGAGGATGCAGAGCAGCAGGACCTCAGTGATGCCGCTGGATCAACAACTTCGGGCCAGTCTGGTAATGTAACTTAGATAATCACCCTACAGACTCTCAACATACACACAAGAAGAAAGGTACAAGAGTATTCATAGCCCACTATTTGTAATAGCAAAAAATTGGAAAGAACCAAAATGTCCACCAATAATGAACAGGTAAATAAAGAGTGGTACTATAGGAGTGAAAATAAGTGAAGTAGAGCTATCAGTAGGGATGACGAAAGAGTCTCTTTTTGACCAAACATTGGTCAGACTCTTCTGAATCCTCTTCCCAACTAGACCCCGACTCTTGGTCTTCCACGTTTATCTCTGCAGTGTCCAATTTTAGCAAGAATAAAGCTAACTCAGCTTAACCCAAATCTCCTACCCTCACTGTCTGACTGGGTTCCTGACTCTCCACCCCCACCCCCCACCCCAGGTGATACCTGATCACCCAGCTTGCCTTCGGCAAGAATCCTGTTAGGTTGATTCAGTCAGAATTTTCCCTTACTCCTGATGTCCTCTTAGTAATTTTCTATCCGCTGATCTCCACCAACAAAGCTGAAGGATCTATACTACCTGATTTTAAGACTTAACCATAAGGTATAAATCTAGAGAGTAATTAAGACAGGGTGGTATTAGTGAAGGGATAGACATATATAACAGAATGGCAAATCCCAAAACAGACACACATATAGGCAGTCAGTTGGTTTTCAGCAGAGATCCAAATAATTCAAAGGAGAAAGGATAGTCTTTTAACAAATGGCACTGGAACAATTGAATATCCTCCTGTAAAACAATGAGCCTCACCCCGTACCTTGCACCACATAAAAATTAACTTAATACGGAGCATAAATCTAAATGTAAAATCTAGAAATATAAAATTCTTAAAACAAAATATAGATTTGCCTTTTGTCAAAATGGGAGGAAATATTTGGAAAGCATATATCTGGTACTGGACTTGTGTATCTAGAATATATAACAAACACTCAAAACTCATTAAAAAGAAAGCAAATAACTCAATTCAAAAAATGGGCAAAAGATCTGAAGACATTTCCCGAAAGAAGATACATGAAAAGATGTTCACATCATTAGGAGCTAGGGAAAATGCCAATGAAAGTCATAACGAGATGTCCCTGCATACTTGTTGGCAAAACCTGACAATGCCAAGTACTGGAAAGCAGTGGAATAACTGGGATTCTCATTCATTGCTGACAGGTATGCAAAATGGTATTGCCCCTTTGGAAAACACTTTCACAGTTTTATTGCATGACATAAAAATGCCGTTCTTAAATAGTATTTACCAAGTGAAGCAAATACTTACATTCATTTGAAAATCTGTGCACAAGTGTTCATAGCAGTGTCACTCATTATTGCCCCAAATTGGAAACGACCCAAATATCTATCAATATGTAAATAAACATACTGCAGTACAGTCACACAATAGACTACTACTTGACAATAAAAACACACACAATCTACTGGTATATACAACATAAATGACTCTCAGATATGATCTATTAAGTGAAAGAAACCAGACTCAAAGACCATACACTGTGTGATTCCATTTATATGGCATTCTGGAAAAGGCAAATCAATAAGGACAGAAATCAGGTCAGTGGGGGTGGAGGGGTGGGTGGGGGGTTTGATGGCCAAGTGTCATGGGGGAGGTTTGGGGGAGATGGGACTATTCTGTATCGGTTGTGGTGACAGTTACGCAACTGTATGTATTTATCAAACTCACAGCAGTGCAACACTAAAACGGGTGCATTTTACTGTATGTAAACTGGACCTTGGTAAGAACAAACGTGTACTTTAAAATAGCACTCTGTCTGATGTGTGGAGAACGGGGGGAGGGGGAATAGTGGAAGAGGAAACATGTCAGGAGGCTATTGCAATATTCCAGTGCAAGATGACTGGGATGGTTGGCACTAGAACCACGGAAGAGTGGCTGGATACCAGATATCCTTGTAAGACTGTATCAATAGGACATGTGACTGATGATGGATTAGGTGAGCAGGATGAGGGAGGAGTTTCAGGGCTGACCCCCAGGCGTCTGGGAGGATGAAGGTGCACTAAATTCTGGTACAGAATTTCTTGTAATTTCTGGAATGCTCTGTCATGCCCCTGTACCTTTTACGTGGGGTTCCCTCTTCCTGGAACAATTCCTTCACTTGATGCACTGCCACTCAGCCTTCAAGAGTCAGCTCATAATCAGCAGTCTGGTTTGTAAGCTTCCCTTCTGCATTTATGTATCACCTTGTGACTATTCCTATCACAGCAGTGTACTGCGATCGTCACTTCATTTACCTGCCTCTTCCACCATAAAAAACATTTTAAGGTGATTTATGTGAAAGGAACTAATTCTAAATATTATCATGTAACTGGGACTTTTCAAACCTAGTAATAGATTGCTACTATACCGTTTGCATTATATTTCCGAAGTCCATGCTAATACAGTGAATGTAAACACAGGACGACATATTACTACCATTACGATGCAAATAATAATCAGTGGCTCAATGATCAAATTCTTTCATAATGACCCGCATAATGAAAGCCAGTGTGCTTCAGTAAGAACAGCTCCAGACGAGGGCTTGGAAGACCGTGCACACCTGGGCCCTGCCGGCCACCGGTGGGGGGGCCCCCAGCAAGCTTCCTTACTTCTCTGTGTCCCTGCATGTAAGTTAGAGGACAGTAACCATAAAACTGGGATTTGAAGGGTCAATGAACTTGTACAAGGAGAAATGGTCAGCACAGGACCTGGCGTGTGTTATGCAGGGTTGTGTCTTGGTTGATACTATTGCAAATCTACTTGGTTATGACTTTAGCGAAGTTGTTTTCATCCACGTGCTTATGGTAAAGGCAAAAAAAAACGTTGATGTTAAAATAAAGTTGTTTTGATATCCGAACGAAGGAAGTTGTGTCAGGATGTTGTTGTCAGCACTCAGATGCTGAGGGGCCCTGCTGGGGGCTTATCAAATAAAACACGGGGAGAAGCAATGATGAGAAAGGGACATTTAGACTATAAATACCCAGAATTTGTGAGGACCTATTCAAGAGTGTTTGGTATTGGCGAGGCGACTATTTGCTGATCTAAAGGGATCTCTGAAGGCCTCTGTGGCATCAGCTCCACCCTGATAAAGGCGAATCTTTTACCAGCAGCTGCCCAAGGAGAATGAACACCTGCCAACACCAGTGCCTCTGTTCCCTAGCAACGTGCTCTAGCAACAAGGGACTTTTGTGTTTGTGCTGGTGGCTGGAAGTCGGCTTGGTTAAAGCAGTCTCTTGCAGAAAAGGTACACATCAACTACATTTGGACTTTCTTTCTTTCATCTCCCCTTGCCTGAAACAACAGTGTGACTAACCTATCATTGGTTTGGAGTACGATATTTCTTTATTACCTTATTAAGAGACATTATTCTATATACTATTGGCTTGTGAAATTCCTGCAGTGAACCTGTGTTAAATGAACTGTCGGCAGAAACAAACTCAGTCGCCCAGCATGATTTGCAGCCCTAAACAAAACACATGGTAATAAATAGAAGTTGATATTGGAGCACTAATAAGTGAATTAGTCTGCATAAGTTTCTTGCCTTCCATCACAGGAATTTGATGAGGCAGAAAAAGAGTTAATAAAAGTGAGCCCATGTGGCACTGCCCAGGCCTATATCCTCCTCCCCAGGGGCCACGCAAACTCCGCCCCTAGAGATACATCTTTCTGTGAAAGATCCTTAGAAAAAGGAGATAAGCCATCTTTAGGCCGGGAGCAGAAACCTTATCTTAAAAGCCATCTTGTCTTGCTCCTGTCTTGCTTTATCTCCTAGGGGCCTGTGATGGGCAGGCCTGGGCAGTCCAGACAGTGACCTGGGGCCAGAGTGTGGAGCTGGAGGGCTTAGCCGGTCAGGCCCCGAAACCCTTTGTCAACGAAAACCCCCTGAAGCACTGAAGGGGGAACAGCCTCGTTTACCCCCTCCTACAAAACTCCATACCCCTCTTTGCTCGGAGAGGTGATGGTCTTTTCTAGCCTGACCTCCTGTAGCTCAAACATGCCAAATAAATTCTAATCGACCAATTTTGGTCTCCAGCGACTCATTCCTCCGGCCGTGCCTAACAAGGTCCAACCAGAAAAATCAAGTTTTTGACACCTGCGCAGATCACTGAAGCCTGCCCTCAGCTTGAACTACAGCTTCATTATAATATAATTAGAATAAAAATGACATTAAGGCTTGGCCCCCTGTGGGTTTTTCTGTATGCATTATGGGTAAGAGCATGTGCCGAAAGAAACTGGTTGTATAACCTGCACATGTCAATCAAATGACCTCAGTCTATACGTCACATTTCCTACTGTAAGAAAGTGTACCTACCCTTTCCTATACAAGAAAAAGCTAACCTAAAGTTAGGTGCAGTTGTCTACTTGAGACTCTGCCCCTGGCAGCCTCTCTGCCGGCACCTTTCTTCTTAAATAAACTTTCTAACTCCTATGCCTCTTGAGTCTGTGAATTCTTTCACATTCTGCGAAGGACCACAGGTTACTTCCACACCAATACAGAATTTAAGACAAAAGTCAGGCTCCGTTTTCTGTGCCTAATATTCTAGTGATTTTTAAAAGTCTCCTTGAGAAACTGTCCTAAGCAGCGTTATGGTATAGACTGTAACGCAAATGAAGATGAGTTCTGACAGCAATGGCTACAGCCCCACAATGGGAAAAGTTGAGTGAAAACTTTCTGAGCACATACGAATATAGGTCTTTATAGTTACCAGACTCTGTTAGAATTATTTAGGTTTATACATATACAATGATAATGATGAATTAAATACCCACACCAAAAGTAAACTGCCTTTAACACCTCGGTAAGTTAGGAATTGGTAAGTTGCTTACCTTTCGGGAAGATGTCTTTTAGAGGGACTTCTCCTGGGGGCAAGATCCTGACAATCTGATTCGTATCTACAAGGGTCACACAATTGCTCTGCTTTGGAGTTCCACTTCTCTTCTTTCTTCCATAGAATGCTGTATCAGTGACACTTAATTTATGCAGAGACGATGGCCTTTTCCAAGAATAAACTTCACTTGGTGACTGAAAAAAAGAAGAGAGATTAAAGCACTGAAGTGCTATGAGCTACGTTCAGCATCACTGGTATAATGCAGCCCTTTAAGCAGATACCAGGGTAAGTTTATATTTCACAAGTATAAGAAAGTAAATGTTTCCTTAACCATTTTGAACTTGTACAGGAGATAGCTGCTTCACAATAATCATAATTTTCAGACATTGGGAAGATGCAACATATATTTAATCTTGAAATGAATTATAACAAAGAGGAGGAAACATAACAACATAGTTTAAAAATAAAACAAACACCGATTTCATCTCCTATCTGGCATAAGACATAGAACATTACTAGCACCTTTTAATTAAAGTATAGTTGACGTACAACATCACATTAGTTTCAAGTATACCACACAGTGACTCGACACCTATATACCTTATTGAAGGGATCACCATAAGTCCACTTACGATAAGGTCCACAATGGGCTCTGCTGACGCACGGACGCTCCCCTCACCTTACTTGGGCTCCCACATTGCACATCAGCTGCCCCTTCACGGGGACACCATGTGCAGCCTGCCTGGACTTGATTCTCATCACCAGGGGTCACTCCCTCCCCCATCACAGATGTTCTTTTCACCTGCTCACCTCTGACCTCTGACACCTCACACTGGGCTACTGTTTGCCCATTTTTAAAAAATTTTTTTTATTGAATTATTGGTTTTCTTATTCTTGAGTTTTAAGAAATCTTTATATATTCCTGATACAAGTCCTTTGTTGGAAATGTGATTTGGCAATATTTTCTCCCAGCCTGTACATTGTCTTTTCATTCTCTTAACAGTGCCTTTTACAGAACTTAAATTTCTGGTTTCATAAAATTCAATTCATCATTTTTTTTTAATGGATCACATCTGAGGCGCTCAATACAATGTTTAATGGAAGTGTTGATAGTGGGTACCCTTGTCTTATTCTTGATATTAAGGTTGATTTTAAGGTTTCATTATTGAGGATGATAATTGCTGTAGGTTTTTGTAGGTATTTGATATTAGGGTAAGAAAGTTTTAATAAGTTCATAATATTTAGGTGCCTCTGATAATGCTATAGAAAGTTAAGAGGTGACATACCCTTTGTTGATAGTTTCATGAAGAATCAAAATAAATTCACATAAAAGCAGAAAGGATATGGTCTGAGGGTCAGTCACACTTGAGTCCAAACCCAAGCTCTCTTACTCATAACCTTCGTGGCCTAGGGGACACATCCTCTCTGTTTCTGTTTCTCCATCTATAAAACCTTGTAGAATTGTTGTGAAAATTATCATGTATGAAAGAGTTTAGAATAATGCAGTGCCTGACTATTGTGTTGGGGCCTAAAAATAGGATTGCTATCATAAAATGCTGAAAGGCTGCCAAACTGACTAATCCTTAATTATACAAAAATTCATTGAACATCTCACATGTGGTGAGTACCATACTAAATACAGAGGATAGAGCTTTTAATTTAACACGGTCACAAGCTATGAAGGGTTTCTCTAGAGCTAATACACACACTGCCGTATATTCAGCCTTTACTTTCTAACCTTTTATAGTAACATTATATTTCTATACTAATCTCTTCAATCAGAGGATCAATTTTTTAAATAGTTCTACCTTCAGAAAAATAGCTCCAGTGCTTTCTCTGCTGACAGCAGCAAGCATTGTAGAAAGCATATACATATCTCTTTCATTTAGCCAAGCTTGCTGTAGATACTGTATTCCAACAACATGCTTCATTTTCAGTTATATAATACCACAGAAAATGATTGTCACTTGATAATTAGGAAGACATACGGCAAAGTCCTATGGCACATATTATCCACCGGGTTTTGGATTTCAAAAGTCTCATACCCTCAAGTACTCATCATTTATTAAATACATTAAAATTTTGAGGTATGTGAGACTGGTGTACTACCAAGGAGCACCAATATTTTTTATCTTGAAACGATTCTATCATCCCATCTAAAAGGTACAAAGGAAATTATGAAAATTATATGTGTACTCAAAACACACAGAGCTACATTTAAGGTTATCAGATGGCAACTTGGACTGAAATAACCTTTATGTTTCATTCTCCTACATTTCCATCAGGGGAAGATGGTCCTAGTTTCACCTGAAGTCAATTACAAACAGCCTCTTTACAGATAATAATAGTAAATAACAGCAGAAAGGTCCATGTAAAAGCAAACTAAGTTGAGGCCATCAGCATTTATAGTATAATCTGGATACTGCAAAGATACGATAAATCAGAGCAAAACTCAATGGAAAGTGAATTGATGTTCATAAGTGTTGAAAATTTTAATTTACAGTAATGAGACCCTGACACATTTTATTTTAAAAAATTCTAGATGACGTTATTTTATTAATCTCAAATTGTTCTTCTTGATAGACTGTGTGAGTACACATTGAGACAACATGATAAATCACTGTCATCAGTCGGTTAAGCATCTAACTGTGTCACATGAACTCCCATGTATGGAGAATAACGGTTTTCTCTTACTAAAATATATAACTGTATATACTTTAAGTGGTAATTTAAAAAAAAAGCAATGAGACCATATAGATAATACACATTGATTGATTTGGAAAGCAGAATGTTGATCTGAAATGTTTATGAGAAAATCATTACATTTTTAATTACCCCCTCAAATAGGCTTCTTGATTATAGGCCAAACTGAGGAGAAGAAATATTTAATCAATAATTTAAAAAACTGATGCTTACCATGAGATCTGGGAAACCAACGACAACTGTAGCGTAACTGTTCTCATCTGACAGAATTCGGTTCGGAGAGACAATCTTTTGTCCCACAGCTGAACTTAGATTTTCAGATGACAGTTGATCACTTGAAATTTTATGAGGAATGCTGAAATCTGTTTCTGAATAGTGTCAGAAAAACATTAGCTACCATATGCCCCTAAAATGCTCCAGGAATTAATTTTTACAAGATTTCATTCTCACCAACTCAAACAGCAAAGCACTTTAAATTACATTCATGGCCTTCTGTCTGAGAAAACTCAGGTTTTTTTGGTTTTGTTTTGCTTTTTTTTTATGATCAACTCATCATCTCAAAGTGATTTCGAGTATTTACGGAATTCAAAATTTTATTAGCAATAAATATTATCATTGATCGCACCCTGCAGAAAAGACATGAAATCGACCTATTCCAGTGTTGGCAATGGTATGTTTTAGATTTTGAAATAAGTACTATTCACTTCTCCAAAACTGTGATGAATTAAGTACAAAACCTGATGGTCTGTGTAAAAAAAAGAAAAGATGCTATCCTAAAATAGACTTGGAACCTACATGTATACAAAAATTCTGATTTGTCAGTTAAAAAAGTTTTAAAGACAGAACTTAATAGATGGTAGATTCTTATTTACTATTTCTAGTGTAGTGACTACATTTTCTTTTGGTATAAATTTAACATCTTTTGACATTATTGCTGTTAAATGACTCTAGAGGACAGAGTGTATATAAGCACGCTCCCATCCGGCCATAAACACAAAGAACACAGTATTTACCTGGTATAACTCCAAACCCCGCGCTAGGAGGTTCCTCTTTCAACACATACAACTGGCAAGCACCACTCTCCTCAGATTCGATGTGTGCAGGCTTACTTAAAAGGTATTTTCTGTAAACAAATAAAACATCTCTGTGAAAAGATTTTCTTTTTCTAATAATCATGAAAATGATCATTAGAATGTAAAAATCAGAGTCCCCCTAAAAAAACCTCTTTTTTATATTCTGAGTATAATTTGTAGTTCATCATGAATTACCAACTAACTTCTCGACACTGTGTCTAAAGAGCAGTGCATAATAACAATGCAGCAATACATGTGAATTAAAAATCCAACCCTTCATATAAAAGAAAAACCAACTCTCGTGAGACACACCTTATTATCATGGCTGCTTGATAAGTCAGTAAGTGGGAGTCTGACGTCTGATTTGTGACCAGCTAAGCGACAGAGGCCCTCACCACTGTAATCCCCTTGATGTACTTATTTTTAAGATTTCTGTAAAGGGGATGTATTAATAACCAGAAACCTTTTTGCAGCAGGCTACCTCTGCTTGTCAGCAGAGTTGCAGAGAAAGTCTGCATTTAGCTAGTGGATGAAATGCATGAAGGAGGGGGAACTCAAATTTACTCTGCACCCTATTTCTGCCAAGAGCACATAATGTCCCTTTCATTAAGAAGTGTACAGTCCATTGGGGGACCCAACACAAGCATAAACATAACCAAGGAAGAGCATGCAAGACAAAATGAAGAAGAAATTTCTACGAGATGGAGTCTGTGAGGTCACAAAAAAGCAACAGCTCTATGATGGAGACTGTGGCCCTTTGACGAGAGGATAAACTGAAAACCTGTTGTGAAGCATCTCTAGTTTGGCAAGAAAACAGTTGAGTTCTCAATGGGCTGATAGGAAAAAGCCCAAAGAAATATGGATCATACATGAAAGTCATTATGTTTTTACTGCTAATTTCGACGTTATCCTCTGCAACACTTTTATAAATACTGTGTGATGTGACATGTAATTTATTGTCATTTTCTCCCCCTAACTTGTTTTAACTTTCATCTATGGAGATGCTGCCAAATTCAGAAGTTGTTAAAAGACAGACACAGAAAGACAGAACAGTCAGGATGTTGGAAATTGATACCGTGTTTCCCCGAAAATAAGACCTAACCGGAAAATATGCCCTAGCATGATTTTTCAGGATGACATCCCCTGACCATAAGCCCTAATGCGTCTTTCGGAGCAAAAATTAATATAAGACCCGGTCTTATTTTCGGGGAAACACGGTAAGTAAGGTCAAGCCACAGCGCGCTCCTCAAGACGCGAGGCACATCCATCCACTCACTGATTGGTTCCGCTCTCCACCAGAAGCCATTTGTCCTCCGCTACAAGAAAAACTGTCTTGAGGTCGATGGGAAGCGAGATGGTATGAGTTCGCCCTTCTAGAACATCCAGCACAGTCAGGCTGTTCCTGCAAAAGGAGAATAGAACTATCTGAAAGGAAACGGTGAGGGTATGGTTGACTAACAGTCATTTCAGGATATAGGAGTCAACCCTACAAAGAATGGTTTGAAGACTAAATGTAACTTAGAAACATGTTAATTGAGAAAATGAATATGCGAAATTGTGAACTATGTAAGGGTGTGCACGAAAAGAAATAGTGGAAAGTGGTGGCTGCCATGCGAGTTGCGGCCGATTATGTGACTGCGAGCAGTGTGATTTCTGATGTCTATGTTTCAATGTTCTACAACGAGGGATGAGTTCGTTTTATAATAAAACATTTATGATTAGGTTATGCTAGTTTTACAATAAACAAGGACAATGAAAAGAGCAAAATAAGGAGTCCAGTTTAATTCTTCTACAACCAAGAGCTCACCCTTTTTCTTTGTAGAATACCAGCCAGTTTTGGTGCGAAAATTCTCTGCACATTTTATACGTTTCCTAAAGATGAAACAAAACAAAACAGTCACATTAAATGTGTCAGATACAGTCATGTCTCCTCAGCTGATCTGCCTTAAAAAAAAGTTTTTCGATAGGTAAAATGTAATTCTCAGAGAAGCTACCTCTTTATCTGCTCCAAGACTCTTATGGTAACATGGGCTAAAACATATTTCAAAATTTACTGTAAACTACCTACTGAAACATCTTTAGAATTGTTCAAAATAATGCCAAATACTGGTTAGAAATAAACGTGCTTTTGGACGATTAACTGTGGAATCTATACCATAATATAAATGAATAGGAAATACTTTGCTTCTTAGATTTGTATACATTTTTGACATTTAAAAAAATCTCTTTTTTCATGGTCTTTTAAGACCTAAGTATGCTAATCCTTATTATATATCTATTACCTTTTTCTGAACAGCAGAATAATTCTCTTGGGTTGGCCTAAAATGATTATTTACTAGTTTAATTTAATTAATACACTAAAATGTTTATTTATCTAGTAGGTACAATCAGGAGTTGTTTATCACAGAAGTCCAAAACATAAATGCATATCTGGAAAACAGGTTAAAATGACTGCATGATTAGGAATTTGTTATGAATATCATACTCAAATAGCTCATAATGTTTTATAGTTATGAATTCAGTCTGACAAGTTTTCATTTGAGTATGATGGATACAAAAAGAAGCTTTGGTATTTAATGATATGTGTATTTATGTCTCTTTGTACTGTGTTAAAATCTCCAAGTGCATAATAGAATTCCCTTGTGCATTATAGTCAACAAAAAGCACTGAAAAGAATGGGCAGGCATACATCTTTATGGTTAGAAAGCTCTAGAAAATCCTTGGTAAGACACACATCTTGGACAAGGTGTGTATTCCTTACAGTGTTTTCCTTGTTCCACCAGGAAGGTTTCTTAGATGTAACCTCTTCTGAGGGGAGGATGAGATGACGAAGGGCTCGGCCAGTGGTATCTAACAGTAGGACGATGTTACTCTGGAAATAAAGCGAAGAGGGAAAAGGTCAGGATTTGTTCCTTTTCTTCAAAGCAGAAGACTCTTGGTAACCTGGGAGGAAGGATTATCATGATAAACCAAAGGGAAGATGACAATATGGAAACACTTAAGAGACACTATGAAGACACCAAATGGTTTTCCTTCACACAGAATTTAAAGTATTAGATGGTTTTATGAAGATGTTTCTAGTGATGTGATGCAGAACGTATTCTCTTTGAAGATTTTATCTTAAAACCATCCCCTTCTAAATATAGGCTAGCTTAACCATGATTCTGTTTTATTATGTAGTCATGATAAAATTACGATGATTAATGACTTTTAAGAGACCATTTACTTTTATCAAAATTACCCTCAAAGACTGTTCTGTTGAAAACTTTTACACTGCACACAGTTAAATTAAAATTAATAATTAAAAATAATTAAATTAATCCTTTTCACAAATTCAGGTTCAATTCAGAAGATATGTACAAGATGGGTTATCAAGAAAATATCAGGGACCCTAAGAAGCCAGCTAGTAATGTTTCTTCATCTTGAAATTCACTAAGCTTGAAGAACGTTCACAGTTGGTGCTGTAATAATATACAAGCAAGGGATTTCTGCAGCGTTATTAATCAGCTATGGAAATGAAGTAATCTCTTAGTAATTAGGAGCAGTTTTTCGAGAAAAAGAATTTTTAAATAAACCTTAAGCATTAAAAGAAATGAGCTGAAACACATGAAATCAGAACTTAAAATTGAGAAAGCCAGAAAAGATTAAATATTTTAAAAGGATGCAAAGAAGTTGGCATTTTTAGTTAAAATGTAAAGACTTTTAACAGGTTTGCCAAAGGCATCAGCAAGTTGTTAGGCCTCACTTTTATGCATTTTTTTTCTTTCTTTCTTGTTCTGTTTTAAATTTGGGACTCCTCCAGTTATCCTAACCCTTATGAAATTTTCATTTTAAGAACTTCCTTTGGGGAATATTAAGTCACAAAGTACCCAAAGAATTAATATACTTTGAAAAATTAGGAAACAGAATATGAAATGTTCATTCATTTCTCCCATAATATTTATTGAGCAGCTGATATTTAAAGCACAAAGGAGAGTACAGTGATGAATTAACCATCTATTATGGTTATCTTCTATTATGTAACTCAGTTAGAGAGAAATGAAAAGAAACATGAAAAGAGCAATGATTCATCTGGAACCTCATAGGTGGTTTCAAATTTCTTTTACTAGCTAATTTTATTGAAGTGCTTAAGAATTAAACTAGTGTTCCTATCACAGTTTCCTTCACTCTATGTACTTAAGCTTGGCTGTACTAAACAATTTTACTCAGCATATTGATAAAGCTTAAATTTTTCAACAAACATCACCCTTAGAGTCCACTGTTCTATATACAAGTGCAATTCTCCATGAAGCATGTGTGTTAGGAATACTCTTTTAAAAATTAACTTTCATAAAGAAGTATTATTCCTGGCATTTGAAAGATTAAAAATGATAGTGATACCTTAAAATTTGTCTTAAGAAAACATATTAATAAGTTAAAAATTTACAGTCTCCATTCTAGATTAAATCTATTTTGAATAAGTGTTTTTTAAAGGAGAAACTCTTTCTTGTAAGATAAATATTACAACATTAACATGAATTCTTAGCACAGAAGCGATTTGGGATAATATTAACTTTTCTAAGCAAAGAAAGTCCTAAAAATAATGTTTGATCCCAAAATATGATTAAGCAGAAGAATAAGCAGATGATTAAACAAATATTAAGCAGAAAAATAAGTTAGTACAATTTTGCATTTTTCTTCCTTTTTAGGGTCTAATACTTATATACTCATAACTTGGCCTAAGTGAACTGAAAAACTATCTTTCTAAGTGACAGAAAACATATATTTCCAGCTATTGCTGTATTTAGAATTCATTTTAGAAGCAATTGGCAACATGAAGGCGTTCTGTTGCTCCATCCTTTTAGAAGTTAATGGTTTCCTTCTGTAAATGACTAATGATATATTCTGTCTGAGTTTAAAAATAGAATTTTGCGTCACACACACGAGTACAAGTAACTGTGGCTTTGGCACTCCTTTAAGGGGGGGCAGGGAGGAGAAGCAACGGAGCAATTTTATTATGTTTGTATTTGACTGGGAGAAAAGTAACCTCTGGATGACCTCAATGTCCCAAAATCTGAAATTCTAAACTCTGTACAGATGTAATAAGTAATCTCATGGGTGGGGGTAGGGGGTGGGGTAGGGGGTTGGCTCTTTATTTTTAGACATGGAGAAATTTCCCTTTCCTCACTTAAGATTTTATTTTAGCAAGGACTTTTGAACAACTCCTCAAGCTAGCCAGGGAAATGCAAAGCGTTATTTTTAAAAGACAAGGGAGAGATGAATGGATGCAAGTACTTTGCAATATTTCAGCTCCGTTTTCAGTTAGGGCAGAATGGGGAAGGAGGAGTGGATGGCAGTGCACTCATTTCTTCTTTTTTTATTGCATTAGAATTACTTATTGGTTGTTCAATTTTACAGCTGCATGCTTTTTATTTGGAATTAAAGAGGTCTTACATCCTGCCAGGGCCATAGCATGAGATAGAAGGCTAAGATATTGTCTCTGGGAAAAGAGGAGGCAGTGCAGATCACAGGTAGAACAGAAGTATCCAGATAGCACTACGTGTCTTCTCAGGGTGCGGAGGTAGCTTTCTGGAAAATTGTTGAAACTGTGGTCAAAAGGGATAAGTCGGGGTGACATACAAGAATGCCAGGAGGCAAAGCACTAGCTGTATGGAATTCAAGTACATCTGTACAATGAAAAACATATTTAACTTGATGAAAGTCATTGTAAGTGAACAGAGTATTATCAGCAATGTTACCAAACAATTGAATCTTTTGAGAAAATAAAATACTTGGTGAGAACCTAAAAATCTTTTAAAGAATTGATATATATAAATTTGACTTTGAACTTGATGGATAAAAATCTGGCAGGACTGTATGAATAAATACTCCAAATTTAGATTCTTATCCAAATTTAAGTGGCTTATTGAATTAAGAATCACCAAGATATCATGCACTTGTTATGACAGATTGTTCTGGCTATAGAATTCAATTCAATGCTATTGATATTTGTTGGAATGCTAGAGAGTAAAACCCTTTTTCCACTGTGCTGGAAATAAACTTTTAGAAGCAATATCTGGATATTCATAACTCTGCTTCTAGGAGAAAGTGAAAAATGAAAGAGAAATCTGAAAACCAGAAAAAAAATTATTAACTCAGAATTTATTATAATTATTAAGGTAAGGCCTAAAGTTCACTTATTTACGCAGCGAATTGCTGACATGTTACCGTGTTTCCCCGAAAATAAGACCTAGCCAGACCATCAGCTCCAATGCGTCTTTTGGAGCAAAAGTTAATATAAGACCCGGTGTTATTTTACTGTAATATAAGACTGGGTATGATATGATATGATATATGATATAATATAATATATAATATAATATAATATAATATAATATAATATAATATAATATAATATAATACCAGATCTTATATTAATTTTTGCTCCAAAAGACGCATTACAGCTGATTGTCCAGCTAGGTCTTATTTTCGGGGAAACGTGGTGCTTATTAAATATTTTCCTCTTGATTAGACACAGTCTAAATAAAAGTTTTGTTTCTTGGTAACACTTTACTCTCACAGTGACTTTAAATTCTTTCAAGCAATGATATTGCATTTCTTTAATATTTTCCTATTATGAACACTTTTTAATTCTTCAGACTATTCTTTTCCCCAAGTAGGTGAAGTGAGTGAGAGCGAGTGGGTGAAGTTTAACTCTGGGGGTCCATCCAATGTGGGTTGAATCTCAGTTCCCATGTGCTTGCTGAGCAAGTTGTTGAAATTCCCCGAGCCTCAGTTTCCTCACGTGTATAGCTCGCTATACAGGTGAGGCAGCTGGAAGAATACCATGGGATAATGTGTGGAATCTTTTACTTGACGCATTGTCGGCATTTAACAACTGATCTTTCTCCTTCAGACACTCATCCCTTGCCTCCCCAGATACCACGCTCCCCGGTTTATCCGCCTACTTGGATGGACACTCATTTTCAATCCCCTTGGTTAATTCCTCCTCATCTCCCTGTTCTTAACATTTTATTGCCCCAGGGCTTAGGGTTCACACTTCTCTTCTCTACCCACATTCACTCCCTTGGTGAGCTCTTTCCTTGTATGCCAGTGACTCCCAAATTGATATTTCCTGTTGTGACCTCTCCATCAAACTCCAGACTCATCTACTTGGATATCTGATAGACTTCTAAAATCTAATCAAACATCTAATCTTCTCTCCCAAATAGATTCCTTCCTCATCTTAGTTGATGGTGTCTCTGTACTGTCAGTTGCTCTGGCCCTAAACCTTGAAGCCGAACTTAACCTTACTCTTTCTCACCCCATGCATCTGATCTGTTAGGAAATCCTGTTGGTCTTACCTTCCAAATACACCCAGAATCCATCATTACTTACGACCCCCATCCTCCTCCAAACTGCCATTACCTCCTGCCTGGATCACTGCAAAAATCCCTGAACTAGTCTGCATTCTGCCGTCGCCCGTAGACTATTCACCAAAAAGGAGCTGGAGAAATCCTTTCAAGACATCCGTCAGATCATGCCACTCCCTCCAACAGCTTCCCATTCCAGTCAGAGTCAGGGCCCAGAGCATTACAATGGCCTACAAGGCTGTACACCATCGGCTTCCCACCCTCTCCACCACGGTCCTGGCCCAACCCACTAAGTGACCTCTTTGACCTCACCTCTCAATACTCTTCCCCTCATGCAAACAGCCCCACCACACGTGTTAAAGATGAAGAGGCACGCTCCAGCCTCTGGGCCTTTGAACTTATAAGTAGTTCCCTTTACCTGGAACCCTCTTCCAGATCCCTGTTCTCCCCTCACCTCCACCAGGTCTTTGCTTAACTATGGTCTTCTCAGGTAAAGGATCCCTGCCCACCACAGTGTTTTAATGGCATTCTTCCTCCCAGCCTTCTGTTACTCTCCCTTGCTTCTTATCGTCTACCTCAAGATATAATTTAATATTTATTTTGGTTACTGTCTATCTTCCTGCACCAGAACGTAAGCTTTGGAGGACAAGGATTATTGTTGTTTTGTGCATTGCAGTATCTCCAACAGTAGGCATATGAGATATATTTGTTGAATGAATAAAATGCTTAGTATAGCAGGTGGTAGACACTAGGTGGATAATAGGTGCACAAAACATTACATCCCTTTTTGTTGGTATGGTACAGATGAACCTAGACTTTTAGAATTCTCACTAATTGAGATGCAGCCTGTCTTTTGATCTCTATCTTTTGTTTGGAATTATCTTTAGCCTGACTCTGGGCACCTGTGCTTTTCATTATTGCTACCTCAGAATAGTAGTGGTGGATGAACGTGATCATCATTAGATATGGAAAGACCTCATTGTATTTCTACAATGGACTGAATGTTTAGGTCTGCTCCAATAAATATGCTGAAACCCTCAGCCCCAGTGTATTAGGAGGTGGACCTTTCAGAGGTGATGAGGTCAAAGGAGTGGAGTCTTCCTGAATGGGATTAGTTTCCCTTATAAAAGGGACCCCAAAGAGATCCCTCACTCCTTCTAGGTGAGGTGACAGTGAAAATCAGCTGTGTAAGAAGTGGTCTTTCACCAGACATCGACTCTGCCAATGCCTTGTTCTTGGAGTTCACAGATTCCAGAACTAGGAAGAATACATTTCCTTTGTTTACAAGCCACTTAATCTATGGTCTTTCTGTTATAGCAGTTTAAATGGACTAAGACAGTTCTATCCAGTGTGTTTATATGGCTGCCTCTGCATAAACCATGCCATTCAGGTCTCAGATAAAATGTCATCTCCTAAGAGGAGATATGTCAGCACTCTTTTTAATCCTGCTCACCCTCCCAACTCTTCCTACCCCACTCCCATCACTCCCTAGGATACTAGCTAGTTTCTATACAGTACTTATCACTACCGGAAACTGGCATATTTATTTGTTGGTTTACTTGTTTGCTGTCTATCTCCTCAAAGAGAATGCAAGCTTCACAACAAAGACTTATCCGGCCTTCAATGCCGATAGTGCTGAGGTTGAGAAACCCTGACCTACATGTTTCCAGGCTTACAGGGCATGCCGAAGTCTCTGCAGAAAGGCAGGTATTAGCCTGTCTCTGCGGTACTGATAAAATGCAACCCTGGATCCTCCCTCCCTCCAGCCCCTCCCCACAATCTTTACAGAGGCACATATTTTCAGTTACAGGTGGCAAATCATTCTTGCCTTTTCCTTCACATAAGTTACCCTCGGCATAATTGTGCCATGTGAGTGGCCTGGGATGCATTACCTCTTGCTCGTGGAGAATCAGTTGACCCTTGAGGGGATTTCCCAGGGGCGCCACTGTCACAAACGGGTGCCACACTCCACTGGCCGTTCTTGGGAAGATATCAAATAAGTCCACAAAGTAGCCCGTTTTCCCAGCCGTATCCATAAAGTACAAGGAAACAGGATTGCATGTAGCCACATAGAGATTATTTTCCTCGTTTTCTGAAATGACAAAAAAGAGTTCATTTTGTCATCTGCAACAGATTTTTTGACTGGTTAAGAGGTCTGGTGAAACTGAATCACGAGGCTGAGCACAGTCGGACCTCAGATAATTTGGAGATGGACTGATTAGGCTGAGAAACACCATGAGAAGCCAGTTAGTTCCTGCTCTACATGTAGATGTGGCTACAGCTACCTGTTTGAGGAAGCAAGTATCTATTTGCTCCCCAAAGAATTCCGTAATACAGTAACGCCATTAAATATTTAACACTTCTCAAGGCAGGAAATTCTTCCTTGTATGAAAGCAAAGTGCTTTGTGCTTCAATAAAGTTTTGTTTGCTCTTGTTTTATTGTTGGTTCAGATGGACAAAAGCTGGTCAACATTTTCTACCTGCTAATCTTGCATTTCCTAGATAGGTACTAGATCTTTAAGCTTTTCTTGCTATAAATAATTCCATTTAAAAAAATTCTCAGCTCTGTGGATCTTATGTTTCAAACTTTTATTGATGTTTTGAGTATTTTCTATTGTAAAGTATCTGTCCCTTCTCACCATACACACACGCACACACACACACACACACACACACACAAATTTGTATGGTCACGAATGTTAACCAAACTTGGTGTGGTGATCATTTCACAATACATACAAATATAGAATCACGTCGTACACTTGAAACTAAGATAATGTTATATGTCAATCATACCACAATAAAAAAATAAAATGAAATAAAATATCTGTCTTTTCAATCTGAGTACTTGATTAGGTCGATTTTCTAAATTCTCTATCAGAGCTTCTTCAACTTTAAGTGCATAGGAATCACTCGGGATCTAATGAAAATGTACGTTCTGATTCCGTGGGTCTGGGACGGGATTGCAGATTCAGTCTTTGCAACAAGCTCCCAGGAGATGCCAGTGCTGCTGCTTTGCGGGCGCCCTTTGAGGGGTCAGACTCTAGACTATGTTTTCCATGATCGAGCTATGAGCGCTTTACAGCAGGGAATTAAGATGCTTTTGCATAACAAATGCCATCAGCATTGCTCCTCATCCAGGTATCTATCCATTTGACAGTGGCCATATTTTCTGATCCCAAAGTTAAGACACAAGATAGGTTAATGCAATAATAACATTTATATTTGGGACTATTCTGGAAAATTTGGAACATACACACACACACATATATACTGTGTGTGTGTGTGTGTGTGTATGTGCCATGCCTACAAATAAAGACAAAATGTTATATGTAAATATACAAGAAATTTAAATAAATGAGCTAACATTGGTAAGAAACACAAGTCAACCGAAGGGCACAAGAAGCCATTATTTAGGAGACTATGTATTCCAGTTCCAAATATCAGGTAAAATCACATAATTTCTAATTTAAGAATCTTTTTAATGCTTCCACTATCAGCATAAATTAGTTCAATTCAATACTTACTGAGCACTTTTTCACATAATATAGGGCACCATGGAATATAGTAAAAGTTTTAACAGAAATGTACTTAACAAACTTATTAATTGTTCTCCCTTACTGCAGGCATCAAGTGTTTTTTGGTCTTTGGCTGTTTGGGGGAGGAACACACTTTTCTCTACCCTCATGGTTCTTCTGGCTGGTCTAATAATCAAATAGGCATGAGACAGATTAGCAGGAGAAAATAACCAAATTTAATACATACGTATGTATGGAAGCCCATCCCCCCCAATGGGAGTCAGAGGCCCCACGTGCAGGAGAAGTTCAGAGATAGAAGGGGGACTGAGGTGTATAAGACATCCTGAGCTAGGGATGCGGTAAGGGACCTTGGGGGCTTCAAAGGGTCAGGCCATTGCGGAGGTAAGAACAGATGTTTAGTAACAGAAGTTTGTTCTGCTCTAAAGGTCAAAAGAAGGTATCTCTGTGATCTCTTATGGGCAAGGGCCCTAATTCAAGTTCTTCTAGGTAGTTAAGGGAGGAACAGAAGTTTCTCTGGAGCCTGAAGCTCAAGTTGCCTTTAGCTCAAAGTAAGCTGCTGACCACTGAGGCACATTTGGGGTGGCTCGTTCTGAACCCCCACAGCTCAAATCTATATCTATATATCTATATCAATGTCGATATAGACATATAGATATAGATACATAGATCTATCTATCTATATGATGCTAACCCAAGAAAATGCTCTTTTCTCGTATAAATACAGAACAGGTAAGAAACAAATAGCAAAAACCTAGTTTCCAGATGGGGACAGTACTGAAATCGAGGACTAAATTACATCAGGGTAGCAGAGGAGTTTCATCCCTACAGGGGCAATTCTAAATGGCAGCAGTGCCTGGGATGCTGCGTTGAGAACTGTGAGGCTGTGACAGGACTTAACGAGAAAAGTGCCACCTCACCTGATTAATGACACCTGTCCTAGGCCATGAGCAGTGGGTCACAACATACTTCTTTACAGTCCCGAAATATGAGACATGGGCCAAAGTTCAAATATATCCACAGAGTCCATCCTTATTCTCTACTAGCGGATGTAAAATATCTTAATAAAAGCACCAATCTGTTACCAAAAAAACCTATACCTTTTTAAAAGCATATATTTTTATTCAATATAGCTGATTCTAGAAATAAACAAAGTCAACAGAACTTACATGAACAAAACTTGTTTCTGAATTTTTCCCTAAACACCCCCAACCTAGTCCAGTCAGAGACTCTCTCCCTTCCCCTTGTCTCACTTCTGTTTATATTACCTTACTAACTGCCACTAATTGCGACACTTCTGCCAAAAGGTACAAGGGCACACCGCATGAATCAGTAGGTGATGGCAACAGTCCAGAAATACAGATGCCAAAAGTTCACATCCTTTATTTGTCATTCTTTACAATGAGAAGTTTAATGACTGCAAATCACTCCAGCCCAGCTTTCATGGTTCATGCAGTCGCCCAACTGGAATCCCAGCCAAAAAAATCCAATGTTTCTTCTCCTTCTGTCCTGCGTCTATTTTTAGCAGGGGCCTGGGTGTGTTTAACTTTGTGCTACAATGTAATGAGAAACAGGCATATGAATACAAACTCAGCGGGGCTCATGTGGATTCCACAACAGTGTTTTGTTAGGTTGTTATAGGAAATTAGTTCTAAATTACATATAATTGCTATCCAATCCAGGAATGGCACAGTGAGGGAGTCTATCATGGACTTCTTGATGTCTCGAGAGTATTTTAATCCCACTTTAAAAACAATCAGCGTAGGAAGGAAGAATCGAAAGACTCAACTGATTTACCATGTGATGTAGCAATGTCACAGATTATGTTCACTTCATCCAACGGCAAATTCCAGGAGACACATTCTTCCGTAAAGGTTTGAGCTCTTCCCTCATGTCTTTCTATTGGATACTTCTGTATGTTGACAGGCACTGGGCCCTATAATAAAGTCGTTATCGGAGTTATGAAATTTGGGTGGTTACCAAAGTGTAGAAAAGCTATCATTCTTCCAAAATATAGAATTTAAATTCAAATATTCAATATCTTAATATACCTCCTCTCATTTTATTGACTGGCCTGGTACTTATAGCAACAATAATGCCATATACCTGCATTTATAAATGCTGTCACATGTGCTATCTCATTTAATTTCTCACTTTATTTTCTTTCTACTCATAAAATATACCAGATGTAAAACCCCATAAGATTGCTTGTTACTTTATTCCTTCCTAAGCCAAGAGCAACTTTTGAACTCCAAGCACTGGGACCCAGAGCTGTCCAAACCAGGAGAATAATTTGTCAAGGAACGAATCACGGTCTGATATAGTTCCACTATAAAGAATGATTATTAGATCATTATATAGAATGTAATGGCTAAACCTGGGTCTTGGAAATAAAATGTAAAAAAAAAAAAAAGACAATTGAAATGAAAAACAATTTACTGATAACCACTACTGTTAGTTATAAAAGGTAGAGCATTTCACACATGGTAAAAATAATTGAACAGAAACATAAGCAGAGGTACTAATTTAATCATGTTATTGAAATTAGTGCTGGGTGCCTAGATAGGATATCCTAAAAGGGCTATGTAGCTACAACTAAAATTTCATTGATGTGTACGCCCTACAGTCCTTCACTGATAGAAAAATGTTTGGGTTCAATATTGATTATCGTGGCACCCATCTCCCCACACCCTGCCCCCCTTCTATCTAGTCTGCATCTCAGGAGCTGGAAGACTAACAACTACATTCCTCATCCTTCTTTGCAGCAAGTGTTCTGATGTGATTTAGGTAGTGCCCACTAAATGCACTTGCATGCACTTTGAAAGGCGGAAGAGAAGGAGTGGCCATCGTCCTGCAGCTATAGTGAACAAGGAGTCTCTGACAAGTATGAGCTGTCAGATTCTACGCTCTACGGTGGGCGTTGATGAACTACGGCCCACAGGTCATCTCTGACCCATTGCCTGCTTTTGTAAACAACATTTGACTGGGACCCATACCCACTCATTTGTTAATGCGTTGGCTAAGGCTGCTTTTGCGCTGCCATGGCAGAGCTGAGCAGTTGCAAAAGAATCCGAATGGCCATAAAGCCTGACATATTTACTATCTGGCCCTTGACAGAAAAATTTTTCTGATCCTGCTTTATTGGATAGCTCCCAGCAACGGGGGGCGGGGGGGGGGGGTAACAGAAGCAGAAGCACTGATCTTCACATTCAAAGTCCAGTGGTGGCCCCTTGGCTCCTGTCCATTCTAAGGATTTTATAAGCATCTAATTCCCCACAGTAAATCCCTTTCTGCTGGAAATACCTAGAGGGGATTCTATTGCAACTAGTGATTGATACTCCTTTCCTTTGCCTGTTTATATGAAGACAAATACCATGGAGTAAGTGTCCTAGGATAACACATAAGATAACTGATTCTCTGCAATACAGTTTAGCTCTTAGGAATTCTACTGGCCATTAGCCCGTACCTACATTGGGTTTCTCAGAGGCCAAAATGGCTTAAAAGTTAAAGCAGGAGCTAAATCTATTCTAAAATAACATCAGACCAAGTCATTTCTGAGACTGTATGGATTTTCTCCAGTGAAGATACAGAAAAACCTGTAACATTCAATATTTTAACGAAGAAGTAATAATATCCACCTTCACGTCTATACGACGAGTTTCTGCTGGACACAACAGTCTTTGCATTCCATTTCTTGACTGACCAATTGCCCAGTAGCCCAGGAATGTCTGCGCTGGCAGAGGCAACCTGTCAAGGACGGTTTGAAAAGTAAACATGTCTTCTTAATCCCGAGTCATAGGAAAACATAATTAGCCATCTATTATCAACCACACAAGTAAATTTGAAGCAGGTGTTACTTAAACGTTTCTGTCACTTTATTAAGACAGCTATAAAACCATGTTTAGAATGTACTTTAAGAAGAAAAGATTCCACATTTCTGAAACTCAGAAGGTAAAGCCTCCTTCTGTATTTACCTTAATGACAAATATAAGGTTTACATATTTTTAACTTGAACTGGTAAAATACTTAGTCATTTACCATCTAAATTCCTAGCAGAGTATAGGAAGGATTTAGGGGGGAAAAACGGAGCAATCTATCAATTTTTTTGTATGTATAGTCTTTTAAATTTAGAATCAAATAATAAAGAGTACACAATACTACCAGTCACATGTTGTACAGGGCAAGTTTCATAGACTATTTTAGCACCTTAATTTTATTTTTCACTTTGAATTGTTATATATATATATATATATATATATATATATATATATATATATATATATATATTTCACATAAAGGTGTCACTTAGTCTTGACCATACCAGTACCCCAAACTAGAATCCAAAGCAATTCGCATCACCAGCTTCCAGAAATCCCCTCAGGACCACTTTGGTCATTACTGCCACCAAGGGAGCTCCTATCCTGATCTCTCATGGATTTATGCTGTGTTTAGATTCCTTTTTCTTTAAATGACTTTTAAATGAGGGGACTTGCCAAAACATATGTGGCAATGATAAAGTATAAAACCACACATTTTTTAGAATAAAGTCTTGGCTTTTTAATCTTACTATCTTTTCTTGGAATCTTTGAAAAAAGAACCATTAATTTGTCCCTTAATTCATTATAATTTCTTATTCCATGATAAATTAAGGCAAAAAACGATTCAGAGTTAAAAGTTCTTTAAAAATAACGCACATGTGGCTATAAATTGAAATGCATGCATGGAATGAGTTGGATGATCATTCAAAGAATACATATTTATATTTAGAAACCATTTTATTTTCAGTAAAAGTAGTCTGACACAGTATTTCCACATGCTTAATAAGACCATGTAAGGCTCAGACATTTTTTGCATAAAATAACAGTCAGGCATTCTGGTGGAATATGCTTTTCGGCCCTTTGAAATATTAATATTTAACACAAAATGAAAGACATTTAAATAAAATTTATATTAAAATTCTTCTAAGTCATCTGACATAACTCTTTTAAAAGGAAGTACCATGTTTCCCCAAAAATAAGACCTAGCCAGACCATCAGCTCTAATGCACCTTTTGGAGCAAAAGTTAATATAAGACCCGGTCTTATATTTTAATATAATATAAGACTGGGTATAATATAATATAATACTGGGTTAATATAATATAATATAAACACTGGGTCTAATATAATATAATATAATATAAGACCAGGTCTTATATTAATTTTTGCTCCAAAAGGCACATGAGACTTGATGGTCAGGCTAGGTCTTATTTTCGGGGAAACACAGTAGGTGCTTTTGTAGCTATCATCCAAAATACATTTTTTTTAAAATTGAAGTTTATTGGGGTGACAATTGTTAGTAAAGTTACACAGATTTCAGGTGTACAATTCTGTATCACATCATCTATAAATCCCATTGTGTGTTCACCACCCAGAGTCAGTTCTCCTTCCATCACCACATATTTGATGCCCTTTACCCTCATCTACCATCTTCCTCCCCCCTTACTTCTTACTCTCTGGTCAAAATACATTTTAAGTACTTGGACAATTATTCTGATTGGTCACCCATTTCTATGCTTTCTACTGCAAATAAGGTGGGAGGGGCACTGAGTCAGGGGATTTACTATTATTGTGTTCTCTCTTTTAAATGTAATGAAGATACACTTCTGTGTCAACTGTGCAGATCTTGAAAATATCTCCAAAACTGGGATCTCTCTCTGATGTAGGAAATGAACTGCATTCTTCACTTGCTTTTGGACATTTACCAAAGGAGAATTAGGTCTCCAAGTATCAAAGGAGAACAATGAAGGAAGGAGACACCTAACTTCATTCTAGCAGAGAAGACATAGTACAATAGAATGCAGGAGACTGGGGTTCTAGTTCTAGCTCTTTTATTAACTAACTCTGCAGACTTATGAGGGGAAAAGTCAGCTAATTTTTGTGAATGTTAATATCTTCCTTTGTGAAATCAAGGGAAGATTCCTTACAGTGTGGGGAGTCTCTGTTGATCACTGAAGTGAATTGAGATAAGATCCAATAGCTTTGCATTACCTTGGTGCTCTGGGGTGAAAATAATCAGAATGAAAATATCTACACCTACCAATAGAGTAGGTGCCCTGAGAGACAGGTATGTTTTATTAAAATCTCATAAAAAGAAGCTCGAAATACATCCCATTCTTTGAAGACAACAGAAACAGTGACACAGCTTGAAATCTAACTATGTTTCTTAACAGGTGGAGAATTGCTTAATAAAAAAACGATCCTTGGTTGATAGGCTGATATGCAGCCTAAAAATGGATCTAACACATCCTTTAATAATCATAAAAATATCATATAGATGCTAAACAAAGAAAACCCCCTTCATCTATTTGAGAAAAAGTACCTTTACCCGACATCTAGTTTTTACTGACAATTCCAGGAATATTCATGAAATCTGGTTTGAACTTGCCAACTCATTCTAAATAATAGTCATGGAAATGACTGGTTCCATCTTAAAATAGCACTGGCTGATTGGCAGGGTATGAGAAGGCCCTTCAGGTACCCCATCTAGAATCTATTCTAGGAGCACATCACTGGATGCTGTATATGGGCAGTCACAACTACAACTGAAAGACACACAGGCAGGTTCTGGAGTTGCACAATCAAACTGACTCAATCCAGCTCCTTGGTAACATGACGTGTTGTTTCTAGACATTTCCTGTGGCCTCCAGGCTGGCCAACTGAAGTAAACCAAAGCCCCTTATTAATTTTCCACTACTAAGCCCTCCCAATAAGCAGTGGAAAGATTTAGTGGTTACTAACTCTCTCCACTTCAGTAAGTTAGTAGTCAGGGGAAAAGAGAAGCAGTAAAATTGGATGTGTGAGTAAGCTTTGAATTTGAAGCATAATCAACATTAATTTGGGAGAAACTCTAAACTCTAAAGCCAGTTAACAAAAGGTCTTATATTCCATTATTAAAACGTGTCATCCAACTCTAACTAGACTTAAGTTGTTATACCTGGTTTGACTGAAACAACGGTATTTTCCATGGTTTTAAGATCCTGTCACTTGTTTTGTTTAACTCTGTTAAAGTCCTAGCAGGAATGAAGTCTGCATTTAATTTTATGGGGGAGGAGGATGAATTGAAGGCCTATAAATAGCATTACATTTTATCTTCAATGTCATTCATGAATTTATGTTTTTTAAAACAATGAAGTATTTCAGTCCATATGTTGTGATGTTTCTTAATCCCTTTTGGAAGTATTAACAAAGATCTGGAAGTAAAAGTTTTAACTAAAAGCAAGGTGGATATCAAAATTATGACACAGGTCAAATTACGGTACTTGAGCAAATTACAGAAAGGAAAAAGAGGGGTTTTTTTTTCCCCTCTAAACATGCATATAATTCCTAACATGATGCACAGTGACACCAAAGTCAAGTAATATAGTCTGAATGACATGCAAGAGATTTGTCTAAGATTGTTTCCACAAAGAGGTGAGCTGGGGTTTTTAAGAGTATGTTCTGGCAAATTTCTGCCTTCTCTGAACATTTGCCAGTACTATTTCTGGAGCATGAGAGAAACACATGAAAAAGATTTGGATCTTTCTAGGGCATTATGTAATTGGAAGTTGTTGACATACCTATAATCAACAATTCCTAAAACATTTCCTTACCGCAAGAACTACTCATTTTCATGGGAATCATGGAACCCTTCAGGGTAGTTCCACCAACTCAAAAATTCACCAGTTACTACCATCTTTGAGAAGAAAAAGAACAAGTCCAAAGTGAGCAGGCCTCACTCATGCCTAATGTTTTAGATGTAACCTCTGGTACAAATTCAGCTGGGCTGTCCAGCTGAGTTTCCTGGAGGCTGCATAGGGTAACCCTACAAGTATTCCCACCGTTAGCTCTTACCCCTTCCTCTCACTCTCCAGACAATTGATGCCACTTCCAGCTGTTACTGGCTGCTCATGAACATGCTGTGCATTTTCCTGCTTCCATGAGGCCACTACCTCTGTCTAGAATTTCTTTTCGCTATTGCCTCTTTGATGAAACCCTTTCCATTCTTTAGGTCCAATTCAAATATCACTTCCCCTTGCATTTCTCTCCCGTATTCTTGCTGGGCAGAATAATTCTCTTGCTTTTCCGGGTCTCCATGTAAATTTGCACTCTCAGGATAGAGTTCTGTAGAATTTGCAATTTTCACATTTAAGACCCAATAGAGAATAGAAGTTTAGAGAGCAAGTTTGTAAGTGCATCTATGAAATTCCTCACAAATATTTTTACTTAAAATACAATGAAAACATCAGCATATTGAACAGAAAATAGAAAAGCCCCTTTATACACTTCGAATGAATAATTACAGGTCCTTTTATTCCCAGTGATCCTCCCTTGGTTAGTAGACCCTTCTGAACCTCCCTTCCCTATAATCCCATATGTTGCTGGTAAATTAATTCTGCTGCAAATGATATGCACACAATGAGGACGAGTATGTGTTTTTTCCTTTCTGTGCTTGGCTCTACACTGAGATGCGATGGCTTTCACCTTACAACTCAGACTTGCACACCTCTGCCATCTGGGTCCTGCCGAGAGGTCACAGAAATGAAGAGTAATCTGGATGCGTGAAATGGAAAAAGGTTTGGGGAAACTTGCTATTTTGGGCTGACACTTCTCAGATGGGCTCCCCAGTATCCGGAATGACACTGCTGCAGTCCGAATGCGGCGGCCCAGTGTCACTCCGTGCACAGCAGACGTTGTCAGCGTGCTCCGCGCCTCTTTGGTTTTCCTCCTCCTCCTCACAGAATTTGCCGATTACAGTTCTGGGGCGTCATTTCCTTTTCCTCATCTTCAAGTTTCACTGCAAAAACGTCTCTTTTTCTGCCCTCTGCTTTACCAACCACATCTAAGTGGTTTTGAATCTTAAGTTCTTTCCTTTTTAAATTATCCACATCTAAAATGAGTGGAGCTAAAACTCTTCTAGTTGGATGTTTTTCCCAGAAAAATAAAAACAAACAAACAAACAAACATCCGCCTTGTATTTACCACAAGAAGGATTCATAGGATGAGATAACTCGACTGTGAATGGAGTTTTGAATGTAACATTTGCCTAACAAGGCTGGTAAGTTTACATGTTGTCCTAACGAGATTGTTCATTCATGGAGGGTATGGCTTACACCTTACTCATTTGAATCTCTGCTGCTCAGAATCCATTGATTCTGCCACCTAAATCTCTCTCACTGGTGTCCCTCTTTTTCATTCCCATTGCTACAATGTAAGCACCCTTTGTTTGTCACCTGGATTACTGCAGCTGCCTCCCAACAGGTCTTCCAGACTTTCAGTTGCTTATCTCTAGAAAACCAACCACAGTCTTTCTAAATTATGAATCGAACCATGCTGCTCTTTGGCTTAAATTTTTTCTAGGATTAACCCAAAGTTTCTCTCCTTTTCAGCCTCACCACACAGCTTGCCCTCACATAACCCTTAATTTTAGTCACTAAACTACTTGCAGTTTCCAAAATGCACCATGCCCTTTTTAAACTCTCTGCTTGAAGAGTGTTTCTCTTCCTTTGTTTGCCTAGAGAAGCCCTCTTAATCCTTGAAAGATTCAGCTTGGTTATCTCCCTGACTTTCTCCTAGGGCAGAAGGCAGCCATCCTCCATCTTTGCTCTGTCTTGTGTGGCTTTAACATAAGTCACTCTTCACTTGATTGAGTGCTTCCCCAATTAGCAGTGACCTCCTTGAAGATAGGTACTGAGCCTTCCTCACCTTTACATTTCTGACTCCCCACCTGGTGTTTACCACTAAGGGCTCAATGGTGTTTGTTAAATGAGTGAATGCTCAGTTACACTAGAGCTGCCGACATCTTCACCTGCTTGCCCCTCATCTCAAGGGTAAGTTCAAAACACCACAACAAAGTTTCCCATTGCGTCCTGACTACATGACTGACAGCAAATGACGCAGTCTACTTTGCAGGTGAATTTGGAAATTAGCTCAAGGTGGGGCTAGGTGACAGTCTTTCATAAAGTATCACAAATGCTTAAAGGATCAAGGTTAAGTCTGTGTGACTGCTTAAGATGAATACATAAGATTCATAGATCTTGATATTTTCTATGCATATTGGGTGTGCTTTTTCTGCACCCCCATTAAAGGGGCTGAAAACAAATGAAATGGCCATGATGCTACTTCATAACATACCAAAAGAACACAGGGCAAAGACTATGAAACCATAAAACCCAGAACCACCTTTCTGTTCATAATAATTCTGAGATGTCATTATGTAAATCCTCTTATTTTTGAAAACCAAGAGCTCTTTTATGAAGTAAAAGTAAATCATCATGCAGAGTGGAATTGTACACCTTAGAAATCCATAATCAACACTGAACTCATTTGTGAAAACTGAGAGTACAAAAACAAAAAACAAAAAACACAGAAAACTAAGTCTACAAAAAGAAAATTATAGCATATGGAAGGAGAGGCACAAATCTTTTAATTTAAAGGGACAAACAGTAAACTGATGACCATTCCTATTTTAAAGATTAAATCTAATGAAATTACTCCAAAGAGAGGTCCTGGTTGGGGAAGTCTTTGGTGCCTCTGTACTTTGAAGATCCCATAGTTGGTCTTGGGCAGAGAAGAAGCAATTGCGATTGATGTTCCAATTATACAGGATAAGTTTTTAACATAGAAAACGAATTCTAGATGGATATCCTTTCAAAAACATGTTCAACATAGATGCTGATATCCTGTCTGCACATATGCACACCTGGCACTATTCTAAAGAGAAAGACCAATACTGAACATGACTGTGTAACACACACTGCAAGGAGGTATTAACAATGTCAGCTACCTTCACTGGAATTCTATTAAAACACACTTGTGAGACTGGCTGAGAGAGTAATGAATGATTACTGATGTAAGAGAGAACGACTACGTATTCAAGCTTCCCAGTTCAATCAGGGACAGCGAAACACAGTATCTATGAATTGGAAAACCGTTAAAGACTATTTAATCCAGGGTACTGAGTTTGAATCCCCTTGAGTACCTTTTCAACAAGGTTTGTCTAGACCCGCCTGAACCCAGTGCACAGAAGGTACCCTCTTCCTCTCCCTCAGGTACTCCATTCCATCTCTGAACACGGGCGCTCTTGGCTCCAACATGGAGGCCAACTCTCCCTGAGTTGTAAGGACTTAGAAGGACTCACAGGTGCACAGGAAATGCACAGTGATTTATAATTACTCTGCTAATGCTGACTATATGAATGAGTGTGATTTTAAGCATGGTAGTGCTAAGTATAGGATTCTATGTAGGATACATTTAAAAACAAATTGTTCTATTCATTTTGAAGAATTTGTGAATGTCACCAATTTTGATTTTTCAAAAAGTAAATCGTTATTGCAAGAGAAAAGGCTTAAGAGAATTTGCATCTCATGAAAAGGATGGTCTTATTACTTCTGGAATCAATGACAAATGGCATTAATTTGAAGGAAACATTAGGTTTCCCTAACATAAAAGTTATATGTATATTTTGCATGATATAGGGTTCTTTGGAAAACACAATAATGCTGCAAAAAATAGAAGGCAGCAGGAACAGAGGAGGACCAAACATGAAATGGATGGACTCAACTGAAAAAGCCACAGGCTGAGGCTGAGTCTACAGGAGCGGAGCAGGGCTGATACAGATGGGGTACTGTGGACATCACTCATTCACAGGGTCACCAGCCGAGGAGTCGGAGTTGACTCAACAGCACATAACATGTGTGCCCAAAATGGTAGGAAATGCAATTTGAAAAACAACTCTAAAGTTTCCATTATCTTTAAAATCTTGCAATCCAGTGGTTGAATCCCTTATCCTGTTGTTTATTAGTTATATAATTTAAGTTATTTAACGTCTCCTGAATTTCAGTTTCTTTGTCTGTAAAATAGAAACACACACACACTCCTACACCTAATAGATAATAAAATAGGGGGAAAAAATACTTGCCTAATAGAAAAAATAGAATTGTAGTATAGATTGAGTGAATGAATACTTGTAAAGTGCTTAGAGCCCTTACTAAGTACTCGACAAATATGAACTGTTTTATATTTGCTGCTTTAAAACTGTGCTATCTCGGGTGGCCGATGGCTCAGCTGGTTAGAGCACGAGCTCTTAATTACAAGGTTGCAGGTTCAATTCCCGCATGGGATTGTGGGCTGCGCCACCTGACACTAACAGGTTGAAAATGGCGACTGGACTTGGAGCTGAGCTGCACCCTCCACAACAAGATTGAAGGACAACAAATTGGAGCTGATGAGCCCTGGAGAAACACACTGTTCCCCAATATTCCCCAATAAAAGATTAAAAAAAAAAAGTGCGGTCTACCCTTAGCTGATATGTCTACCAATGCATAAACGTATATTGTGCTGAAACGCTGCAGAAACGCGTGTTTAACTTCATTTCCTGTATACCACCGGTAAGGGTGCCAACCTTCTACCCTCAGAGTAGGCACTGCAGTGTGGGATAGGCTTTGCTGGACTGGAGGCAAAAGTCTCAAGAAATAGCCATTTCAGAACAGTTCACTACTTTACAATTTTCATTTTATTTAAATGTGAAAAACAAACTGAAAAATTCCAGTGCCCAGATAGAAGGTGGACATTTAAAAAACAAAACATAGGAAATAATACACGTTAGACTATTAAAATAGTACAGAAAGTGAGGCCTCCTCTTCCCTTTCTAGGGTCTCTCAAAGGCAATTACTATCAACAGCTACTACTGTGTTTTTTAATTGTTTAAAAGATTAACCTATTAAAAAATGTAATAAAAATATTTGCTAATATGTCCTTAGACTTTGTTAATTCACATTGACCATATTTTGCCTGAAACATGAAATTTAAAAAATTTAAATAAAGTATGTAAAATCAGAGAGAGAATACAGACATCAACAGGACATCTGAGGAGTAATTATAAGACCCTCATAGGGCTTCTTCAGCTATGGGACACTTTTAAAGTTCCACATAATAGTTGTTTTTAGACGTGCAGTCCGTCTGGCAACAGCATTTTTATGTCTGAAAGGGACAATGAAATTTAAACATATGCATAAAGATACAAAATGTTGATAATGTTTTTATTCCTTAGGAGAACACCTTTTATGCTTTATGAATTTGTTCATTATGTTTATAATAAATATCGTAAGCTTAAAATCTCAAGAAACAAGAAGAATGGAGAAAAAAGTGGGTTTGGGGAGGAGTGTCCTACATTGTAGGAGTGTTCAAATCTAATTAATTACAGATACTTTTCTTTTCAACAAAGAAGCTTGGGAATGAAGTGTTCTGTTTTGTTTGTTTATTCTTTTAAAACAAAAACCCTTCTCAGGAACATGTCTCTTGTATTAAGAAGAAAAACTCAAACAAAAAAACAAACAAACAAACAAAAAAAAACAAACAAAACCTAGAAATATTTCTCAGTGCACGAATGACCACAGAATCACAGCACAAGATCTAGAAGAATTCAATAAAGGTTATCTCCAGATGGTGGGATTATAGGTGTTTTAATTTTCTTTTTGTTAATTTAACTTTAAAAATAAATGAAACATCATTCTTCTTCTAGTAAATATTCATCACAAAGAAATCCTACATGTTAAAACTTTTTAATTTACTCAAAGTCTTTACTTGATTGATACAAATAAATGATTGGTAGATTGTGGATAGTTCCCCAGTGACAAATAGCCAATAAATGTTTTGGGGATAAGAATAAATTGGCTTAAGAATAAACTAAGCAGCATTAAAAAAGAAACCAACAGAATTGAGGACAAAGAATTTGGAATAAGAAGGATGATCATTTAGATATTTTATAGACATGTGTGCCTCCTAGGGAAGACAGGGAGAGAGAAAACACATGAAGACAACCTCAGAAGATAGAAATAATTTGTCTGTATGTTTGAGTTATTTAAAAATCACCACAACCTTTGAGAAAATTGCATAAATTGCTTTTTGTGCTCCAAATAAGGAAGAAATGAGAGCAAGCAAGTATGCTTTTTAAAAATGGTAGCTAAATTAAGTTTTCTAGAGTTTTTATTTTCCTAAATGAATTACCTTGTGTTTTACTTCATGATTCTTCATTATGTCAAAGAGAGAGACAGAGAGAAAGAGAGAGAACCAGAGAGAGAGAGAGAGAGAGAGACAGAGAGACAGAGAGACAGAGCCAGAGAGAGAGAGAGAGAGAGAGAGCCAGAGCCAGAGAGAGAGACAGGGAGAGAAAGGGAGGAAAGCTTAATTGGGAATGAAGAGATCTCTGAAATGATCTTTGTGGTGCCAACAGTCCCTATTAATCCATGTTCTAATGTTTCATTGTGAGACATGGCTACACCCCCCAAATCTGAATCTATCAGAGCTCTCTGAAGAATAATTTGTGTATTACAGATATCATGGTCAATAATGCTTTCCAAGTAGATTACCTAAAAATCCCAAGGCCATTTAAAATAAAAACTATTGGTAATTTTCAGTATCCAAAGAATAACTCTGATACAGAAACTGCCTACAATCTGCATATCAATCTGTTTAGAATTGGACTTGATAGCACATATATTACAGTTCTGCCCCATTAGCTTTCTAACCTTAGTAAAGTGATGTAACCTCTCTGTGCCTCCAATTCCTTATCTACAAAATGCAATAACAATAATATTATATATGTGATAGTTTTGTGATGAGGATTATATAAATTCATATAAAGAGAATGTGCATCACAAATAGTTACCTATAAGTGTTTATATTACCATTATAATGGTAATGGTAATAATGGTACCATATTACCATTATTATCGTTATTAATTAGTATATTTAGAGGTAGAGTATTTATATTCCATTAGTAAATTTATGAAGGGACAAGTCGCTCATCTTTAAAACTGTCAGGTAGAGGGTGGCATAGAAATTTAAAATAAGATATCGTAAAAGTCACTTTAAAATGGAGTTAGAAAACACAGGATGTTTTTCTTCCTTTAAACCGAAGTTTCCCCAGCATATTAGAGTTCATAAATTACTCTGAAACACACTTATAAATTTGGAAGAATTAATGTACTAGAAGCATGTTTATTCTCAAATAAAAGAAATTTCAGATAAAAGCTAATTTGAGGGAAAAACAAGCAGACTTTGCTTTGAAATTTATATCTAAATCTACTGTAGTAAATAATCTATATGTCTTTGGTTGGGTGCCTGGTCCTAGTGTGTTTCCCCAAAAATAAGACCTAGCCAGACAATCAGCTCTAATGTGTCTTTTGGAGCAAAAATTAATGTAAGAGCTGGTTTATATCATACTATGTTATGTTATGTTATGTTATGTTATGTTATGTTATGTTATGTTATGTTATACCATACCTGGTCTTATATTACAGTAAAATAAGACTGGGTCTTACATTAATTTTTGCTCTAAAAGATTCATTAGAGCTGACTGTATTTTCGGGGAAACACAGTGTGTGTCTGTGTGTGTGTGTGTGCGCTTGTGTGTGCATTTTTCCCAAAAATGACACTGGAAACTCAAGATCTCATATCATTTTTTTAAGAGCTCAGATTTTAACCCAACCCTCCTATCTCCATCTAAAGTTCTCCCCGTGTGCCTCCTTATTTGGTTATCTCACCATCTCTTTGGCATATCCTTTCCCATGTATTAGAAACTTAAAAGGGGATAATGAAAAAACCTCAGGAAGTTCTAGTGGGAAGGGGCAAAGTCAATGTGGGGGTCTAGGCAGCCAATTGTGACCCCGGCACTAAGATCTGGGAATATACTGTAGGTCGGGAAGAAGGCTGTGTATGGCGCAATGAAGGAAGGCAGAATAAGCACCCAGTAAGACTCGGCCTACTGTTTAAAGCCCAGGTTTAGCAAAGGTTCATTAAAGGAGGTAAGTCATAGTCGCCGCATACTATCACCTTGGCCCTTTTGAAGACATGCAGAGACCTATGAGCTAGGGACCATCACTGCACTATTTAGAGGACAAAAGGGAAAGTGATAGCATCTCTCTTTTGGGAAGTTAGCCAAAGGCACTCATGGGATATCACCATACAGCCAAAACATATTCTAATTTCAGCTGAGGAAGAAGGTGGGGTAGAAGATCGTACAAACCCAGCTCTAGCATGAGCTCTGCCCCGCGTGAAAGTTTCCCTCTTCTACGACACCTGCCTTAGTTCTCTTCTGGGTGATAGGCAATACGGTTCCAACCATATCTCAAGGGTGAATGTGACCATCTTATTCTGGATTCAGTGTAACTTTGTTCCCATCCAATAAAGCTATGGTTGGATTAGGGAACAAGAAAATACCAGGTTTGAGCAAGACTGTTTCATTCAGGACAACAGGATATTAACAGTAATTAAAACATTTTGTCCTTCCTTGGGAACAGAAACCAACGTGGATTTCCTTCATGAACGTAGTAGTTGCACAGGCGGGTGAGGCCGGCCTGGAAGAGCTGGCTTAGCACAAAGCCCAGTGAAGGGAGGGCTTAGCAGAAGGTCTAGGAAAGTCAAAGGAAATCAAGACTGCATGGGGACAACTTTAAATCTTCAGCGTCTATGTGATTACTATCGACAGTGTGCTACTCTAGGGGGAAAAGGAGAGTGTTAGTACCACTTCTTTTTCATTTTTTGTTTTTACAGATGAGAGAAAATTAAGATTACAGTAAAATGCAAAGGACGCTAGAATAGGAAAGATCCTTATTCTTAAGGTTAACTTATTAGCCTTACGAAGATGACCATATATTCTGGCCTCACTAGGACAGTCTTACTTTACAGCAGCTTTTACAGAATTAGTGTTTATAGCACCCCCTTCCATTCTTAGTAATGTGCTAATCAGATGATAAGTTATGCGGTTATGCTATGTACCCATAGGGCAGAACCTCTCTCTCCACGTCTGACGTGGGTATACAGGTTGAACGCATGACTAACTGCTGAATGCCCAGGCCGGTGCTTTGTGCACTTTTCCAGCCTACACTCTCAAAGTAAAAGGCTGACGATTCAACGGAAATAGACATGTGGGACCTGTAGATTTCACTAAAGGGCAATGAAATGACATCACCACTTTTGAGCTGCCCAAGTCATTGCAATTTACACGTGAGGGAAAAATGGTTTGAATGTGCAAATTGTAATCTACTGTTATCTCCACCCCAAGGGGAAATTCACTCGTCCTCCACATTGACTATATGTCTATTGTTAGCCACAGGCTGTGGGCGGACAACTAGGTGTTTCCATCCCCATCTCAGGCATGAGTGTGAGCACCTTGTTGCCAGGCCCAGTGCTTTTACTTCCACTCGTAAGTAAAGCACTAGAGTTGGAATTAACCTGCCATGGCAAGAATTTTTCAGTTTAGAACTGAGGACGCTAATATATAAGTTACATCATTTTATCTGTCTTCCTTAGAAACTTAGACAGCCAACAATTTTCTTTTGATTGATCTTACCAACTTAGTATTTTAATTTTTAGTTCAAGTGTGCAAGAGTACAAAAGAAAGTTATTTTTAAATCACAAGACTGGTTTCCAAGAAGCCAAAACTCTAATTATATAAATTTGTTAATGGTAATAAAAACCATCTTATTTCCCACTGAAAATGAAGACATACGAGTAGTTTACAAAAAGGATGTTAAAAAAAAACCCTCAAAAAACAAAAAACATGAGCACTAACAAGTTTGCATATTAAAGACAATTTCTTGAACTTTCCAATATAGAAGGTATGCTATACCCATTGAATTACCAAACTAGTTCCAAAATGCCCATTAACACTGCTAAGCAATCAGTAAAGTAGTATTTTACAGAAAAGTTCATGTCTTAGCAACCGACACCAAATCACTCGTCTCAAAAAAATTTACTAAGTTATTAATAATATAAACCAATTTGCTGATAATTTCTAACATAACTATCTTATGCTTTTACCACAAAAGGGAAATATTTGTTTCTCTTTAAGAAATCTTGAAGAAATTATTAAAGCTTTAATAATTAATTTTTATTGGCATATATGCTGATAAACTTTTATAGTAACTTCAAAGAATAAATAAATAAGGATGATGTATACACTTAGGATATATATGTGTGTGTGTGTATATCTAAACATATATGTATATATGTATATATAGCTGGACTAATCATTAATTTATATTTAACGATTTTTTTGTCTAAGGAAGTTAGAAAGTGGCCCCTATATGAGACTCAAGTTAAATAATAATTTGTCTCTTAGGAATTTATGATAGTATAATTGACTATATTTTATGGACAAAGATAGCATTGGATACATTATTATAAATTAATAAGTTATGCATATTTAAAACTGTTTCCTCCTGAATTTGCATGGACGTAACTACTCTACTAATAAACTCTGTCAACTATCTCTCTGGTCAACAATGTATTTGCAAGATTCTTTATAAAGGTTAAGTACGTAGCCTGTAATTAAAAAATGAAAGATAGACAACCAGCCCACATGAAACAAACCCACTGATTTTCACTGTCTCTTTCACCTGTCAAGCTAAAATAAGTAATCCAAAATCTCCTACGTTAATGTGATAAATTTAGAAAACTATCATGACAGAAAAATATACGGCGACATATATTTATATAATATAACATCTTAACTAAATACATATCATCCCTTTATGTTGTTTTCATGCTTGTACAATGATTTTGTACTAGATTAGGAAATAGTGAGAGTTATAGTAATTCAACAAAAGGACAGAGACTGTTAAAGAAACAAATATTTCCCTTTATTTGATTACATTATATCCACTCATGGGACATTCAAAGTAATTAAATTCTCAATTTACAGGCCTCTAAATAATGCTATTTAACTGAAATCCAGCCAGCAAATAGCAACATATATTTGAAAAGCATACTTGTGGAAAGTGATTTCCACACCAAGTCGGCTTAGTAGTTAACAGCAGATTCAGAATTATCAGCATTTAAGAATCAGTATAGTAACATTCAACAGTATTTTATCAATATCGAGTTTGCCTTACTCCTTCGCCAGCTGCACACTCATAGGTTTGGCTCCGATGGGTATCCCGTACTTGTGCAAAGTGTTAACCAAAATCTCCCTCATATCGTTGTTGTAGGAATCAAAGTCGAACACATTCCTAACCACACTGGACAGACCTTCGGTGGGAAATTTCTGTATAAATAAAAAATTCCCTTATTACATAAGTGATAAAATACACAATATCATTAAGATTTACAAAATTGATAGAACAATAATGATCAAGTGAACTTTAGTGGACATTTACTTGCCTTATCAGATAACCAGTTGGGAGAAATATATGCATTTTTTTCTTTCAATGCTTATTCTGATCACTTAAGATTTTCCTCTTTAAGTAAACGTTAGAATTGGAGGGGGAACACTTCCTTCTCTCAAGTGTTAAATCAGGGCTCCGATCCCCATGCTCAGCGACTTCCACTGCTTCCTGAAATTTCCTGCCTTTAAAATGAGTACCAGACTGATCAAATAAAAAATGCTATTTGAACAGAGCATTGAATATTTATATGGAAGAAACAGAAAAGGCAGACGTCTATGAATAAATAAAAGAAAAAGAAAGATAATGGAACAAGAGAAGAAGAGAGGAGCCTAACAGTACAGAGCATAGAGAAATAGGGAAGAGCAGACGGAAGGAAAACACGTATTACTAACAGCTGAGTTTACACTGGTCGTATCCTCTCAGTCTGGCTCTGCTTGATTTTCTTTAGGCCCTGGGATCGGAGCTGGATTTACGGTTTTGTAGGTAGAGTAAAGCTTTCTATTTTCCTTTCTAGGTGTTCCTTGGAGGATTGGAGATGGGGCAAAGATCAAGAGTCATTAGGTTCTGACAGCTTAAAGACCATTGTTTGTGATAAATAGAATTTACATAGGTTTCTGTTTAATTTTCTTTACCCAGGTAGACTACACGCTGTACACGGCTACAGGGAATTTCATTTCCTGTTCCCTTACTCTATCTTATAAAACTTGCTTGCAGTATTCACAGGTATATCATCAGTACTGTTAGTTCCTAGTCTTTCCATCTCCAAGTCTCCTGTTTGCAAAATGGAAATATTTTTCACTCAGCTGCCACGTGCTTGTTGTATAAAAGTCAAGCAGTAATAAAGTTGCCCAGCCGTCTCACTCTGTCTTCCTGACCCTCCAAGAAACCTCCACCAATTTCCTGGCTTCTTGGTAACGGCCATGACACAGAACTCCACCAAAGTCAATTCAAAGGCTAAATATTAAATGTCCACTGGTTTTCCAGATTTCAAATTTAGATGACAAACACTTCATATTGTATCATCTGAATCAGTATGACTTTTCTAGAAGCTGAAAGACTTGGTATACATTCAACAGTCAAAACCAAACAAGGTTGATGGTTTCTTGTAAACCTTTATGCACAGGTGTGTGCCTCACCTGTAAGTGCTTGACTATGTTGACAACTTCTCTGGTAGAATAAGGATAGGTGATGATTCCCTGGTCAGCTAAACTCCTCAGCTCTCCAAAAGCAGCCACAAGCTTCTGAAGGATGTGCTCAGGCACGTTTGGTCCATATTGTCTGAGCATCTCGAGCTCTGCCTGGGGTTTGGGATTATCCACTGCATGGCAGCTAAAAATATCACCTAGAGGAGAAAAGCATTCACATTCAGCATGCAGCTAATGCATTATAATGCCACCGAAAACAGGGAGGGGTCATTGAAAGAGCCACTGGTTGCTCACCAAAGCGCTTCTATTTTTAAATGTGCAAAACTGCGCTGAAAGCCCATCCAACAACAGGATGATACATGAAGAAAGCAAATGACTACAGCAAAAGAGAATGGAACTAAGTGATGTGTGGTTTATTCCACATAGAGCTATTTCTGTTAAAAATTACACAATACTTGCATACATTCTCATTGGGAGATACTCAGACACAAAGGACAAAAGAGAGAATAGCCTGTGTCTTTGCCGATTCCACTCGCTTCCCCATAGCACCCCGTGTTAACAGGTTGCTGTATTATTCTTCCACACCTGTATTAGTATGTTTTAAAAATGCACACATACAAACATATACAGTTTTGGTGATTTATTCCTATTCCATTTGATTGGAAAATCATCTCCATGTGGTTCTGAGACCACATTTTTAACTTTAACAGATGTTGAATATCTTCAGAAATTATACACATCTAGCTCATATGCATGTTTCCGTATGCATACTTAAAAAGGGGGAATTACCATCTTCACTCTCTAAATAATTTGTATCTTGTGCAGATCGCTAGAATATACTTTAGAAGTTAGTTTTGGAAAAGTAAACCTGCAGAGACAATGTCTAAATTAGAATCAAGAAAAAGGAATGTAGAAACACAAAATATTCCATCTGCAATTTAGGCCTCTGAGAATATACTAGAAAAATATAATTTATGCTCAAGAGAGATGACTTTCTCATATTGAGTGCTCATATAATTCTACTGATTCATAATCCAGGATACCAGGGACCAAAGGAAGTTAAAGCAAATAAATTAGCATTATTTGTTATGTTCATTTGAGGAAGAAAGGCCATCTAGATCTTTCTTTGACAAAGAAACCATCTGAATAATTATTTTATCCTTATAACATATTTATAAAAGCAACCGAATAAAATGCAAGCTATCATCATAACTTTGAGCTCATAGCTCATAGACCAGCTCGTTCAAATACAAACGTAAAGAACAGCTTTTGCCTGCTTTGCTGAAAATCAAATGTATATAAAGCTATAATTGATCCCTCACTCATTCATTCATCAAGTAATTATTAAAGGTCTTCATGTGTCAAGTGCTATTCTAGGCACTTTATATACATCAATGATCAACAACACAAAAATCCCTCTCCTTGTGGAATTTATATTCTGGCACAAGGAAACTATAAATATAAATATTAGAAAACGAATGTTTCAGAGGGAAAAGAAAAGCGCAGTGTAGGACATCAGAATGGTGATGGTAGGCAGGTGAGTCGAGTAGGTCTCATGTCTGCAATTGCAGATCTCTAGGGTTAGAGCATTCCAGGCCAAGGAATAGCTAATGCAAAGCCCAAAGGCAAGCACACCTGGCATGTCCCAGGAAGAGGCAGGAGAGCAGGTGGCTGGAACAGAATGAGTGATGGGGACAGCAGCATAAAGCAGTTAGCACACGAGCTCACAGAGCTAAGAGGACTGGGGAGACATATTGTGTGCTCTTCTCAAGAGATTCTCTGCATGTACAAAGTGAAATCATGTACACATATCCCTCTTGCCTTCTGTGTTTTTTTTTTTTTATTAATTCAAATGGTAGACTACTATACTCACTGTTCTGAATTATTGTACTTTGAGAATTTTTGTTTTTTAAATCAGCATGGGGAAACTTATCCATTCTTTTTTTTTTTTTTTTTAAACAGCTGCCTAGCATTCTGTTGTGTGGATATAATGGAATTTCTTTATCCAGTTCCTTTTGGGTTGTTTCCATTTTTTTGCTCCTATAAACAATGCTGTATTGCTTATCCTCGTATTTACATTATTGCATGGCTAATTCCCTTGGATAAATTCATGGCTGTGGAACTGCTACACGGAAAATCCTGCTAGCACACTGAGCCTGCTTCATGGTCGGTATGGGAATTACCAGTTTCCAGAATGACCTACTTGCTACAGAGACACCATTCTTAAAGGCTCCTGAGACTAAGGTGAGCCCACGGCTTCTCCATCAATGTGCGTCAGTTTTCTGAGCTGGCTTCCAGCCTCTTCAGGTTCAGGGGGAATGTGACAAAACTAGACACTAAAAAACCATTTCGTGTTTTATTTCTAAGAGGCCCTAAACAACAAAGTATAGTGTAATTATTTAAGGAAACAGACTCTGGAATCAGAGCCACACTTTGACACTCATCATCTAAGGGGCCCTAGAAAAAGAATCTCGCTGAATGTCAGATAATCTCCTTCTTTACTATGGGGATAACAAATACTGTCACGGGTAGTAGCGATGATGACACAGCACACGGCAGAGTTCTGTGACAGCCATTATGGCAGTGTTAGTAAGATAGTATTATTATTGCTATTGCTTTTGTTATTATTATCATTATTGCTTTTACCTAAAGTACCGAAGAAATCGTTGCCTAGGAAAGGAAATCCAGGTCTATTGGCCAGAACAATCATCCTAAAATCAGGATGAATCACTACAACATTGTCTCTTCCGTTCACATTAGCAGAATCTGAAAAACAAAATTTCTATTTATTCTTTATTGATAAAATTCTTAAGAATATCAAGTTACAGCCTTTAAAATAATATAGCAGTCATACTGTTCAGTTATTTGAAAAACTGTGAAATCTGCTGTAACAACTTGGTTGCAGGAAAAATAAATCTTTCTTGAGAAAGTTTGCTTAAGAACAGAATACTGATAAAGCCTATAGTAATTATACAGGAACTTGCATTTTTATGTCAATTCAATGACATATGTCAATACCTAAAAGAGCAAATTTGTCCAAATGTCTTATAGTTTTTAAATTTGGCTTGAGATGCTGTTATTCCTTCAAAGAAAAAACAAGGTAAGAATTCATAAGAAGGGATAATTAAAGGACACTCAAGGACAATGCAAACATCCTTTAGTGTTTGTCAGATCAGCAGCTCTGTCACTTTGCAAAGCGACTACTGTCTGCAGCTAAGCAGTGATTCTTGTTCAGAGTATGTACCCTGAAACCTAACCACGTAGAAGAAAGGTCTTCAACACCCAGTTAACCCATTTGTGCAATGCTGATTTATTTCCAGCCAAGAAATTCTACCATAGTTCTTAAAATAAATAATCTCGAGTTGACTGGAGCTTTCTTTGTGCAAATGTGTAAAGTATTAAAGAAATTGAATACTATCATTAAAAAATGATAGTTGTAAAGCACCGCAGGTTTATTTGAGAGGAGTGTAATTCTACTGAGTTAACAACAACATTCATTTTAAGGTTGTAATAGAAACATGTTAGAGCTTTAAAATATTCCAGCTAAAAATGAAAGAAAATAAACTGCACGCAAATAACTGAGCGGTGAGTATAATAAGGATTATATGTTCTAAGAGTAGAAAAATACGAAGCTGATTTGTCCTAAAACTACTGTTGAAATTTTCGAAGATACTCTGTTCTGTGGCTACAAAAAGTGAAACTGACTAAGCTTGATTCAGACATAATAGATTCTTATAAATGACTGTCAATAAGGGCAACTTGAGGTTTTTGGACTTACACTTGTTGCTTTTAGAGAAGTCGTTAAAGGTGTCATTTGATACCAGAAATGTAAAAATTGCATCTATTGAAAGAAAAGTTGCTTTTTTCATACTCACTTGCAACAATGCGTCTTCCATCTGCTAGAATCATTTCTCCATTTTCTACTAAAGTTTTTAAAATACAGGTGACATTGGTTGGGGCCTTGTCTGCCTCATCTACTACCAGAATATGACCCAACTTCACTGCTTTAACCTGAAGACAGAACATTTACCATAAACAAAAACTGAAAGCAAACATTTAAAAAAACTTCATCACTCATTGCTTTGAATCTATAATGGCTGATTATATTTAAGTTATGGATAAAAAAAAAAAGCCTGTAGCACAGCTGGGAACAAAATTTATGGGTCTCAACCAAAGGCTACCCATTTATTAAACTGCTGAGTCTGCAGGTATCCCTTTATTTCCTGTTAGCAGTACAATCATTCTTATGTTGAGGATGTCCATAACATGTTACAGACCAGAGTGGGGGAGATTTAAAACGAGGGTAGCACTGAGAAATTAAATTGCCATGGGGGGTAAGTGAGTGAGGTATCACAGTAAATGGTGGATTTTCAAACACTGCATTTGTTAAGGCTCTAAAAAAGTGTACAGTTTTAACAGATCAGAATGGATGGTGAAGACATGGGTATTCGAGACAAAAGGGGATCAATGGTTCAACTCAAGAAATCCTGGAGCATAGCAAGGGAAGAGTGAATATGAACAGCCTATCTGGGCTGAAGCAGAGGCTAAATGTAAGAAATGAGAAAATAGGGCCTAAAAGGGGAGATCAGGTCTCCACTACTAAACACGTGATTGCCAGACAAAAAAACATGTACTTTCCTTCATCAAGTAATGGGATGTAACTAAAGAGCGATGAGTTCAGATATAAGAATGGAACTTCAAACTACACTTCAGGGCATTTAATCTGACGGCAATGTGTAGAATCAACTAAAAGGGGATAATCATAATAATTTGGTAAAAAAAATGGTTTGGGGAGCAGATGTTAGGGTCCAAGGCAGTGGGGGAAATGAAAATTAAAAGCATTAGACTGATCTGAAAAGTTTTCAGAGGTATAATCTAGTCTTGGCAACTGATTAGATGGGAAGAATGGAAAGGAAAATAAGAGAAGGTTCTAGGTCTTAGAACCTGAGTGAATGGTAACATCATGAAAAGAAAGATAAAAGCTAGGAAAAACTCTTTAAAGCACTTGTAGAGAGTATTAAATTCATAAATACTCAATGAATTTAAATGTAAAGCCAAAGATTATTATTTTTTTAAATAGTAAGAAACATCTCATAACTAAATGGACCAAATCATAAACTTTTTTCATTGCACAGTTTTGGCAAATAATTGTAAGGAAATACAGACTGAGAAATAGTGATTCCCCGTACTGCAAATATTTTATTCCATATTCTAAAAAACCTGATGACAAATTTTTCTTTTTAAATTTTAGAGTAAAAATAAAGTGAATTAAAAAAGAAGACAAAACATGTAGCTTCTAACATGAGCCGCAGGCTTCACTTCTCTGTGCAGGGAGAGCCAGGCCCCACCGGGGAGAATTCTGGCAGGAGATACTAACAGGTGCCAGACCACAGATGTCCTCAGGATGGCTTCTTTGTGCCATTGCCGCAAAGGAGTTATCTACACAGAGGGGCAGGCCAGGCAGGCTGGGATTTCTTTGGGCCTCATGTGAGAAGCGAGAAATGGATCTTCCCAGTTGCCAAAAACATTGGGCTAATATTTCATTCATTAAAACCATTTTAAAAAACATTCCAGAAGCATTGTCTAATTTCAAACTCTACACATTTGAAAATAACAGAAAACTATGTTTCTTATTTAAATTCTGGAATGGAAAAGAAATCATTAGAGGATTTCTATCATTCCCTAACTCTCTCACTCTGGAGACAGAGCAGAATTAGAAAGCATGTTATTTTCCCCAAATAATTTGCATTTAAGTATCCACTCCCCAAGTGATATATAAATGAGTGCTTTGCAGTGAAGACTGAAATATATTGGAATCTATGAAAGACTCCATATTCCCGGTCAAAGGCTGAAATACAATGATCACTAAAAAAAAAACCACAGTTGTAAATATTCATATAATTGGATTACTCACCAAAGGTGAGTCTTCATACACTATGAGCCCATCTTTAACAGAAGGCTGAAGAGTAAGGGTTTGTACCGTGGTGTCCCTGTAGTGAAACCAACACACTTTACAGTTAGTATGGAAATAAACTGACATTTGATCATGAATAAAAATACAACACAAGAGCACTTCTTTTTTACTTTTGGTCATCATGCCCAAATGAATAAAACTTGCAAATGAAATTCCATTCAGCAACAGTATTTTGCAGATGCAAATATAAATTAGAAGGGTTTGGGAATTAATCCAGGTTTGCAGATTATCTAAATTCTTCTCTTTTGTCTTCCAGATAAAAAGATCAATCACTTCTCTTTCCCTGGGGACCATTTCATTTCACTCCTCAAAATCACCTCCTGAGGGTGAAGAGAAGAAATTAAAACTATATATTTGTATTTTATACCTACATTATTTATGTTATTTTTAAATAATTGTGATGGTGGGTTTGGTGACGACTGGCAATGTTGATATGCCAACTAAAGCAGGTCTATGACTTCCAGGCTGTGGCCCTGGCCTAGTCCGCCATCATGAAGCACAAAAGCCAGACTATCTCACCTCAGGTCAGGAACCGTGGGATCTTTAAACATGTCTGCTACGATCAGGGCAATCCATTTTATTTTCTTAAATCTACCTACTACTATTTACCTGACCCCCAACCCCCCAAAAGATTAAGATCTTCAAAAGTATTAATCATAAGCTGTCTTGATGTCATGCACCTCCTCACATGAGGAAATATGAAGCTCACATCACCTGTGAGTATTCTGGCCAAAAACATGTGTTTATAAGCTGCAGGTGATAGGCAGGTTCACACATTTTTAACAAGATCAGTTTTTCTATCTTTATCTTCTATATATATTCTATCTAAAGAAAAATCCTACTGCCATCTTGATCATGTCACACAGAGATTTAAATTACTTTTAAATGTGAGTAGCTCCTCTCTTTACAAGAGTTCAAAGTTGTCTTTTCAAACTACTTGACCAAAATATGTTCAAAGTAAAATGTTACAATTGTGTTGTTTTGAGTACCTACTACGTATAAGCCACTACTTGGAATAGGAACTTCAGACTTTAGTGCCAAAACACACTTCTGAAACTTCTACCCAAATGTCAAATTCTACCACAATTTATTAAAGTTATAAAATGTGGATCTACTTCTTCCACATTTTCATACAAGGGAATATTACTCTGCCATAAGAAAAGATGAAATAGTGCCATTTGTGACAACATGGATGGATCTTGAGATTATGCTAAGCGAAATAAGTCAGACAGAAAAAGTCAAGAACCATATGACTTCACTCATATGTGGGATATAAAACTGAAAGCAACAAACGAACAAGACAAACAAACAAATGAAAACTAATAGACACAGACAACAGTTTAGTGGTTACCAGAGGGTAAAGGGGGAGGCGGAATGGTAGATGAGGGTAAATAAAGGGGGGTCAAATATATGGTGATTGAAGGAGAACTGACTGGGTGGTGAGCACACAATGCAATATAGAGATGATGTATTACAGAATTGTATGCTTGAAACCTATATAATTTTACTAACCAATGCCACCCCAATTAGTTTAATAAAGATTTTAAAAATGTGTATCTATTAGAAAAAAATACCACATGAAAATCACAAAGCAAAGTTCAGATACAACTGAAATCATTTTTTCTTTTTTTGCTTTAGCAAAACATATTTAATCAAAATCAGTTCATTTCTTTGAGAGGCAGTAGTGAGGTAGTGGAAAGAGGACTTTGGAGTCAGACCAGTCAGGATTTAAATTCTCGTTCTTGTCAGTTATTAGCCATATGATCTTGGGTAAGTAATAAAACCCACCCAGGAGGCTCGTTGACAGAACACTTGGAAAGTAAGTAGCACAATATACGGCAGAGAGAGAATGTGTATTTATATGTCAGCTTTAACTATTTATTGTTATCGTTATTGCTGCTCGTATGACTAAAAGTTACTTTCCTGTCTAACTTCTACTTGATCTTCAAGGTTTTAGCATAGACAGTATTTACAGGAAATCCCTTCCTTGACCCTTTTTAGACCAGGGTAGGTGGCCTTGCTGTGTGTTCCCGCTGAGCCCTGATCTCCCCCGATTTTTGCCCTAAACACACTATACTGTTGTTGCTTACTTTAATACCTATCTTTCCACACCATATCTACCTTGATCTACCTTGTCCCTCATCCTGTCCCCAGCATCTAATGGATGTCTTGCTCATGGGAACAATTTAATAAATATTTGTTGAATAAATGAATGCATAACGAAGTGAACAAAAATGCTAAAAGTCAAAAAATTTCAACATTATAGCTTATAGTGCAACATATAGCATATAAACTTCCAAATTTATTGGAAGATGGAACTTTTTTTTTTAAACTGAGAAACTGGAACTACAGAATCCACTTTTTAAAATGTTGAGTTTGACTGAGGCTGACTTTCTTAGAGGTAAGGAACCTTCCTCATTCCTTTCTAAGTGTGTACTAGGCAGTACAGTCATGTCGAGAAGCACACTTAAGGTTGATGAGTCAAGGATTGAGGGGAAATTTTTTTATGTCCATCACAGACTTCAGCTGAGCTGAAGTTCACTTCTAACTGTAGCAGGTGCCTTCTGCTTCTGAGGCCTCATTGGCCAGGGCTTGAGCAGCTATGCTGGCAATACAACTATTGACATTTACAACTTCTAGATGACCTGCCCTATTTGCACCAAGATTGAAAGGCTATTGCCTTTCACTTGACCAAACGGTGACTGATTTTTTCAGTTAATTCCCTGGTGGGTCTGCCATACTGCCATTCCTGAGCCCTAGTCCAAGCTCCCGTGACCCACTGCTTCCTCTGGGCCTAGCACTACACTTTACAAAGAACCTAATAATTATTGTTTAATCTTCGCTAAAATTCAAATTCAAATGTGCCTAAAATAAAGCCTTGGGTGATGTTAAGGAAAGTGAGAATACATTATGACAATTTATTGGGGCTCATCAACTTTCAGCATGAATAAAATGTTTCTTGCGCAATATGACGATACATAGTCATATGTTCATTTTCTGTAGTGCTGGGTCTTATAAGTTTACTGTAGGACACACTTTATGCTATCTTCTACTAAAAATTAATGTTTAGAGGTTAAAAAAAATCAAGACCAGAGCTTAATTAATCTTACTGAAATTCACTGTCAATATTCCAGCAATTCAGAAGGGGGAGGGGGAGGAAGAGAAAAAGAAGTGCTCACACAGATTTTTAGAGCAATAGAGCGAATTTCTCACTTTAGCTGCCACATATTTAATGGGCACCAACATGGCACCTTCCAGCACCAAAATTGAAAAAGGAACTCTTGTGTCATTGTGGGCAGAAAGGAAATTCAGTTATTTTCATCTTAACTACAGTGCCTCCTAGCAGGGTAAGAACAGGAAATTCAAGCTGAATTCCAACTCTAAAAAGGCAAATGAAATTGCTCTATAACACTTGAATTCTGATAGCATACACCTTGTCAAATTAGATTTCTGAAAAGATTTCGGTACCAGAAATAAAAACGGTTAAGTTTGAGTGAACCAGCTCAAACCAGATGACTTCCAAAAGGGAATACAAACGAGGATAAATACAAATGGCAATCGTGGCTTTCCGTGGAGCAGTCTATGAAAAATAGGAATAAGATAAAAGTTGGGCCGGCCTAGGGACACAGGTGGTTGGAGTGCTGTACTTCTAACGAGGTCGCGGGTTCGATTCCCTCATGGGCCAGTGAGCTGCGCCCTCTACAGCTAAGATTGTGAACAACAGCTCTCCCTGGAGCTGGGCTGCCGTGAGCAGCCGGAAGTTGGTGTGTGCTGCCGTGTGCTGTCACGAGTGGCCGGTGGCCAGCGTACGTAGCCAGCAGCTGGTGAGAGCTGCCGTGAGCTGCTGTGAGAGGCCGACTGATGACCAGCGACTGACTACCTTAACCGGGGGTGGGGGGGGGCACAAGGCTCACAATACCAGCATGGGCCAGGGAGCTGTGTCCTACACAACTAGATTGAGAAACAATGGCTTGAACCATAGTGGGGGGTGGAGGAGGCAGAAGAAAGGGGAAAAAAAAAGATAAAAGTGGGCTTGTTCTGTTTGTGTTATTGATCCTTTTGTCTTACAAGTATACAGGAAAAGAAAAGCAAAGACTAATAAAATACATAAAATAAAAATGAATTTTAAAAAGTCGGTTGGCTTATATTTCAGTAAGTTTCTTTGATTATGTAAGAGTAGAAACTAATCCACTATCTTCTGCATAGTACTTAATACATGAAGACTGTTTTCCAGATATCCTATAATATTATTAACTTCAATTTAGTAAATGATAAGGTGACTGCTGTTGTTGCAGGTGACATATGAATGGACTCTCAAAGACTGATTCTTTTTCAGAGTATATGATTAAAATTATCGCTCTGTATTTATGAGCATCTTGGATCAAAAGAAATTACTTTTCCACACAAATCAGTAATAACTTTAGGAGAACATTTTATTTATTTGCTACAATTTCAATTCTATTATGATTTCTTCCTCTTAAGAACAGCTTTGAAATATAAGCTTATAAAAATTTAAATAAAGTCAACAATTTCAACATTACTAGGAGAAGAAAAGTTAAAACACATCTAGTCACATTTCTTTAGTCTAAGGTTTAATAAAGAGATGGCTTTCCAGTATATAACAGTTAGCAGTAATGCTTGAGGAATTAATTAGAAAGTTCTGCTAATTGCTGACATTTATGTTATCACCAATTGTTCTCACTTCTTAGATCTTACAAACTAAAACTGTCTGTCAATTAAAACCTATATGGATAAAGGGGCTATTCAAAGAAATATGGTGCTAAACTCTAGTGTTCTTTAAAGTCTATAACTTTAACTTTGCTTTTTAAATTAGAGTAATTAATGTTTCAATAGCAATTTAAAGTGATTCCAGATGCAATAAAAGTAATTAGATTGTATAAGCACCAGGTTTTTTTATCTAAATAAGTAAAGAAAATTGGCTTCTAGAGAGCAAGAACAATCTGTTCTGAAATGTTGCTTGTAAAGGTCCATTAAACTAATATCCTCTAATTTACTGAGCAGCAAAAGATCTCAAAATAGTGATGTTTATTTTGAGGATGATATCTTAATGAGTTGTATTTTAATTGGTTTATGGTTAGCTCTCTTTTATAAAAACAAGATTGAAACTTAAGAGTGAAGGAAGAAATAGACACAAAAATCGACTCTAACTTTACAGTTCAATAAAATGCAAATGGCTGTAAGAAGAGTCCACTCATTAATATCAGCCAAACGTGAGAAAGGAAGCATAGAACACAGCATACAGGGGGCACTAACAAATATTTGCTCCATATTTTAAAAAGAGGGATGATTTTGAAAATATAATTCAATGCTAATTTTTGAGAACATTACTGACTGAGAAATAAATGTTGTCGAAAGATGTTTTTCAAGTGAAGAAGTTGTTTATGGCATCATCAAGCATATCATTTCCACAAGGCTTATTTTAAAATAACTAATGAAATAAAGGAACACTAATAATAATTATCACTAATAAAACAGAGAGTGTTACTGAGAGGCGATGCATACAAACGTGAGAATTAACAGACGTTTACAAACATTCTGAGCTCTGCTGAACAGAAGCAGTCCATCTTCCTACCCCTGCTTTTTAAAAGGCAAATTTTTTTCACCACATTGGGAAACAAACTTCCCCAGGCCCTCAGACAGCAACAGACATTATTATAAGCAGTATTGCCATCCAATACAAAAAAAGGAAGATGCAAATTAGCTGTGATTAGAGCTGTGATTAGAGTAATTATATAAGTTAAGACACAGCTCTGGCTTAAAGTTGAGTCCTCCTAGCTTGGTCCATCTCTTAGCCTCTTGAAGCCCAACATTACTCATCTCTACAGAGGGAATGAACATAGAACATATGAAGGAGTATGCCAGAGGACAAAGTAAGGAAGATAAAAGTGGAATGAGAAATAGCATCATTGCATGTGCTGTGAATGCTTTGAGGAAAAGACCTTTTAGTAAGAAAAGCCAAAGAGTACTTCTGCCAAAGTTACTGGAAAGACTCCAGCTCTTAAAATAGTTGTTTTGGAGGACAAATAGTTGATGGAGTAATCAATCACTCATCACTAATAAGTCCAGATGCAAAAAATCCTAACACACCGTAGGCGGAGGACAGGAAGGGGATAATACTGATGGAGGAAGTTGCTTTGATGCCACCTTTCCCCTTCAGAGGTAGTTCCTGCTGGGAAGAGAAGGTAGAAAACATCCACAGCAAAACAGTCATCTGATGGAAGCTAAACATTTCCATCCGCTTAGTTTTCAAAATCTACTTGCCTTTACTGCATCTCCTAGTACTATCTTGACAGTATTAAAAAAAAAAAATTCCTCCAATATTCAAAGCCATGCTGATAATCAAGTCTTTTCACAAACTCTGAAAGTCTCGTCTAGTCTTTAAAAATAATAAAAACACGTCTACTAAAATGGTATGTTTAAAAATTGATCTATTGTCTTTACTCTAAAAACTAGCTTTCTGGGCCAGTACATTTTAGGGACTCAAAATGACTTAATTTCTTTGTAGAAACTTCGTTTACCATTTTCCAGGCAAAAAGAAAAAAGAAAAACAGTATGTAGACTGTTTTCCTTTTTCCTTGCCATTAAAATAAATATATTTTCTAATCAGTTTTTTAAAAAAGGAACAGAAGAATGGAATGCAGATTAAACTATGAAGTTGAATGCGTAAGCTATTCCAGAATATACCCCGTTGTCCTGAGCCCACACCTTCTGGAAACAGGTGAGCTGGACACAGCGGACGCTGCACATGGCAAGGTCAGCGTCTGGCTGCCTTTTTTGGGTGTCTATCACATTTCTTGAACCCAAAGTTAAATAAATGAGTAGTTTACAATGGCAACTGTTCTCCTCGCTGCCTTATGAACTATGGCAGGATCACCACTGTGGAGAGCCTCCAGACGCACGCTGGCAAGACGCCATGTGCAGCCCATGCAGCCTTGCGCTGGTGGGCATCTCAACAACCACCCCTTTCTAAGACGTAAAACAGCTATGTCATCTTGGGACTGAGAAGCTCTCTCTCCTCCTGAGCAATCCCTTCTGCTTTCTCAGGGTGAATCTGAGGGTGTGGTTCACTGGTCCTATTCTGTCATTTGATGTTAGGTATTAGTGCTATTTATTTAAGGTCATCCAGAAAATCTCCAAAACCACACCAAAAAAAAAAAAAAAAGAAGTACTCAATACAGAGATGAAACCTGAAAAAGAAAACAAATAAATTGAAGAAAAGCAGGTTTACAGACGCAGAAGACTGGAAACAGCTACTGTCTATCGGTGCCACTCCAATGTCCACCTTCTCAATGAGGCCTTCCCCGCCCAACCTATTAAACATCTTACTCTACTCCTGCCCTCTTCCCTGCTTTATTTTTTCCCATGGCACTATGCATTTAATCCTCTCTCTCTGTCTCTCTCTGTCTCTCTCTCTGTCTCTCTCTCTCGCAATATCAACACGAAGGCTGGGATTTTCAGCTCTTCTCTTCCTGTTGCAAACACTCATGCTTGTGAGCAGCATAGGATAGGCGTTCCACGTTTGCTGAAAAGGATGCACTCCAGTCAGCTACTTCAGTCACGTACCCTGAGCCGGACTGAGTAACGGGTAGTTCTTTAACGCACCAAGCAGACCCGTGTGCACTCTCTCTGGAGTGTTCTCGTTCCTTCTCCCTCCTTTGCCTGGCAATCCCTGAAAGCCTTGTCTTAAAAAACTCAGTCAAATGTCACCTCCTCTTTGAAGTGTCCTCACGGCTCACTTCTCTCCCCCCAGCCGCACTGTTTGTTCCATAGAAAGTACTGTACACGTCAGAAATCTTCTAGATGTGCACAGAAGTGTCTCCTCACAAGGCATACCATCTGCAGACAAGGGGATATCACCTTTTTTACATACCTAGTGTCTATTATCATGCTTCATACCTTCTAGGCAGGCAACAAATGTTGGCCCTGAGAATGAATCAACACCTATTATGTACTTCTAACATGGAGAGCAGATTATTAAGCATGAAGTGTTGTAACAGGAATAATTCAGAGATCCTGCTCTCCAGAAGCTCACACGACAGCGAGATAGCTATAAGACAAGCAACTATAATTCACACCAGAACGTGATAAGGGCTATCACAGAAATTAAAACAAAGCTCAATGGGGACACAGAGGGGAAGCTAATAAGTTCTGATGGAAGAGGACAGGGCATTGATGGCTGAGTAGGATTTTAAGTGGCAGGGGTGGGTAGAAAGTGCTTCCAGGCAGAGGAACAAACACGTAGAAGTCTGGAGCTATGAGAGAATTTCAGAGGGACGCTGAGTGTGTCTAGAAGACAGCTGTATGGAGGGGAGTAGAGCAGGATAGGGAACGTGGGCCAAAGTGTACTGTTTTCTTAAATATCATGCTCAAAAGTCTCACTTTCACTTCACAGAAACAGAGGCCCAATCATCTATCCATTTCAGAGACAGGACTCTCTTACTTTTGCTGGACGTCACAAAGATAGATATGAAGGAAGAGACATTGCGTTTAATCATTTGTTTACCAAATGTGTATGGGACATCACTGTACTCAGACATGCCGGAAGGAGGCAGGTCAAGGATGTAACCCTGCCCTTAGGGAGAGCTCACTGTCTGGAAGGGAAGACAGAGGTGGGAACACACAATTGAGATAAAGAATGACATGTACAATAGCAGAGCCTACTCTAGGAAGGCAGCTCTAAACAGACTATCAATAAAAGGATGTTTTTCTAGAAGACAGATTCTAAAATATACAAAAATAGAAACAAAAAAATGAGCCGAAAATGAAAACAATACCTTCAAAAACAGTTTAAGGTTTTATTTGTTAATAAGACAAAAAAAACTTTTTGTTCTCATTAAAAATTGACGAAGGATATTTTGGAGAGAACAATGCGATTGATGCACGTTGTTATCTGTGTGATTGGAAGGTCTAGTCCTACATTAGTTTAATCTGATACTTGTTTTAATGGCTGTTACAGCTGAGAAAGTTCACAAAGGCATGTGTACCCAGACAGAAGCACAGCACTGACTCCCTACATCTCATTTATCAGACACACAAAGGTTTTCATTACATGGGCTTTGGAATTCCCATCTCTCCTAATGTCAATCAGAGATTGTGCAAACTAATTGGACAATGCAACATTTCATATTTTGAACTAATAGGTCACTGAAAGGCTTCATTTATGACTTTCAGACATGCTAAGAAATTGTTTTCAAATTGTTTTAGTGTGCAGACACGAGACATTTCAGGAGTGTACGATCTAGTTCTACATTTCAGCACTTCCGACACAATATGTGTGGGTTTCCCACACCCAACAATTCTCTTATTCTCTGCAGACATTGACTGGGTGTCCTGCAGGTCCATTCAATTCTGACAGTAACTACCCAGCGGAGTCAGTGCAGACCCCACAGATTAGGGGCTCTGTCCCACAATCCTGCCCCCACCTCAGATGCCAATCACAAGTCTGGGCCTCCCATAGTTGGGACGGACCAGCTATAAATTAGGGGTTCCTGCGACCTCCTCCTCAGGTGCCATGATTTGCTAGAACAGCTCACAGAGCTCCAGAAGGCACTTTACTTACTACTGCAGGTGTATTAGAAGGGATATAATGCAAAACAGCCAACTGTAAGAGATGCACAGGGCAAGTTATTGGGGGAGGGGGAGTGTACGCAGAGCGCGTGTGCCACCCTCCCAGCACCTCAGTGCTCACCAACCTGGAAGCTCTCCCGACTCCAGTTTTGGATTTTTATTGAGGTTACATTAGGCGGGGGCCATTGATTAAATCACTGACGATTTCCTCAACTGGAGATTAACTTAATCTTCACCTCCTCTCCTCTCCTCCCTGAGGTCGGGCGTGGGGCTGAAAGTTCCAACCCTCTCATCATGCGGTTGGTTCCTCCGGCAGCCTGTCCCAGTTCTGAAGCTAGCTAGGAGCTCAAGGGTCACCTCATTAGCATACAGAAACACTCTCATAACTAGAGATTCAAAAGATCAAATATCATAATAAAACACCCCTAAAACTCAGGAAATTACAAGGGTTTTAGAAGCTTTTATGCCAAGAATGGACATAAGGACCAAAGATGCATTTTTTATTATGTCACAGCATCACAGGGTGATATTATTTTGAGCTACAAAACAAAACAAAACAAAAAAACACTGAACAAGTAAAACAGTTATAAACGTCTGATTCTAGGCCTGGAACCTTCAGCTGTGGGCGGCCGTCCTATTCCAAACCGTCACTGGCCAAGTTGTTACAGCACTTTAGTCCCTGAAATCAGTAATCCTTTATGGATCCATCCTACACGGGGCCGTCTCATCCACTGAGTCTCCAGAACAGACAGAGATGCAGAAATACCAGAACGACCTCCTGCAAATCCCACAATCAGGAAGATAGTCTCACCAATGTCTCTGAATTCTACTCGCCCACTAGTCTCCCCTTTACTCCCTATCTCAGTTCCCTGTAAATATCTTGATGCCATTTCCATTATCTCATGTTTTCCTGTTTATCCAACGGGCTGCTGCATATCCCCTCATTACGCCAGAAAGAAAGCTTTAGGACAGCAGTGACCTTGTCTGTTGTGTTTGTCGTCATTTTTCTCAAGGCCTAGAACAGTGCTGGGGGCTGTATACTCAGTAGGAGCTGGATAAAGGTATTGTAGATGCCGTTAGGACCCCTCCCAGATGTCCTTTCCCACAAAAACGCACCCGTCCCCCGTCCCCCGTCCCCCGGTTACTGCAGGGTTGACATCTGAAAGCTCACAGCTGCACCATTCTCCAGAGAACTAGCCTCCACCAATGGGCGCTACCTCACCCAGAAATGCCTGGAGGTTAGCGGTTCCCCCTCACCTCTCTACTGGGGGGGCAGCCCTTAACCAATGACCTCATGATATGGGAGCAAAAAGGCTGTCGTCTTGCTCCAGGTGGGATAACTGATTGTGCCAGTCAGGCCCCAGAGCTTTCTGTGAGGAGGCTGAGGTCAGGCTTCGACTGAAACCCTTTCTTTTCCACAGCCTTCACCTGACTCCTTCACTTCCCCAGTCTCACCTAAAAGCTCTCCCTCTAAAATCTCACACACATTTCCATCCCTGGCTCTGCTTCTAGATGACCCAACCTAATCTGATGACCATCTGGATCAATGAATGAACTTCACTGGAGAAACAATTCTTAGACTTTTCAGCTGTGCTCTTAATTCTTCCTGCACCAGACATTACAGCTGTATCTCAGTCAACAGGAATTACTTAGCAGAGCTGTGAACTGGGCCATCCCAGTGAGACACAAACCTGCTCACAGTGTGTACACGCCTCACACCACCCCCTTCTGCTCATGTCACTGCTGCCGACACACGAAGGGTCTGCCTACAGCAGCATCGGTCTCACTTATAAGGCACAGAAGCTGAGAAAGCTCAACAACAACAATGACAAATTAGATTTTCATGAATAAAAGGATCGTTGGGAAGTGCATGGCACTGGCCCAAGATACTTCCTCACTCTGTCTCCCTACCCACGGATGCTGCAAGAGACCTGAAGCTGATGCTGACAGCAGAGGCCCAGAGACTGAGACATGGTATTAAGCATGTTAACACAACGTGAGAGTGAAACAACTGGAAGGTTGAGTTTGTTGTTATTACAACTAAGGCTGAAAACTTTTAAAAATCCCTCCCCCCCATCAGAATGTCACTCATTGTATCATGGAACTCAGCGTGAAATAATAATTTTCTCAACAAAAAATTTGCTTTACAAGTTAAAAAACCAAAAAAACAAAGGACTGAAAGTCTGTAAATTCAGTTGATAATAGTGATTGACTCGAAGAAGGGGAAATGAGATTGGAGGCGGTGGTTGAAGGGAACTTTAGTTATCATGATACCGTGTTTCCCCGAAAATAAGACCTAACTGGAAAATAAGCCCTAGCATGATTTTTCAGGATGACGTCCCCTGAGCATTAGCCCTAATGCGTCTTTTGGAGCAAAAATTAATATAAGACCTGGTCTTATTTTCGGGGAAACACGGCATGTAGTGTTTTATTTCTGTAGAAGGAAGAGTAGCATCCAGTCTCAAACATTTGTAACAGTTCTTAGATCTGAGTGACAAATTTGGGTATGTATTATGTATTTTGATTTACATTTTTTGGATTTTTAAAGTTTTTCTCAAACTGAAAAAAATACGTAACACTTGAAAGGAATGTAGCTATTCTCTAGAGGCAGGGGACATAAGAAAACTAAAAAAAAGAAAAAGAAAAAAAATACACACTGCATCAGTGGTTCTCAAGCTTGTTTAGCTTGTGATGTAGGAAATAAAGATGAGAAAGAGTCCTTTGGAACCCTCCCTGTTTCCAGTCCTCTCTTCCCAGACAACCTAGAGTGTGCTGCTTGCTGGTCTCTCGTTTCAGGGGTCTCAGGTCTGACTTCCAACCTGTCCCCACAACCGCTCAGTGGGAGCACCGCCAATGAAGCAGTGTTGGCCTGGGAGGGACACCACATAAAGCCCACAGGAAGTGCTTTGCTTTATGTTCCTGTGAGTCACCTGGGTGACGGACCAGAAAACAGAGTGACTAAATGTACTGGTAACATACCACAGGGCATGTGTGATTAACAGCCAAAGGAAGTCTAAGAATCTGGAGAAGTGGTCAAGAAGACAGACAATGAAATGTAATAAGGATATTACTATCGAAAAATGGAAAACTATGGACTGCCTGGCCAAAGGAAAGTGAAGTTGGACAAGGTTTAGAACTAGAACGCCAGAATTGAAAACATCAGGCTATTACCCATGGACTGAAATACAGAATGTAAGCACTGACTGACCAGCAGTCTTGCCACATGGCTAGCGCTTCAGTGAGGTACTGACTAAAGTACTATTGTCACTGATACTATTTGATCAGCACAACAAAGCAGCATGTGCAGTGGTGAGGGCAGAGCTGACGCCAGGCTGTATGAAGCCAGCTGTGTGACCTCAGCCAAACTGTGTAACCTCTCTGTGCCTCAGTGTCCTGACCTGGAAAACAGAGGTCACAGTATTTATCTCAGAGTCGTAGTGAGCAGGACCACGTTACAACTCGAAAACAGTCTAGAACAGTGCCCAGCACAGAGTAGCTGCTATGCACGTGTTTGTTGAATAAACAAAAATAATACAGGAACTTAAATGGATTTGGGGATGATCCAGAGAAGAGTGAAAACCTACTACAAACCTAAAGACCTGCACGGAGAAGTCAGAGGCACTGGCAGAGCCCGTTTTGTAAAATAGGCAGAGAGGGCATGCTCAGTGGGGAAAGCACTGTCCAACCGCTGATAGAAGTGTTTCTAAAACCGCCTTTTCAGCTTCATAATGGGCCAGGTGAGACAGAAGGGGCAGCTCAGAGCTGCGTAGCAGCTGGCACGCCTGCAGTTCTTACTGCTCTTCTCAGGGCTAAGCATGTCTTGATGGCTCAGTAACAGCTTTTTCTGTGAGACTTCAGAAAAGCTTTTAGCTTGTCTAGTTTCTACCAACACATCTGTTTATTTTCTGGGACATTATGGATTTCAAAATTTACCGTGTCACATTCGGTGTTCTTCAGCCCGAGGAAAGCCTTACATGTTGGATAAGGCCGTGTCTGTTAGAGCATGTCATCACTCACTTCAGGACATTTGATTGGAAGAGGGTCAGGGCTACCGTTTTACACTTCATTTGATCTCATTTGATTTCACAAAGAAAAAGTATATAAATACATGAAAGGCAAAAAGCAAGTGTTTTAACCATAACCATCTACGCAATGCAATACTTGAACCAATTTAGGCGTGAGAGTACTTACAGAATGCAGTCACGGGTCATACATATGTGAGGACGGGACCTTACTCAATTCTAAAACAACCGTCAGTGCCTCCAGGTAGGAAGGACTGATCAGGGGAGCTTGAGAGGAAGGTCCAGATGGAATCAGCACATATCAAGTCATTTCAACACAGAAGCCCTGGAAATCACAGTACCTGCCTCATGATGGGCAGACTATACATAAGAAAGTTACTCTTCTCTTTTCCCCTCACCCTCCATGTAGTTATCAGGGCTTCCAAAATATCCAGTAAAACCTATTTCAAATATATCCTTTCTTTCCATTCTCACTGCCAATATATTAGTTCAGCCCCAACCACTTTATCTCGATTATTGCGATCACTTAGTGTTCTCTGCCATTCAAGTCTCATTTGGCTCTGATCTACCCACACACTGTGGTCAGAATGATCTTTCTTGCTTTAACTCCATCGCATTGCATTCAGGATAAAATCCCACATCAGCGGGGCACCTACTAGGCCCACGTCGTCCTCCTGCCACCAATTCATCTCTGCATATACATCCCATGCTCCAGCAAGCTGCCTCTCCCTTCCTGGTTTTTAGACAGCATTTTGTTTAACGAGCAGACTGCCCCTTTCTCTCTTCTGCACTTAGAAAACTCTTGTGTATCCCTTAAGGCCGAGATTGAGTACCACCTTCTCCAGATATCTCCCACTGTATCACATACATGCAATCAGAGGGTTGGGCACCTCTTGTCTAGGTTCCCACAGAACTTGCACACGCCTCTGTCATAGTGTCTGATATACAACACTGTATAAGAAATGCTGATGTATTCTCACCCACTGGAAAGGAAGCAAGCACCTCTAGGTGAAGCTCAATATCATCATCTATACATCATCTGTGCGTAAAGCAGCTACAGGCAAGCAACAGGAATCTAATAAATATAAATCAGGTGAATAACTAATATGTAAAAAATAAACCAGACTCCTGCCCCTCAAAAAGTTTACTGTTTAGTTGGGGTGGCAGGACTGGGAGAAGGGGAGGGGATGGAAATAAGGTATAGAAATGAGCTGTATGCAAATCAGAGGGAGACAAGAGAGCGGGCGGGGTATGTGGCAGGAAACTAGTATTTATTAGTTTGCCCAAAAATTTAGGTCTCTAAAATGTGCCAGATATGTGGTTGGTTCTTTGCACACATTCTCTCATTTAATTTTTTTTCTCATTTAATTTTTATAACTACCCTGCAAAGTATTATTATTTCAATTTTATAGGTAAGGAAATTAGGACTCAAGGAGCTCAAGGCCACACAAAAGTGAATGACACAATTTGACGTCTAAATTCCATGTCTTTCTATCTCAATGGTACAAATTCAGGCCTATAGCGTTTCAGAGGAGGGAGCAATTACACCCAGAAGAACAAATCAGAAAAGGGTTTATACAGAAATAACAGTGGACCAAATCTTAAAGGATTAAAGGAGAAATAGAGCACATTTTAGATGGAAGAACAAAGACAGGCATGGACACAAGTTCAGAACTTGTGAGTAGGACAGAGAATGGTCCAGTCTGGAATAAACTGAGCATACCTGAGGAGAATCCCACTGGGATTATACTGGGGACCTGGGAACCATGTATTTACAATGGGCACCAACGTTAGAAAAATACCCAAGAGCACAGGTCACACTAATGATGGAACTTCTGCCTTCATCTCCATGTACGAGAAGAAGCAAATGAAAACGAAAATCTGGTATCATGAGTATTTCAAAACCCTAAGATAATTCTGATTTTAATACAGCAGTGTACTTGTATCCAAGGAGGAAATATAGCTCCAGAAGTTGACGTATTATGTGTCCTCTTTAATGTCAAATTAACATAACATTGTGGAACAACAAGTAAAGAGATGCAGCTCACAAATGTGAGCCCTGTAGTGTCTTCTGTCAAAAGCATGTAACATCAAACGTAATTATGCCCATTAATCTTTTAAATTACCTAACTAATACCCTTAGGACAACATCTTGATTTTAACTGTAGACATGAATTGCCCAGCTTGCTTATTTCATGAGATCTGATAATTATAAGATGGCCATTCCCGTATGTTGGATGATGCTTTGACTTATCAAGATTATGCTTTCAATGGCTCATAACTGATGTTATTGGAATGACATCCATAAACTAAACTGAGTGTGGCTGATTATTTAGACGGTAACATCGCAAATCCATTAAAAGGAATCTAAAATAAACAAAGTAAAGACTTTAAGTAGTTCCCCCATTGATCAGAGAAGTCTAAACATTTTTTTCAACTGCTGTTTTTAGTTCTTTAAAAATGTTTGTCTAAAGCAATTTTATGAGCTTAAATGTTATGGCAAATACAGCCCTAATGGCATATATAATAAAGAAAAAACTCACATTGACATTCATGGGAATCTCAGTCTAATTAATGAAAAGTCATTAATATGACATACTTTAAACAGAAATGGAGGCTTTTTACTTCTGACTTTATACAAAATTAGTATCAAATAATGCCAAATAGAGATACCTAAGGCCCCTTTTAAAGTGAATAGATTTTTTTTGGTAATACTGTCATCAACCAATAAAACAGCAATGGGTGCTATCACAAAACTCACATAAATATATGACTTTGAAATTTAATTACATTTTGAATTTAGAAAGATTTTCCACAGATAATATATCCATCCACACATTTATGTAGCCAATGGCAGAATCACCACACATATAAACAAGCAGTATGTAGTTTTTCAGTATTTACAGCTCACTGGTTACTTCACCATCAAAGGCTGGTGTGAAAGACATTCTGGGCAGGAAGTACAACGTGGTATCTCTAATCCAAACTTTTTAAAGCATGTTGAATGCCGCCTTCTTCTTGCCCAACGAAAGGTGTTAGGCAGGTGCAAAAATAATTGTGGTTTAAAAGGTTAAAAATCATTGTAAAAACCGCAATTACTTTTGCACCAACCTAATAGTAAACTATAGAGATAAAAGAGATATTAGAAATGACCCTGTCCACTCCTCTTACTTAGGGATGAAAACACTGAGACCCAAAGAGAGATTCAAAATAGATAGCCTCAAACACATATATAAATTGAAGGTTGAAAAATCAACGATTTAAGCTTTCATATAAAAAAAGTTTACTAAAGAACAACACATTCAATTAAAACAAAAGGAAGGGTATAATAAAGATACAATCAGAAATTACTGAAACAGAAAAGAAACATATGAAGGAGAGGTTCAACACTGAAAAAGCTGGTTGCTTGAACAGACCCAATAATATTGAGACTCCCCTGGCAAAACTGATCATGTAACAAAGAGAGAGAAGGCAAATAACTCATACTAGGAACAAAAACGAAGATATCGGTGACTGAACCTAAGGACATTAAAATATTGTAAGATGATGTTATAAATAACTTTATATCAATAATTAGAAGACAAGGAATAATTCCTTGAAAAATAAGATGCATCAAAACTTTTTATAAATATTAAAGATAATGAATCGTAAGCAAAAGGCCTGTGTACAAGTGTGATGGTGACACACACCCAGGAAAAACTAGAAATACCAGCTGAATTTCTTTGTCTCCTTTTTCGCTGATTAAATAACCACCTCCATAATCTATAATCAGAATTGACTGAGGTAGTTGAGCCTAACATATCTTTCTTTAAAAATATATTATTGTCTGATACAAAGGAAAGGAAAAATTGCCCCACTACACAAAGGGATTCTTATATAAAGTGACTTCCTTCTTTCTGGGGCATAAATTTGAGAGCTGATTTCAACTTCTGAAGTCTTTCTTAAGAGGAAGCTGGTTTTCTGCTTGATTATTTTAAAATATAAAATTTAAATTCATTTGCTTTTGCTCTAAATTGACATTATATGTTTAAGGGACATCAGTATATACATTCATTAAAACTTTCAAGTAATTACGTATTTTTAAGGGCACCATTAAACAGTAAAAACTAAACACAATGCAAACGAAATAAAACAGCACAAATTCTCCTAAGAATGAAAAATTGTAGTGCTCACTGTATCATCCTTCAAATGTAAAACACGCATCTTGCCATGTGCCTTCTGGCTAGAAAACTGGAACTATGTATGATATGTTACAAATGAGTTATTCAGGTGAGAACTAGCAAACTATTTAAATGTTTTGATCTTTCATTATTTTCCCCCAAACTTTGTCCATGTAAGAAGAAAAACTGGTGGAAAAGTTTAAAGGTAAGAGAGAAAAGGAAGAGTTTTTCAGTTCAACTGTCACAGTATGGCAGTGCTTGTATTTAAACAACCCTTATTCTACTTAATAATGGCCCCAAAGTGTAAGAGTAGTGAGGCTGGCAACTTGGCTATGCCAAAGCGAAGCCATAAAGTGCTTCCTTTAAGTGAAGAGGTGAGCATGTATAGTAAAAGACATAGCATATTTAGAATTCAGTACTATTCACAGCTTCAGACATCCGCTGAGGGTTGGAACTTACCCCTGCAGATAAGGGGGTACTATGTATGTCTTTTTTACTCTGGCAGTTTTAAAGATTCTTCTCTTTCAATATTCAAGAATTTGATTATAATGTACTTTGTCATGGTTTCTGGCCTATCCTGCTTGAGTTTCACTGAGCTTCGTGGACTGGTAACTTTATAATTTGCATCCAATTTTGGAATTTTTACACCATTTATATCTTCAAATATTTTTGTGCCCTATTCTTTCTCCTTTCTTTTGAGTTTCCAATTACTCATATGTGAGACTGCTTTTTTTAGGGTTGCCATTTCAGTATGGAGAATTCCTAAAAATTTCCTCATCATATTTATTTTTTTCCTCTCTAAATGCCTGAACATATTTATGGCACTACATGACAGTCCTTGTCTGCTGTTTCCATTATTCACCATTCTGGAGTCTATTTCTATTAACCAATTTTCTTGTTTCTTTGTAAATCTAGTAATTTTCCATTTAATGCTTGACATTATGAACGCTTTGATGTTGACTGTCTGGATTTTGTAGTCTTCCTTCATTCAGTATTAGTTTGTTCAGCTAAGGAGTTAATTTATATTCTTTTGAATCAACTTGATCTTTTTGAGGCATTTCTTCCCCTAAAACTCATCCCCGTAATTTTTAAAGTCATTTTGTATGAGAAAAACATTCCAAAATAATGTTAAATAGCAAGCATCCTTGTTTTTTCAAGGCTTATTTTTAAACTTTGTAAGGGTGTGGAGAGTAGCTTTTATGGATAGATGGGTCCTACTTCTACAGCATGGACTTCATTAGGGATCTTCTGAATAGCAGTGTTCAGCCAAGACGCCTAACAGTGTGGGAGGTCTGGTGGTGGTTCAGCTCACAGCTCTCTCTGGTCGTTGTTCTTTCCCTGGTGTTTTGTCCACGTTTATAGTTCTTTACTGTGGTGGGACTAATCTGGCACCAGTTACCCCTTCACAGCCAGAGGGAGGTTTTGACCATCCTTCAGCTTTACTTTGGTTCTCTTCTCTTTCTCCTTTGGCCCTTAACTGTGCCTTTTTTCTCCTATAATTTTCTTTCAGGAACACATCATTATTTAGTGAAAGGACCCAAACCAGAAAATAATTTTTGTAATTCAATCCAATGTTACCATTACACAATATTTTTTGTCTCATGGGATTAAAACAATAACAATTTAATCTAGTTTTAAGTTGCTTATTAATTGGTATATTTCCTTGCTGTATTTCACCCCCACCCCAGTGGCTGTACGTATATTTTATTTTAAAAAGATTGGAACAGGTTCACTAGTAAATCTAAAAACAACCCATGTCTAGAAAATCTACTTGATTAAAAGCTGTCCCTGAACCAGCATTGTGAGATAATCCACAAAGTGTTTTTAAGGAAGGCAAGGGAACAAATAATTGATGTCTTCCATATTTTTGAGTTCCTTATCTCATACCTGAGATTCATATCATTTATTGTTTCTCTTGTGAGCTATTTTAGCTTCCTGTTAGAGTGGAGTGAGACTCTACACATTTTTAGTCTAATTTAAGAGCCTTTCTGTTGATGAAATCTACTCGTGGAATATAATGTTCATCACTCTCTGTCCACAAAATATCTATTAATTCATGTTTATAAAGCACTAGTCACTTTAAAAATAAACTTTGCATGGTTTTATTACCTTTTAAGGGAAGGAGAGATAAGAGCAAGAGGAACAGAAATAAAATGGGTTTACAAAATGGGCCTTTAAGAAAATAATTTTATATTATACTGGGGAAAACAAAATAATTAAACCAGATCTTAAGTGGTTGTGGCTCTTTTCCTCTTACCTGTGTAGCTGGATATATTCTCGGGGTCTATTGAGCAGGTGAAGAAATCTGTCAACAATCTTGTTTTTTCCTACACCCTGTAATTACACAAAAAGCATTAAACAAAAAGAGACTTTTGTCTGGAAGTAAAAAAAAAAAAACAACAACAGAAGAATCTTTTACCAAAACCTATTTCTTCAAAGTTGTACTATTTTAGCTATTATTAATGAAAACTGAACTAGCAAATATACAACGTCTATGACACAGGGTGTTTTTTTTCGTGTGTGTGTGTTTTTAAAGAAATTACTTCTAAATATATACACTAGTTCCAATCTCTTATTTAAAAGAAAATACATAAATAATTTTTATTCTTCTACATCTTGTTTTTTTCTATTCTATCATTTTGACACTGAAGTGTCAACATTACAGCAGAATATTAACTATGTAAGATTTGAAGAATGGCATCAAAGGTGAGCAAGTAAATACAAAAACAATTTTTCTAATCACTCCTTCAGAAACATAGCTTTCAGTTGCAGGAAGATGTAATACTGCACTTCTTCTGTTTTAATCAAACACTCACTTCTTCCCCTTTCACCCCACTTTGCAGTCCTTTAAAGTCTTGGAAACCTAGAATTATAACCAGGGTTTAGTACTAAGTCTCAACTATACGTGCTCGTCCTACAAATGCCCTCATTTACTTACCACTTCCTGATGCTGTCCTTTTGTAGAAGACAGACTATTAAAAATGGATTGCACTCCCATGCTATTTCCCCATTTTAAAATTTTCACTTTGAGGTGGAATACGTTATTAATGGGATGTAAATCTTTCAACAAGTGATTTGTGTGGGAAGAATAGGAGTGGATAAAAAAAGCTGAGTTCTAGAAATAAATAACACTTACTGATTTCTTATACTGACCCAGGCTCTATGCTAAGTATTTTTCACATGTTACTTCATTTAATTATCATAACAGTTCCGTGAGGTAGGTATTATGATTATTTCAACCTCAACAAATCAAGAAACCAAAGCTAAGCGAAATTAAGCAACATGTTCACGGTTACACAGCTAATCATAGTGGAGTGGGGATTCAAATCAGGTCTGTCTGATTCTGATGCTTTTAGTCCCAACATGATGGGCTATATTTCTTTCAGTTTGTAATTGATTTAGGTAACCTGGGCCTTGAATGATCTCTTTCCCTACTTCTAAGAATCCATCCTAAAAAACAAAACTAGGAAGCTGGCAATTTCACTGGTATTTCGTGCAGAGAGACATGTTACAAGCCTCAAGGATGGAGAGGGTATTTATGGAGCATCAGCTTTGTCCTTACACTGTGACAGCGCCTCTAAGATGAACAAATTCTCAAAGGGAATATGAGAATATGTCCCTCACAATCCTCAGAGGGAGGCGAGACATACATACTTGAAACACAGAAGACAAGCCACCATCTAGATAAACTACTGATAAATTGTGTGACGTGGGCTCTCATAGGATTAGCATCTCTTGCTTATCTTTGGTCCATTAAATATTCCACAAGATGGCAGACACAAGAGAGATTAGGAGACTGGAATGATTACTAGCTACTTAATAAGGAAGACAGAGGTATCCAGTGTGCCCAGACAGGAGCAGGCAATTCAGGTCCATTGGATACCCTTGAATCAGGGAGAGACACAGAAATATCAACGTTTAAAGAAGGTCAGTATGGAAATAATCTGCAAATACGCTGACAAGAGGAGAGACTGGTATCCAGGAGATCAATTATTTATCCATTCAACATATCAATAAACATTTGTTGAGTGCTGGCATGCGTCAAGGGATAAGAGTGAACAAAAAAGATAAGTTTCTGCTCTTACACAGCTTCCATTCCAGAAATGTGGGAACAGATTGAAAGGTAGATTAGAAAAAGTAGGAAGAAAGGTAGCAACATGTAATTAGACAACTAACTAACTAAATAATCAAATAAATAAATAAATAATCAAATCGTGGTGATAAGTTCACTACAGACGACTGAGGTACGGTGAGGGGATACTGACTGGGCGGCGATTTAATATGAGTTAGAAGTGAAGACCTCTCCTTCGGTAACTTTTAAGCTAAATCTGAATGACAAGGAGCCAGTGCTATGAAGATTACGAAAAGGGATGTTCCAAGAGAAGAGTTGCTATAGCTAGTAAGAAACAAAGCTAGAACGGTAGGCAGGGTCCAGCTCTGGCAAAGTCTTGGAAACCACTTAAGAGTTTGGACCATTTCCTAAACGCACCGAGAGGCCACGGAGGTAGAGGAGGGATGGGCTCAGATTTTCAGTTTTGGAAAATCACTCGGGTAGAACGGTCAGGTAGAGAGCAAGAATGAAGGCAAGGGAAAGCAGTCTGGAAACTCCTTAAAAAACCCAGGCAGGAGATGATGGTGGATTAAACAAAGGTGCAGAGATAAATACATTTCAGAGACATTTAGGATTTGGTGATGGGCTGCACGTCGGGATAAGTAGAAGTCAGTGTTGGTCTTAGCAACTGGGTGGAAGGTGGTCCATTCACTGACATGTGAAAGGGGGGAGGAGGAGAGAATTTGCTGGGTGGAGAGGGAATTCTACTTTACACAAAAAAGCAGTTTAATTTTGGACATGTTTGCTTCGAAGGGCCTGCTTCCCATATGCGCTGCCTCCTCTCCCCTTCTCTCCTCAAAGGCAGCCCTTTATCTTGCTCAGATGCTAGAAAGGGTCCTGCTTGGTCTCCGTCTCCGACTCACAACAGGCCAGCCCACAATGTGTTAAGTTATTTTCCTCAAACAGAGATCTCATCAGGTCATTTCCGACTTCATTTTTAAAGCTCTGATCGTTCCTTCGAGGAAATGGTAAAGCATAACCTAGGAAGGAATTTCTGTAAATATCCTGAGCAAAATGAAACAGTTATAGCAATCAGCTTGTTCCAATCACAGTTTTCACCTAGAACAGTAAATCCTCAGGATTACTTTAATAACTGAATAAATACAAAAATAGTATCTTATTTTTCCATTATAAAAGCTATCCATACTCATTTTTCTCACTGGGAAATTTAGAAAACAAAGCACTACCCAATGTGCAACTGCTAAGACAAATCTGCTATTGTTTTTATTTCGTTGCTGTGCATATCTATACCTACTAGTCATTATTCTGAATATACAATTTGTATCCTTTAATAAAAAGGAGCATGAAATAGTTTTTTACATCATTACTGACTCTTAGTGAAGATCATATTTAGTGAAAATTTAAACGGGAGAAGGAACCTATGGAACGATAGTTCCTAAAAGCTACAAACTGCCTCAAGAGATTGGCACTTGTCATTACTGTCCCTTTGTGTCCCTCAGGACAATGTCCTGGGAAGAAGGACCGTCACAGAGTTGGGGTCCTACGGCCCTTTGGCTACAGGGCCAGGAGAAAAGGGAGCATGGAAAGAGACAGGAATCGCACCGAGGGCAGGAAGTACACGTGCTTCCAGTTTCTGTGAGAGAAAAGATCAGGGGCCATGTCTTGAAGAACGTGGAAGGATCTGGGACTCTTATAACTTCCCCAGACTTACTATTTTAGTTGCTCTGTTTCCTCAAAGAGATTAGCAGCAAAAGAGGAAAAGGGCTTCCGGGCCTGTCTTCCTGGACAAGAAGAAAATACAGAACTTGGACAACTCTGTCCATATCCTGAGGAGGGGAGAAGGGGCCAGCAGTGGAGGAGGAGGAAAAGGCTGCCGAGGTACGGAAAGCAGGCAGAGAGCATGAGGCTGGGAATGGCATTCGGGCGAAGGGCAATTGTTCTGGGACTTGAAAGTTCAAAGATCCCCCGCCGCAGCAGATCAACTTGCAGGCTTGCTGCGTCGGCCATTGCAAGTGGCACTCAGACGTGTTCCTAACCAGCCAGCTGTCTCCAGAACCCTTGGCTTCCAGGTCTTTGCTCACACTATTTGTTAGGACGGAACAGCCCATCCTTCCCTGTCTACCTGTCACCTTCCACTCACCCCTCCGTGTTCCGAGGCAATGTCCCTGCTCTTCTGAGGCTCTCCCCTGTCTTCTCTCCGTCAAAACTGGAGACTCAAGTAGAACCTACGGTGAATAACTATTGAAAACTGAGGAAAGGAGGGATGGAAAAGAAAGGGAAGTCATGCGATTTGCTTTTGCTAAAGGAGGTAGAAACCTCTTCGGGGAACCTTGTGCCCCCTCTTTACCAAAGAGGAAACCAAAATTTATGGGGCCCTCTGCTGTCTGCATACACATGCTCTCAGTGTTTCCTGGAAGCCTCATGCCCGTCGTGTGGGTGGGAGGTAATGTACCTAGTTTGGAGAGAAATAAACTTCAGTTCTAAGCAGTAACCAACCCTGTACCCAACGGATTTTGAAGGCAAATCCATTCTGACTCAACATATTGGGCTGTTTTCTGTTTCACCACATTGCAGAACAGAATGTTAGGTGGTAGCCTCGCTGAACTGATTTGTATGAGAGCTTATGTGCTGATGCCATGAAGTCAGAGACCAGTCACTCCAGGGTTATAAAACAGCCTGAAACGTGTGTCCAGGAACTCCCTGCACAGTATCTAAGGTTCAGGAGGGGAACAGGGAGAAAGCCAAGTGGGATCTTTTCTTCTGCAGTAATATTTTAAATGGACTCCAAGTGTCTTCGCTTTGGGCATTCCTTCTAGTTCCACCTAGTTCTTTTTTTTTTTTTTTTTTAAGGAGGCTGCAGCTCGCAGTGGCCCATGTGGGAATCGAACGGGCAATCTTGGTGCTACTAATAGCACCACGCTCCAACCAACAGAGCTAAGCGGCCAACCCCCTGCCCCCAATTCTTTAACAACTTACATAGAGTTAGAGCAGTTTGCATAATATTTAGAGATGTTTTTGCCTTTTTCCTCTTTAGAAAAGCTACTCCATGAATGTCATTAACAAATCCAACTGCAGTCAAAAATAACAAAATAAAGAAACTAATATTACACTAAAATCATGAGAAATAAATTGCATCTGCTTTTCTTTAGCCTTAACATTTCCATCAAATATCAAACCTTCCAACTCTTTGCTTAACATTAGCCTGAAAATATACTTACTATACTACTGCTTAGGAGAGTTAGATTATGATTCCTGCTTCACCTCTGTCAGGTGGAGTTTCTACCACCATCTGAGCTTAGATTTGCTCATTTAAATTCAGAGGGTCTAGATAAGCTGATGTCTAAACATTACCTGATTCTATTATTTTTTAATCCTATAACAAAAGAAGGGACTGCTGTTATACGATCACTGAAATTTCTTATTTCCCCAATTCTCTCAGTGAACATGCATCACTTATGTAATCAGAAAAAAATCATTAAAACTGAATAGTAAAGAATCTGAAACATGTGCACAAATGGGTCCTCTGTACCAGAGCCAACAAACAGTACCCAGAAGTCAGATAAGAAGACATACATTTTGATTGTACTGCTGGTTTGCATGGCTCTAAAATGCACTTACTCATAAAGCTTCCTGTCAAAGTTACAAGCTCCTTTTTCAAACAGGAATGATAAAACCCACACCCCGGCAACCTCCCTTTGGAATACTGTGTTGTGATAAATGGCAAAGATCTACTTTGGAGTAGTCTGGTCATTAGGTGTGACCAAAGAAGCCGTGACAAATATTGTGGGGAAAAGAAATCAATGCGTCTGCAAAAACAAAATACAAACTCAAAATAAATACAAGAAAAATATTCACTAAGAAACACTGGATGGACCAACTGACTGGCAGAGAGGATGCAGCAGAACAGCAAAGAATTTCCAGACTGTAATTCTGTCAAATTCACTGAGCAAGGGGTTTGAGAAGGGACACAAAGTCATATAAATAAAGATGAGGGTCATTTATTGGATGAAACCAAGTACTTCCTGGCCTAGGGACTCTCCAGCTGCCAGCATTACTAGAAGCATCCACGCTTAGTTATCAAATTCCCTGCTGCCACTACCTGCTGGCGACACAAGGAAGAACATTTCTGAACAAACCGTTCAGTCTCCCCACAGATGTCAGACAACTGTGCTGGCGAAGCAACATGGGGTATTTCTGACGCTGCCACATAGCAATCTGCCAGCGCTCAGTTCAAATTGCTAATTAGCAAAATTCACATTTTTCTATTTTGGCAATAAAATATCCACCGTATTTCAATATTAAACAATTCAACAAACATTTACAAAGCCTCTACGGGCAGAAAACTAAGTTCCTGGTCATACTAAGCCTAAGATTAATAGATGGAATGAGATAGGAAGAATTGTACAGAATTATATAGTAACAGTTGTATAACATCCTGCTTGATTGGCACGCAGTATATGTTTACTGACTTTCCTAACGTATGAAAGATTTCAAAATCAAAGGCTATGAAAATTAGAAAATCAAGCAGTTATTTCTGGCCTGGAAAAAATTAATATGGCTTAATTTCACTGCATAAATTAATCAAGAACTTAAATTGGCTCAATGAAATTTACTCTAAAACTATTTCCTCATTGGAAGTTTATCAATATTGGTATAATTCTGAATAAACTGTTTATATTTATGAAAATGGATCAAGAGCGCTCGGCATAAAGAGAACAGGAGAGAATACCTTCTCTCTTGCAAAGGAACTTGGGAGACACACTAATTAAACACAAGGGCCAAGCTTTGCTTGGACGCCGATTGGAGAAATCAACTGCAAAATGACATCAAGGAAAGATCATCAAGGAAAACGGAAAACAGGCCAGGTATCAGAGGATAGTGCGGGATGAGTGTTAATTTGTAACTTTTAATAATGGAATTGTGGTTCTATAAGAGATAATACTATTTACAACAAAAATGCATTATGTAAAAGATGTATGAAAAGATGACATATTTAAAAAGTATTTAGGGAATAGATGTGACAAGATGGACAATAATAATGCTGATAATTGTTGAAACTAAGTAAGTGATGTGTACAAGGGAGTTTATTCTACACTCTTTTTGTAGAATACCTTAAAATTCTGTATAGTAGAAAAATTGTAAGTGCCCTGTACTCTGTATGTAAAGCATCGTTCCTGGCCTATTATAAGAACTCAATGTGATATTATTGCTATTGTTGCTGTTATTATTACTAGTATAAGAATTAGGTAAGATGGTGAGAAAAAGCATGAGCTTTGGGGTCTACATCCTAACTCTGCCATTAACTAGCTCTGTGACCTTGAGCGAGTATTTTAACCTTTTGGAGCTTAAGGCTGCTCATTTGTAAAACGGGAAAAATAAAATATATTTACCTCAAAGGTAAATGTAGAGCTAAATGAGATGACAACAAATGTACATTGGAAACTGTACAATATACAAATATTAAGCATTTTTAATCCTTGCTTATAAGAAACTGATAATTCTAGTTTATAGATGAAATTAAAAACAAAAAAACACACAACCTATAACAACTTTAAAATGAACCTGAATAGAAATGTGATAAAATACTGTAAACATGCAGAGGAAAACAAGATTATCTCCTTTTGGGGAGACTAAGAAAGGCTTCAGAGAGGAAAAAACATCCATACTCTTGAAAACCCGCAGGATAGTCCAGGGTGAGGGGAAGCAGCACCCTGTGAAGCCAACACTGGAAAATGGCTGGGGGCAAAAGGGAGCAGGATGGCAGGACCGGTAAGAAGCTGATTTGGAACAACTAGAATGACGGAAGTACTTTGGAGCCGATCGCAGGTCATGTGGAGTATCTCCCTATGTAACATTTAATCTGATAGGCAAGGGGGAGCCATTTTCAACTACTAGCAGGAAAATAAAATGAAGAGATGCTTTCTAAGATTTCTATCACTGCTGATAGATCAGAAATTACCATAGAATTGAAAGGAGAACTTAAAAAAACAGTACTGTAAAAACATGAAACACAGGACCAGGCATAGAGAAGGCATCCTACATGAAAACCAGCCAGAGCTAAGTGGTTATATGATAAGGAAGGCATGATATATGACGGTAAGGGCAAAAATATGCACTATGGAATACAAGAAGAGCTTATGCATAAATATTTCACTGCTATCATTTGGTAAAAGGATATAAGGCTGGCTTAAAAAAAGTTGACAAATATGGCAAAATAGACAAACACATTCATGTAGAAGTGAATGTGAATTATTAATTAGGCCTCATTAAATATAAATTAATTTTGACTTGCTTTGACATTCTAACAGCAGAAACCAGGAAAAATCATTATATGTAGATGATTAAATATTCATTTCTTAAAACAAAATACCGCACATTTTAAAAATAATTCTTACGTAAGGGGTACCTGAGCATTTTACACCACCACACTGCTAAAATATTTTTCCTTCAGATATCTGAAAAAAATGCAACTGCCTTTCAAAACTCAAGTATCCCTATACATGAACAAGTTTATTCTTAGGGCGTTTTTAAACAACAGCAACAACAACAAAAAATGCTGCTGTAGGCTGATTCTATAACCCAAAATATTCACGATAAATATTCTGCATATAGAATAAATATACCTCTACAAAAGAAAATATGATATGGGAATGGGAAGGAAGGAAGGAAGCTTATTCTTGAGTAGAGTTGGGACAGAAAAAGCACCACTGACTCAAAAATAAACAGGCATTTCTTTTTCCCCTCTTTCAGTAAAGTTGAAATAAATAGAAAGTTATGCTGTGATTAAAAAAAAAGCCAGTATAAAAGTACTACTTGCATGAAAGGTACATGTAATGTTATGATTCCAGTAAGTAGAAAACACTGCATGCAACAGCATACAAACTTGCTGTACAGTATATAGCATTATATACCAGGGGACTGTCAAACGCGTAATTTCCAGGCACCTTATGCCTTTGGCTGACAGGCAGTAATTCTGCCTCACTTACTGGGAAGCTGATGTACTGTGCCCTACAATTCCACATAGAAAATTGAAAGGATAAAAAAAAAAAAAATCAATCTTATTTCACCAAAAAAGCCCACTTCATTTTGCCTATGATAAGGGAAGTTTATGGAATTGTTTTCAGCTTCCCAATAGAATAGTTAAGAAATCTTGTCTCATCTTTAGAGAAAAGAGTATTATAATATGGAAGGAAAAGATGGGATTAGGCTTAACAAAGATGATAAACCTGGAGATATCTCAAAATCAACACGTATTCTCAGTCTTTTCAAATTTCCTCATTGTAAAAACTGCCACTGGTAACAGGAATCTTTCAAAACCTCTCTAAACTTATAACAACTGTTGGACAGTTTCGTTCCTGGCCTTCAGCCAGTTTCTACTTTGCAAACAGAAGGCTGGGTAGACTTCATCTACGTACAGACAGTTTGTGTTCAGAGCACTCATTACACTTTATTGTATAATTACACTAACCCACTGCTGGCTGCTCTGTCAATATTTAACACCCAAAGTTTCACTTCTAATTGACTTTGCTTCTTCCTGAGTAGTCATCATGTAATGTTTTCGAAGGACAAAGAGAAAGAATGGAGCCAGACCAACTAACTGCTACAAGTGGTTTACTTATTTTCAAAACAAATCATGTGATTAAAACAGGCATTTTCCCAGATGGTTGTCACTTTGCATTTGAGTGAAAACACCAGTGACACTACCCTGCGAGTTGCGCGTCAGCAGTCCCTAACCTGTCAGCTGCACGTCACTTGTCTGTCTCTTTTTTTCCACAAATGGAAATAAGGAGGAAGGTGAGAAGGGTCATAAAATATAAAGAGAGGTACTGAAATACCCCTGATAAATACAGCGGAGTATTCTCTCAAAGCTACTGATGAAGGATCTAAGTTACTATCATCACAGAAGTACTCGCTCCAGAAAAAGGAATGTCCTAGATGATTGGGACTCTGAGGGACGCACAGGGAACGAGCAGTAACTCCACATCATCCTCAGCAGAGCTCATCCCTGTGGGGCACCTGCTATATTTGCCAATGATACACAGGGGGCTTCACCCCCCTCTACCTCGTACCGATGGAAGCAGTCCAGACAGAGCTTAACCATAATTAACATGGAGGGCATCATGCTAAATGAAACAAGCCAGACAGAGAAAGGCAAATACTGTGTGGTGTCACTCATATGTGGAATCTAAAAAAAAACCACGTCAAACAGAGTAAGAAAGTAGTTGTTAGGGGCTGGGGCGTGGGGGAAACAGGGAGATGTTGGTAAGAAGGAACAAACTTTCACCTCTAAGATGAATAGGGTCTGAGGATCTAATGTTTGAAGTGGTAACACTGTTTTATATAATTGAAACTTCAATGTTCTCACTAAAAGAAAGGTAAATATGTGAGGTGACGGATGTGTGAATTAGCAATTAATAGATGGGAGGAATTCCATCTGTCACAATATGTGTAATTATTAATGTATACACATATCAAACCATCATACTGTACACTTCAAATATATTATAATTTTGTCAATTATATCTCAATAAAGCTGGGAGGAAAAAAAGAGTCTAGAATCTTGCTCAGATCTTAACACCGATGATGCTCTTGAAAACAAGTTTGAAAGGAACTGAAACTGGCCAAAGTACTCAAAAAGCTCTGTTTAGATTTTAACCAGCCACTTTGGTCCCATTTCCACTCCCAGACCTGGTAAATGTAAGCATGCACCAAGTCAGACCTCATTTAATTAGCTAAATACTAATTAGCACTTAATTATTACTAGTAATTTAATTAATGTTTTAGTATTCTGTAGGTAGGACTTTTCAAAGAGTGAAAAAAAAGGCTGTGAACAATTTATCACTTTCCTTTAAATTCTTTAGAAAAAAAATGAAATAAGAGAACTTATTAAAGTCCTTTTTAACAGTACAGTGATACACAGATTTAACTTTAACTGAGCACCTACTATGAGCCAGGCACTGTGTGAAGTGCTTTCTGTGCATTATCTCATGTGAGCCTTACATCAGCCCAATAAAGTACGATTTTTATTTCCAGGTTACATATGGGGAAACAGCCTTCGTAAGATAAGCATTTTGCACAAAGTCATGGTCACCTGTGAAGTAAGCACTACTGGACCTCTAGCCAGCTAACTGCCAAGCCTGCGCACTCGACCTGTAAACCCCTCAACGGGCCGTTTCTATTGTTTTAAAAAATCAACACTTTAAAATGATAAGTTTGAGGGACTAAATAAAGAAAGAATATGCATTGTTTCTATAAGTTAAACAAAGGAAAAATAAAAGACCCAACTCCTCTGGAAGCTTGTTATCCGTAATTTAAGGCTAAATAAAAAAACTAAAGCTGTGCTTCACTGTGAGTCTGACAATTCCATTAAGAAAAATTATCAGGACCCTTTGACGACAAACTGTTCATCCATTCCCTCTCTAAACATGTACTGAATATCTACTATGTAGCAGGTCGTGTGCTGAGAACTGAGGATACAGAAATGAGCAAGAGAACTGTGGTCTCTGCCAGCGAGGGGCAGATAGACAAGCTGGGAAGACACCATTCTACGCGGGAACACAGTGGCATATGACCAGTGTGATGACAGGGAGATGGAGGAGGCAGAGCGGGGGAACCCAACCAGCTAGGGAGGGATGAGGGAAGACGCCCCTGGAGTTAAGGGAGGGGGTGTGGGAAGGGGTCTGGAGGGCTCCACAGAGAAGGGCACGGATCAAGGACCAGAGCAGAGATAAGACGCTGCCGGAAGTTCAGAGCCAGAAGGGAGGGAGCCAAGGCTGGGGACTAAAAAGCGAGCAGAGGCCAGACCCCGTAGGACACTGAAAGCCATACCGAAGACTATACCTGAGGGCAGTGGGGAGTCCATGTACGCACAAACCAAAGACTTGATCAGATTTTAATTTTGCAGGTGTCGATCTGACTGCAGAGTGCAGAGGAGATCAGGTGGGCGTAGGATGGGGGTACAGCTATTTTAGGAAACTACTGCTACAGTCCAGGTGCTAGGTGACGGTGAACAGGCTAGGGTGACAAACGTGGGAAAAAGAATAGATACTTATGAGGTAGAATGGGCAAGACTTGACGGTGATTGAATTGGGGGTGATTTTAGCCCTGAGACGATTCTAAAGTTTACAAGGTAGAAGACCTTCATTGTTTAATTAAACTAGTCATTCAGGAAAAAGAATTTCCCAAACTTATTCCAACAAAGAGGAGAAACTTACTGCTTTTGAACCGTTACTATCAATTATTCATTAGTACCTGAGTTCCGGCCATAACTCACCTGGTTACCAACCAATAACAGATGTTCTCCAAGAAGAAAGTCTTTCAGCATATCTTCCATCACTACCATGTGCTAGAGAAAAGAGACCAACAGGTTATTGTGTCTTACATAATCAAGGTGAAATGAGAAGGTTAGCTATAACAGTATCTTCATGGAAAGATGAAAAAACACCTATTATAATAGACAGACAATTTGATGTTTTTAGAAAAACAAAAATTGATGCTGTGGTTATAAGTAAGTTATATAACCAATTAGGTCACTTATCCTGAAAACCTGAAATAGTATACAGGAGCAAAACTAAGCCACTGACCAATATTTCAAATATTTTTTCAGCTGTTGCACGATACAGAGTTGGCTTATAATTTAATGTAATATTTAAATGAACACTTGTTAATATAAATGTACACAGGCTTTCTAGAATAATGGGATTTCCATGGAACATTTTACACTGACGTACTCTTAACCACTACCTTCAAAGGATGTAGTGAATTAAAAGTGTATTATTTACCTTCCACATTTTTTTTTATTCAAATGATACACCGTAATAAAAGAACAAGATTAAAGTTGTTCACAACAGCCACAGAGGAAGAAGTTACACTGCTCTTTCATATCTTGAAACACAGGACAACTGTAAGTAGGTCAGAAAGGCTCAGGAGGGTGGGGTTTAAGGGGAGAACTATATCCCAGAACGATTAATATCCCTATTACTTGCTCTTGGTTTTTGTATCAAAACAACAATCACCTCCTAAGTACTGAAGATGCTGAAGTTCCTTACTTGTGAAAAAGGCAGTGCAGACTTGGTAGTTGGAGCCATGGAATGGATGAGACTCTGATTGTCTCAATCTTCAAATCTGATTAAGTCTCTCTGTTTTGCTTAAATTGGCTCATTTTGCATCTAATATATGCTGCAGGTATTTTTCTAGCTTGTCACTTGCTTTTCTTTTCTCAACTTGGTTTATATAACATTTTCCTTTTACTTGCCCACATTAAGCAATATTTTCTTTCACAGAGAGAAAAATTGAGAAAGTTTCCCCCCCTTCAAGAGCAGAAGAGTATTCCCTAATGTTCATCTTGGAGGCTTTTATTTATTTACTTTTTAATGCTTTCAGATACAGCATGGAGCTAGAGTTTTTTTTCTTTAAATTAAAGTTTATTGGGCAACAATTGTTAGTAAAGTTACATAGATTTCAGGTGTACAATTCTGTATTACATCATCTATTTCTCAGTGGAGCTAGAATTGTAACCAGGCTTGGAGCAGGGAGAGATATCAATTCATTGTCCTTTCTGGAATACTTTTAAGAACAGAAGGAGACATTATTAATAATTACGCTGGGACAACAAACGTAAACAAGGACCATCCTATGCAAAGCAAGTTGTCTGGTTACCCCAGTTAAAAGGGAGCCCTAGAACCCTCCTTTAACCCGGGTTCTAGTGATAAAGGGGTCTGGAGAGCTCTGCTTTCTAACTAAGATAAAACGTCAGCGCCAAGTTCCAGACAACATTAAGTTCTTCCAGAAATAAATGGGTTAATCTGCATAAAGAAGAGACGGGGGGGAGGGGGATTGTCACTGTGTCAGGGATATAAATGATAAATGTCTATTACATTGTTTTGTGCACCTGAAACTAATAAAAGAAGAGTTAAAAAAACAGACAGAAAAGTTGGAATGCGCACCTGTATAGCAGGTAAAAATGTAAATACTGAAAAATAACCCAGACTATGTCTATAGCCTCCTTTACTTTTTCTTATGTGGTCCTACTTCATGCCTTCATTACATCTAACTAGATTATTCAAATCAACAATACCTAAGGTCACGACCTACATAATTCTTCTCTTAACCTCCTGACCTACTTAGTACCCCACTTTTTGAAGTCTCCTCCCCCAGTTGTCTGTCGCTGCAGTCCTTCCTATCTCCCTAACAATTTCTCTCCATAGTCTTCAGGGGTCGATCTTCTCGTAGTAATTCCTTACATTTTCCCCATGTCCCTTCATGTGTTCTCTTTTTACCTTTGTACATGCTTCCCTGGGGGTGGGGGTGGGGTCGCAGTACAGGCAGAGCAGGTGTGTTTACTCATACAGCGAGGGAGGGCTGTGTGCAGATCTGGGACCCTCATGTCAGTTCGTGAAGAGCTGATTCTGACCCTATCCCCTAACTCCTCCCTCATCCATTCCTTCCATGGCTTCAGCCACCAACTCCACACTGATCTTGCAAGACTTTTGTCCTCACTCCAGCCCTGTACTTCTGAGGAACAATCGAACTACGTGGTTATTTCCCAGTCTCCTTGAATTCAACATGTCCAAAACATGACTCATTACTTTCCTCTCCACTTCATTCTTTATCCTCTTTTATCCTGACTTATAAGACCATTTTCTACGGCCTGAGCAAAGCCCTGTCATTGCCGTCCTGACCACCCCACTCCTCCCTTATCATGAGACAATTGAACACTAAAGCTAAGCTATCATAACGACCAAAAAGTCCACTCTACCTGTGCTTTCCTTTTTCTCCCCACAGTGTTCATTCAGCTTTTATGATCTCTGGCCTAGATTTGTATAAGCCAGTTTGGTTTCTCTAACTTCAGTCTCTCCTTGAGCCAACATGCCCTCTGCGGTACAGGCAAACCTCATGGCACGATATCCTGCTTCCCTGGTGTTGTGTTTTTTACAGATGGAAGGTAAGACCCTCCACCGGCAAAATGACCGCCACTCGCTTTTGATATATGCACTTTATGGCGGGGGTGGGGTGGGTGCTGGAACCAGACCTGAGTACCTCTGACGTCTGCCTGTCCTGACTCACTTTGTTGTGCAAAGCCATGTCACTTCTTTCTTCGATTCCTTAAATGAGTCCTATTACCTTAGGAACAAAGGCCACTTGTTACCTTACTGATTTAGTCTCAGCTTCACCTCCCACCGCTTTCCTCCGACATCGTGTTCCAGTCCTGGGCACAATTTAGAATCATTTCCCCTTGACTCTTCTTTTTGCTTTCCCACCAGACTATGTGCTTCCGGACGGAGAATCTCGGTCTTTCATCTAACACAAAATTCCACTGATTCTACCAACCCCATAAATCGCCCTGTGATGTGTCCTTTTCACTCTGTCCCCACTGTTCAGATCCTTCTTTTTTCAGATCCTTCATAACTTCTCCTGGACTATTCCAACCGTCTCCTAACTAGTCTCTCTGCCCTGGTTTTCTCAGACGACATTAGAGTGAATGCAAAGTTATCAAAAGTGGAAATGTGCTTAAAATCTTTCAACAGCTTCCTCGCTTCTTCTGAACAGCAGCCAAATTCCTTAATGAGCAAGGTCCAGATGACCTAGACCTTTCCTAACTCATCAGCCTTGTCTCCTGTCACTCTTCCATTTGCAACCTCAGCTCTGTGCCAATGACAATTAATTACATGTAGCTCCCTAAATGAGCTCCTCTCTCACATAGCCAAGTCTCTGCAAATGCTGAGCGACTCTCAGTTTCGCCTGTTAACTCATTTTCTGTGATCATTCTAATCTGGGACCATTGCCTCATCAGTGCTACCATGGTAACCTGCACGTGCTTCCATCACACTGTACAGTAACCCTGATTGTCTTTCTCCCTTTGACAAACACAGGCACTTGTGTGTGAGCATGTCTGTATGCGTATGTGTGTATTTTAATCTGTGCATCCTAATACCTTAGGACAAGGCTTGACACACGGGAGATATTTTTAAAAATTTTCAGATCTACAGCTCCGTTTAGCTTATTAAAAGGCAATTAAACTCTTTCCTCCAATTTCTCCTCCTTTGTGCTGCAAAGTATAGTATTCCTTAATCGGAAATTTAATGAGATAATACTCCTAATCAAGAACATTCAAAATCTTACTTATCCTTTCATTAATCCATTAATTCATTCAATAGATATTTATTCAGTAGTCACTGTTACTTGCTACAGATACAAAATAAAGAAAACACCACACTTTGCATTAGTGGTGTGGAAAAACATTTAAAAAATCAGTTTCAACACAATGTGGTAAGAGGAGCACAGAGCACAGAACAAGATGGCAGAGAAGCATCTAACTATACCAGAGGCACTGAAGACTACAGCGTCAGTGACAAGATGTGGCACCTTGGACATAGGAACACATGCAACAAAAGCACATGTGATCATACCACTGTCCCTAGAACTGGTACAGCTAAAAGTTTTCACGAATGGTGAACTCACAATGCGCTCTGAAGAGAAGGGATGTGTGGAGACAGGCTGCAGACAGTCCCTCAGGGCCCCTGAGAAGTTCACGTTAGCCCTGAGGTCCTCCTCGTCTGTGTCCCAAGCGCCACGGCAACACACCCTGTTCAAGGGCACAGGACTCTCCCTGCTACTGACCTTCCTACATCCTCAGATGCTGGCAAGTCTCAGCATTTGCTACCAGGGAGGTTTCCCAATCGTCACTCATAACAAAGTTTCCTGATTCTTTTTTCTTTGTTCCTGTCTACTACGGAGACAGAGTGCGATACCATCCATTTCAAAATAGTATATTTTCCTTACAATCATGTTTTTGTCTATTGACAGGTAAGATTTTTTTTTCCTCTTCTGTCTCTCAGAAGTAACTACATTTTCTGTTCACGAGTCTGCTGCTTATATAAGAGCATTAATGCTCTGGAAGAAAATAAAATCTACATTAGTTAAAGGGCGACAGAATGAATAAAAAGCAAATTGGATTATGCCTTTTGCTATGCCACAGATGATAATTAAAGTTTTGACGGATTTCAAAATATACAATCAACAATTTTATTGAGAAAGAAGAATTTTCCTAGATATTTTCTACACTGTTACTATAATGTAGGGATATAAGTTATAGTGCTCCTTGGACAACAAATAGGATTGGAAAACGGCAGATAAAAAAGAAATTTTTCTTTAGTATCCCTAAATCCTTAATATGATGAAAATAGTAAGTAGAAATTTTTCCAACATAATTTGTAAATGTAAGGTTATTATTTGCATACAGTTTAGTGACCAAATATTACAAAAAAATTAAGTAGGTGTTTTACTGTAAAATGAATATATAACCACTTGACAGAAACTCTGGAAAAGAAAAAAATTTTATATTATGGATAATTTTCTCTGGAAAAAATGCTTCTTAAAATGAACCTCTACAATAAAGCTTTCTGGGTACACACTTATTTCTGTGTCTCAGTAGAAAGTCCGCAATTATAGGTTAGTTTACAAGTGGGAAATTACCTACCTCCTTTTAAAAAATGAAGGAAAAGTAAAGAACAGAAAAATGCTAGAAATTTTCAGGAAGAGGAAAGGAATATGAAGGAAAGAACGCACAGGACACATCCTCTTTGAACTACTAAAATGATTTAACTAACAGCAAAGCGAAGAGAAGGTAAGTATTAGTTCTACTTTGTTTTTAGCTTAATAATACATTCATTTATTTATCTAAAACATAGTGTATAGCGCATATAAACTTCATCAGACACTAATCATAGCAGCAGCTCTCGCAATGTTACAACACATTAATGGAAGATGTTTCAACCCTTCATTCCACATCATTTGAATTGAACTTAGCAAGTTACAAAAATAATTGAACAGTTTCACTTGAACCAGAAAGAAGTGCTACCGTGTAGGTGGCGATTTGTCCGTGAGTGCAAAGCAATGACCTTACCTGAATGTTGTCATAGAACAGGACATCAGGCACTTTCATCTTCTCGTGGGCATTATAGATCGGTGCGCTGACAGCTCCGATCCTCAGAGATCCAGAGGTGATTTCGCCTGAAAATGTGACACAGGACAGAGAATGGCTCGTGGCCCCGTCCTCAGAGAAGTCAAGTCCAGCCCATACAGAATGCAACACAGCACCTTTAACATCTCGTGGACTCGTCAAGGAATTTTATTTTAACGTATAAAAGAAATGAGCTTGAAGGTGGTAACAGAAACCTTGACAGTGTTTTATTAACCAGAGTGTTTTTAGCTCTACATCAAAAAGGCTTAAAGCTCTACAAAAAGCTTAAAATGTTTCAAAATGTAATAAATTTTATTTAAAACAATACACATGTAGCAAACAGCATGTTTTAATATAATTTTAATTTAATATAATATAAGACTGGGTCTATAATATAATATAATATAATATAATATAATATAATATACCGGGTCTTATATTAATTTTTACTCCAAAAGACGCATTGGAGCTGATGGTCCGGTTCGGTTTTATTTTCAGGTAAACAGGGTATATATAAGCCAAGTGTAAATTCAAAAGCCCTGAAATACCTTGAATATCATTCTTTAGGACCCACCCACTGAAAAACCACCTATGAGAATCCCCAGCAGTCTAGTCAGAAATACAGACGAACCCATCCACCCCAGAGCTCTCCAATTACTATTTTCAGGGCTAGTCCAGGAGATGGGTATTTTGAAATAAGCACTCCAGGTGCTACATACTTATTTTGTGATAGTTATAATTGTATAGTCTCCTACAGTCGGTTGAGAACAGAATTCGAGCTCCCTGAAGCCAGGAAACTAAATAATCAACTTCTTGAAGTCAGGGAACATACTGCATGTGCACTCCCGACAGCAACCAGATGCACAGGTTCACTGTCTGAACGGATTCCAAGGTCAATAATAATAACATGTAGTAGTAGTAGTTTTACTCATCACCACAATCACAGCAGCTAGCCTTTCCTGAGAACCGTCCATAGACCAGCACCCAGACCAGGGGCTTCGGCTTACTGTTTCCTCATACAATGTCATGTAATTTTCCTAACAATGAAACAAGAATGATGAGGACGCTAAGAAGAACACAAATTGGGTAATTTGCTTACCCTCTCCCAGCTAGTACGGCTAAAGCTAAAAACAGAACTCGGAATAGTCTGACGGTCTTTCTGCCATGTGGGGGATGCTCAATCCTTTGACTCCAAATAATATCCCATCCTGTGTAGATGCCCTAGCAAGCAGGTAGAAAACGACAGTATCTTAAACAATTAACCTGTGTTTTGACCCCCCCGACTTCAAATAAGAAAACTGCCATTTTTGTGGTACAGCATTTTGAAAGACAAGGTGCAAAAGCAACTTTGGCGTCTCTGGAGCACCGTGAACAATTCAGAGCTACAAATACTTAAACCCTCACCCTGCTGAGTCACTGCTGAGTGCTCCCTATTTGCCAAAGCATGGTGAACCTCTTCCGTCAATGGATTCTTGCCATTTTCCTTTTATTCACAAGTTCTCAAGGGAAAGAAACCGCGAGCTGCCATGCCGAGAATCTACTATTTATTTACTGTCACCAGGTCTCTGAAATAGACCCAACATGAAAGTGTACAGGGAAACACAGGACCATGGTGGTGAGTTTACTGTACACTTGAGTGTTGAGATGGCACACAATTTCACATTCACACAGCATGTGCTAGCATGTATGATTTACTTTATAGAGTATATCTATTTCAGTACATTTAGGGCTTGACAACAATTTAATTCATTCAACCAATGCTTATTAAAATTTCAAGCTAGAAAAGCGAAGTGCATGCACAGTGGTGATACTATACTTCCCCAGGAGAAAATTGGCAAGCAATCTTCTGAGAAATCTCACAGGACTTTTGGTAAATTTGTCAAGGTCCTCAGCCTGGTAGGCTCAAAACCTGACCTTGCCATTACAACGGAAGATAAACCTAACTCTATTTTTATATATAAAACCAGAATTGCAAAAATGTTACATAGCAATGAAAACTGCAACTGCCACATGGCTGTATGATACACTGGTTGTCCGATCAGCATATTGTTTGGAGGGTGACCTGCATGGAAAAAGCCAAGTCCTTATCAGAATGTCATTTGCTGAGCATGGCCACTGAATAAGGAAAGTGAATTCAATGACTTCTCCAGAAGAGAGACGGCATTCAAGATGAATGGAACCAGCAGAATCAAGTCTCTTAAACTAGCTTCCTTATCGCGACACAAGGCTTAGATGGGAACCGCTAACACTGGTCTGTTGCCAGGATTAAAGAATCTATAATGGGAAGGATGCAGTTTTTCTTTGGGTGGAGATGTTAAAAAATTCCAAGTGACATTATGAGTCTTAAAAAGACCCAAAGTTACTCTGTCTCTTTGAATTGGCTCTGTATATCTGTACCCAGATCCATCAGTATGCTGAATTTTCAATTTTACTTTAAAAAAGGCATCTACATTCCTCAATACCAAATTCTTCTCTCAGGGTAGCCCCAACAATTAAAAACACCTACTATAAAGAAAACCACAACAGTCCCCTTTGGAGAGGGGTCACACATTGGACGTTTTGATAAAACAGGGAATTACCTCAAAAAATAGAGAACCTGTGACTGTGCTCTAACTGAAGAATGCGCAACTTTTTAGGAAGAGCTAAACCTCCCCCCAACTGAAAATTATACTCACGGCTAGCCAGGAGGAAAGGACCATGAAACACAATGCTTGTGGAAATGCCAGAGCAGGAAGGCATGAAATACTGTAGTACCGGTCGGTACCCTGAGGATTATCACAGTCTACATCAACCTAGAGTGGCTTCCCAAAGCATCCCTTACGACAGTGGGTGGCCCGCAAAATGCAAATGTTGTGCAAAGAAAACAGAGTTTTACAGTCTATGGTGAAAAGCAGTTGGAAAAAAAGGTAAAACAAGATCACACAAGTTTGTTTACACCAGAAATTACGCTTGTGTCAATTGTGACTCTTGGGAAAGTGAGCGTGAGGGTGAGAAGAGGACAGGTACCTGGTGTGCACGGAAATAAAGGAAGTATTCTACGGCTTAATTTGTAAGTAGGTTTCAGCCTTTCCTTTTTTTTAAATAAAAGATTCATTTCTTCAACCCAATAATAACACAAAATGAATGGGAAACAAAATGATTTTTTAATTGAAATTTAAATAATAGAAAATGTTTGATAATTATTATATCACTTACAAGATAAACAAATCGAATACTCACATTTGTAATCCTCCAGTTCAGGTTCTACTTTATCATCAGTACTTATTTCTATTGAAGCATCTGCCAGATTTTTTTCTAATGCTGACCTTGCAAGGCTTGGTAGAAACCTGGGGGATGAGAGGAAGGATTTAAAGATAAAGTCAAAGCTTTTCTGATTCCTAAATATCTTTTGACATGTGTATACACACACACACAGACACACACACACACACACACACACACACTAATTACAACCAATTAAGGAAGCTCAATCTGGATCTGAGAAATACAAGGAATAAATAAACTTCAAGTACATGTGAAGATGAAATATGTTTGTTGAATCTGCTTTAATAAATAAAACTCATTTGTAATGAGAAGTATTCATTTATATACAACATTTTGCAGGACAAGACTTAAAATAATTTGCTTTTTAAAATGGATTTAGTATACCTCATAAATTTTGTTTACCATTTAACGGGCTTACCAAATTTTCTTAAGTAGTTTAAACAATACTTTAACCAGCTCCACATTGGCAATCACAAAATCCAAATTAGTGGAGGCGGATTAATAAGGTTTCTTTCACTTTCTCATACAAAGTACTGAATAAATTTAATATTATCCAGCTTCATTCTTCCTTCCATTTAAAAATTGTACCTGCTTAGCTCTTCTAGATGTATTTTGTCAAAACAACACTGTGGCATTCTCCATCTGTTAATAGGCTGTCTGAACATCAAAACAGAGTTTCCCACCCATAAGTCTATCTGGAGTTTATGATCCCACGTGAGCCCAGACAAATGACTCCTACCGCACAGCTGTTTGTGCTATCCTACTACAAACTAACCCCTCTGTGCAACAACGTTCTAAATAAACACACGAACAGCACACCACTTCTAACTTAGCTTTCCCACGTCTCTAAATCTTTCATGGTGGTTCCCACAGCCTTGAGGATAAGCTCTAATAGAGACCTGTTGGTGTGAGCGAGAAGGCACATGGATGAGTGTGTAACAGACTGCTGGATTGCCTGTCCCCGTAATATTCCAAGCCACACATCTGACACTGTCTCCCACCAAATGCCTCATGTCGGTCCTAGGCTATGAGAGGGGTTTATATAGCTCTAGGCTAGTAGTTCATCAGGTCAGTAACAAGTGAGACTTCCTGTTCGTCTCTGACTTTCATCTCTGACTTCCATCGCAGTCCTTCGTTGGTGCCCTCACCTTATCTCCCAGACCCAATCACTGGGCTTGTGTCTTGTTTCCCGAGCCCTTGTCTGGGCCCCCTGCCTTACCTTCCTCTCACCACTATCCCAGGAACTAGAATCTGGTCTGGTAACACCAGCCCTGCGGCTGCATCTCCGTTACTTCCTGTCAGATGACCTAGATTGACTGTGACCACCTCCAGGGTTAGCCTTTGTTTGCTATTCCCAGGACCCCTGTTATCTCTATAGTGTGTCTATCACATGTCCTCACTTTGCCCCAGTACTGGAACATTCCTAGATTGCCCTCCAAAACCTGTAGGGCACAGCAGGCACTGCACGTGTGCCTCTCTTAATGGCAGCAACATGGCACTGCATGCCAAGAGGGTACTTTTTCCCGCTGACACTGAACACGTTTCAGAATTATTTTCAACCTCACACCCACACAGCATTATCAAACAATCAGGCAGCATGGAAGTCTAAATATATTTACATCTAGAACCTACACTCTATAGAGGAGATTGGCCCACCTGACAAATAAGGACAATTAAACTTAGCAGGTAGTCTGAAGCCAACCCTTGCTTTTCCCCCAGGTTTCGAGGGATTAGTTAACTGCTTCCTCTCCCATCGTTCACTGCTATTTTCTACTTTTTTTCTCTCCCTCTGCTTCCCTGGCCTTTGGAGAAATAGTGATTGAATGAAACATCACTCTTTCTCTCCTACCTTCCCATAACCAAAGCGACCACACATCCTGTGTTGATTTTTTCAAGTATATTTATCAGTAATATGAGCAACATAGTGTCTTTTAAAAAACCATTATTACCATGATCATTATTTAGTAAAAACCTTTTTCCCCCCTACCAGTAAAAAAATAATTGGAAAGGCTCTAGTCTTGTTAGGTCTTGGTTATAAGAAAAACTAAAGAAAGATTCAACCATATTCTGGGAAACCCAGAAGCAGAAGTAGTTGCCCTAGGTTAATTCAAATAACTGTGTCTTTGTCACAGGAGTGGGATAGGATCTTTGGATAAAGGAATAAAATAGGATTTCTTAGGCTGGTAGCATGAGAAGCTAGAACAAGGATAGCGGATGCTTCCAAATCACCAGTCCTGAGGGGAGAAGTGTTGGGAGTAAGAGTGAGAGAAAAAGACTGGGGGGTGGGGTGGGGGGGTGTCAGTGGATGTCAGGCAGCCTTTGACTTCTATTTTGAATGTGTAATTAATTAATTTATACCGGTGATTTTAAATCTTGAATTTATAAACAGTATTGGAATATTGAAGACAACAACATGGTTTATCCTAGTTAAAAATCTAAATTGTTAAATTTTGAGTTATGCAATTTCTCAGGAAGGTTTTGTTTGTTAATTCAGACAGCTGAAGTGCTTAAAAGGACACAGATATATAAAATTTATTAACATAATTTCAAATGTTTGAAGATATTTAATTAGTCAAGTTTTATAAACAGAGCCAAATAGATTTCAAAGGCTCATAAAAGCAATTCGATCTAATAGACTTACAGAGTAAACTAAATAACAGAAAATCCTAAAGAAGATCTAGATTTCTGAAATTATAGACTTCAAAAATTGAATAGCAGTTTTTAAAGTCAAAAATAAGTCCCTAAATAGTCTCTCTTGCAAGGTAAATCATTCTTCAGGACAACAAAAAATTCATATCAAAATAATCATTGTTATCATTACTACGTATGATAATTCTATCAGGTTTGTGATTTTTAAAAATTACTTAGCTAATAGCTTAAACAATGTGAAAATTTTATACAGGTGTTATTCATTTTATGTCATAAGGCAATTTCTGAAAAACGTATGCAAACTAAGTTGTTGGTGAATGAAAAAATTTCCTCATTACCTCAATGTCTGAGACAGTTAATCTTCATTTATGATTAAATTCTTACAACTCTGCCCAACGTTTCTATGCTAAAAGGTCCTCACCGACAGGATTTCCCAGAAGTAAATAATTTAATGGAATGCAAAATACTTGAATGGAGTAGAGCTCTTTTTACAGTTAATTAGCTCTTCCAAAATAAAATAAATTTTGCAATGAGAAATAACTGATAATTTCCGAATTTTCTAAATTTTCTTCCTTTTGGCCTCTTACGTTTTCAAATATCTAGAAAATAAATTCCACATTTAGCTCCAAGACTTGATTAAACACTATGATGGTGAGGTGCTTACAGTTGTTTCTTCAGATGAAGAAATGTTCCAGTCTGAACTCAACTGGCATCATAAGCAAACAAATGAATCATATTTTTAAAATGAAATTAACAAGACAAGCCTAACTAGTATTTAATAAATTTAATGTTTGACAAATTTAGCCTAGAGAATTTCTCTTGATTTTCTCTGCTTAATAATAGACTTCATGAATATATACTATAACAGTTTTTGCTTTAAAATTTTCCATAGGAGTAAAATTTGATTTCTTTTCACTGCTTCAACATGGAATGAGGTCATTCAAAAAACAAACAAACAAACCCCTGTATGCACCAATGATTTTTTGTTCCTTCCTGCCATTGCACTACATTGAAGAGATTAGTAAAAAGGCTTTTGATTCCGTAGTCAACCGATGATGCAGAAACAAGATAGCTGTTTTACTTATTTGCAAAGGAGTTTTATTATGGTCAGTTGATAACACTGGAAAAATTAACTATTTGATTAAGTGAAATATTTCTGAGTATAAAAATTAAGCATTTTTAGTTTTTCAATATTTTAAGTAGGAAATATTTCAAGCATACAGAAAATTACAGAGAATATTAAGTATTCTATTCATCTCTACAGGTAATCCTCACCTTGAAATTACTGTGTATCTTTTTATTTTGCTACGCATGTATGAGTAAAAAATATATTGCACTGTTTAATGTATTTAACATTTTATATAAATGGCATCATATTCCAAATCTCCCCTTGCAAACTGCTTTGTTCACTCAATAAGGAGTTGTCATGATTGATACCTATTGACACATGGAGATCTACTTCATTTTAACTGCTGTATAGGATTTCATTATATGAGTATGTCAGTTTATACATTCATCCTCTACTGATAGATAGGTTATTTCCAATTTTTCATTCTTACAAGGATACAAAGGGACATTCTTCTACATGCCTCCTTATAAATACATATGAGTCTATCTTTGAGGTGATATCAAGAATTGTCAAATAACAGGGTTTAATATATTTAGGCATAAAGACATGGTGAGAGCAACCACAAAATTATGAGACTTCCATCCAAACTGCAGTATTGAAATTCCATTTCCTTCCACTCATGAACAATATTAATTTTTACAGGTAAAAAATTTTAAAGTATAAAATGATAGCCGATTATTTCTTAAATTTTATTTCCCTGATCAATAATAAAGTTGAACATCTTTTCAAGTGTTTGTTAGTCATTTGAATTAACTTTTCTGTGTGCATACCTATTCATTCTTTGCCCCTTTAAGGTTGACACTTATTAATTAGTACTTAAGAGTCCCTTAAAACCAATCCTTTCATGATTATAAATCTTATAAAATATCTCTTAGTTCGTGACTTATGACTTGTAGAATGGCTTATAGTGTTTTTGTTGTATAACAAGATTTTACTATTTTGCTTGAGATAAACTGGATATTTTTTATTTTAACCATTTATTGATAAGTCCATCATTTCCACTCTGATTTATAACAGCACCTCTAATATATACCAAATTTCCACAAATTATGTGCGTTTGTTTCTGGGCTCTGTACTCTATTCTAAAGATCTATTTGTCTTTCCATGCACCAATGCCACACTGTTATAATGAATATAACTTTTTAATGGATCTTGGTATCTGATAGAGAAAGCACACCTCCTTAATCTTTCTCAAAATTTCCTTGACTAATATTGGTCCTTTATAGTTCCATGTCAATTTTGAGAAAGCTTGTCAAATTCACTATAACCTTGGTGTCATTTGACTAAATTATACCTATATATCGATTTGAGGTAAAACAGCTTTACAATACTGAATCTTCCCTTCCATGAACATGGTACAGCTTCCCATTTATTTAAATCTTTTACAGCTTTCAATAAAGATTTATGCTTTACTCCACAGGAGATTTACATGTCATTCATTAGATTTATTCCTAGATGCTCAAAGCTTTCTACCATTATTTTAAATGGGATCATTTTTAAAATTTAGACTTCCTCATTGACTATTACAGAAATATAGGAATGTTACTAATTTGGGTACATAAGTAATCTTACTAAAATCTATTTGTTCTAATAATTTACGTGTAGTTTCTTTTGAATTTTTTATGTAGCCAATCATATAACCTTGTTATTCTTTTGTTCCTAGCTCTAAAAGAAATGTGCCACGTATCACACCATAAAAATGTTTGCCGTAAATTTTGGTAGATACCTTTTATCAGATTAAAGAATTTCCCTTCTATTCATGGCTTACTAAGAATATTCCTGACTTACTAAGAATTTTGTTTGTTTTTGTTAGTTTTTAGTTTTGGATGCTGGGTTTTATCAAATCCTTTTTACTTGTTTTTTAAAATGATATTTCTTCAGCTAATATGTAAATTTAAAAATATAATATTAAAAGTTCTTCACATCCTTGAGATAATTCCAAATTGCTCATGATTTAAAAAAAAAAGAAAAGAAAAAATATATACATATATATTGCTAAATTTGGTTTGTTAGTATTTCATTTAGGATTTTTGTATCCATTCCATGAATTTGATTTATAATTTTCCTTTCATACATTCTTCTTGTCTGCTTTAGGTATCAAGATTATACTAGACTCAAAGTGAATTGCTGTGTTTTCACTGTTTGTCTAATTTCTTATACACTTTGTATAAGAGGGATTTATATATTCCTTGACAATTTGGTATAACTTGACAAAACCACCCGCAAGTGGTATTTTTTTTTTAGTGAGACTTAAGCTACTAATTTGATTTATTTTGTGATTATGGATCTATTTGAACTTTTTATTTTTTAAATGAGACTTGAGCGATTAATTGGAGTTTTTTCGTGGTTATGGATCTATTTGAATTTTTTTATCCCTTCTTGACCAATTTTGGTAATATACACAATTCCAGAAAACTGTCCTTTCATATTTTTCATTTTTTTAAATATTGACTTTATCTGTAGTTCTGTTACTTTTTCCTTTCTCCTTTCTATTATTATTTATTTGTGCCTTTTCTATTTTACATTAATTAAATTTACCAGGGCTTTATCTTATTTTCAAAGAACCATCTTTTAGTTTAGCTAATCTTCTTTATAGTGATTTTGTTTTTTATTTCATTAATTTCTGCTCTTAACATCATTATTCCACTCCTACTTTCTTAGGGTTTAGTATGTCACTTTTTACAAACCTCTTATGTTGAATGCTTAGCTTATAATTTTCTTACCCTGTTTATTTCTAATTTGTGAATTTAAGACTAAAAAAAAAACCTTTAAGGTGCTACTTTAGGTGTATCCTTTAAGTGTTGAGATTCATATGTTTAGGTCATAGGTTTGTAAATATTTCATAATTTTAATTATGATTTCTCTTTTAATGTCTTATTTAGTTAGAAGTATGTTTTTACTTTTCCAAATACATGGGCTTTAAAACGTATGTCTTGTTATGAATTCTGTTGCTTTGTGGTCTGAGAAAGTAATCTTCATAATGAAGATTCTTTGATGTCTTTTGAAGCACCATTTTTTTTCTTCCATGTAGTTTGGGGTCAATTTTGATACAGGACAAATGTTCCATGTATTCTTGAAAAAAATGCATATTCTTTGTCCATGGGTACAAAGTCCATTACATCACCCATGTCAAATGTTTGGTTCCAATCTTCTCTGTCTTTCCTAATTTTTAGAATGCATGATTTATCAGTTTCTGAAAGAAGGGAGTTAAAATCTGTCATAATAACTGTTGATTTGTCATAATAACTGTTGAACTGTTAAAATCTGTCATAATAACTGTTGATTTGTAATTCTGAGGTGTGAACAGTTTGGGACTATTAAATCTACTAAATTAAGTTTCTTTGCTCATCTTCATGCCCAATTGTGCTTTTGACTGTTAAGTACATTTTGCCTAATAATAATACTATATCTCTTCTTTTTTGGTCAATTTTTGCCTGATATATCTTCTTAGACTTTCACATCTGATCTTTCTGACTATGTTTTAGATGTGTCTCTCGTAACAGCATATAATTAGGCTTAGTTTGTTTTTTTAAACTCAGTCAGAATCTCTAACTTTCAACTAGAAAGTTTCATCTTGAGTGATATTTGTGCTTACTTCTAACGTTATTTCATGTACACTCTTTAGATTGATTTTTTTTTCACCTCTTTTCCCCTTTTATTTCTACCTATGTTGTATTGATCAAGTTTTCTCTATTTGTTTATTTCTCTCTCTACTGGATCCATTTGCATTCTTTTTTGTGGTTACCCAAAATTTATATGTGAATACTTGAACTAACAAAGTCTAAAGTGATTCAACATTTTCTTCCTAAAGAATAGCAGAAACTAAGAAAGCATTCACTTCTCTTTTTTCAGCTTCTATATTCTCTTGTTTAGTGTTTCAGTTTCACCCAGTTGTTAAATATGTCTCCATATTAGTATTCACTTTTATTACTTTTTTTATATTTTAATGTAATAATATATTTACCTATTTCCTTCCTTATTATTATTTCTTGCATGCCAGTCTTTCCTTCTGGATTCAGTTTCCTTCTTGCTGAAATATGTCCTTTAGTAGTGCTTTCAGCAGTGTGGTAAACTCAGTCTTCATCAAAAAAAAATGTATTTAGCTAAGCAGAGACTTCTGGGGTTCATGGCTATTTTCCATCAACACTTTCAGGATATTATCTAAACCTGCTGGACTCTATTGTTGCTGATCTGCAGTTGGCAGTTTAATATTGCTCTCCTGTAGCTTTTTCTACTCACAATTTTTAACTTGTTCACTTTGTCTTTAATTCTATGCAGTAATATCACAAAGCACATTTTTTCCAAACTTTGATCACTCTTATTTATTTCTTAGATCAATTCACAATACTTGATTTATTTTTATTTGCATTTTTTAAGTAAAGGAAATTGAAAGTTGATTCAACTACCAGGGCAAATATGAAGGTTTGTAGAATTATTTTGATTATTTAATTCTAATATATCCAAAGTATTATTTTCCCTGAGGCTCCAAGACTGTGTACATTGCTTAGTATTGACTATTTGCTTCTATTAACATATGTCTACACACAAGGTCTAAGAAAACACTGGGTAGGTAATGAATCTATTTGTCTGTATTTTCTTCAGTCCACGACCCTGAAAAATAAGCACCTAAAGCATTTTTTTTCCTGATTTTCATTTGGAAGTCTAATATTCTTCCACTTAAAAGAAAAAGAATTTTATTTCATAATTATTAGTTATTCAAAGAATTACCCTAAAGATGCTGGACAGGAGCCTCATTTTAGCTGGAGCCTCATTTTAGCGAGAACAAATTCAAGTTGGAATATAAGGAGCTTATTTGACTACAAAATTGTCCACTGAACTAGAGATTTATTTATAGAGGGCAATTACAGATTCTCCTAAATTGAAAATAGATTCTCTTTTAATTCCTTTTATATATCAAGGAATGAATGAACAACAGTCATGACCACCATAAAAATATTACCATATCATATGAAAAGAGTCTAAAAGAAACCTCAGGGCCCACTGGACTATGATATTAACCTTTCTTATTTTTCTTTAAAAATAGTCTCATGTAAGTATGAGTCTGTAAGAAAATTCTATAAGCCGATAGTTTATAATCATTTCCAAATAGGTATGAAAAGTTTTAATGTAGACCGAAAAGATGCTGGTTTTGTTAAATTCGGGCAACAGGGAAGTACTATCAGGGATGGGAAGTTCCAGCACAAATTTGGAAGGCTCTGGGTGCTATACGTGAGACCACTAACTCAGAAGACACGTGGGCCTGTGTTCCAATCCCAAACCCACTTTTACTATTTACCACTATGTGACCTGAACCAAGTGACGTAAGTACTTTTCTTATCTAAAAAAAACCTCTTAACATTGTTATGCCTAAACAAGGTATAACTGGAAACTAAACACAAGGCTGAAAAAGCTACATATCCAGACCAATATTGTTTCCAAACTATCTTTAAACTTATGTTACTGTTTCACGAAGACCCAGAAACTTGAATGCGGTGAGAAAGCAGAATACGGTTACCTGGAAAGGCAGGCTTTAGTGACAGCCCCGTGAAGGTTTTCATTAGGGTACTGCGACAGCCGACGAGAAATTCGCAACAGCTGCCTGGTAGAAAGTGATGCTGCCAATGATTGTGCCTATTAAAAGGCAAAGACAGACCGTTAAGCATCTTGTTTCAACTTGCTGAAAGTCCCTTTAGACGGCCATCATAGCGGAATTCATTATCCCTGAAGGATAAGGCCATACTTAAAATAAATACATACTTTTAATGAATTACAAATAAGAACAAAACAGAAACCAATTTACACTTAAAACATTCTTGAAGATAGTATTTTAAAAAATCCATACAAAGTGTGTATCAATTAAATTCAATGAAAGTGTTTTCACTGTGCTAAGTGCTGTGTATACATATTTCTGGGGGAGGTAGAGGAAAGATGTAACATAATACAGGTTGCACTGGACTTATGCACAGTTAACTATGTTTTCATTTTTTTCTGCTTACACAAAGCTGAACTGTTAAGATATCCTGAAAATGCTTAGAACTTTAAGTAAATCTATGACTTCTGAAATACAGAAAAGGAGGCCGCTGCCCAGAGATGTCAACAAGTTTGTCAGGTGGATGGCAGCTTGCTTTTCAGAATCCTCCTATTCTGTCAGAATAATTTCAAGTGTTTTCTTAACTTCGCCAAATCCTAATAGCAGAATTGCTAGATCAGAACTTAGGACATGTAAGTACCAATAAATACTTGCTAACTTGAATTTGAATTACTTTGGCAGGTGGCATAATGTTACAGTAAAGTTTATAAGCTTTGGAATCAAACAAATCAGGCTCCCACTTATTAGCTATGTGACTTTGAGAAATTTCTTAATCTCTTCAAGCCTCAGTTTCCTCATCTTTAAAATGGCAATAATAACACCTTCATCTTTAAGGTGATGGGGATTAAATTCGACAATATTCAAAGCATTTTGCTTACTCGTAGGTCAGACACATACGGATACTCAACAAATGCCAGTAATTATTATTAAAAGTCAGCCTCTTTAAGATGAAAAGAAATCCAACAGAGGAAGAGGATATAACCTACCTATTCATATGAATTTAATGACTAAGATTATTATTGACCTAATTCCCAACTTAGATCAGTAACATTAGGAGATAAAGGATTTTCACTGGGAACCAGAGGAAAGAATAACTTTCGAAGCAACTGGCCCTTTAGAAGGGCAGGATAGGCCTGGGTGAAATGTCACAGGGAGTTATGAGGGCAGTAAAGTGGCCTGAGCACCTGAGAGAACAGAGAAGGGGACTCTAGGACGTTCACAAAGGGTTCAGAATGGACGTCAGGAGGATGCAAAAGAAACACTGAATATTTGCTTATTTCAACACTTTGCCTAAGGTCATCTCGGTATGTCCCAAGGAAGAAAGAAGGAATTGCTCTCTCCTCTCTCATGTATTTCACAGCTCTACGAGACACTGGTCTGCTGTTGTTAGTATTTTATTTCAGCTACATCGTGGGCTAAATGGCCATTGGGGACTAGGCTGGGAGCACGGCCACCATTTATGACATATCTTTTTTCTAATAAAAACACATTCTAAGTTTCAAAGAACTCATTTATAAGCAAACATTGGTTCATCCCTGTTTCCAAAAGATTTGCATCCTACACAGGGAGCCAGTATTTAAATATAAGGAAGCATAAATTGCAATTCGAAATAGCATATAATTTAACGCCAAAATAAATGGAGCTCTTGACAACTGCTATTGGCGCTGAAAATGCTCAGTGGACAGGAGGATGCAGCGAACCAAGGCACGAATGCAAAGGGAACAGAAATACATGCAGAACAATTAGGGAAGCACGTTTACGAGAGGATCCTGCTGGAAGCCTTGTTCCCAAGTAACAAAGGCCTGGGACTGACGCTTTGAGGAGTTGGGTGTGGCTCCTGGAGGCAGTAGGACTCTGTTATGTGCAACGTAGTAACATGATTTTAAGAAGATGCATCTGGAAGCACTATGTAAAATAGTTGAGGGACAGAGAGACCTGAGATGGGAAGCTGCCCACAAACAGGGGAAGTCCTACAGCAGGGTTACTGGCAAAAAGAATGGAGGGAAAGGATCAACCAATGTTTCAAAGGCAACTGATGGATACGAGAAAGAAGGAAGCGCTGAGGAGATTATTTCGGCCAGTATGACTGGAGGTATCGGAAGATAACTATGACTCAGCAATTCCCAGCCTTAATGCCTGAGCCATGAAGACTGTCTACCTTAATCATGGAAAATGTCTGATAAATGACTCCTCCCAGAGGAGTCTCATGGCAAGGAGCCCACCAAAGCATACGGTGAATTTCTAAGGTACAACATGCTAATCTCATTCCAAGCATGACACTGAATTCAGGCTTCACATTTCATTCTGTGATCAGAAAGGATGTCTCGTGAATTTGAAAAATACCGACTTTCTCAGTTGACAACACCAAAATGTTTTGCAATAACATCCAGTGTTAAAAAAAAAATCAGAATGAAGCTTTGCATTGAGCCATTTTAGTGTTGAATAAAGGGTTGGGTTATCTTTGCTCTTACATTATTAGCAATTAAAAATAGAGGGTGTATTTTAATGTTGAAATCCCTAATGTATTTAACATTGATAATATCAAATTTCTAACAGCAGTTTCATCTTGCAAAAAAGCGGCTGAGGACATCAGCATGTTTCCTTGGTTACGCAGTTACCATGGTTACCAGTTTAAGAGCACACCTGAAGGGTTTTTCACATTAGCAGGACTAATAATAGTACTTGAGCTTAAAAATATGAAGATTCAGATCAAAGTGATTAAAAATAATTTTCCTCTTTTTCCTCTTAAAGAATTATTTCTTTTATGAAAATGGAACATGTTCTCAGGGAGAGAAAACTCTGGGCATGACCTGTTCATTCATTATTAGTTAATTCATTTATTCATTCATTCATCAAACATTTAAGTGTCTGCCATGTGCCAGGCACCAGGCTGAGAAATGACAATAAAAGAATGAACAAGGCTCGGCCTCAAGGAGTTCAAACACTAATTGGGGAGGGAAACTTCCACTGTGATACAGCTGCAATCGGTCAACATGAGAAGCAGATGCCCAATGTCCCGGAAGCAGCCTGGACAGAGAGGTTGCTGAGGCCTGCGGGGGCTGAGAGACACCTGACAGCACAGGGAACCTGGGGACAAGTGGCCAGAGAGCAAACGCATCCCAGGCACGATCTAAGGCAGGGGCATCCGGGTAAGCGTTGGGCTTCGGAACGAGCAGAAGTCAAGTGTGGGAGCTGAGGGCACTTCAGAAGAGGTGGCAGGAAGTGAGGCTCGAAAGGCAGCTGGCGTTGGAAGGAGCTCGGCAGGCCTGCTTAGCAGGCTGGCCTTCCGTCCACAGACAAAGAGCATCCAGCTCGTCACAGTTTTAAAGAAGGAAATGGAGGAGGGAATGGTCACTCCTGGGACAATGTGGAAGACTGATTCACTCATTTATTTCACAGACATTGACTGAACACCTACTACGGAGTAGTGAGGCTCAGATGCTGGGGATACAGCAGGGACCAACACCAGCGAAAGCCCTGCTCTCCCAGAACCAAAATCGGAGTGAGGGAAAACAGACAATAAAATGTAAGTGAGTAAAAGATGTATTGTGCCGAAGGGTAATGAGCCCTGTGAGGAACCTTAAAACAGAAAGAGAGAAAGGAATGAAAAGGGGAGGATATGTGATTCTAAGTGAAGTGCTTCAGGAAGCACTGAAAAACAGACCTCTGAGCAAATCCAGAACGGGTGAGGGAGCCACCTGCAGCCCCTGGGAGGAGCACTGAGGCAGAGGACACCCCAGTGGCAACAGCCCTGAGACAGGCACTAGTGCGTGGAAGGGATACTAAGGAGACCGGTGTCGCTGAAGAGAATGAGTAAGGGAGAGAGTTGGAAATGCAGTCCCAGAGGTAATTAGTAGGGCCTGTGACAGCTAGGAAACGGCCCCCCAAAGACATTCACAACTTGGGCCCTGGAACCTGTGAAATTTACCTACATGGCAAAGCTGACTTTGCAGATAATAGTCAAAGATTTTGAGATGAGGAGATCATCCCGAGTTATTTGAATGGCCCCTCAATGCAAGCATACGTATCCTTGTGAAAGGGAGGCAGACAAACATTTGACATGGACACACAGAAAAGAAGGTGACATGAAGGTGAGGCAGAGAGTGAAGTGACAAGGACAGGAGTCAAGGAACACTGGGGACACCAGAAACCAGAAGAGGCAAAGAACGGATTCTTCCTTCGAGCCTCCGAGGGAGTGCGGCCCTGCTGACACTTTGATTTCAGCTCAGTGACACCCATTCCAAACTATCCGTGTCCACAACTGTGAGGGAATAAACTTCTGTTGTCACAAACACGAGTGTATGGTAATTTGTTACAAGAGCCATAGCAAAGTAAAAAAGAGCCATAAGAGGAGTGAATGGATTACTAGTGAAGACGGCAGACAAGAAGAAATTAATGACATTCTCGGAGACAGATTATGTAACCCGATACTAGGACAATTACTGACAAGAGAAAAGAGAACAGGTGACATGACAACATGCTAAATTGATGAGAGTTGCTTTCAGGTTAAGTGGAAATAATGGGAAAGCAAGGTAAATCAACAATGATACCAAGGTTTCTAATTTAGGTAATTTGGTTGAGAGATTATTAACAGAGTCAGGAAATTAAATAAGGAATAAGAATAGATTTAAAGGGGAAAGATCATTTAGTTCTAATGGATTTGACGATTTACAGTGATCCCATCATCACGTCTTATGAGGTACATGGCACTGTTCCCATTTGACAGATGAGATCACTGAGGCTCAGAGTTAGACTGTGACAGCCCTACAGCTTTCCAACATACTATCCCAGCAAGGAAATACAATTAGGAATAAAGACTCAATCAGAAAAGAGAAGTTAGAAGCTGAAGCTAAAGATGTGAGCATTATCGTCGAGGTGAAGCCATAAGAACAGACGAGCTTGCTCAGCACAGGAGACGGAAGAGCAGAGCCAACCCCCTGGAGAACCACCTGACCCTCTAAAGCTACAATTGTTTCCCATGATATCAGCCATGAGGAGCTGGGGGAAAGGTTAAAATCATTGAAAGAGCAAAACATATGCGTAGGACAATGCATAACATTGGAATAAAAATGCCAGCTTAAAAAATGGATTTTAAAGCACTGAACTCTAAAAAATAAAGCAACAGCCTGTCAAGAACAGAAAATCCAGACTTACCGTTGGATCCTGTGTCTCTCTGAGTTTGTGTGTAAACGATAACAATTTGTCCAAAGCTTCCTGAGGCATATTTGGGACCTATTTTATGAGTGAATGGAGGAAAGACAGAAAAGATAAATTGGAATTTCTGATCAATAAACCATAAATTATGGCTACTTAGCAAATAATATTAGAATTACATTTTTAGAAAGTCCATGATTACAGGTTACATGTTTATTCCATGGATAAATTTACTTATTCATCTTTTCAGGAAACACTTATACCTCCCCACTTTCTCTTTAAGAATCAGGTAATTAAAACCAAGCCACTCTCCTTCATTTATAATTCTACAACCAGCAGAAAACTGAAAGAAGCCGTTCACTCAAAAACAGGCACATAGTATGCCCATAAAAACTCATATACTATCATTTCCTCTTTGTTGGCTTCGGCTTAATTTTCTAAACTCTAAATTTAGGCATTTTCTTACTGAAAGACAACTCCTTCATTTAGCAGTAATCTGACGTCTGTCTCTACCAAGTCACATGAGATATTCTTGCATAGAGAATAGACGCGCGAGCTGTCCTTTTTTTTCAAGGACTTTTAAACAACACACCCAAAGAACAGAATCACTTTATCAGTGAACTGTGAAGAATAGTTGCTCAAATAACACACACAGATTGCCTTTAACTATAACAATTTTAATCTAATGAAATATTAATTGATCATCAAAAAATTTTGCTTAAACAATAACAAATTTAAAGTTTCAATTGAAAAGATCAGAGAGAAGTGTTAGACCAACGACCTGCAGAATGTGGCCATTTCAGAAGTAAATCACTCAAGGGTTTCTTTGGTCATTTAAGTGATTGAAACTTTTTAAAATTCTAAGTTCTATTAAGCACAGACTTCATCTAATGTATTCTTTAAATCCATCCTGTGCTGCAAGAAGCAGTATTGCGCCATCCTCAGATGAAGAAACTATGGGTAACTTACCCAAGATATGGAAGCTCGTAAGTTGTGGATTTGGCATTTAAAGGCGAGCTGCTTGTGTTTAAATCTTACGCCTTTATCCACAGGCATGCTCACAAGTCCTAGAAAGTTCATTCTGGTATTTTAAAGGCCGTGAGTTCATTTATGTAGGAAGTTAATTATTTGTGATCTAGAGCAACACTGTCCAGTAGAGCTTTCTTTGATGATGGAAATGGTCTTCACCTATGCTTCCTAATATGTTAGGGAAAAGCCCCCACGTAGCTACTGACCATTTGAAGTACGACGGAGAAACTGAAATTATAAATTTTACTTAATGTGGATAGTGCTACTACTTTGAATAGCACAGTTCTAAAACCCCAAAGGTCAGAATGCCCATTGAAGGCAGACAGGAAAGTAATGGACTACATATACACATTACAAGCCATCGGACAGCTAAGCAGGTCCGTACAGCAGAGGACATATTACAATCCTGAGGGGAGCAGCACTCCTTTCCTACAGAATCCAAGGAACTGAAATATATTTGACCTCCCTTTACCGTAGGAACTTAAAATTGTCCCCTTTGGTTGAATATAAAAGGAGAAGGAATCCCTGAACCGCCTCCGTACAAGGAAAGTGGGAGGAAAGACAGCCTTCTCCATGGTTCCCAGAATGTGCTCCGGGGACCAGTAGCCCCAGTGCCACATGAGACCTTGAGAAATGCAAACGCTCATGGACCACATTCCAGACCTCTTGCCTCCACCATCTGCATTTGAAAACGTCCTCCAGATGGTTCTGTAAAATGGTAAAGCTTGAGAACCATTCACTACATGAGGAAATTTGGGAGTAAGTGGGGAGAAAAAGCCCAAAACGTCCAACTCTGCTCCAGTAGGAGACAGAGTACTTTAAAAAGAGAAGAACTGAAGGCTCAACTGGCCAGAGCTGGCTGCCCTCTTACCATTTCCTTAATCACTTGGATTTCTTCACTTCTGACAAGTGGTTTCATGTAATGGAAAAAGAACATGGTTAAGAATTCTGGCCCCAGCCACTGCTGTGTTGTGCTTCCAATGACAGGGGGCTCTGCCAAGGCGATGATTCTGAAGGAGGGGTGGACAGGAAAAATGGACCTAAAAGGGGAATAAAGGGAAAAAAACATGAGCTTTCATGTTAGAGATTAGGTCATGGTAGCTAAAGCCTCTGTGGTGATGAGCCCACTGTTATATAGTCAAGGCCATTATCCAAAGAACAAGCTTTGAAACAACTCAGGGCATCCTAAGAACCTAAGATGAAAACAAACAAAGAATCACCTACTGCGAACAGAAAAGGTACCATATCCACTGGTGAAACTCCATCTCTGGCACAAACCACCGCTTTGGATATGCTATTATGCCTACAGGAAATTTCCTCCATGGTCCCTTGACACAAAATCCCATCCAGTTCATATTCAGTACAAAGGTCCCTTTTCTTTATTCAAAATCCCCTCAAAAGCTTCTATCTTGCAAGGAACCCATTCTATGTCAGTCGTAGAGAGACAAAGAAGTACGGTTCAAGATGAGGAGACGTTCTACAATACAGAAGATTAAAGCAGCCTAAGGGGTTGATCACATTTACAATTTGAATTGCCAATAAGAAGGTCTTAAAAAGGTAGAGAAAACTGAACTTTTATATAATTCACTCTTTTGTCATTTTATAGGAAATGTTATGATTTTCAAAGTGATCTCTTATAAATCTCTGCTAGGGAATCTGAGAATCTAGGACACAGAGAAGAATAAGATAAAACTTCCCTTGGTTTGTGAAATGACTTGAGTAGTTTTTAGAGAAGGAACTAGAAATCCGTTATCATGATCTAATCATGTGGTTGATACTGTCCGTTTGTATCAATTCTACTCAAAACCCCAGTGGATGTATAACTTTAGACGGTAATACCATACCTGCTAAGGGAAAGGAGAGACGAAACTCAAACACCTGCCAAGCTACTCAGAGAACCCAAAATACAGGCACATAACTGGCATTTCTCAAGAAATGGACTATCCATGGCCATTAACAATAACAGAACCAGATAGTTAAGTGAACAGGCAGCTAGAGTATCAGAAGGTAGGACAGGGCATGTGTGGAGAGACTCAGACAAGTACTCTGAAGATTCAGATAAGAAAACGTCCTCCCACTGCAACAGGTAGGGCCCCCGGAATCCCTGACTACACCATCTATAATTTGAGGGGCCACACCATCCTTCTTAGAAATAGTCATATGAAAGTTACCAGATACCATTTCATTTCTCCAGATAGAAAAAAAAAAAAAGAAAAGACTTATTTACTTATTTACAGATATTCAAGCAGGGCGTAGGATGATCGTTCCAAAGGAGCAGTTGTAGGAAAAGAGGGAATGATCCCCACACGGATAGCGCCTGAGAGCCGGGAGGGTAACATGAGCATTCAGGATTGCCACAGAACAGTCACCGAACAGAATCTGGACACGCAAAGTTCTGTGATCTGAAAGCCGAAAGGGGAGTTATTCCATTTGCCACTTCTGCTGAGTGTTTTGCTGTAATCCGGAAAACAGCTTCACGGCCCAGCCAATGATGCTGAGTTCACCCGCAACCCTCCTCTCTCCTACTTAGGACAAAAGACGGTAAGAGAGACAGAGCCTGCTCTGACTGCACAAATGTGAAGCTGCAGGTGGAGTTCCCCACTCAGGACAGCGAGGGATACTAAACCAGGGAATGAACAAAGTCAAAATCCAACAAGCAAGCTAGGAGGCGACGTCCAATTTACAACCTCAACCCGGAGAGAGCAGGATCGCAGCTCAGGGCTAGAAGAGCAATGAACATGAGAGCATGAGAGCTCGCTAGGTGACTAGAATTTGAATGAGGTGAGGGTCACTGCCAGGACATGTGCTGTCTGCGGCTTGCTTTTCAGTAGTGACTCTAGCAGGGTACGTGAGTGACCTGGCCCAATTCAAAGAGGGCAGTTTCTGAGGCAGCAGGTGAGTCAGGCAGAGAAGTGTACGCTGGCTACAAACAGTCATCACACTACAGAATAACAGAATGAGAAGGACCTTTGTGTTTGATAGGTTCTACCCAAAGGCTTCCTTACATAGAAACGGGTCATAGGGAAAGTCATTTCCTGATGTTCGGTTCTCCAAATCTGAAAGTTAGAGAACAGAGCACCCCTGAGGACCTGTGCCAACTACTTTCGGGGGCTTTCACATACTGTTGGGTAATACAAAGGCTGAAGAAGTGGTAAATAAGTGAGCATTAGGAAACAAACATGATTAAAATTTAAAATCAGGGTTAATTTTAATTTTACTAGAATTGAACAACAATAAATAACAAATGAAACTAAAGATATAGCTCAACATCAGATAAATAGCCAGTATGTCCTAAAGATTAAAAAATTTTAAAGCAAAAAGATCTTTTAAAAAAGATTAAAAAATACTGGGGTCCATGTGTTTGTTTGGTGGCATAAGGATAAGATTTTGGAGCGCAAAGTACTTTCCAAAACTTGTCAGCAATAAAAAGGAATGGACTATTGACATATATAACGTGGAAGACCGCAAGATAGTTATGCTGAGGGAAAGAAGCCAGAACAAAAAGAGTATATGCTGTGCGATTCCATGTCTATAAAACCCTAGAAAATACACGCTATCTAACGTAGCCGTAAATAATTTCCTACAGGTGTGAGAAGGAACAGGAGGGATTACAAAGCAGTCTGAGGATACTTCGGGGTGACAGATGAGTGCATCACCTTGATTGGGATGACAGTTTTATAGGTAAATGTAAATATCAAAACGATCAAACTCTATACTTTAAATATGCACAGTTTATTATATGCCAGTTATACCTCAACAGAGCTATTAATAAAAAAAAAAGAAACGTTAAAATAAGCTCCAATCTTTTGAAGGAAATTATGTGGTACATTTTTTGTCAAATCTGTATAGTAAGAAACTTGAAAGAATGATACAGAAGGTTTCTATAAAGACGTTAAGCATGAACTAGAAGACAATTTTTTTAACGGGCCACGCATATTGTAATACTGATGTGACAACTTAGAAGAGGTTATGCAGTTCTGTACGCGGCCCGTATTTCCCCTTTTGTGCTATGCAGGCAATGTAGCAAACTACAGGGACACATTCCTTACTCATCTTTATACCACGCAAAGTCTAGTGTATACTAAGGAGAGAGCAGATGCCAAATAAATAAATAAATAAATGCGTTGCTGTAGTTAGTAACCATCAGTGCGAGACACCTTTTAAAGACCCTTGGTGGCAAGGACAAAACAAAGTGGTAAGAACTGAAAATAATGTTTTCCTACGGAAAAAGCAGAGCAGTTAGTCTAAATGTGGTCTTGAATGAACTTGTGAGTGAAGTTGTATTCTCTGAATCAAAAAGAAAAAATCATACAATAAAAAGTAATTAGACCCTTCACAGACACAGAGTTTAAAACTGTTCTTTGATCATAAAAACGTGTAGGATTATTTTTCAAAATCAAAATCTGTTTAAGGCTATTTGTTTTGAGACTCAAACACAACGAGCTAGGCATAAAAATCCTACCTCTACCTTGAGTTTTGTTAAAAATTTACACGGCCAAACTCATTAGCAAAGAGATGCTGAGGTTTCTGGGGAGGTAGGAGAGAAAGCTCAGACCCTAACTGTTTTCAAACATAAAAGTAAAAGGGTCCAGAGAAATCTACCAATGAAAGATCTGCCGCGTGTCCAGTTATGGCTCCCCACTGATCAATAACGAAAACTGAGAAATTACAAACTGTTTTCAATGTTCAATCAATCATAATAAAAAAATTCAACAAACATGCAAAAACATTAAAGCATGTATAACTACAACTGAGACCACACCACTAATCTGTAGTGCTTCCCTGAGATAACCAGAAGCCTATTCTTGGAAAATAAACTTAGTCACTCACTATTTTCTCAAGAAAATCTCGCCCCCTCATCTACGCTCTGACCGACAGCAGGAAGGAAGACCTTCGGCAGCCTATATATTTGTACTCCCCCTTCCCCAAAGAAGTTTTTCTCATCAAAGGAAGCATTTCTATTTTGGTCATTATTTCCTGTGACAAATGCAGGCATGGTGTCTGGTGTGTGTGTGGCCATCACGCTATTTCTAACCACCATGTCCACGGCATTCCTGGTGTCTTGTAACAGAAGAAGGAAAGTCTCTAAATTTCTTACGGCGTTTCTAAGGGCATATTAGCCATGTGATTGCCTGCAAAGGATGGAAAAGTCCACAGAAACGATCAAGGTATGTGACCTTGGTGAAGAATTAGACTACAGTAGGTCAGCAAAGGCGTCAAACATAATTGTTTAGAAACTGGGTTTCATACTATGAAGTTGAAAGGTTTGGTAGCCCACTGTTAATAGCTGTTAATTTATGAGACCCCTGATATCAGACTTGTCATAAAAAGGCAAAGTATTGCTCATTAGGAGGCTCACAAGAGGAAACATTGCCAGCGTAGAAGATCATCAAAGACTGGACTGATATAATTACCTTTACTGTGAGTTTCCTAGAATTTATCCTAGCTTAAGATTTATTCATTCATTCAAAATTATTTATTAATTGATCTACTATGTGCCAGGTATTGTGACATTAGAAACAAGGAGATGAAGTACAGAGCAAGACAGAGAGTCCCGGCGGCATTAGTCTTAGGGTCCGTTATTTCTTAAGCTCCAACTGCATCCTTGCCCTTCCTTTGAAAATGTGAGATGCCACTAAGTTCCGTTTTACAATAATTAAAGTTTTGTGGGGTTTTTTTGTTTTGTTTTGTTACTTGTAGCTAAAGGAGTCCTGCCAAACACAAATACGAAAATTGTTCCTACCTGAAAGCCTAACAGGTATCTAAATTTACTGAACTGGCTCTAGAGGCAAGGAAGCGCTGCAATGTGCCTTCCCTTCATCATACCTTTTTCCTTATTCTCTAGCTCAGAATCCCTCACAAGAAAACCACACATTAATAGCTGAGTTTGTTTAAGGACTATCAGAAATCACCACTCCGCTAAACTTCAGTTCTGTGATTCGGTACAGAAATGAAAAGGAGAGACGACCTGGGTTATGAGTTTCTAATTTGCAGTTCCATGGCTAATACCAGGAGTGATAATATTAGATATGGACAGAACATAGGATCAACCCAAGCTAGATAATGGATCATATCACTTACAAGGACATATAAAATAAATTAATTTCCTCACTGAGTACAAATTTCCTACTTTTTATGTTGTGCTATGTCCTTTTAATTAAGGGGCCAGTTCTCTACCCAATGAACACAGCCTTGAAAGAAATATTGTCAACTGGCTTAATAGAAGAATCTAACCTGTATAACCTAATATAACCCTACAAGAGAACATATTTATTCTCAGAAAGACAAAAATGGGCTACAAAATTTCATCAAGGTTAACCAAGAAAAGGTCAAGAAATTTACAATCCATATCAGAGTGAAGTATATTCTGTAATATGACTGTGTTTAACAAGAAAATAAAGAGAAAAATTGTTTACAATCATAAGAAAATAGTGTGTGTCTCAGGTTTTAAAAAAAAGGAAGACTACTAATAAAGAAAGGAATTAGGTTTTCAAATAGTAGAGAACTATTCTGACAGAGGGGAGAATCAATTGTTAGACATCTCGCCTCTGACAAGTCAATGAAATCCTGACAAACTGTTAGAACATAAGAGAGAAAAGAAAATTAGGAGTTGAGCCCCGGAGGTTCAACATCTAACCAACGAAAGTTTCAGAAAGAAACGCCAGAGGAAATGGGAAGTGGAGAGATATTTAGAATGACATATGAGCTACAAGTATGAAGAACAAGTCCAGATTATGGGAGAAAGATGAAATCCATAGAATATGAAATGGATAGAATACCTGATTGTGCTGAGAGATTTAGACAATAGGGTAAGTGTTTGGAATGGAAAAGTGAGAAATAAATAGAAAATAGGGTCACTTCCTCCTCTATGTTCCCATAGCTTTACTGTGCAGCTCTCTATTCTAACATTTAAGAGCTGCATTATACTTGTTTCTTTATGTATCTGCCACTTTTCATATGTAGACAAGCACTAACTTTAGGAAAAACAAAATGTATGCAAGAAACGATAAACAACTGTAGCTTCCTGAATGGCGCCACTGTGTGTGATCCTTATGCTGCGACAATAATGTGAACACTCAGGAAAATTCCAAGTGAAATTACTACAAAACTAGGAGGAACGGGCAATAGGAAGTATGTATATGTAGTGGGAAGAGGGGGAGTGAAAGAGAGCTAAGCCTTAATTTTCCATAGTAGAAAATCAAGATACTGCCTAATACTGAAAAATAAATCAAGAATCAAGCAATATCACTGAAAGGTGAAATCCCAAAAGAAACAGCAAAGAGTTGAAAGTGGCAGTCGTTGGGGAGTGGCAAATGACACTGCCCTAGAACAGATGACAGAGGACTGATATTTTTCATAAAAATCCTGGAAAAACTATCTGGCTCAAGTTTCATTCATGTTTAACAATAATGAAAAAATCAAATGAAAATAAAAAATAAGTGAAGGGAACCCACAGTGCCATACCTTTCTGCACCTACTCAGAGTGCTCTCTGGAGACAGATGTGGGTCTGGTTTATACCCACAGGGAGCTGAACTCAACAGTGACGAGGATGGGACACTTTGACGAGTCCTACCAGCTGCTCTGCGCCAAACCCTGAGTGTGACAATCATTTGTAGGATTGTAATGTTTTAAAGATGGCAGCAAATCCTTTGGAATGGGGTGAAGCTTCAATTAAATAAAATCCGATTAAGTGACTAAGAATTCCCCCCCAATATTATGTCTAATTATGTAAAAATAACCATGGAAATGTAATGAAACAGAAAATAACTTATATTTGCCAAACCTCCTCTAAGGGAAAGTACAGTATGTAGCTGAAAAAAATATTTTCCTTCAAGCTTTTCATTTTGAAATTTTTCAAATTCACAGAAAATTTGAAAAAATAGAATACAAACACCCATATATCTTTCATCTAGATCTCACCAACTGTTAAGACTTTACATTTGTGTTCTCTCTCACTTGATCGCTCTTTCTCTCTGTGTGGAGTGTGTGTGTGCACACATCCATGTCTTTTTTTCCCATGAATCATTTGGGAGTCAATTGTAGACATCTTTTTACTTTATCCCTTAAATATCTCAGCATTTGTCTCCGAAGAATAGGAATATTATCCTTCATAGCCACGTACCATTATATACTTATGAAAATTAATATTAATTCAATATCATGTGGTACATATATAGTCCACATTTATAGCTGTTTTCATTTTATGTCCTGATCCAGGACCCAGTCAAGTCCCATACATGGCTTTGGCGGTTACATCTCTGGAAAATGTTTAAGCCACAGAGGGCATCCTGCATCAGCTGGCATACCCCAGGACTAACTGATGACTTCTCAGGAGAACCGTGAAACGTGTTTGTTTGTTTGCTTGTTGAAAGGCTATGAATTATGGGGCCCAAACTGAAAAGCTAGGACAACAGCAGAAGGATTATCTTCTTAAAACGAACGTTCTTATAAAACGTTTAAGTGCTTATGTAAAAGTAGGCTGAGGGTAGAGTATGTCTCGAATCGTAACCTCACATTTTATGAAGTGCCAAACTATGAGCAAGGCCTGAACACCAAATTACTAAGCTGTTCAAAGTTCTCTCGGCTTGACCGTAAGTTTAGGAGAATGAGAAAAACAAGGCACATTGACAGTAAGAGTGTCCAAAATTACCTCTGCTGTAGCTGTTCGTCAGACAGTTGCAGCTCCTCCTTTAAACGCATGTACCTGTCCGGTCTCAGCAGCCTAGAGCCATCATAGAGGCTCAGCTCGCGATCGTGGATCAGCCTAAGGGAAACGGGAAGTCAGAAAACTCAGTAATCAGTTTTGAATGGTGAAGTTATGGAGGCGGAATCAGTCAGTGAACATTTTGATCGTGTCCATTATTACTTGCAGTTGCGTCTAACCGTTTTGGAGGCACCTTTTGGAATTTCAAGTTGACTCGTGCTGTTAACAGTTGGCAACATTGCTGCCTCATGTACTAAAGGGCAGTACCATGGATGCTGAATGTGGGGAGCGAGCACAGAGGAGGGGAGGAGCTGGAAAGCAGGAGGAGGAGGGAGACAAACGGCTGAGTGAGTGGCTGGCAGCCCAGCAGGTACACAGAAGTCAACAAGGCTGTTGGCACATGCTCCCTTGAGTCTAATGTAACTTGTGAACGTATAGTGTGTATCATCAAAATAGTTCTGTCTGTGGAATTACAGGATTTAAAATATTGAACGTCTTTACAAAGAAACAAGCGGTGCTGTTTCATATTCCCACTCTGATGGCGGCCTAACCATCCACAGCATGACAGCACCAGGAGATGTCGCAGAGGCTGAAAAGTACTGTTCTGCGTCTCACACCAGTCACCAAGTCTGCTGATGCGCACACTCCAGTGGTCCCACCATCTCCACTCGGTAGGTGAGCGCTGATGGGGAGGAGGGCTGCATGACGCAGCGGGTAGGAGTGTGGGCAGTGGAGTCCGCTGGGTCTGGGTTCAACTCCAGCTCCGCAGCTTATTAGCTGAATGACTGGGGAGCGGGAGAACTACTCCATCTCTTTCGACTTTCATCTTTTATAAAATTAGGGCAATACTATCAACCTTACGGTATCGCTTTAAGATTAAACAGCTAAGGGGAGGCAGATGCTTCCTATAGTTGTTCTCACTGGCTGCACGTTGGAATCTCCTGGAAAGCGTTCGATGCACCTTCCGAAATTTCAAGTTGGCTAGTGCTGTTACACTTGGCAAAAACTGTTGGTTTCTGTATCAAAAATTTTAAAATACCAATGTTCAAGCCTTGCCATGGATCAATTCTGTCAGAATTAGAGGAGCAGGAGCCAGACATCAGTAATTTTTAAGTCCCACACCGCACGGTGATGCCAAAGGTGAGAAGCTGAGACACACACACGTAGCACCATGTGTGTTACTCACACGTAGCACCATGTGAGTACGCCCAGCACTGGGTACGTACTCAGTTACTGGCAGGTGCCGCTACCACTACTTCTTGGCCTAATAGGCAAGAGATAGCTAATAAAAGCGGAGCACTATTTTGTTTGTGTGTACATTTGTCTATTTAGAAGAGAAAAACATTATAAATCTATGGAATGGTTATGATACATTACGAAGCCATTTTTAAAGTCTCTCAAATCTAATCAGGAATAACACAATGTTTTTGGAATCTTTAATTATACTTGGTATGTACATCTTTTCAAGGACAAAAACTTGGAATAGTTGGTTGGGGAAATGAATTATTCCACTTATTTGAACTTTCCTGAAAAGTCAAAGTTAAAAACCAAATGTCTACAAGTGATGGAATTAAGATGTAACAACAACAAATCATTATCATTAATCTCCCCAAATGTCACAGGATGGGAATATTTTCCAGGAAAATTACACATGAAGTTTTTTCATGACATTAAATTCAAGAGATGTTCATTGGGAATGTGTGGCTATTTTCCCACCTAAACTGAAGTAAGAAAACAATAGTTACACAAATGTTTGCGTTTATAAACACAAAGTGAGCTGTTTAAGTTTATATAAAATATGAAACAGCTATTACACATTTTATATAAGGATCCACATTTTCTCTCAAAAGAAAAATTCCAACAAGAAAACCAGTAATTTAAATCTGTGATTCATAAGGAGTTTGCAGACCGTGGAGCTGTCATTCTGACACACTGTAGAAACTTGAGCTGTGTGGCTTGTCACATATGTTAATAAACATATATAAAGTCTTCAAAGTCATTACTTAAAAGTTTTCTTAAAACACAGAAGTTTGCTGTGAAGTTTCACTGTATATGCTGTGTTTACAATTAAAAAAAATCTGTTCTACTTGGATATAAAATTTTAAGTTTCTAAACATTTACACCACCCAGTTTAAAAACAGAAGGTTGAGAGAGTTCCACGTCTACTGTTTACTTGGTGTGTTTTTGTGTGTGTGACTCACACAGACCTTTGCAGTACAGCGAGTGTGCCAGCGTTGACGCGATGGATGCCATCCAGGAGGACCAGCTTTCCTTCCAGAGCAGCCGTCACCAGGGGCGAGGACCGCCAGGCAGTGTCTCCATTTGGGAGAGTGTATCTCTGCTGGAGCAGATCACGAGCTGTCATATCCTAAACCCACCAGCCACAAAAGAAAACGCAGAATTAATTTTTAAGAATGGATGGCAGCTGATTCAGCTTGATAGTCACCTCTCTCTTGACATTCCATACTAAAACTGGGAAGTCATCTCCAACCCATCAAAGAGAAAGCTACTCAGAAACTTTTCTTGGTCATTTGAGGTTTTTTCCTATTACTCATCCACTTACTATAGTAAGAGTGAGGAGGGTTTTTCTTTTAATTGAGCATCCACCCCTTCTTTTAAAATGTTCGTTTGATATCTACACAGATGATGGTAGTAATTTCCACCTGATTTTAATGGAATTTAACTCAATCAGCTTTACGGATCAAAATGTATGGATTCCTTTTTAAGTATTAGAGGCCACACAAACTCAGTGGGTGGAGATGCTTATCAGTGATGTGCATTTTGTTGCAGTTGATGAGTTCTCCTGAAAAGCCACGTTAGGAACCATCACAGTGACTCACTTAGAGGGGCTTGAAAATGGAGGAAACTGAGGAAAACAGTCACCAGATGAGGCACAGGAATTGTCAAACAATAGCATGGCCCTTATGAATATGCAATTTTTAAAAATCACTCACACAACATGCTAGCAGGAAAATAGTGTAACAGATTGAAGCAAACTTAACAGTACTGGCAAATGAAAGTCTATCTATTATTAAAAAAATTCATATAATATGAACAATTCTTTCTCAAACGTGTTAATGTTAAAGACAACAGTTTCTATTATCAGCTTCAGATAAATTTTGTGCCACTTACATCAAACAAAATTAAAATGTTTACAGTCAATTTTAACTAAACATTAAGTGTTTTGTAAATTCTTTGCTACCTACTTCAAGTTTTAAGCAGATAGAAAACTAATGAATGCGCTTATGTCCATAATGGCAACAAATCTGTATTGAAATCAAGATGAAAAAAAGTAAGTCTTACCTACTTCAATGTTCTCATTACCAAAAAAGGAAAAACAAACAAAACCTGACTTAGGAGGTATAGATAGGCTTCCATTGAATCTAAAGACACCAGAAACAGTAACATTCAAACTCAGCAAGTCCCCATAATCAGAAAGGGCTGGCTTGGGCACATTATCAAAATTCGGCTTAGCTCATTAATTTTGTTTAATTCTTTAACTATCAATCTTACATTCTATGCAAACTACATGAGCATGTCATTCTAAGCTGTCAATGACAGTTACAATAGCCAAGACTAAATTTATCACCATCATCAGTGTTTACTAAGATGGGTTATGGTGAGAATGAGCTCATTCCCACTCATGGCTGTGCCACAGACCAGGAAATGGATCACTCAGCAGGAAAAACAGGAAAAATCAAATGTTCATGGGTCATTTTCATAGTCAAATAAATTACGAAAAAATCAAGTATGTATATGTATACATACGTAAGTATACACAGACATACATATATAAAAATCTTTTTAAAGTTAATATAAACACTGGTAAATTTAAAGAAAACTCTTGGTACTAATTATTCCAGAAAAATATTCACTATAGAATTATATCACTTATTGTCCTAGAGAATAAAACAAACATCCTATTCATTTTTCACCCCTTCCTTCTAATAGGAATTATGAGATTGCAAGAGGATATACAAAATGCTTAATAAAATGGCATAAATTAAAAGTTGAAATAAAATGAAGGAATAAAACGAAAGAGTAGGCCTTGTTTCCTTTAAGAATTCCTACTTGGTATTCAAAGAAGGCATCCCACTGGTACCACAGTTTTAAAGAAATGGATGGGTGTTAAATGGGTTGGGCTTCAGACTGAAAAGGGATGGGGGCATCCTGACCCAAACTCAGCTCTTGAGTCTTTCGCCTGGGCCCAGGACTGGAGGTGAGGAATGTAACTCTGGCATAAGAAGGTCAGATGCCTAAGAGGGTCAGACACCTAATGGGCTAAGGCTAGCCAGTGGTAACTTTCGAAAAAAATTTCAACTGAGAAAATTCCACACTTTCATACCAACACATCGTGAATCAGCATTCTGTGAATGATATGAAAAAGCACTACTTCCCTTGGTCATGATTCCAAAGTACTTTTGTCTCTTGTTACGGCATGTCACCATGTATAACGCGCTCCTGTGGATAATGTGCACCCACGTTTTGGGCACAAACTTACAGGGGAAAAAAAATCTTTCGTTGTAATTTTTTAATTCAAATTTTTATTTGTTTACATTTAGGTGCTTGTTTTTATATGATAAAGGAATTTTAGCATTTATTTTTTAACATTTTATGGTACAAGAAATTTTATGTACCAGTAAAAAAATTTAAGATATTTACTCATCATAGAAGGCCGAGAACTCTTCATTGTTGCAAGTTCGTCCTAAGTTCAACAAAACCGATTCTCATACTCCAGGATATTATTTTGCATATGGATATCGTTATCGATTTCTAGAGTTACACTTTTAACTCATAAGCATGAATAAAATAATTAAAAATATTTATATAGAGACAGAATTAGTACTACCCATGTATAACGCATGTCCTTATAAAGTGTGCATTATACATGGCAAAATATGATAATTCATACCGTACAGTGTCTGCAATAGTTTGCCCATTCAAGTAAGTAAATATTTACTAATAATGATGATGAGAAAGACCATCAATACGCAGGGCCCCTCTTTTCCAACTTAGCAGTTGGAGGCTACCTTAGACTTAATGAAGGAAATGAAACGGTTATTTGTTCCTAAACAACAAGCAGTAACAGGCAACAGGACTCAACACCGGTAACGCCAACCACAAATACAGACCAGAGATACTCTCCGTTTTTTCAACCTTCAGAGGGACAGAAGAAAATGGAACTATTTGGCATTTCTCAGAAGACTATCTCAGTTTAGTTTTATCACCTAAACTCTAGGCCTACTATCATGTTTAAAAGAGCTATTCTTCATTTCTAACACATCTTTGAATTAAAATAAAAACCTCCTAAAGAGGAAAAAAAAAATCCCTTTAATACAAGTTGCTGGTTTTCGCAATTAAGATCCTATACTGGGAGAAAAGATGGAATTCTACCTTTTCCTGAAAGAGATACATGGCCCCACTTTCCACAGTATTAGTTAAAATCAGAAATTCTTTTCATTGATATGAAAGTTATTTTCAATTGTGTGAAAGTGCATGGACAGCAAAGTGAAACTGAACTTTCACAGAAAAACTGAATCTAAGCAAACCTAACTAACAGAACTTTTCCAGCATAGTCTCAACTGGGTCAGTGATACTGCAAATTAATTTAGATAATAAGCTAATCGTTAAAATAGAGTAACAGCATTTTCAAGTGATTCTATCTATAGAATATTTGAGTTTTAGTACCATTTAATATCTTTATTTTAACATATACTATATAATGAATTTGTTAAAAATGTATCATTTCCTATTCTTCCCACCTACACACACATCCCTAAAGCAGATGGAAAAGCAAAGTTTTAAAAAGTGTGTTTACTCCATATGAGAATTTCTAAAGTACATTAATAAAAATCAGGAAAGATGAATGTCTCCATTTTTGCATATATTTTCTTATCCCCGAAACCTTTGAACTTAAGAGAATAAAAATAGTGCTAATGATATCCTAAAGCCAGAACCATTTCCTCTTTCTGCATTTCCTTAAAATTTTTAAAATAACAGGACATGAAATCTAGTTCCTTTAGAGCCACCATTGTCTAACCTCACCCTCATTCAGATCCCTGGAAAATACCCATGTATCTCAAAATTCTATGTCATTTGGAGTTTTTTGATTTGCAAAGAAAAAATCCTTCTGAAAATAAAAATGTCCTATTAAAATGGGAAGAAGCATAACTGAATGAAATGTATCAGAGAATACAGATTTGAAACTTTAAGCAATTAAATGGCTTAAATGTTTCTAGTACATTTTAATGGTACACACTAATTTTTCTGATTCTTTGGAGAAACTTGGATATAAGTCATCAGTTGCAAAAAGTGGTTGTGTGTTGAGTGGCTAGAATCACAGTAAAATTAGTTTTCCAAGGTATAATATTCAGAAGGACAACTGAAAATATTAAAGTAGAAATTTTAGTGTATAAAGAAATTTGAGCTACCTCTCTCTTTAAATACAAATATTCTTAAGAAAGCAAAATTTTACATTATAATGGAGATGTAATTTTTCTGATAGAAAATTTAAATGATTATAGCAAAAGGAGGATATCAAAGTGTATAAAGAATATCAATTCAACAACATTAAAAATAACCCACCACAGAAGACTTTCAAAAAGTAATTAAGTTGACTTGCAAAAATATGCATAATGTAATGTATTATAAAATAAAAAATAAGTGGACAAAGAAAACTACACAGGGAAGATGAAATCAAGAAAGGTAAAGGTGATATACAAAATGCACTATAAGAAAACCTAAAAAGTGAATCTAATCTTTCTAATATTGTACACAAGAAAGAGAGACATAAAAAGTTACATAAATCATAATAACCAAGCATTGACACGAAGAAAGCAGCGCTACAATTTTTGATAATAAGATTGAGAAAAATTTGTGCCGTGGGTCAGATCATCCTTTCAAGAACAGTGTGTCAACAAGTTAATTGAAAGAACAATAACTACAGCAGCTAATGAAGAGCTGACTAGCTGCCAAGTACTTTATATAAATTACCTCATGTAAGCCTTGTAACCCTAAGAGAGGGATGCAATTATTGTCTTCATTTTGCAGATGAGAACACTGAGTTACAAAGAGGTTATATAGCTTACCCAAACAAGGATACACAGCTAATAAGCAGAGGAGCTGGGAGACCTCAAGTCTGTTACTATGACAAATACAGTAACAAATTTCAGCAAAAGAAATTCCATAGAGAAAGAGCTGGTCTGGACTAATCAGTCCTCGGATACATTGCAGAGTTAACACACCAGCTGTACAGCTCTCAGGCTACCCTCAGAAACCCCGCTTCTCAGTCTAATTCTTTGAGAAGAGGCAGAAAGTACAGCCTATGATATTGACCACTCCCCAAAATGCCCCCAAATGCAGCTGGTCTCCACTGCTACTAAAAATATCTTTAAGTACATAGACAAAAGAGTGAAATAAAAATGCTTTAATTAACAGTAATTACATCTCTAGGTGGATATGATTCTTAATTTTCTTATTTCTGAATTAAAAATATAAACAGTGGGCATTAATTTGTTTTGTGATTGGGGTAAATAAGTATTATTAATAATGTTTTTTCCAGAAGAAACTAGCTGTAATTCTGTCTGCTTTCCATATCTACTTCAAATAAGTTTTACTTCTTTGAGCGAAACTTACCCTGATACAAAATATCCTACCGGTAGTATAAATACTAAGACAATCTGGGATTTAAGTGAGTAAAAGGACACAACAAGACTAGCTGATATAAATAATCTCAATTTTGCAACGTGGGATTATTTATGTCCAACCTATTAGTGGCAGAACCCTGTATAGTACTGCATAATCACAGAATGTTAATAATTTTTAGGCCCCGAATAGAAATGAAGCCATTATTTATGGTCTAAGCATACTCTGTGAACAGAATGCAAGGCGTGCTGCCAATATTGTTCAGTGTCATGTATGTTTGATCTCCAACAAAAGGCCTCTTGTTTTACCTTTACTGTAAAATTATGGGTAAACTCTCCCACGCTTCTCCTTCAAGTTCTTCTTTAAAGAACTATTTTTAGCCTGTCACGTATGACAATGCTTCCTTCTGTACACAATCCTGCTGTTACAACATACCATGATGAACTTACTCTGCTACAAGGCAAAGAAGTTGATTTGGAATCATTTAATAGCTCTCTTCATTGTAACCTGTGGGATCCATTCCAAGATGACCTGCTCTAGTTAAAGATTTGTTTTATGAACACTGAACAAAATTCTTCTGATTGAAGCTAACTAGAAGTCAAACCTACTGTCTCACTAACAACTGACCCAAAGAAAGGACATTTTAAATAAAGTTGTAAAATAAAATATAAAGTCAAAGTCAGAGTAGGTGCAATGACATAATATGTATTCAATGACGATACCCAATCATACCCCCTGCTCCTATCCCTCCTGGACTCCAGAGGCTAGAAGACTAGAAACATCATTTCTTAGATGCCTCTGAAGCTGGAGTTCTGTACAGGACCTGGGTTTTACTGCGCATTCTCACGTACACAGAACTGGGAACTGAAAAAACCTGGCGGTGAGCAATGACAGTGACATGTCAGCCAGCACGAGGAGACCTGCTCTTCTACGCATCTAGGACAGCTATGGCCGAAGTCCTCCTGGCTCAGTCATTCCTAACCGGTGAGATCGAAATCCTGTTCCCTGTCTTCCAGAGATCCCGGGAGCTACCTAACACCCTGAAATAAACCCCTCTCAGCTTCAGATGGCCAGGATGGATCCAACTGTCCACAACAACAACCACACAACTTAAGGATGATGAATTTTAAAAGTAAACCAACTTATTAAAGCTTGTGAAGAAATGTTTCCAGACAAGTAAGTATATAAATAAAAAGGGGTAAGAACAGTTTCAAAAAGGAAGGCAGAAAGGAGATACTATGGTACAGAGTAAAACCTCACTATACACAAACTAAAGAACCACATTTATTCAAATGGTACTGCAAACTTAGCTATATCTTATCCAAAATGCTTGACTCTGGTAGAACAGAAACGTTTTTGAAAGCAAGGAACAAATAAGACCTAAAATCAAGCTTGATGTAAGTACGAACACCTGTTCAGCAGGCAAAGACACCGGAAGCTGATGCGGCATTTGGCTTCACTCAACAACACTCGAAGCCCTTGCCGTCAGCCCACAGGGAAAGCAGTGCAGCTGAAAGGATGGGTACAGCATGAGCACAGCTGGGCTTCACTTCCAGTCTGCCACTTCCTTGTCACATGATACATGGCAGAAGGGAGTTAAATATCTTTAGAAGTAAATGAGACAATGTCTGGCACCTACTGGGTACTTAATAAATGACCGAGGAACTTGAATCAACTGAGAAAATACAAATACGTTAAAATTTAAATCTAACAATAAGTCTATGTTAACAACAGTTCAAAACACTAATATAGGGGCAGCCGGTTAGCTCAGTTGGTTAGAGCGCGGTGCTCTTAACAAGAAGGTTGCCGGTTCGATCCCCACATGGGCCACTGTGAGCTGCGCCCTCCACAACCAGATTGAAACAACTATGTGACTTGGAGCTGATGGATCCTGGAAAAACACACTTAAAATACATGGAAGTCAAAAAAATAATAAAACACTAATATAAGTGATATAACAATGCTGAATGACAGAAAAGATTTTGTCTTAGAATTTAAAGAAAAGGTAATATTAGTAAAGAAAAATGGACCAAAGTGACATTTGAGCTGGTCCTCTAAAAAGAACATAAATTTTTCAAAAGGCATTTATCCATGCCTTCATCTATCAATAGCCTGCTGACTACATGCCAGTCGTTTCTCCAGGTACTAAGGATACAGCAGTGAAAAAGATAAACATGGACCTTACATTCCAGTGGGAAGAGAACAAAAATGGAAAAAGGAAAGTAGACAGAGGACAAGAAGCAAGGGAGGGAGGGAGGCGTCACAAATGAGACAAAAATGTCACCTAGTGATCAGTGCTATACAGAAAATACAGGGTAATGTGATAGAAAATGATTTGGTGGGTCAAGGATGTTTTCTCTAAATATATTCAGGTTGTGATTTGAGTGACAAGAGGCCATGTGAAGATCAGAGTATTCCAGGCTAAGACAACAATCTGTGCAAAAGCCCTGAAGCACAAAGAAGCGAGACAGATTTAAGGGGCTGACTGTAGCCAGTGAGGCTGAACGTAATCTGCAGAGGGTCCAGCAGAGAGAGAGAGAGAAGGCTGGAGAGACAGGTGCAGGTCGGACCATGTAGGCAGTGATCCTCAGCCCAGCTGCCTATTATTAGGATTACTGAGTAGTTTTTAAGACAATACTGAAGTCAGGGTCCCACCTCAGACCAATTACTTCAGACTCTCTGGGGCGAGGGGTGGGGGGTAGACCTGAACACTGGAAATTTATCCAAACTCTTTGAGTCCGTGTTCATGGTTCTACAAGGCAGCAAAGGTTGGCAAGCATTGACGGAAGACTCGGATGCCAGGGTAAAGAGTTCTGATTTTATCCTAAGTGTGACAGAAAGCCACTGGGAGAGTCTATGCAGGGAAATGTCATGACCTGATTTACATTCATAAATGTTACTTCCACTTTTCTTTAGGGAATGAATTACAGAATGCAATGTATTCTAATTAAATGTCTAAAAATATCTACATGTTAAATATCTAGAAAACAGAGAACTTAAGTGTTCTCACCAAAGAAGACACATTTAAAAATACAATTAAAAATATCTACAAATGTCCAACCAACATAACTGAAAGCTATGAGAAACTGATGAAAGAAATTGAGAAGATACAAATAAATGAAAAGATAGTCCATGTTCATGGATTGGAAGGATTAATGTTGCTAAAATGTCCAAATTATCCAAAGCAATCTACAAATTCAACGCAATCCCTATCAAAATTCCAATGGCATTCTTCAGAGAAATAGAACAAACAATCCTAAAACTTATATGGAACCACAAAAGCACTGAATAGCCAAAGCAATCTTGACAAAGAAGAACAAAGCTGGAGGCATCACGTTCCCTGATTTCAAATTACATAACAAAGGTACAGTAATCAAAACAGGATGGCACTGGCATAAAAATAGATGCATAGATCAATGAAACAGAAATAAACCCATGCATATATGGTGAACAAATTTATGGCAAAGGAGCCAAGAATATACATTGGGGAAAGGATACTCTCTCTTCAGTAAATGGTGTCAGGAAAACTGTACAGCCACATATGAAAGAATTAAACTGGACCCCTATCTTAACCATACACAAAAATCAACTCAAAATGGATTATAGACTTGAACATAAGACCTGAAACCATAAAACTCCTAAAAGAAAACAAAGGTGGTAAGCTCCTTGACATTGGTCTTGGCCATGGTTTTTGGGATTTGACACAAAAACCAAAGGCAACAAAAGCAATAAGCAAGTAGAACTACATCAAACTAAATAAAAACAAAAACATTCTGCATGACAAAGGACACGATCAACAAAATGAAAAAGCAGCCAACTGAATGGGAGAAAATACAGACGGTGCCAAAAAGGTGTATACACATTTTAAGAAAGGAAAAAAACAGTATTAAAATTACACTGATGGTAACCACTTTGAGCACCTCCTGTAACTGCAGCAGTCAAATGTGACTTGTAGTCATCTTTTGTTATCGTATTACAATTTTAATACAGTTTTTCACTTTCTTAAAATGTGTATACATTTTTTTGGCACCCTCTGTACTTGCAAATCACACATCTGATAAGGGGTTACTATCCAGGATATATACAGAATTCGTGCAATTCAATAGCAAAACAAAACGAAATAAACAATCTGATTAAAAAATGGGCAGAAGATCTGAATACGCATGTTTCCAAAAGAGACATACTGATGGGCAACAGGTCCATGAAAAGATGCTCAGCATCACTGACCATCCGGGAAATGCAAACCACAACCACAGTGTGTCACCTCACACCTGTTAGAGGGGCTGTTATCAAAAACACAGGGCATAAATGTTGGTGAGAATGTAGAAAAAAGGGAACCCTTGGGCACTGTTGGAGGGAACATAAATTGATGCACTCACTATGGAAAACAATATGGAGGTTTCTCAAAACATTAAAAATAGACTATCATGCGATCCAGCAATCCCAACTCTGGGTATACATACAAAGGAAATAAAAACAGTATATCAAATAGATATCTGCACTCCCATGTTCATTGCAGCATTATTTACAATAGCCAAGATATGGAAACGGCCTAAGTGCCCATCATATATATTATATGATACATACATATTATATATATGTATAAAATTCAGCCATGAGAAAGAAGGATAAATGTGGGGTCTCTTGCCGGAAGCAGTACAGGAAGACGCTTGCTGAGACGAAAGACGCGGGCTGGTGGAGGTAACAGGGCAGCGCCGCCCAATGTCCCACCTACGTGAAGGCACACTGGGCATCACTCCTCTCCTGCACAGGCTGCTGCCTAGACCTGGGAGAACCGAAGGGAACCATAGGAAAGGAATGGCAACCACCACAGGAGCTGGGCTGTCCAAGGCGGCTCTTCAGATTGCTAAACTCATAACAGTAGACAGTAGAGCATAAAAGCAGGATTCCAGCAGCTTCGACCAGCTTAAATCCCACACCACTGCCACCCTCAGTTCCCAGAGGCACTAGCTGAGCTCTGTTAAGAAATGACTTTCCCTTTGCTGTCTTTTTTACTATCTCTATGGTTCTGTGGAAGAGCTTTCACTTCCAACACCTCAGAAAGCCCTGTTTCTACTATGGACAGGCTTGTCCATCAGCAGTAAGATGCTGTGGTTTGGCTCCTAAGCAGCTGAGGTGTTTTTTCCATAGGGGAAAACAGATAAAGCATTTAGCATCATAAAAGGCAACTGGATGACCATGCCGAGGAGCACATACTTACTTTTTATTTCCAAGAAAGAAATATGTTCAAAAAGTACATTGTACTCACAATAACGTGTGAATTTCAAAATCAAATCAGAGTCGCATCCTTCTTTCTTTTCTTTTTCAACATATTCTCCGTGAGGAGACTATGCATAGAGACGTAACTCTGTCACTCACCTCACCACGCTTTCGCAAGCTCTTCACTCTTGCCCTGATCTCTGATGACTGCAAAATCCTGCAGACCCTTAAAAGACTGTCCTAAGGCCCCTAATCAAAATGACTGTAAAGTTCATTTAGCATAACAGGACTAACTAATGGAGATGGTCGAGCATAACAGTGTGTTCTGACCAAGAGGACCTTGTTACACAGTGTCCTTATGTTTGGAGCTATTCCACAGGAAATCTCCAAATTTAAAATTCCTTCCCTCTTCAAGTTTATGGATCTTATGTTTTTGGGTGACCAAGGATCGTAAATGAAATACCTTTCAGGCTGGAGTTCCTTATTAGGAACTCCAAAATTACTCATTGGTAATTTTCTTTCTTGGGCCAATGGATTTGGTTTTACTGTGATGGTTATTTTTATACACATGCCCAAAGGACTCCTAGTGTGTGTTTATAAATCTAATAAATACCTCATGATAACTAAATTTAAAATAACACCAAAAAATGTCTATTACTTTTTAAAAGGACCGTTTCGATTAATAAGGAGTCCAGTACATACCTTCAAAGTTATAAAAGATTTGACTATCAAATTTGGATACTTTTTTTTAAAAAAAGCAAATGTAAAAGTTATTGCTTTGGAAATGGCAAATTTATGCAACATACGATGGCTTCTTCAAAATGAACCTCTGTAACACATTGCACAGTTAAACTTGAAGATATGCTTTGCCTTTTTAGAATGTACAAGTATAAAAGATTATCAAGTTAAATGAGGAAATAGCTTGCTTTTTCAATACATAACTTCGTGCTATGTCCTGGCATATAAACACTCCAGGTAATTCCAGTTGGGAGCATAACATAAAATACTACAAGTATCATTACACTCAATTTTTGAGATTATCTCTCTGTCGAAAGGAGAGCCTCAGATGTGTTTTACAAAGTTTCAATTATAAAAATAACACACTGTTGGGATGGACTTAAAACAACACAAATTTTTGGAAACGTCTATATTTGTCCATCTCGTTACGATGCTTTTAAAAAGCTAACAAGTAGAAAAACGACCCATAGTTAAAACAACCTGTGATGTGACAAGAACAGTAGCATTCTAAAGCAAACCAAGCTAATGTGAAGGAAAGCATTTCACATACAGACAGACAGACGGTACTTGTGCCCGCTTGTCTCAGCGTGAGCACCACTGTCTGCTGCTTACTGTTTATAAAGACATACAATCTGGCAGGCAAAATGGCTTGGATGTGAATAAACTAGGGCCTGTTCCACGAGCTTTGGTTAAATTGAGATATAAACTCTGGTACTTCACCTTTGGGGTCCTTAATTTTGAAAGTCAGAAAATTCTACTTTGTGGCCTATTTTAGAGTAATTCGTGGGTTAACTTTTAGTGAGTAATTTTGATCACTTCCAAGAGATTGCAGTAAGATATTACTAAACTATCGCAAAAACCTTACCTTTGAAAAACAAAGGAAATACATAGAAAATTGTAATTCTAGAACTGAAATGAATCTGTCTCAAAACAGTCTCCTGAGGTATCCTATAAGAATTTATTAGTTCTCAAAACCAGGAATTGATCTAAATAATTCTATTGCTTTTCAACATTAGGGAACACGGTAAATGGAGAAGCAATGAAATGTTTTTTCACGGGGAGGATGATCACAATGTTTGAAGAATCTCACCTATCACTTATGTACATAAAAACAAAAGTCATTCCACTTAAAATATTTTAAGATTTCCCAAGTCTCTAGGATGGTGCATCTTCAACTGAGTGTTTACTTCATGCCAACCACTAAGCTGTGGTCTAGCCCACTGATTCTCAAGTGTGTTAGACCCGATATCCCTATTCTATGAACAATAGTTTGTAAGGTTTGCTTTATAACCTTGAAAAAAATCCACAGGTAATATAATGCACCTATACACAAAATTTCTATTAAAATATAATGCATAAACTTCAGTACAGGGGAAATAATGTGTTATCAAATAGTACAGACTTCAACAAATACATAGGCACACGTGTACCAAAAAATATAATGATGAAGTCAGATAGTACTTGGAGCAACATGCAGAACCACTAAGAATATGAAAACTATATAGACTGACACAGGTGTGCTATATTCGTAACTGAAATGCTATGAATGGAAAAGCTCTCAGTGGTATGATCTTCCAAAATGGTCAGTGTGGTAAGCAGACTACCTACAAAGATGTCCGCGGGCCAATTCCCAGAACCTGTGAATATATGACCTTACGTGACAAAAGGAATTTTGCTAATGTGATTAAGCGAAGGACCTTGAAATGCAGCGCTTATGTTGAATTACCCATGTGCGCCCAATCTTATTACGAGTCTTTAAATTTGGAGGACCTTTCCCTGCTGTGGTCAAAGAGAGATACAGGAGTATGAGAAGGATTCAGTGATTCTGAAGGATTCAGATCCATTACTGGTTCTGAAATGTCAGGGGTTATGAGCAAGGAGTAGAGAGAGGTCCATCTAGAAGTTGAAAAGCTGTGGGTGAAGACCTCTATCAACTGTGTATGGGGAAAAACTATCTAACTAGGACTCAAACTCTAGATGCAATAAAACAAAATATTAATAAATGTAACTACAAAATTTTTAATTTTACATAGCAAAATATAATTTATTCATAAATAAAGTCAAGGGACAACTGGCAAACTGAGAGAAAATATATCAACTGATAAAAGGCAAATTATGCCTAATAGTAAGAACTCAAAACCTGAAGGGAAAAAAAGACCAAAAACTCAATAGAAAAATGCGCAAAAGGAACGCACAGAGAATTCACTAAGGAAAAGAGGTAATAATGGCCCTTAAAAATAGAGATTTTGAATTTCTCTCCTAATATAAGAGCTGCCAATTAAAATTACTCCTTAGATGCCATTCCTAAGTATCAAATTGGCAAACATTCAAGAGGCTGTCAGCTCTCTCTGTTGGCACTGTTCGTGAGAGTGCAACGTGGTCTATTCCATACAGAGAGAAATTTGGCCATATCTAACAAAACTACACATACATTTACCTACTGACCTAACAATCCCACTTCTAGGAATTAATCCTGAAGATACGCTTCTAATAATTTGAAAATACATATGCACAAGGTTATTCATTGCAACTTAGTTTGTTATTACAAAATATTGGAAACAACACAGCCATCTATATGTAGCAGATTGGCTGAATGAACTGGTATGTCCATATATGAAATAACATGCATAAAAAGAATGAGGAATACCTCTAGGGAAAAATAGAAGACAACTACCTTTAGTTTACAATTTCTATTACAGAATGCACAGAGGATGTAGAATTTACAAGCTTCACTCTTTTAACTATACATCTACTATGTGCCCAACCAGAATTAAACATGTTGTCCCTGTATACAAGGAGCTTACAAATGTTGGGAGAGAGAAACTGCTACATGTCATCAATTCCAAGAAACACACTTTTTATATTTCAGTATCTCTGAAATCAGGGTATGTTTTTGATTGACAGAATCTTACAAGAGTTGCTGGCCACCTAGTTACCATTGTCCGTGCATATGTGAACTTGGTTTTGTACATTTGTTTGTGGTATAAAGGGACAACTGCAATCAATTCATATTTAAACTAAGGACCATCTGAGAGAAGAGTATGAGTCCTAGCTATTGCCTAAAAACATCTCTGTCAACACCTTCTATTAAAAATCAAGAAAATACCGATATCAAAGCTAGCGGAATAGCTATTGGTAGCTTAAAGAACATCCTGGAAACAACAGAAGAGCACTCCACTCTTGACAAAGCCCAGAGGACACAGAGAGTATTATGTGAAACAACAGGAACATTTACAACTAAAAGAAAAGGTGCTTTAAAAGAGTCTGATTCTAAAGATGAAGAAGTTTTAAAAATGGTTCAACTATTTACTACACTTATATTTTTCTGCAGGCACAAGAGATATATGATCTAAATTAAGTCTAAATGAGTTCTTTCATTAAGAATTAAATAAAAATTCTAAGTGACTATCTTATGTCATAATTCTCAGCACTTTTACTTTCTTAGTAGTACATAAAATAATGGTGTCTTACAATTGATAGCATGTTGGACTTAATAAAATACAGTAATTATTATAGTACAGAATGATAAATGCTATCAAAAAGGACATTTAAGAGCTGCTAAAACAAAGAAAGTGCACATATAAATAAAACTAAGGACTCAGAGAAAACTCAGAGATGGTGGCAGTGAAGCTAAGTTTTGAAGAGTAAGCAAGCTGGTCCCCAAGAGAAGGAGAGTTCAGACACCAAGAAAAGATGGATGTGACAGGCAGCAAGTCATGCTGGGAAAACCGTGAATTATTCCTTATGGTTAGAGTTAAAAATGGAATGTTAGGTACATGGCTTGAGGCCTCAAACCTGGCTAAAATAGCAGAGAGAGGCCAAATTAAAAAAAAAAAAATACTATGCTAAACTACAGAATTTGTGTATTATTTGATAAACTATGAGAAGTGATTAAAAGGTTTAAAGCACAGGGAAAATTAGAAAGATCAGGAACAAGACAAGGATGACCACTTCACCACTTTTATTCAACCTGGTATTAGAAGTCTTAGCCAAAGCAATAAGGCAAGAGAAAGAAATAAAAAGCATTCAAATTGGAAAGAAGTAAAACTCTCACTGCTTGCACATGACAAACTTATATAGAAAAATCTTACAGACAGACTCCATAAAAAAACTGTTAGACTAATAAACGAATTCAGTAAAGTTGCAGGATACAAAAATCAATAAGCAAAAGTCTGATTTTTTAAATATACTAATAATAAAGGATTGGAAAGAGAAATTAAGAAAACAACCCTGTTTACAATTGCACAAAAAGAATAAAATAAGTAAGAATTTATCCAAGGAAGTGAAAGACCTATATATTGAAAACTATGAAATAGTAAAGAAAGAAATTGAAGAAAATACAAATAAATGGACCAAATAAACAAATGGTTGTGCATTGGAAGAATTAATATGGTGAAAATGTCCATACTACCCCAAGCAATGAACAATTCAGTATAGTCCCAATCAAAATTTTAGTGGAGTTTTTCACAGAAATAGAACAAACAAACCTAAAATTTGTATGAAACCATAAAAGATCCTGAATAGCCAAAACAATCTTGGGAAAGAAGAACAAAGCTAGAGGCATTATACTCCCTGATTTCAAACTATGTTACAAGCTATAATAATTAAAACACAATGGCACTGACATAAAAACAGACATATGTATCAGTGAAACGTGATACAGCCAGAAATAAACCCATGCATACATATGATCAATTCATTCAAGACAAAGTAGCCAAGAGTATATACAATGGAGAAAGGACAGTCTCTTCAATAAATGGTGTTGGGAAAATTGGACAAACACATAAAAAAGAATGAAACTGGTCCACTATCTTACACCACATACAAAAATTAACTCAAAATAGGTGAAAGACTTGAATGTAAGACCTGAAACCATAAAACTCCTACGAGAAAACATAGGCAGTAGGCTCCTTGACATAGATCTTGGCGATGGTTTTTGAATCTGACACCAAAAACAAAGGCAACAAAAGCTAAAATAAATCAGTGGGATTACATCATACTAAAAAGCGTCTGTGCATCGAGGAAACCATCAACAAAATGAAAAGGTAGTCTACTGAATGGGAGAAAATATTTGCAAATTACATATATGATAAAGGGCTAATATCCAAAATATATAAAGAAATTATACACTCAGAATTAACAAACAACAGCAAAAAGAAAAACAAACAAAAAAATCCAATTAAAAAGTGGAAGAATATCTGAATAGACTTTTTCCAAAGAAGATATACAGATGGCCAACAGGTATATAAAACTATACATCATTAATCATCAGGGAAATGCAAATCAAAACTGCATGATACATTTTGTCACACCTATTAGAATGGCTATGATCAAAAAGACTAGAAATAACAAGTGTTCATGAGGATGTGAAGAAAGGGAACCCTGTGCACTGTTGGAGGGAACATAAATTGGTGCAGCCGCCATGGAAAACAGTACAGAGGTTCCTCAAAAAGTTAAAAATAGAACTACCACATAAAAAGTTAAAATAGAACTACCACATAAAAAGTTAAAAATAGAACTACCACATGGGTATTTACTCAAAGAAAACAAAAACCTTAAAAACCTTAACTCGAAAAGTTACATACTTTCCCATGTTCATTGCAGCATCATTCACAATAGCCAAGATATGACAACAACCTAAGTGTCCAGTAATGGATGAATGGATAAAGATGTAGACACACACAGACACAGACACAGACACAGACACAGACACAGACACACACACACACACACACACACACACACTATTCAGCCATAAGAAGGAATGAAATTTATCATTTGTGATACCATGGATGGACCTCAAGGGCACTATGTTAAGTGAAATAAGTCAGGCAGAAGAAGACAAATACCATATGATAACTCTTATGTGTGGAATTTAAATTAATTAATCAATTATAAATAAATAAACAAACAAACAGGCTAACAGATACGGAGAATCAATTGGTGATTACCAAAGGAGTGGGACAAATGTGTGATTTTTTAAAAATTTAAATAAGTTGAATGAAGCAGGGGGGAAATTAGAAAGAACAAAATTCAGTATTGGAAGGATGTCTTGGGCAAAACTTGGGCTGCAAACAGGTGGAAAGCTTAGGAAGCTAGTGTTGATAACCTAAGTGAGAGGGCTGAGCAGCATAAATAGCTATTGTAGTAGGAACACAGAGAAGTCCTGACACAAACACTAATAGAATGTGTTAAGGTGCTCAGCAATTAAAAAGAACAAACGACAATGCAGCTGAATCTCAAGTGCATTACGTAAGTGAAAGAAACCAGACTCTAGAGGCACATACTGTTTAATTACATTTATATGCCATTTTGGAAAAGGCAAAACTAATAGTAAGACAGAAAACAGATCAGTGTTTGCCAGGGGTGGGAGGTGGGGAGAGGGCGATTAAAAAGGGCACAAGGGAATTTTTTGAGGTGATGGAAATGTTTTATATCTCAATTGTGGTGGTTACACAACCAAATGTGTTTGTCAAAACGGACTGAATTTTACTATATGTGATTTATACCTCAATAAACGTTACTAAAAAATCCACCAGAGATGTGATAAGGTAGGACAGAAGCACATTCACTCGTTGATGTATTGCCTATGACTGCTTTTCCACTACAACAACAGAGTCGAGTAGTTACAATAGGGATTGCCGTGTCCATAAAGCCAAAAATATGTACTATCTGGCCTTTTAAAAAAGTTTGCCAACCTTGTTATAAAGTAGTATCATCCATTTGTTTGGCTCTTATCCAAAAAAACTCCATTGTCCCTAAAAAGAATCAGAAGGAGATCCCAGAATGTGCATAAACACTCTATTCAGATTATTTGGGGAATAGAAATGAATTGTTTTCCAAATACACTCCGAAGTAAGTCTCCACAAGGAAAGAGTATTTATTCAGTTCTCAATGAACAGCCACAGATGTTTTTTAGAAATTTTCACAAAACCTTCCCATTATAATCACCACATCTCCCAAATCAACCTGTTTAAATTATGTAGGTGTTGGATATTTTTTCCTTGGTTAAAGTGTCAAGACACTGGACTTTTATTTAAGTAATTAGCTACAAGCTATACAACTGCTTCTTTGTATAACTTCTACATGCAACAATTAGCTTTCCTGTGTATTTGAAATGTGGATCCAAATAATTAGAGACAACATAAACTGACTTTCACTTCTCTGTTGAAGCTGGAAAATATGGATAAGAAAGCTTGTGGCATTTTTACATAAAAACAAAGCACAGGCACTATGTGAAGATTTAAAAAATGTGCTGAGAGAAGAATTTATACTAGCTGCCTATAAAAGCTTTCATTATACATGCGTTGTATTTATTTCATTATTTGTTTTTTAAAATGAAGAAATGTTCTAAAGTATTAGTGTGCACTGGCAATAGTTACAATGGTGACTTACAATTAGTCGGGCATACACTTGAACAACCTTTTCCAATAATGATGATGTATTACAGAGTCACCCATACTCTATTGTTCCCAATATATTTGTGAGGAAATTTACTAGCATAAAGGTATATTTTCTACCTTCACAAATTAATTTGTAAAATTCCTTGTGTGTGCAATTGCCACTTGCATTTTAGTTCCCTGATGAAACTTATTGAGGTGATTATTCCATACACGGTGTAATATTTATAATTTTACACTTATGAATATCATAATGCATTATAATTTACTAAATTATGGCAAAGAACATTATAGTTATTGGTCCTCTTATAACATGCCTCTGGTACGACAGGTAACAAATATTAAATCATATTTAATAAAAATGTCCCATCAAATTAGAAGGGAAATTTTATTATGCTAGCTTTTAAAATTTTATACTGCACTACATTTTACACACTGGGAGATTGAAATAAATTTTAAACTATATTCTACATAAAGGAGGTAAGAGACAAAGCCAACATCATTATGAAGGAGAAATTGAGGAAGGCATGATTTAGACATCTTGGTAAGCCTGGGACTTGAAAAGGATTACCGAACTCAATCATTTAAAGTTCTTATGTGATGATAATATACATTGCTTTTGGGGAATGTTATAAAAAATAAATTTTAAGGAATTGAGGTAAGAAAATTCTTAGAATAACTTTATGAAGGTTATTCTTTGTGGGAAAAGAAAAACGTTCTACGAAGAAAAAAGGATTAAAAAATTATAGCAGGATTATAAATCAAGAAAACAAGAAGTGCTACCGAATCATGTAGAAAGTCAGCCTCCAAGATAGAATATAAACCACTTAAAGGAATACAGATGTCCTGAAATCTTCATGACAGAAAAGTGCAAAAAGTCAAGGCAAAGACAAGAGGCAAGTAAACAAATCCAAGACATAAAGCCGTGAAAACAAATGAGAGTAAGAGAAGTCAAGATATATCCACTGTATTTGGATAAACAGGAAAAAGCAGAGATTGTAGATTAGATAGTAGTTGAAGAAAAGGATTTGGTTTGAGTTTAGTCTCAGAAAGAAAAACTTAACTGACGAATGCAAAAGGATCCTAAGACTTCAACATATTATAGACAGTGATTATTTTCATTAAAAGTCCCTTAAACTTATTTGATCTTAAATTATGGTTGGAGTTGACTTGGCTTTTAATACAATTAGTGCTTAAACAGAAGAAAGAGATATCTTAGATCTATCTCTGTTTATGACTCTGTGGAAAGAAATCTGGAAACATGCCCTTATCTGGTTGTGAAAGAAAAGAATAACTTGTATTTATTCAAAACTATGAAATCACTGGCTTCAACACTAAAAAAAGAATAACCAGTTAAAAGAATCTGACCTAGCACTTGAGCCAAATGATTTTATAACCTATTATAAAACTTATTTTATGTACTGCCACAAATTTGTGTTAAGGTTCTGTTTTTCTTTTCCTTCATATGAAACCCAGTTCTAAAAATAGTCAAGGCTAAAAATAAAGCAAAACCCACAGATTAAGTGTAGCCTTGTACATATCCAAGTAACACGGCAATCTCTACATCTTCTAGGAAAACAGATGTTAGGTTACTTATTCCTACTAAATTCTGTCGGGTCCCCCTTATGGAAACTTTTCATAAATATTGAAATTTTTCATTAATATTGACTATATCATTATAAAACCCAAATCCATTCTTTATTTCTATTAAAGTAGCTCTTCTGTCCAAGAGAGATCATTGAGCTCTGCTAATAAAGATGAAATGTGAGCAAAAGGAGTCTTATATTTGATCTCAGGAGCTTGGTTTCTATCATGAAAACCAACTGATTAACAGTGTACAAACTCTGCAAATGTCCATCCAGTGCCTAATATACGCCTTGATGCAGTTCATGGAAAGAAGTCACATGGGGAGAGAAAGAAACAAACTCTCCCACAAAACATGTTACTGTCATTACATTTCTCTATACCTTTCTGAGTCCATAGAAACCACTTTTCTCCTAGATATTTCTCTAAAGATTGAGGAGCAGAAAGTAAAATGAGCAAAGGGGTTTTCAGAACATGTGATGAGTTTGCTTATCTCTGCACCAGTTTTCCCAATCCTTGTATGACCTCTACAACGCAGACAGTGTATACAGAGGATGGGCAACATGTTCTTATGGGAAACTCAAGGGCCTTTCAATTATCATTACCATGTTTTTCTGATAGAAGATTAATAAGACGTGACTAAATGACCTTATTCTGAGGCAGAAACCAGAAGAGACTAACTTCGTCATCTCAGGGAAGTATCAGGAAGTAGAATGGCCTGCCATCAGCTTCAATGGCAGCATCTTCCTATCTTTGTTTATTCATCAATCAACAAACTGAACTGGAACGTGAAAAATAAAGTAAAATAATATTTTTGTGAGCTTATTGTTACTCTCCAAAAAATATATAAGAAAATCTGTTTTCAACCTCTTACACTAATTCTTTCATATTCAGTGGCAGGAAACTTTGGGCAGTTTTCCAGTGGAGCTGAGAGACCTTATTTGTTGGACACACACACACTCTCTTGCTTGGTTTTTCTTTTAATGGATAGCAGGATGAGGTGACCTTAATTTCACAGCTCACGCATATGACCTTAGGATAATTTACCACTACAGTATAAAAATCACTGTGAAGTGACTACAGAAATCGGATACAGAAACAGTACTATCTGGACAATTTGATGAGGCATGAATTGTTTCTAGCTTTCACTAGAATGAAAGTATTTTAACGTGAAGAAAATAATCATGTATATAATTTTAGAACTACTACTAAAATAAATTGGGATGGAGTCAAAGAGAAAATAAATATTATTCTCGACAGGTCTTCGCTTTGATTTCAAAGCGATGGCACCTGGGGAAGTTAATTATTCTTATATTTATCTTTGACCTGTAAGTAGAATATAGCATATTCATAATAAAGTTTAACCTGTTTTACAAATATATTGATGACTTGGGTTTTTCCTCCATTATTTGGTAGAAAAGTAGTTTCATTGGAAATTAGAAAGTTTATGGTTACCAAGTTGGTGAGATGATAGAAAGCCATCTTCAGATCACTTGTAACATGAGCAATGGAGGGCAGGACAGATGGACTAGCACACTGAGCTATCCTGTCTTCTGATCACTGACAGACACCAAGAGGAGTGACTCTATAAGAGGGCAGGGTATTCTTCAAGGCATCTTCCATAAATTAAGTTAAAGATATTATCCCCTGCCCAATTTCCTTACTTTCCTTTAAAAATCCAATAAACGTAGAATCAATATATAAAAACTAATTTCAAAAACTGTTTTCAGTGGATTCCAAGACTTGCCACCTGCTATACAATGGAGAAATTTATTTTGTTTTCCCTACATGTTTATCTCTCAAGATTCAGTGTATTACTACTAGTTTAAGTATCTTCACCTTAATTCACATTCTTCATGATTTCATAATCTTGGATCATAGATCAAAAATGAAATCTTCATAGATTTCATCTTTAAAGATCATAGAGTATTCCTTAGTAAATATTTGAACCTTTTAAGTACTCCAAACACTTATTTATCTAATTATCTTTACCTCCTTTTTTACCTACCTATGTTCATTGTCTTTCTTGAAATATGACAATAAAAACTGTACAATATAGTAGAGGTATAGAGCCACCATAGTTTTCTCACGTATCTTTTACATTAGATTCTTGTGCTTATAGTCCAAAAGTTACCAGTACTATGTGATTACAATTCCTTCTAAATTCTGGCCAATTCAACCAACAGGCACAAAGTACCTTAAAGCAACATGAAAGGAATCTTCTCAACAGAATCATTTGAAATATGAACTGTTAACAAAATTTTCTATGATCTAAGGGCACCACTAGGAGCTGGTTTAAATGTCATTTTTCAAAATTAAGAACATTTTAAAATATATATATATATATATATATATATATATATATATATATAGTCAGTAAAAATAAAAATGTTTAACCAAAGAATAAACTAAAAATAAAAACATGCTAAAATATAAGTAAGCCATAAAACCTTCACTTCCAAAACTGTTCAGAAAATAAAAAGAAACTTTGCTATAAAAAGATACAATAACCACCCAAAGACTAACATACAGAATCAATAAACTGGCAGGATAAAAATGTCCTAGGAGAAATGAAATACACACAAAAAAATACATGACAGACAATTTCACTCTGTAAAAACACCAGCTGTAAGTTTTTGCTTTTTTATCATACTATATACAACATGTACATACACCAAAATAATCTACTCAAAAATACTTAGAAATAAATTTAACCAAAGAGACAAAAGACTTGTACACTGGAAATACAAAACATTACTAAAAGAAATTAAAGAAGACATAAATAAATGGAAAGACCTCCTGGTTCACAGATCAGAAGACTTAATATTAAGATGATCACAGTACCCAAAGCGACCTATAGTCTCAGCGTAATTTCTATCAAAATCTCAACAGCATTTTCTTCATAAGTAGAAAAAGCATATTCTAAGATTTATGTGAACTCTCAGGGGATCCTAAATAGCAAAACAATTCTGGAAAAGAAAACAAAGTTGGAAGTCTCACACATCATGATTTTAAAACTTACTACAAAGCTATAGTAATCAAAACGGTGATACTGATATAATGACAGACATATAGACCAATGGAATAAAATAGAGAGCCCAGAAATAAACCCTCACATATACGGTCAATTAATTTTTGACAAGGGTGCCAAGACTATCCAATGGAGAAAAAGCAGTCTTTTCAGCAAATGGTATTGGGAAAGCTAGATATCCACATGCAAAACCTTGAATTTAGATCCTTACTTTACACCATACACAAAAATTAACTCAAAATGGATCAGAGATCTAAATGTAAGACATAAAACTGTAAAACTCTTAGAAGAAAGGATAGGAGAAAATTCATGACATTGGACTTGGCAATGATCTATTGAATAAAACATAGGCAATGACATAGGTAACAGAACGATAGATTATACCTCAACAAAATTAAAACCATTGTGCATCAAAGGATACTATCAAGAGAGTGAGAAGACAGTCCATAGAATGGGAGAAAATATTTTCAAATCATACATCTAAGAATGGGTTAATATCCAGAATACATAAAGAACTCTTACAACTCAACAACAAAAAGACACCCCAATTAAAACGTAGCCAAGGAACTTGAATAAGCATTTCTCCAAGTAAGATACACAAATGGCCAATAAGCACATGAAAAGATGCTCAATATCACTAATCATTAGGGAAATGCAAATCACAACAATGAGTTACCACTTTATACCCATTAGGATGACTTTCATAGTAATTTTTTTAAGTAGAAAGTAAGTATTGACAAGGATGTGGAGGAATTGGAACCCTTATGTTCTGCTGATGGGAATGTAAATGGTACAACTGCCATGGAAAACAGTTAAGTGACTCCTCAAAAAGTTCAATGTAGAATTACAATATGATTCAGCATTACCACTCCTAGATATATACCTATAAGAACAGAGAGCGTAGACTCAAAAAGATACCTATACACCGATGTTTGTAGTAGCATAATTTACAATGGCCAAAATCCACCAACATATCAATGGGTAAACAAAGTTGTATATACATACAGCAGAATATTATTTAGTCATAAAAAAGGAAAGAAATTTTGATATATGCTATAACATGGATAAACACTGAAAACAACACGCTAAGTAAAATAAGCTAGACACAAAAGAATAAAAAGGGTATGATTCTGTGTATATCACGTACCTAGAATAAGCAAATTCAATGGGACAGAAAATAATACAGAGGTTACCAGGGTCTTGGGGGAGGGAGGAATGAGAAGTTATTGCTAAATGGGTATAGAGATTTTATTTGGGATGATAAAAAAAAGTTCTAGAAATAGGTAGTGGTGATGGTTACACAACAATGTGAATGTACTTACTGCCAATGAATTGTACACTTAAAAATGGTTAAAATGGTAAATTTTATGATATGCCTATGTTACCACAATAAAAAAAATAGTAATCTAACCTAATTATCTCCCATTGCTGCCCAAATCCATTTTGTTTAGTTTTCCAAATTACGATTAAACGTACTGTGTGTGTGTGCACATGTACGTAAAAAGAATCTCTTACAAAGCAGACCCTGGCATGTTGTGCACATCAGATATCCTAGAACGCACTTTCAAAAGTTCCCAATAATTATAACTGCACTCGAATTTGATTGCTATTTTAGTTATTGACCGACATCAAAACTAACAGGTCATAAGTTAAGAGAAAATATCTACACATTGTACTGATGGTCCAAACGTGTATGCTTATAGTTTATAATAAAATGAACACTATACCTGATAGAGCATGATAGGTTCTATGTTGTATCCTAAGGTGTCTGCAAAGTTCTTAGCGATGACCGTTTTCCCACAACCCTACAAATAGAAACACAATCACTTAAGGGATAAGTCAAAACAACCGGAAGTCGGGAAACAGAACTTTGCAGTAAGGCTGCCATTCTTACTTTTCCTCCAATTAAACATATGTCCTTAACCATGTGAGACTGCATCATTTCAGCCAATAGTTGTTTATGGCTTAAAGTTTGTATAAAACGTTCCGATGCATGAGGCTGATTGAAGGGCCTGGTCCCAGCTGGCACCTGTAATTAAAGAGAGTAAATATAATATGCATGCTTTTTTCCAAAAATTTTAGTAAATGAAAGCACATAACTGCCATTTAATTCAATGCTTAATTCAATTCTGTACTGCTTTTGTGTTTCAATAGAGCAACTGTTTTCTTATTCACAGATCTGATGACCATCACCAAACGTGCAAATCAATCACCCCTCTAAAATTAAAGCCCCATGCTACCTGACAGTTTCATAGGAATCATGTCATTTTTATGCCATTTATATTTATGCCATTTATATTATGCCATTTTATTTATAACTTATCATGACAATATCACTAGCTGAGAATGAAAGTTTTTGTCCAAATTCTAGTTGTAAGTCCAGAATTTAAAGTCAGTCCGCCGGGATGCTCCAAAGTCACCAATGACCTGCTGATTTTTAAAATCCATGGCCGCAGATCCTTTCCCACTCTTATTTTAGATTACCGCTCTTAAAATCTCTCCTCCCTTCCTTCAGACCTACTTCTTTTATTTCCTGTCTCCTCTGTATTAGTCTCCTGGGTACCCTATCAGGAAAGGATTCCCAGGCAATGCTGAGGACCTGATCATGCTATCCACAATACGAACCCTAGAGAATTGGAAATTTGGAAGTGACGAGATCAGACTGGCGATGAAGAAAGATCATCCCAGTGGTACCAAGGCAGGCTAACTGGGTGGGACTGGAGGCAACGAAGCTAGAAGGCTATTACCAAAAGGAAGGAAATAACAAACTTGCTCAAACCTCACGCCTTCGGACATACTGTTTAAACTGCCTGAAATGTCCTATCATCTTTCTACTCCTGGGCCACCGGACAACTCCTTTGTCCCACTTCAACACTTAGCTCAAGCCCCAGCTCCTCTCTAAAACTTTCTCTACTCCTGACTCCTGCCATGTCCCCTGTTTAGTGAGGTCGTTCTTCTGAAGGAAACCCAAGAGCGTAGTGAAAAATTATCATGTCTAGAAGTCCCAACTGTGACATTTCCTAGCTAGTGACCAGGGTGAATTGACTATCCTCTTTACATCCATTTTCTAATCTATAAAATGGAGATATTAAAACTTATCTCCAGGATTATTGGGGGATTTAATGGCATAACATATGCAAAGAGACAAATACAGTGACTAGTAAATCTTAATACAGAGCCTGACTCACAGTAACATAATCAACATTCAGTTTCATGAATGAATAAATACAGTAACATGAACAAGTATTAATAATATGACACAAAAATACACCAAAAAAGTCTATAATTAAAGTTCAGTCCATCACAACATAAGTAGGCAAGATTTTTCTTTCCTGCATTCACTTATTTATGTCGGGTTTTTTCAACTTGTGTTTCCTACTTATAGTTTCCCATAGCCTCTTGGGGTTCTCACAGAAAGGGTTAGAAGAAAGGGGAGTCCAGCAAGCAGATGGAGCTCTGTGACCAAATTATCGTTCCCCTCCTCGAAAAACTGTTCACTCGAACAGCTCCTCTTTCAACTGGTCCATGTAGCTAAGATTTTATTTGAAAAGAGTGTTCCCTAGCTGCTAAAATATGTTTGAAAACACTGACTATTGCTTACCAAGGACTCGGAAAACAGAATGCTTTCATTGGTCAACACTTGATCTGATTTTCTCAGAGATCAACTTCAGTTTTGGTAAAAGGTTGTTTCTCCTGAACTTTTTCAGTTTAAAACATACATGACTCTGCATACACAGATACAGATACATAGATGTGATGCTACAGAGCCAAAGAACACTTATAAGGGGATCATGCACCCCATTTATGTCATAAAAATGGGCAGAATAAGGCACAAGTTAGAAAGTATAAACCTTGGCTCATTACCTTAAAGGTCACCTCTTTGTCTGCAACCCGGACAGTCACAGACGCCTGGGAGATGTGGTTTTCAGTCATCCTCTCCACTCTGACAATCTCTGTAGGAAGCAGAGAGCTTCTTGAATCTTGGAATTCAAAGCGCTGTAAAATTACAGGAAAATCATGTAATTTACTTTTCCTTTTAGTAGCAATGTTGGATATCTGGAAGATTCCATGTTAATTAGAACTGAAATTCATTCTACGTTATAAGGGAAGAAGTAAAAAAGTTAATGAAAAAAATTAATGAGAATTTTTCCTATTTTTATAAATACCATTATACTTATGTCAGTTACTACAGGTGATATGAAAATAGTCCCTAAAATTTATTAAATGACAGAAAACGGAATCATTAAATTCATGACCAAGTCGAGTTTCGCAGCCTACATTTCTTGATTATCATAAGTTCCAGTTCTCTAAAAAGGGATGTTGAAACTCTTAAAAACCTGCTAAAGTAAAATAAGGCCCAAATCAGTTGATTTTTTTCAATCAATTGAAGTTAACATGTTGCCTGAAATTCATGAAACCAGAACTTCTTGTACACTGTTCTGCTGTTTGTGTGAGTGGTTAGCCTAACCGATTACAATAAATTATATCAATCTTCCACAGGATTTAGTACAGTGTCTTTACAGTATGGATTCTCAATACATGTCAAACTATTGAGAACACTGATTCTTTCTCCAGGTGGGCCAATCATCAATGTCCTAACACTTGGTCATACCCTCTGACACCTGATATTTATGTAATAAAATGCACAGAGAAAACACCAGTAAATATATGAAAAATGAGAATACTCATTGAAAATTAATTAAATCCTATGGCTTACATAGCAGCATGTTTGATATGAAAAGTTAATCCATTTTCAGTATTAAGCAGGCAGAAATAACCCCCCAAATCCAACCACAGAACATTATCTCCATAGAGAGCTGAACCTCAATGAAAGAACAGATCACCACTTATTCAACGCAATGACACAACCCCAGGAAACAGATTTTTGAAAAGAAAATTATCTTCAACCTCAACAGGCAAAACACAACAGCCCAGTTTGTCTTCGTTTTTGTGTCTTACGTACTCAACTATCACTCATTTATTTCCCCAAACCTAAGAAAAGTTATCTATTTGTGCTGCTATTAAAAAAAAAAAAGTTTCGTACTTTACACATTTTATATATGTAAATTTCCATAGTATCACAGAATTTGGTAGGGATTGCTTCCATGTTGTAGATAAATAACAATTATTGACACTTTAATTATATGCAGGGGAAAGAAGCTACATTAATGTCCGTCTAACTTCCTATAGGATTCACGTCGGAGCACTTATATTACAGAAATGAACACTGATGCCTTGAACCATTTGCTATACTGGTTATGTCCTTATAAATAATTCAAGCTAAAATATTTCAGTAGAATAAAAATAGTAGGCTGGATACACTAAAATAGTAAAAGAACTCCAGTTGCAAGGTGAATTACCTGGCGACATAGGAAATTAGAGGACTATTAGTCAACACGGAAACACTCGGGTCTTGATCTTCCTCCATTTTCTCCATCTCCAACTTCATCGTTTCAGGCGCTCAGTCCAGAAAGCTTAAAATCATCCTTGACTCTCAATCTACTTCCAATCCTTTAGCAGATCATGTTGATTCTACCTTCAAAATCAGGCCCAAATGCAACCACTTCTTACCGAGCTCACAGCTGGTCAAAGCCACGACCTTTCAACTAAATCACTACAACCTACAACTAGGTTTTCCCTGCTTTTGCCCTCTCTCTCCAGTCTCCTCACCACTCAGCAACCAGAGTGAGCCACTAAAATGTTCAGTCATGTGAGACATTCCTCTGCTACTGTACACCTTCTAATGACAGTCCTTCTCATTCAGACTGAAGGCAGAAGTCCTTTCAATGGCCTATAAAGCCCCACGTGACCTACCCTCCTTTACTTTCTGACCTCGTCTCCTCCATTCACTCTGTCCCTTCACGCGGGCCTCCGCTGTTCAAAGGATACACCAGGTGTGCCCCTGCCTCGGGCTTCGCACACTGGCTATTCTTTCTGCCTCAAACACTTTCCTCCACAGCACTCACTCTCCCTCCTTCAGATCTTAAATGTCATCTTCTCCATGAGGGCGTCCATTCCTCAGCTGACATATTAGATTTTACTTTATTGATGACTTTACTTATTTACTTACTTTATTGATTGACTAACTGTGACCCTTCACTGAAAAATAAGCTCAGTGAAGGGAGAGACTTTTGTCTATTTGAGTACTCCTTCATCTCCAGCCTTGCTAACTGGCTGGACGGAAGAAGAGATGGAATGAATAACTTTTTTGAATGAATAATCTAAAAATCCTTTTTCAACACGACATCTCTGCAACATCGGAAACTTGCTATTCCTTTCCTCTTAAAACAGTCTCTCGCCATGCTTGTAAGAATATTCTGTGCTGTTCTTCTCTGACTGCTCTTCCTCTGCCTAATTTGAAGGTTCTTTGCCCACCACCCCATCCTTAAATGTTGGTGTTTCCAGGGTTCAGTCTTCAAGCACCATTTCTTCTCACTCTATATGCTCCTCTTGGAGCATTCATCACCATGAATTCAACTAACACCCATATATTACTGACTCCCAAGTATTTTGATACTACAGACAAATACTTGGGAGTCAATAATATAGTCCGATCCATATTTTTAAGTCTTCTAGACAAACCCATTTGAGAACCTCAAATTTAAAAAGGGCCCACTGTTTTGAACTATTTAGCCCCCACCCAAATGAGCTCCATTTCTCTGCTTTCTTATGTCCATTAATTGCATCCCTCTCTACTCAGTTGTCCAAGCTAGAATTCATGGACATTCCAGATTTCTCACCTTCTCGCACAGCCCCCAACCCATCCTATACTTCATCAGTTAGTAAGGTCTATCACCCCACCTCTGAAACATTTCTCAGATCCATTCAATCTCTATTTCACTGACCTGATTCAGCTGTCAAATACTTGGAGCAGAGTTATTCATCACTATGCTATACCACTGTAACATCATTACATTAAAATAGGTTTTCATTTGCACGTGGGATGCTCCAACCAGACCATAAGTTCCTCGAGAACAGAGATCACATCATATCCATTTCTGTATCCCCAGATTTCTGTATGCACATCATTTGCCAAATAACGAGTGCTCAATTAATATCTGTTGAACTGAAATGAAAACAGTAAATGCAACATCCTTCCAAGTTTCTAAGCCAAGACTATAGCTCATTTTATATTATCAGTGGATAAGTGGCAGCACAGCCTTTCAAGATCACCAGCGGAACTTGTTAATTTAACCACTGCTGTACAGTGCTACCTAAGAGGGACCGGGAGCTAAGACATGGTACCAGAGGCCTGATGCACTCATCTTGTTGTCACACAGCAGCACGCCTGTCTGTCCCCTCGTACCCACCCCTAAAAAGAAAGAAGAGTCTGTGAGACTGTTCCTTTCAGGGACTTGGCTTCACCTCTATGCCATCTCCTTGTTTGGCCCCAAAGGATGGCTGGCTAACCAACGACAGGTAAGATTCCTCAAGAAAGGAATGACCTAAGACAGGCACAGTCGTGTGGGGACCACCAGGAGAATTCACAGGGTCAATAGAGGTGGGCACAGCCCCCCACCTTTCCCCGTCTAAGGAGAGCTTCTGCCTTTGTGGCTGTATTCCTTCCCACAACCTGCTTGGGAAGTGATTCTAGATGTGATAACATCAGTTCTCCATCTCAGTAAGTTTTCAACATAAAGGTTTTGTCCCCTGGGGAGGTACAAACAATAATTATTTACACATCATGGGACTTTCGACAGGCAAGGGTGATTGGTTTGAACCAGTTTTCTGGTATGATGTATGAGACTCGCAGACCCTAACAAAAACAATGCTACTACCCTGTATGTGCATCAATAAAAGCCCCAAGGAGGCCCGATTCGGGGCTCTCAGTCCTTTGAGGCTGTGAGATTCTTGGCCCCTGTTTCAAAACTTTCTTGATTTCTGTTTCTTTCTTAACCCTTCGCCACCCCTTCTTGTTGTCTCACTGCCCGTGTTGCGCTGGACGCGACATCATCCCACCCTGTGACAAACACCGTTGTCAAAGTACAGCAGATTCAGCATGAGAGTGTTTTGAACATCCTTAACTGAAAGCTAGAAGTGATTCTATGACTACAGAAATATGTTTTTAGAGCATGAACATCATAAGATGAGCACCATCTGGGGAATGAAAGACATGCCAGCACTTTTTATAGTTTGTTTAGAAAAAAGAAAGTTGCTCTGAATTCTAGCGGACTACAGTTTCAATAATAAGTTTTCCTTAAAAAATGGTCTAATTAAGTGATCACAGTAAAATCCAAATGGGTAGCTAATTCAAATACAACCATCCATTAATTTCTATGACAATTTAGGTCAGAATATAATTATCATTGTCAAGGAAAAGCTATTTTATGTATATATGTACCTTCTTGGTTTGCTATAATATATATTTCTATTCTTTAATTCAATATTTTTTCCATATTCAACAATATTGCCTTAATTTTCATCACTCTTAATTAAAAATTATTTGAGGATATAAAATTTCATGCATCTGTGAGCATTAGCATGAGAAAAACAGAGAAACTTAAAATAACAAACAGGCCACACAGACTGCCCTAGAACAGATTACAAAGAGTTATACCAGTCAGTAGACTATTTACTATTTAAGGAGAGAGATTTAATACTCTAATTTGGTTGTATGCATCAGCATGTAATAATCTCACAAAATTAAAATTCTTCATTAGGTTCTGACGAATGAATTTAAGCCCTCTGCTCCCCAACTATCTCCTAGGGAATTGGAAAAAGAAATACTGTTCCTTAACTAGCTCTTCACATAATGAAGGCAAAAAAAGACAATCACCTTTTCTTCTCTTATCTAAGTAATATCATTCCCTTTCTCCTTTTTTTAATTCCACAATCAAATTTGAAATAATTTGTTTGTAATATGAACCTTCAATCATTTTTCTATGTTCCCCTTAACTATAAAGGTCAAAATAAAGGTCGAATGAAATGATGCAACACTAGCTACTATCTTTAGAAAACTCAACTCGTAAAAGGAATTCTTTAACTTGCTCTAATTTGTATAACTAGTTTTGAAATTAGAGACCAAGAACACTTCAAAGTAGGTTTTTGTTTTTGGAAAAAATAAAGACCTTTGTTTATAACTGATTTATCTAGGCACTGAATATCTTCTCAGTTATGTCATGAAAAAGTTGACATTGCTCATTTTATCAGAACTTCCTGTGACATTTCCTTCCTCCCTGACTATTTACCCTTGTTCCCAAGGCATAGGCATCGTGCTAACGGACATCGAGAGAGTTCGTCTGAAATCATAGCCTTTTTCCTTAAAACTAAGGGGCTCTCTATTTTGATGACCAATGCCAACTGAGCTCAGATGGTGATAAAATCAAAGATGACTTCCGGTTTTCTTTTTTTCAGCACCTGGAATAAAACTTAAAGTGAACTATATAGTCGTGGTAGTTTCCTGACTCCTTGAGCCTATGAGTTAATTTCCCCATTTCCAAATGGTTCTTCATTATTCCCTTAACATTTTTTTTTATTAAAGTTTACTGGGATGACAATGGTTAGTAAAGTTACATAGGTTTCAGGTGCACAGTTCTGTAATACATCATCTATATCTCACACTGTGTGTTCCCTTCCATCAGCATACATTTGACCCTGCTTACCCCATGATGTTCTTCCACCTTCTCTTCCTCCCTCTCTCCTCTTTTCCTCACCCCCACTCTCTCTCACAAGCAGACTTCTTTCTTCTCCTTCATCAGTGGCTGCTATTTCACTGTCCCCAGCTCTGCTTCAATTTCCTGCTGTCGCCTCTGCTTTCCTTCGACTCTTTATTGACCATTATTTTCCCCTTGCTTCTTTACGCTTTTCTTTTAGATTCTGTCCCTAACTACCCTTCTCAGCATTTATGAGGAACAGCTTTTTATTACTTTAATTTGATTACTATTATTATTATTGACATCACCAATCAGCAAAAATATTGTGTCTTTGGCTAACTGACATATGAAAAAAGAAAATCCCACTAAAGTAACTAGAATCTGTTCCACTCTTCTGAGTTCCCAGAGACCCTGTGCATAATGGGGCGGGAAGGAGAAACAGCCATCATTCTGTATGCTTAAGGTTGTCAAATTCTGGCCTCCAGAAAACAAAGGGTCTATACATGTAGCCACAACAGCTGGGTGTACACGTGCTACCTACGCCTTACAAATCTGCACCTTGAGCCCAAGTGTGAAAGAGAAACAAAAACTGTCTTTTATAAAAAGGAATTAATTTGGGTGGGTCAGTATCTCAGCCAAGGGTCAACACTACACCATATAATGTAACTGGCCCTTTAGAAAACACTACCATTAACTACACAGAGAGGAGATTATGCCACGTGTATTTTAAAACAAAACAGTGGAAAACAGTGCTCTGTGTATTATAAACCACTTATGACAAAAGTGAGAGCTTCATTACATTAAATGATAGCTCTATAGCAATTTCTATGTTTTTATATAAAATGCTTGCTTTTCATTTAAGTTACAAGCAGATAAATCTTAACTTAATGTTATAGTAGATATTTGCTTTTAATTTTTTTCTTATTTTGAAATAAGTTATACTGGATATTCATTCACTTCTTAAAATTTTGTATCTTGAAGTAATTTCAAACTTGTAAGAAAGCTGCAGGACACGGATGTATAAAGAACTTCTATTTCGCCTTTACGCAGATTTCAGTGGTAAACATTTTAGCACGTTTGTTCCTTTCTCCTTCCACCACCATCCCCGCCACACACACACACACACACACACACAATCATTGGTCTTTTCTGAACCATTTGAGAGTAAGCTGCAGATATGATGCCCCATCGCCCCTAAACATTCCAGTTCATATTTCCTGAAAACAAGAACTCAAGCCAATGTGACCACATAAGCTTTGCTTTCAAATCAAGAGAACAACTGAATAGATAGAACACTGCTATCCAGCCACAGACCCTTTTTAAATTTATCCAACTGAACCAACAGTGTCACTTTTCCAATCTGACCCAGGACCCAATGCAGGAACACACTGCATTTAGCTGTCATATCTCTAGTCTCTTTCAATCTGAAACAGTTTTTCTGTTTTTCATGGCTGGACAGTTCCAAGAACAGTTTCAACTTAAGTCTATATAATATTTCATCACGGCCAAACTCATACCATCAACTCTTAGCCAGAAATCCCAACAAATGATGCTGAGTGTTCGTACACAACACTCGGAGGCATGTGAGGTGCACGCATCCCACCTGGTCAAGTGACGGTTACTATAAAAATACAATCTTCCTGCTTTGTAGTCAATCAAGAATCTGAGGGAGGGGGTGGCATTCTTAGATTATGCCAATATCCTGTTCCTCACAGAAGCTCCACTCGCTATAACATCTTTTGATGACTCCCTAAATCAACCACCACTCTGATGGTTGCCGAATGGTGATCTTTCTATTTATATAACTCCTCTGCTTTGATTAATAAGCATTCTACTGGGAGAAGCTTTCCCTTCTCCCCCACGTATTTATCCACTCATTTATATCAGTGTGAACTCACGGGCTCCTATTTTATTCACTGGGTTATCACCGATTACTACCATCACTTACTTTGATACTAAAATTGTCCCGGATTTTGGCGGGGGGCAGCCACTCCAAGCTGGCTCCTCTGTCACTCTGACAATGTCAGCATCACTTGTTACACATTTCCTTACTTTCAGGCATAAGATGGTCCAGACTCATCGTATACATTCCCTGTCCTAAACCCTCAATCAGCCCTACTTCCGAGGAGTCCTGATTCCTTTTAGGGAAATATGATATTTAGAAACCAACGTCTCAGCACATGGTATGATCATTGCCATCGTAGTGTCATCGCGTTCAGGCCCTCTCAGGGGATGGATCTAGAAAGTGTGTAGGTACACACGTGCATATACACTACTGACATCTATTACTATATCTATCTACTTACATATATTGAAAAACATGAGTTCATGCCGATTTCTCCAATTCCCGTGTAATATCTGCGTCCTTTCACTCGTCCCACCTTTCTATGTTTACACGTTCCTTCTCCAGCAGAGAGAAACGCAGCTCTTATTCCCCTCAATATAGTCACTCGTTTGCTCAATTTATTTACTTATTTGCTCAATGTAACCAATCTCTGAATCAAACCAACCACCGTTGTACCAGCTTACTCCATCATCGGCAGGCCCATGCCTCCATGCCTGGAAAAGGAGAGAAGGAAAAGCAAGGGAAGGCAAGGGGAAGGAAGAAAGATGGAGAGAGAAAAGCAGGAAAGGAGGAAGCGAGGGATGGGAAACAGGAAAGGGGCAAGAAGGGAAAATGGGGAGGGAGGGAAAAGAAAAGGAGAGAAGGGGAGGGGAGGAAGTGAAGCAGATACTTACCTTTAAAACACCTTCCACAGCCATCTTCCCTTCGTCTCCTAGTAACAGAGTGTACGGGTAAAGCCAGTGGATTGCATGTTTGATCGACATCATGGGGAAGGAATCCTATTTAGGAGCAAAAACATATGGGAATGAAGAACCATCTAAAATAAATCACAGAAAGTTTACCTGAAATGTACATATGACACTGAAATTGCCTTATAAACAATAACCAACACATTACTCATATTTCCCAGAAGTCTACATAAGCGAATTTTCATTATTTCCTCTTCTCTTCCTGTTCCACACCCTTTCCCTTGGTAAACTCACCCACTGCCATCTTTCAGTCACCACCTATGTGCTGATGGCGTCTATGTTTCTATCTCTAGTCCTGGCCTCTTTCTTGAGCTCGAGACTTGAACTCTCAATTGCACGTTAGACGTGACTACAGGCGTATCCCACAGACCCCACTCAGGATGCCTGAAACTACATGTCTGAACTCCTCTCCCTCCCCTACTCTCCCAAAGTACCTTCTCCTTCATCTTCACTTCTAATCTGAGTTAATCTCATCCACATCCACCTCGCTTCAAAGTTATAACCACAACCTTAGAAAGTCTTCATTATCCGCAAATCCTTTCCCCCAAATCAAATTGCTTTCCGAATTCCGTTTGCCCTACTTTGAAAAGTCTACTAACAGGGACAATTAGGGAAATTTCAGAATGGTCTGGTTATTAGATGATACAGAATTACAGTTCATATGCTGAGGGATGTGATAATGGTGTTTGGTTACATAGGAGAATGTCCTAATTCTGAGAAGTTACAGACTGAGGTAGGTATTTAAGAATATTAACTGCCATGTACTCTTCAAATGGTTCGGGGAAAAAAAGAGAGCAAGCCAATATGGCAATATGTGAACCACTGGTGATTCTAGCTGAAGGAATCGTGGATGTCCATTTTACTATTTTTGAACTTTTCTTTAGATTTGACAATTGTCCAAGTAAAAAGTTCTGAGTGAAAACAAAAAGAACGGAGAGTAAACAATGTGGTAAGCCAGGGAAGACAAGCTGTTTTAGCGGGATAGAACAGTGGGAGCAATATACGGGAAACCTAACTTACTGCCTCTCAGGAAACATCACATAAATGGCAATGAGAGTGTGAGAATAAGTCTCACCTAAGTGGTAGGATGGGTGCCTGGGACCGTGCTCCTGGCGGAGTCGCCCACTGACTCTCCCCACCATCCCCACACACTCCCCATGCAGCCAGGCTCTGCCATTGCTCCTCACTGCCCACAGAGGTACCTGCTTCCAGCAAAAATCTGATCGCTACACACCTCACCTACTTCACGTCTGGGGGGCTACTTTCCTTCACAGCGTAAAACCCAGACAAGCTCACTCACCATGCAACACACGTCACGCTAAGGTTCTAACCTCTCTCTTCGCTACACATGCTTGCTCTGGTGACGCAGCTTCTTACATTCTCCAAACAGACCAGGCCCTTTTGTGACTCAACACCTTTGGACGTGCTGCTCCCTCTACCCGGAGGGCCTTTCCCCCACTCCAGACACTACTCTCATGACCTTTGTGAAACTGTAGTGACAATGTCAGTGCCCCACCAAACCCCCTCACATCCAATTCTATCTTTTCTGTGCCTCCAGCTTTCCCTTCCAACAGCTGGCTGCTGCATGTTTTCTTCAGTCTTTTGAAATTGCCCTTGAGCTTTGCTCGCAGGCCAGGAGAACAACCAGTGCCTGGGGATTTGTGTCCTCCAGGATGACCATTAACTAGTGACTGATGATGCTGAGTTGTGAAAGCCCCAGCTCCCTGCCCCAGGCTGGGGCAAGTCTGAGGCCCAACTGACCCTACAGCTTCCCTCCATGGGAGAGAGAGGGCTGACGTCCTTCCCTCCGTGGAACGCTTACCTGAGTTGCGTATCTACCTTCCCCCCTCTAATGCTGCAGGCTTTGTAAGGGCTCAGAACACACCACTGGTCTCTGTATAGTTGGCTGCACTGCACAACAAGTTCTTACAATATTTACAGGTCTTACAATATTTACAGGTCTTACAATATTTACAGAATACTATGACAAGGCAAACTGAAGTGATTAATCTCTAAGGATTAACTTTTAAATTTCCTTTGCCACATTTGGATACACCAGTCATTAATTTATCTTTTACATACCAGGATTTGAACGGCAGCTGGTAAACTATCTAAAGGAAAATCTGGAAGTCCCAGTGTAGAAGATTCTTGGGAACAGAGAGTGGTGGCAAAGGACAAAAGCTGAGAAACTCTAGGGGAAAACAATAAGTGGTATTACATTTTATTCTAATAGTTCTAATATATAAAGTGTACAAATCTATTAACATAAATAGCTGAGCCAATTTAATTAATCTGAAAAGATGACATCTACTGTTAAATTCCTGAAGAATAACAGCTCCAATTACAATAGTCCATAAAACTGAGAAGTTGATTAGATACACAGATATGTTTCTTAAATCCATCACAATACGTGAGGTTTTCCACAACCTGGCCCTGCCAGCCTCACTTCCCATCTTTCTCAATCTAAACCTAAACTCTACCACCAGGAGCTTTTTACAGCCTCAAGAATGAGGCATACACTCTCAAATCTCATGCCAAAAAAAAAAAAAAAAAAAAAAAAATTCTTAAAATTCCATAATTCCATTCTCTATCTGGCAGAACCCTATTCATTCTTTAGGACCCATCTCAAATAGGAATGCCTTTATGAACCCCTTCTGAAGTCCAAACCACAACAGCCCCCAATACTTTGAAATTATGTCCCTTACTATACACTATGTTAAAGTATTCAAACATCTTTAAACCCTACTAGACCTTGAGTTTTTTGCCAGCAAAGATCAAATCTTTACCATCATTTATAGCTTTATCACCTCCTTATCATTTTTATCATCAGCACTTACCTTAACTACTGAAAAATTCTTCAAAGAACAGTTGTTGACTGACTGAATCAATCAATCAATCAACCAATCAATCAATCAATGAGTGGGCAAAACAAAATCATGTTAAGTGTTCAGATATTTATACAAAAATATGTAAATGTATAGCTTAAGTACTTACTTCTCAGCAGAAACATTGGGTCCAACTGAATATAATAATTTAAGTTGGTCCTAAAATAACATAGAAACATAAAATCAATTAATAAAGAATGTAACAGATTAAAAGCAAATGTTTTATAGACAAATCCAACTTTTTCATTAAGCAGACACTAAGTGATTAATAACAAAAAAAAGTCTTGATATGTGTCATTTTCTTAAAAAAAATAAGTAGCCTTTTTAAAAACTGTCAGACAAATAATACCACAATAATTTTTCTTCCGCATTTCCTGAGATTTTCTTCATCCTATATCCCTTTTTTGTTCCATTAATTATTTAGGGGACATCTACAAGCACAGTAACATTTTTGTAGTAATTGAATTTATTATAAATAGAAAAACTGTTTAAAAAATAAATTATCCTTGTTCCTACTGACCTTGAAGGGTAGATAATAAATATCTCTGGCTTGAAATCGGGAACGGAGAGGGGGGTCTAATGGGTTTCCAAAGTACTTAGGCACTGGCAAGCCCAAGGCAATCACTCGGAAATTTTCACTAACTCGAACAATCTTCCAAGCATCCATTTCTGATTTGGTATGATCCTAAAAGAGTACAAGATAAAAAATTATAGCATGGATATTTTGATGTTTGCCAGACAGGAGTGGGGTTGAGAGGGTGCGTGAAAAACGGGAAGGGATTAAGAAGTACAAATTGGTTGTTACAAATTAGTTATGAGGATGTGGGGTATAGCACAAGAATATAGTCAATAATATTGTAATAACTATGTATGCTGTCAGATGGGTACTAGATTTGTTGGGGTGATAGATGGGTGGCGTTTGGGGCAGCGTGATAAAAGGTGAATGGACTAAGAAGTACAATTGATAGTTACAAAATAGTTATGGGGATGTAAAGTAAAGCATAAAGAATACAGTCAGTAATATGTTAATAGCTATGTCTAGTGCCAGGTGGGTCAGGGGGATCACTTCTTATATAAATGTCTAACCACTATGCTGTACACCTGAAATTAATACAAAATAATATTGAATGTCAACTGTAATTGAAAAACTACAAAAAGGGGGGAAGTGATGAAAGGGGATGAGGTCCAAATTTCCAGGTATGAAACAAATAAGTCACGGGGATGTAATGTAATGTACAACATAGGAAATGTAGTCCATAATATTGTGACAGCATTGTACAGTGTCAGATGGTTGCTGGGCTTATCATGGTGATCGCTTCTTTAGGTACATAAATGTTGAACAACTATGGTATATACCTGAAATTGATATAATGTTATATATGTTAGCTATATTTTTTAATAAAAATATTTTAAAAAATTACGGCATGAATGATACAGACTACAAGTGCAAGCGCTGCCAGGCTAAGGAATTTAGGCTCTGACTGCTCAGTAAACTGTACTTGAGAATCCTCTCAAAGTCTAAATGTCAAAGAAGGGAGCAAAGTGAGACAGGGCTCAGGGTGCCGGGAAGGCTCACAACGTAAAAACTGGTATTAACGGAGGAGCATCTCCCGTAACAAGGGACAAAGGAGGGGTAGGTTGGGGTTCTAAGTCCTGCTCAGTGACACAGAGCACTAGAGTCAGGAGCGCTAGGGAAATATGCTGGTTCAGAACAGAGGATGGAAAAGGTGGTCCTGGAGGGCAGAGCACCGGCAGAGCAGAGCAGAGCCCGCCTGGACTTTCAACAGGTTTAAGTGGGCTGATGGGGATACTTCTACCACAGCATATGAACAGTAATAACTAACACGTATTGAAAACTTACTACATGGTAAGCACTTGCCATGAATTTTTCTCATTTAACATTCACCAGAATCCAAACAGACATTTAGTTCCTTTTCACAAGTGAACAAACCGATGTTCAAAGGAGCTACATACTTGCCCACGGTCCTGCGACGGGTAGATGGTGGAACTGAGACTGGAGACAGTACAGGTTTTGGAGGTATAAGTGCTGGCTGCAAACTCTCACTAAAGTGACCGAGAGCTTGTTATGTTATTATACCCTCTGAGCCTCAGTTTTCTCATCTATAAAGTGGGAGCAGTATCACCAACATTACTATGGCTGCTACGAAAACTAAGTGTGATCATATATGTGAGAGCAACTGGTCCATAGCAGGCGCCTGTTAAATGCCTTTCCTTCCATCTCTGCCTCAGCTCATCAGTGGTTCTTCACTGTCCGGGGAAGAATCCACAGAGCGACACAGTTTATGTGAATGTGCACATTCTGGGACACAGCTCCTCAGCTTTCAGCAGATCTGCAGAGCATATGGCCCCCAGGACAGGGCCAAAACTCCTTCCATGACACTCAGGTCCTTTCGTGGCCAGAATCAGTCTGCTTCTCCCAGTCTCGGCAACCATTGCACACCATCCCCTCAGCCCGCCTTCCCTGCCTCTGTGCTCCAGCCCATGTCACCACTGGGGCTCTCCAGACACATCACGGTGGTTCACCAACCCTTCCCACTTTGCACAGCGTAAATGCAGGTATCATTCAAAGCTCAGTACCAACAATATCAGCACTAAAATTGGCCCCTCCCTCCACTGGAACCACTTCTATAGCCCTCCACTGCGTCCTGTACAAGCTTCGGTCATTATACGTTTGTGCACTGACTTCTGTACAGGACTGTCTCATGTTGGATGCAAACTCTTGAAAGGACTTATTACCTCTAGCACATAATAGGACAAGTGTCTGGAGATTGAGTGCATGAAATAATTTAAAACCGTAATGACCAATCATTTCTAGCGTAACCAAAATCATGATCCTACACTGAATTAAAAGGACTGACACTGACACTATGTCACATGCACCAGGAAACAAGAATCTGGCTCTCACCCTGTCTGAGAAACCAAGAGGACACTTTTCTGAGATGTGAATATTTCTATTTTCCACTTACACGAAAATGATGATCAGAATATAAATAAAAATTTTACAAACCGATCGTATGTTTCCATAACAACAAAATTCTACTATAATCACTTCCATGGAACCATTGACATTTTGAGATATTCAAATTTAGTATATGGAATCTAGCTAGAAATAAGAGAGGGTTTAATTAAGGTGCTGAAATCCTTTTATCATAGAAATTCTGTGGTTCTCATGAGACAGTCTATGAATACAGAAATTACGTTTACCAATAAAAATTATATATACTTATACTGATATTTACATTGGGAAAAGGTGTAGTACGTCCTTCCCACTTAATAATAATAAGCACTCCGTGTGTACTAAGACCCTTTGACCCCATGTGCCAACTGCCTACCCAAATAACACGTTCAATAACTTTGCACAGAATTCTGCTAAACAAATAACGAATATATCAAATTTCTTTTTATAAAGTAACTCCTATACTTAAAAAAATGATTCCATAATCTCAGTATTCTTTTCCAAATCACTTACTAAAAGTGGCAAGTAACTACATAGGGGCAAATAATAGTTATTTTGTAATTCAAAAGTATCTAAAATGTTCTGTATAATAACTGCCTATTTTTAAAATAACAAATGTAAATTATTACTTATATTTATATTTATTTATATTACTTATAAAATATAAATTAACATTTAAAATAAGATTTTTTTTAAAAATGAGTGATAAAAAAGGCTGTCGTGTCAACAAGTTAATTGTAACAATGAGAATGATTGAATTTAACTTTTCTTACTGATTAAATCCTCAAGTATCGCCCTTCTAATTATGTTAGTATGGTGCCATGTTTATATAGACCCAAAAGAAAACAACTATACTGCACAATGAAAACACCATCTAGGATCTCCCATAAGCAGTAGAGAAACAGGGCACCAAAAGGGTCGCCAGACAGGCTTCCGAGAAAAGAGACTCACACAGCAGGACTCCTGCCAGTCATGGGGCATCAGTTCAATCGGACCCGCTGGTGGTAGCATCTACTACTTAGCACGTAGCGTGTTCTGGGCTTGTATTAGCAACTTGGGAGCAGGATCAAGACGTTTATGACACAGATGGCTCTTGAGCAATCTGTAACCAACTCGGGGTAGTAAGAGTGGCACATATGAATGTCCACAGAACAGGTGCGAGAGGTACTACAAGCGCTCCACTGCAGAGGCGGAGCCAGCCGTCCCTGGAGACTTGCTTAGCCAGAGGGATGCAGCGTGGGGCAGCTGTTGCTGAACAGACAGGGTGTCTCCTCGTCCTCTTGGGACATCACACGAGCCTCTTCTCCAAAGTCTTCGAGGAGTCCCACATTCCCTTGATGATGCCTCTTTACACGCACTTGTACCACAGAATTTAAAAGATTTTATTGCCCTTACTCATTCATCCAACAAATACAGAGGGTGCCAAAAAAGTACACATATTTTAAGAAAAGAAAAGACCGTATTAAAATCGTAATACAATGAATGAGGCTAGCATTCATTTGATTAACGCCATCTTTTGCGTGAACATCACACTACACATTGCTACCGTAATTCAACTCAACTTCAAAAAGTAACACGTAGATAACATCCCTTAAAATGTGTGCCGTTTTTGGGCACCCCTGGTAGTTACTGAACACCTACCAAGAGCCAGGCATTGCTCTAAGAGCTTGAGACAACATCAGTGACAAAAATCCTTTTCCTAGTGAAAGTTATAACCCAGTAAAGGGAAGCAGATGATGAACTGAAAACATAAGTAAGTAAATGGTGCAGGATGTTGGAAGACTTTATGGAAAAAAAAACGCGTGGATAAGGGAGTGTGGGGACAGCGGGCACATTACAATTTTAAATAGGAGGGTGAGGGCGGCTCCATTAATAACAATATTTGAGCAAAGACTGGACGGAGGTACAGGAGTGAGCTAGGCAGATGTCTGGGAGAAACCATTCCGGAAGAGAGAAGTGCCTGTGAGAACCACCCATAAGGGAGAGAACGCCTATCCAGCATGTTTAAGGTACAGTAAGGAGAATTCTGGTAGCGAGAGTGGAGTAAGAAAGGAGAGGGACAGAGCAGGTAAAGCCCCAGGGCAGTAGGGGCCCACATCATCCAAGACGCTGTTCTACTGTGAGGACTTTGGAATTTATCCTGAGAAGAACAGGAAGTTGGTAGAGGGTTAGAGCAGAGGGATGACCTGACTCGCACGTTTAAAAGTGACCAGTGACTACTGTGGGGCACGAAGGATGGAAGCAGGCGGTGTAGTGAGGAGGTTCTTACAGCTCGGGCATCAGATGCTGGTAGCTTGGACCATCAGGGTATCTTTGAAATATCTTACTTATTTCTGTCAATATTTACTAGGCTTTGAGCTTCCTGAGTCCAAGAACTGAACTTTTTCCAGCTTTGTATTCCCACGACTGTCTAGAAGCCGTTAGTAAATAGTTGTTGAGAGACAGAAAAAGGAAGATAGGAAAGGAGGAAGAAAGGGAAGAAGACTTGACAGGAGAGAAAAAGGAAAGAATCGCTATTAGATTGGCAAGAAAAAGTCAAAAACCTTGGGCATTTTCTAATAAGGTCTGCAAATATGAGCAGAGCCTATAAAACTGAAAACTCATGACCTGACTTCAGCAGTTTGACACATATGGGCCACCTGCCAATGTGTCCTCCTTCTGATACGATCATGTCTTATGTAACAAATGGCACTACCCATAGCTCAGCAGCTAAGAAAAACCACACAAATCCTTTTCTTACTTGGAGAAGTTTGTCGTAACGCTCGGCAGACATGAGGAAGCGTCCATCTTCAAGCTGCATCTCCCGATTTTCCAGCAAGTTGTTCAAAACCGGCAGGACATTCCTCTCCGCCTTTTCCAAGCCTTCCAAGATGAGCGTTCTGCCTTCTGTGGCTGCACGAACTGCACACTATTCCCAGGAAACAAAAGCAATCCAAGAATATCAAAGATAGCGGTGCACAGCCCCCTGCTACTTGTAATGCAAATTATACGTGTGACTCTTATTGTAAGGACCAGAAATCAGGAAAGCTGCGTCCCATAGCCTGGTTTTGCTCTGTCTGCCTATGTGACCTTAGGCAAGTGATTTTCTCTCTTTTGGCCTGTTTCCCCATGTGTAAAATGAAGACATTGGAAGAAATCATCTCTAAGGTTCCTTTCAGCTGTAACATTTCTGATAATGCCCAATGAAAAAGAAAACTAACAGCTATCTTTGAATCGGTAACATAATTAAATGAGGAAACAGATTCTGTAACTAGAAAAGAGAAATGATGATTGCAATCTGCCCTGTCTATACCACAAGCTTCGCGAGGGGACCATGTCAGCAAGGTGAGAACACATGGAGCCTGTAACGTTTTAAGCAAGAGTCGCCATCAAAATGAGTTAAGGTTTATTGTAATGTTCATAGCTGCCAGGGTTACAAAATTACCAAAACAGAAAAAGGCTCAGGTTTTACACTGGCCTATTATAGACCAATTATAATGATAGTCCTATGAGAATTCCAAGTCTAACAGAGAAAAATAGGAACTAAAGTAGGCCCCAAATGGTAAGAGACAGGAAAACTATAATACAAAAAAAGTACTAACAATGTAAAACAAAACAAAACAAAACAAAAAACCTTTAACTGATAGATCCTAAACAAAATAGAAAAAAACTACTTTTCAGTCAAAATCCTTGAAAATCTGGTAAGGAAACACCCTCAGAGATGTTTCTCCCGCACATTCAACAACAGGGAAAGGGCTAATGCTGCTATTAATAAATTTCCACTGTCAAACTTGCCTTAAAATTCTCCTTCTTTGGCCTCCATGCATTACACACTCTTGGAAAAACTGTTTCTCCTTTTCTGCCTGCCCAATTCCGAGCAGCTGATGCCAGAATGACATGTCTAATCCACAGCCCTTCTTACGCTGCAAGGTGCGGCCTGAATAATCCTATTTGGTCACACAGTTCCAACCACCACCCTTATGCGAATGAGTCCCAGATCCAGAGCTCCCCCAAGTGTGACCATATAGTCCCATCACCTGGTGTCTCCAGCCAGACTCCATAAGCACCTCTGGCTCCCCTGTCCAACACTGAATGCATCTTACTTCCCTACTGAAAATGGAACCACCATTCACCTGTGCCAGGATCTTCATTTCTATCTCACCTCCTACGTTAACTTTATCGCCATGTCCTAATGATTTAATTTCTTTAGTATTTCTTGAACTCATCCCTTCTACCCTCCGAAACTAGCCCTCCCACCTCCTCCAAAATCTTCCTCCAGCAACTGTACCATCTCTTATTTGCATTCCCTCTTAAATTCCCTCTCTTCTACAAGCATGTCTGTCCTTTAAGAAAACCTACAGTCTCCTGGTACCTTTTTATCCTTTCCTTTATCTTCCAGCCTCTTGAAAAATAGTGCACAGAGGCACGGCCTCTAATAAACTTCCATTACCCTTACTCTACTGAAACCACTCACTTGAAAGCACCGAAACCCAAACTGCCCCAAATCAGGCTTTTTCTTGATCTTCATGTTTCCTTTTCAACCCTCTTCCCTTCATCCTCTCTTGTGCTTCGTCGTCTGTCTTGGACGTTACCCAAATTGCTTTTCCCCTTGTTTTCCACGGCCCTTCCTCTGCGCCTGTCCTCTAAAAAGCAACCATTGCCCAGGGTCCTATCTTTAACCTTTCTCCTTCTTTTCTTAGCTAGTTCACTGGCAAAGACGTAAGCGACTCTGCCAAATCCTCATTCATTCATTAGGTACCCGTTACATGGCAGGCACTGTGTCATGTACGTTAAGGGCAACAAGAGATAAGACTTTCTCATTTCCTTGATTTCATTATTCTTGAGGACCGCGCCGTGTGACCCGAGCCTTTCTCCTGGGCTCCAGACTCACGTTTCCAAATACCTTTTGAACATCTCCATATTGACTGATGTTCAGACTCAACATGCCTCATCAAATCAAGCTCATGACTTCTTCCCTAAACCAGGCATTCATCCTGGTGTCTACTTCAATTAAAGTTTCATTGACTCTCCCATCACCTGGGACTCATTACTTCTGATTCCTCAAACAATATATGTGTAACCTGTAAACGTCTTATGCATCCACCATCTCTTTCCACTCTCACTGCTGCCATCCCCATGGCAGCCTTCACTCACTTCCTGCATTTTTACTAAAAGGGCTCATTGGAGCAGACAGCAGATCTCAATGTCTCCAGTCTCCAGCTCCCCTCAAGGTGATGTTCCACTTGCTGGAAGTTAGAGACTGAATCATGGCATCTGCAAAGTCTATTTCAACAGGAATATCCATAATTATGTGAGTTTTCTCAACTTTACTAAAAATATTTTTTAAATCCTCCCAAGCTTTTCTCTTATTAATTCAACATTAAATTATTTATTTTACACATAATTTAAAGTGGCAACGAGAAGGGATGCTCTATAGTGTGACTGGGTCCAAAGATAAGAATATAAGAAGAGGGTTACAAAACTTATAACAGTAGTACAATTTCTTAGGGAAAAAAATGAAAAGAAAAAAAGTGACATGCAAAGCATCACCCAAGATTTTTCACTTTCCTCCCAACTTGCCCTTTGGTTATATTGTTACAGACCCAGAGCATATGCAAATTACAAATGTAATACTTAGGGTTAGGGTTAGGGTTAGGTTAGGGTTAGGGTTAGGTTAGGGTTAGGGTTAGGTTAGGGTGTGTGCAGGCAAGATACTGGCTAAAGAAGAAAACCTTAAGGAAATGTCATTAGTAACAAAATCTGAATCACTGCATTTACAGACAAAAATACTAGTTACTATTTCAGTATTACCTTGCTTCCTGATTCTTCCTTAAAATAGTCTATAAAATGATTCAGATACTTTCACTGCCAAACTTTGGTAATGCAACCTGGTCACATTTGTAAAGAAGAATGTGAAAAACAACTGGATAGTAAGTCCATTAAGAACTCTAATACATCAACAACGTATTGTACTGTACTATAAATCTCTGGCTTAATTGGAGATGTTGGAGAGAAAAAAAATAACTGTTACAAGTTTTGTGCCCAACAGAGGCAGAAACATCTTGCTCCCTCCTTCTTTCCCCACCCCCACCCCCATATTTACGCCCCCTTTGCCCTGTGTTCGCTCAGCACTTAAGTGTAGAAACACAACACAGTTTTCCTAGTTTTCTCATTAGACCTGTATTATCTCCCCAGCAGGATTCTCAGGTCTTAAGATGGTGAGAAGCCTGTCTTTTATGTCACTGGTACAAAAGCGGCTCACAGTAGCAGACTTTCAGTGTTTAGGGAACAAAAATGTAACCACTCAAAGATGCTGTTGTGTAAGTTTAGTAAGAGGTTTTATAGGAAGGCTAACAGTTATTAATATCTATGCCTGCACTTGATACGAGAACAGAACAGAACAAGTTTAACTGTCAGCATGAAAGATTTAAGCTACTTGTTTCAAAAATTTTCCATACAGATTTTTAAATAAAATAATTGTGGTATAATTTTTCTAGTGAAATCTTAAATAAAAAAAGAGAGCAGTGAATACATATTTTATGTGGAATGAATACTTGTGATCATTTTTTAAAGTAGAAATTAGATCAACCACAAGGATCCTTTCCTGCCCTTCTAGTTACAGAACTTCCAGGGACCTAATTTTCTCCAATAGAAATCAGAAAAAATGCAGCAAGATCCCTCTGGACAACCCATCTCATATCACAGCTTTAACAACCCAACATGTGGACACAAAGGATTTCAAGATAAAAGCAGCTGCATGGCCTAGAATCAAAACCTGCCTAAGTCCCTGTTCTAGATTTAAGACCTTAGGCAAACAATTACCCTGGAGGTCTGTGTCCTCATTTCCTAAATGAGAACAACCTCAAGGGGTATTATACAATATGTATCACTATTTACGAATCAAAGCAGCACTGGGAAAAAATATAAAGCTATGGAACCTATTAAAATATAAATTATTATGAATACAGCCATGATTTAATGAAAATAGATTCCAAAGAGCTTCAAGTTACTCAAAATGGCTACAGTGTAACAGCACTGAGACAAATGAAAAAAACAAATTTACATTTCAAGTTCTTTATTTTAAAATATCAGAATAGGATCAGCTTGATTGTTGGTTGCTTACCTGCTGTGGGTGACAGGTCAGTCACTCTACCTCCCTGAGCCTCCATTTCTGTCTAAAGCTACACTAAGGATGGTGAGGATTAAATGAGATAATCTGGGGCACGCAGTGCGCCCTTGACAAAGGGTCGGCTGCTGCTACTACGGACACTGCCATCCTTGTCATACTGTCGCCATCATTAGCGCCATCACTGCTCTTTCAGGAAGCAGCACAATATGACAGAACAAAATCTAACCTGCAATTGGACAGATGCCGGTTTGAATTCCACCTCTGCTAGTTACCAGTTATGTGACCAGGGTCTTCTCAGGCTCAGTGACTTCCCCTGTAAGTTAAGGACGTCATCTCCCTCCCAAGGATGTTTTGAGAATTAAATGTACTAGCAACACAACAGAGGTCTCCTCAGTAAAAGTGACTTTTATCTCCCTTGATTTGTTTTTAATGAATTACACAAATCTGTCGCATAGTTAACATTATATGAGTAGATAAGAGTTGGCCTGCGCTAGACAGCAACATGAGTAGGCGCCAAGGCCTGAGTGGTGACTAACACAGAGGCCAGCGTGAACAGCAGACTTTGCCCAAGTGTCCAAGGAACAACTGGAGCGTTTTATAACAACATGGCCACAAAGGATCTGGTGCAGAATTCAGCCACTCTCAACAACCTAGCTTCTGTAGGAGACGCTTTCTGAATTCCCATACTTGACTTATGAATGAACTTCTGAAAGACAAGCTGTAATTTTAACAGTGGTTAGAGGTGGAAAGTGGCTTCAGTATGCACAAATGAATCAAGTTTACAAGTAAATGGTTTTCCCTATTTGTTAAAATAAGTAAAAGGAATTTACACAAGATAAAAATCTTATTTTCTGATCAACAGCACCAATATTCAATTTATTAAGAGTTGCTTTGGATGACCTGTAATAGTAAAGCAGTCATTAAAAAAGTTAATCCTTATGTTTTTCTAAGAAAATTAAGAATAACCCCAAACAGAATAGAGTAAAATGTTATGTAATTGTTTAAAGTGCATTTTTATACTTAATAATAAATGTACATCCTGGAATGTCACAGTATTTGTGTCAAACAAATCAACAAGATGCAAATGTGAAAAGGGTTCTTGGCTTAAAAAAGTTAAAGAAAATCATTTGAACTTTCCCAGCCTGGCTTTCTACTCCCCAAATTATTCTGGGGATAAACAGTATCTTCTCTCAATCAGACATAAAACCTAAACATAATTTATTTGCAATTTAGCTAATTTGTATTAGCTTACATTTGAATAATCCAAGCAATTGTATATTGACTTAAAGTCTTCCTCTCCTTGGAATCACATTGCAATAAACAAAATTAATAATGAGAATGGTAATAAGTAAAGTAAGAAAATAATCACAACAGTAATAGATTTTTAAAGGGGTAGAATATTGACGATTAGGCTTTTTTGGGTTATTTTATCGTCTGAGGCAAATGAAAATTAATGAGGTAGCAAAATATCTTAGTCTCCTTATTTCTCCATAGGTTTCATAATACCAGTCATATAAATTTTCATATTTCTGTTCTTTAACCAAGTCTTCTTTTTTAAAAGTAATGTATAATCTGCTTACCAAAGTAATTGCATACAAAAATATTTAAATTACCTTCACATCAACAAGTGCATAAGTTGTGATCAATATTTATAAAGACAAGTATGGTGTAAATTTCCACACTTTCTTGACTGTAACTTATTTATTTCACCAGGCCCTCTATCCTTTTCCGTATCATTGACATCTACAGAAGCAATATCCAATGCAAATTAAAGTGTATTAATTTTGCAAAGTAAACACATGGAAATAGTCAATATTGACAAGAATCCACGAGGCAATCACTCATCATACACTGATGAGAGTATGAGGTGGAGCATTCAAATCTAAAAAAGTAATCAGAGATGATAGCAAGATATAAGTTAATATGATATTCACCAAGTGGTATTTATAACTGAAAATTTAGAAAGAACCTGAATAACCAACAATATAGGAATGCGGATAAAATGGGAATGTTAAATAAATAACGTAACATATATTTCATGAAAAGCTATTTGGACACTGAAAATCATATATTTGAGGAATATCTAACGTCACAGGAAGATACTCCTGGTAAAATACCAGGTTTTAAAAAAAGTAGACTATAAAATTTTATGTACACCATTGGTGTACACCATTTTTGTAAAAATTATAGATGATTAAATAAATACGCATATAGGCATACATAATAGAAATTAATTCAGAAAATTTACGCTGTTAGTCTTGACGAGGAAGATAACAAGTAGTAGTACTTTTTACGTCTTTTCCCGATGCTCTTTAGCATTTACTCTGTTATATTATCCTTCTTTACTATGTTTGTTTTTTTCTCAATGATGACAGGAGTTTGTTTCTTTTGTCCTCTGCACCAAGATAGTGCCTGACATAACATTTCAATAAATACTTGTTCATTGATAAATACTATATTATATATCTATAAAATGAGCATTTGACTTTTTCAATCAGAAAAAATAATCAGTATTTTGAAAGAAAATACCAAGTCCCCACAACAGAATAATTACTATTAACCTAATTGTGACCTTCGGGAGTAGCAGTTGAGTTTAACCTCCTACATTATCATCAGTCATCCTTAATCCTGCAAGAAAATAAGCAGAGATGGGTGGCCACGACCCTCCATTAGGACTTGGGAGTTTTTCCAAGGTTTCCAGCTGAAATGTCAATTAGTAAGTCCTTGGCTATCACTCACATGTGCATACAATGTCAACCACACTGAAAACCCCAAACTTTCTCTCCCAGTACCCAGCAGGTGGCCACAGGTATTTTTCCATTTCCCTTGGTCCTTCTAGGTACAGGCATCACCTCATGGTAAATGGAGATACTGCCTCTCCCTTGACCCCGGATACCAAATTCAACGGTTAAGAATATTACATAAAGAAAATTCTAAATATAAGGAAAGACCTTTTAGTCTAAGAAACATATGACCAGCTGGTAACCAACTGGTAACTTCATCTACGGAGAATTCAGATGGGAATTATTCCTTCTGGTGACTCAAAATAGATGACAAAAAGACAGATAGCACTTCCACTGGAAAGTGACACCAGGGAGTGTCACCCAGAGCCTGTGTACCCCTCACTTACTGAAAATTTAACAAGGTTGATTATCCAGAGGAGAAATCTATCATCAAATATAAATGCCAATTATATTTCAGACCGTTTTTCGGTGTCAGAGAAAAACAAGATAGTTACATTCTAGTGGGGAAGACGGACAATAAACACTGAAACAAAGAAATAATTAGGTAAACTTGGAGAGTGACAGGTGCTCTGAGGAAGATTACACTGCGTAATAGGAAAGGCGGTACGTGTGGCAGGGGGCAGGCATGACCGGTGATGACTTCAGTTAAAATGTCCTGAGAGTTTATAATCTGAGGAGGAGACAGCAATACACACAGCTGGGAGATGACACCACGGAGAGGAAACACCAAGTACGAAGGCTCTGAGGCTGGGAAGCATTTGGCCTATTTTTAAGAGAACAAGAAGACCACTGTCGCTGGAGTCTACAAAGCAGAAGAAAGAGGGAAGGAGGGGAAGTGACAAAATTAGGGCCTGCCGAGTGTCGTAGGCCGTATTAGAGGATCTGGATTTTACTCTGGGTGTGAGGGGCTGCATGGCTTGAAGCAAAACTGACAGGGTCTGATTATGAACAAACAGGAAGGGATATGAACTGCCAGGAAATGACAGAAAAAAACATGAAAATCAGATACAATCTCAGCAAATAGTCTGAAGCAACGTAGAGAAAAAGCCAACCGATCCTACACCTCAATCATAGACTCTGAAGGTGTCAGTGCTTTACGACTTCCGAAATAACTGATATTCATCATCATCGGTCGGATTCCCCAAGAAACCGTAACAGTATAAAATACTACCATCATTTATAGAGCACTTTAAATATTTTATAAACTGTGAAACAGATATGATATGAAAATATGCTCTTCAGAATGGCAGGAGGGTATATTGCGGAGTTTCATCTAGATAAGTTACTTCATGTTTCAAGAAGTAAACCTGAGCTCATCGATGAGTTTAGTTACCTAAAACAACTCAATTTCTGAGCTTTCTGAACAGCCAAAGTTTTAAGCTGTCTTTAAAATTACAAACATAAAAATCCACTTTCTCTTCCTCACTATTTTCATTGCAACAATCAATCCAAATAGAAAATCCATTCAAAAAGTATGCTTTTAAATCCATATTTTACCAAATAAAGCCAGTTCTTTCCCTGTCATTTAAATGTATTCCTATCTCCTCACCTCTACTTAGGCCATGGTCTTGTTTTCTAATCCCTCTCACCAGCACCCCACTATCCCAACTCAAATCCCACCCCCACATTCTCATCCATATTGGGTCCAGAAAAGAAGCAGGCATTGGAAAGGTATTTTTTTCCCGTTTGTAATTAAAAATAATCTAGGAAGTGAACCTTTGGCATCATGTAAATAAGAGTTCTTTACAATGTACTTATGTGCTTCATCCACAAAGGATTAATTTTTAACCGCTGAAAATCTAAGCTCAGATTTTCCTACTATTTAATGCTAAGTTTGATCACCATCAAGGAGGTGACAGCCATATCTTTCCATTTTAAGTACATTGTCCCTCTTGTAATTAATAAGTAACTTATGTGATAATGGGAATACCCTTGTCTCCAAAAATTCTTTCCCTCTGTGGTTTTTTACAATTATACTTTATTTTTTAATTATAGAGTAATAGTGTGCTCATGCAAAAGCTCCAGATTTAAAGAACTATGCAAGTTCCTTCCTCACCTCATCCCAGAGGCGCTGTCACATTTCCACAGAGGTAAGCTCTGTTAACTGATTCTTGTGTATCCTTCTGGAAATTTCAATGTATACACTAACGTTCTATATTTATTTTTACTTGTTATCACAAATGGGATATTATTTATACTGTCTTGCAACTTATTTTTTTCAATTACATTCTGGACCTCTTTCCTATCACTACCCATAGATTCACCTCATTCTTTTTAAAGGCTATAGAAAATTCTACTTGCCATTTTGTATTTACCTCATAAATGTACATCATTATAGTTTTCATTTATACTTTTATATGATATTGAACAAGGCTACGATGCCCATCCTTGTATCGATAACTGCAAGCTTCGTGTGAATAACGTTTGGAAGGAAAATTGCCAGAAACATAACTGCTGGGTCACAATGTATTCTTTTGACAGATATTGCCCAATTTTCTTTCAAATTGCACCAATTTATGCTCCCATCAACAGCAAGGCTGTTTCTTTATCCCTTTTTCCTCATCAGCAATAGCCATGTATAAATTCTTAAATCTTTGCCAATCTGAGAGATGCAAGAAAAAGAGCAGCTCATTAGTGTTTTAATTTTTATTTTTGTAAACAAAATGGTTAAGCATGTTGTCACGAATTTATTGGACATTTGAAATACTTTCTCTATGAATTCCTTATTTAAAGTCTCTGTCCTTTTTTTGTCTAGGTATTCCTAATGAAGAACAATAGTCAACATTTTAAGCAATATGTTTCAAGAAACGTGTAACAAGCTTCATTATAATATTCCTAAAATATTATTTTAGTTGGTAATCTGCCCCTAAGAACCACCTCTCCCCCTCAAAACAGCGTTAGTTCCTGGAAGCACATGTTTAATTTCCCTATGTTTAGATTGAGAAGAGTAAGTGCAGTAGAGAATTTCCTGCATTAAAATCCCCTTAATTCTTTTTTAAAAAATCAAATTCTATAGGCAACTAGTAGGAAGTAATTGAAAATTAAGAAATCAGCATAAGAGTCTTCAGCCAACATTTTAGAACCGTTAATTTCATCTACGGTTTCTTAGCGTAAACCAAGAAGGCATTTCCAGGAACAGAAGAATCTAAATCAAATCTGTCTACACACAGCACAGAACACCTATCTTTCACTACTACATTAGCTATTATTCTCTTTCTCCTTTAAAAATCCATTGCGTCTAGACCAGAGTCAAGAGTCACGTGTCAGAGCGAGACCAGAACTTGCCTGATCGATGTAAAAGGCGGTGCCTGCACGAATCTCTCGTCGCTGTTTGAGGTCGGTTTCGGTGGTGTCCCTGGACAAGGCGATGTATTCAACCTCCCGCTTGGTCAGCTCCTGCAGGCAGAGAAGGAAATGGTTCCAAAATAAAATCACATTCCCACTATTTGTCATGCTTTGGAGCTGACAAAGCCACTGCTCTAGAGAAGAGCATGTAAATGGAATTCTGGATTAAAACCTTTTGCGTCTCAGCTTTGAGAAAAAAGCAATAAACTGAGCATTAATCGAAACATGTGTATCTTTCTCCTCAAAGCTCTACTTCTACTGCACCCCATAATTTACAACTTAGTAATTATTTACTACCTAAGCAATAATAATCAAAATTAGATCGTATGAATCTTCATGTCTCCCATAGAATTCTTTTCAAATATCATATGTAATAATTTGGCTACTTGGTTTTCTCCCAAATGGTAGCCATTGTGGCCAGTAATGGTCATCTTTTCTTAAAGGTGATTTAAATTAATTTATTTCAGTAGCCAATGTTTACCAACTGTGTACAATATGTTAGGTACGCTACCAAGTGTGGAAATAAGGTAAATGCCAGCAGTGAGGTAAACGGAAAAGACAGACACATGTAGCTATTCAGGATGGAAGAGAAGAAAAAGGATGGAAAGAATGGGGGAGAAGGAGGAGGACGGGGAACAAAGAACTATTTCACAAAAAAAAAAAATCACATATGATTTGAAGGGGAAACCATCCAGAATCCATTTGTTTTAGAATTTATCCATCCCTGAAGTCATTTTTCCCTACATATAAAATCTATGTACACAGAGTTTGTAACATTATCCTTGGTTTTACAGTGTTGAGTTAAAAACAATGGCATCCTCTAACCAAATAAGGTGTACAGTATGCTTTTACTAAACAGGGAGAACAAATTAATTTATTGGAGTATAAAGAAATAAGTTGAATGAGCATGTGATTAATGACCATTAATGTCATGCTCATTCAACTTTCTTCTTCTTACTCCAGTAAATTACTTTATACTCCAGAAAAGGTATTTTTTCCTCCATCATATCTCCATGTGATATTGATAAAAATATATTGTATTCAGTTTTTTTAAATGTGGCTGCTCCCATATGCCCATAAATTGAAGTATACATGGAAAGAAGGAAACATTTTTTAATAGAGACACATCCTAGTGGTGATCCCAAAGGATGTTTTTCTAAACAAGAAGGAGTTGCCTGTGAGAGCGCCTTTTGGAGTCCAGGAGCGGGTTCCCCTTTCGGCAGACACCTCCTTCTTACTTCTGAAGCACTTCCCCGGGACCTTCGTGCGTGCTTCACTGATTGGCTGAAAGGGATGCCCCTCACGGAAACACCCTGTCATTCACACTGGCTGACAAAGTGACCTGTGCCTCTTATCACTACATTGGACCACAGTAATACCCTGAATGGCCACACCAGGACACTGTCCTTGGTCCTGACAGCTGCATCCTGGGACAGCTCGCCAGCCAAGACCTGCAACGAAGCACCCCCTGTTGCCACTTCAGAGGCTCACAAACAGCACCCAAGCAGTACGTGGGGGTTGCGGCAGGTCTGTCGAGTTTTGCTGAACCATCTACAAAACTATGTGAGTTCAATACAAACACAACTATCAGATTATTTCTACTTAATTTCTCATTGGTTCAGCAGGCTTGCCCCCAGATTTCTGCCTTAAAGACTTCACCTACTATAGCTACTACTAAGCATAGGACCTTTTATCTAACGGCAACAGTACCCACTGCAGAGCTTGCAAGGCAGCTTACACTTGTCAGTTTTCTTCTGTGTCTGTCCACATCCCAAAGCGACCTCAGCTGTTTCACAATATAAAGTTATGTTTTCACATACAGGCTTCACACTTAGAGACTTATGTTGTGTTTTTGAACCGACAAGACTCCTATAACCTCCTAGCCCTTCTCATTCCATAGCCCTTCCTGACAAGCTTCAAAGTCTTGCCAGAAACAAAATCAAAGTGAGATGTGATGGTCTCTGAAATGAGCCAGGTAGAGAGAGCACATCTTAAATAAAATTAAAGAGGCTCTAGACCTGGGATTCTCAGTAACTGACTCTGCATTCTTACACGAGACACTTTTGCCTTGTGTACTATTAATAATAAAGTGAGGCTACAATGGCATAAATTGGTTCTAGGAACAACAGTTATGACAGGTGCGGGCTAGAGGGACTTAGGTTCTGATTTGTTTACTGCGTCATCATTCCTGTTCTACATGATTTGGAAGGACCATGATAAATTCACCACCGACATAAAAGAGTACACGAAGTGTATTTCAACGGCATAGAAATCAACTCTTTAATAACACAAGGAAGGTTTAAGCAAGGTTTTTCTCTTTATCCTAAAAAGCATTTTCAGAACAAAACAACGTCACGTGATGACATTCTTCCTCAAATCACTAGAGCAATGTCTATTAATGCCGACAAAATAGTAAAAAAAAAATCTTGTACATGTTTTTTATGAGGGGTTGAGAACTGAATATTTCAACTCACTTCACAACCATGCTTAGAGAACTGCAAACATTTCAGAGAATGACATGTCAGAAAGAAGAGACAATATGAGATTTGAAGTTTAGCTCCATCATTCACTAGCTGGATAAAGCTGGAGTGAGTTATTTAATGAACTTGTTTTCTCATCTACTTAAAGAAAAAAAAAGACATCGTATAACACAAAAGAGATATTCTACAAACCTTAGGCTCCCTTTAAAGAACACTTAACATCAAAAAAATCAAAGAGAATTGTTTGGCTTTTGAAAATGTGGATCTGAGCTAAAAGAATGTCCCCTAAGTAGAATAAAATTGTTTTGTTTTGCAGTCTGAGTGGCTGATTCTATCTGCTACTCATTGACTGAATTTATAGCTCTTTTCCACTGGAAGTAGAGACGTTTCTAGTTAGAGCAGAAATTTGCTCAAGCTATGAAAGGGAAATATGCATTTGCTTCCCAAATAACTTATTCCAAACTCTTTATAAATACATCATCCTTCAACATTAACATTTTTTTTCAAGTAATGACAAATCCTGATATTTTTATAAATTCTTAATCTTAATTTATTTTACAACATAACTTATCAAAGTTCAGACCCTTAGGAAAGCACAAGAAGCTGCTGCTCACCAGGTACTGCATAGCAATGGAGCGGCGAAGAGGCCCAGGAGGTCCTATTAGAAAGACATCTTGCCCCAAAAGATCCTTCTGCATTATCCATCGCAGATGTTGAATTACAGATTGAGCCAGAGAGTCTGAAACTTAAAGGAGGAAAAAAGATAACATGAAATGCAAATCAGATGTATAATATAAACCTCCAAGCAATCAATGAAGATAGTATATTACACTAAAATACATACACACACGTATACGTATATACACATACAATGATACACACACCTGGTGAATTTTCACTGTTTTACAATAAAACCATCATTATCAATATGAAAACAAGACAAAGTTTATGATATCACAGAGTTACATCATCTAACACTTAAAAGCTTATAAGAACATTTGAACCATCACTTACAAGTGTCACCTAAGGAATGAAAGTCATTTTCAAGGGTGATATGAGGAATAAATAGTATCATTACTTCATCAGTGTCAGAGTCCAACCCTTTTATTCTAAAACGGGGATATGATCAAATCATCCCAGACAATTAATGATTATCGTAGTCTTGAAAAATGTAAGAAAACTAGATTTTAACTTAAGTTTGCAATGGGTTGTGAGATCTCAAACTTCACAGTTAAAAAGTTTGGCGAAGGCTTGAAGGACTTCTTTAGACTTTAAGTCTATTCTTCTACACCAACTCTTTTGGGAATAAAAGACGACTCCATACAATGCCCTTCTAAGTCTACCCATCAATCAGCCCATCTTCTGCTTAAGCATTTTCTAGGATGTTTGAATCAACACAATTAATTTGTGTTTGCTCATCTGTAAATCACCCAGTGACCCAGCACGTGCATCCCAAGGTACATAATAAAAACTCTCACGCTTGAACACCAGGAGACATATATAATACTCAGAGCAGTGTTATTCAAAGTAAAACTGGAGACGAAAGATAGATTAAAACAACAACAATGGAATGTAACAACAACAAAAGAATGAACTACCACTACTTCCAACAATATATTTAACTCTTACAAGGTATGATACCAAGTGACAAAACTAAGTCTCAGAATAAATCACATTATGATACTATTTTGATAAAGCTGCACAAACTAACAAATTGAATTCATTATAAATGCATTCATATGTGATAAAACAGTGCTTGAAAAAGCAAAAGAGCAAGAGAATGATAAATTCAGGATAATGGATACCTGGGCACGGAATCAGATTCTCCTAAGAGCTTCAATGGTATTGGTAATATTTTAGTTCTTAATTTGGGTATGAGCTGCAGTGTTTGTTTTACTATTGTATTGCATTTTACACACACACATACATACACCTGCTCCATACTTTTTAAACTTTCTATAATCACCCAGTGAGATCATGAAGGAGTTCAAAGACAACCTAAGAACGCTTACCTAGGACTAAAGCTGTGCTTTTTATCGCCCTCTAAGAGCACAACATGGCTAGAGCACAATATCACCTCCCCCGCCCCCAAAAGCTAACATCTAATCATTTGAAAAAATAAGAATACATTTCTGATTCTCTTCTGCTGGGAAGATCACGGACAAGGTTTTGGGCAGCATAGTTGTTTTATTATTTCACGGGTGTCACACCAAAGCATCTTGTAATTTCCTGAAACCAAGTGCCCCTATGTCTGAAAGTCAGGAGACTTGGCTTCTTTCCTTCCTCTAGGAATCCTCTACGACATTCATGGATGGGGGGGGGGTGGGCAGAGGAGGGGAGGACATCACCCCCAAGGGGTCAAACACTGGTTCCTAGAGAGGGGCTTAAGAAAAATTCTTAGATATTACAATGGTCTGCTGTCCACCAAAGGACCATCGTGCATAAACAGATATACAGAGTATCTATGGTGCTGAAATGTCATGGGGTTGGGAGAGACAATTGGGGGAAAATGCCTTTAGGAAAGCGATAGTGAAAAACAGATTGAGAAACATTGCTCTAAGACCTGTGTGTCTGAGAATCTAGCAAGGAGTTTCATGATACTAGGATGCAATTCACCTGAGCCTGGAGAGTCACCCTCCTTTATAACTACCAGATGGTCACTGCACTGTTTTCTTTCCTACTTCACACTTAAATCCATCTTTGTGATACAGTCTACTCTTTCTTATTTCAAGATGAGTCCGTCCGCTTGCTGCTTGGGAATGAAACAAAGTAAGAGTTAAGAAGCTCTAACTTCTTGATCAGTGAAGTTATACCACGTTCCCTATGCGGCAGCTCTGCTACTTTTTCTTACTCTGATATCAAACAGGCAATTAAAAACTGAAACACGTGGGTGGTGTTGGGTTTTTTTAATCTTTATTTACACAAATCTCAGCCACAGGCCTTCCCCACACAACTCCTTTGTATTCAACCTTGGACATCTGCCTACCCTTCCATTACCTGGACTTGATGATTTACGAGATTTTCGGGGTTCTAGAAGGTAAAGCCCAGTTGGTCTCTTCAGCTTCCTCCCACCTTTTATTATTTATAACTATTTGTATCTACTCATAATTACAGACTCTCAATTTAGTTCTGTATACATATGATTCCATTTTGAATGCCTTGACCTTGGAACGATACTCATTTTCAAGAGTTTATAAAGTCAAAAGCAGCAGTTCCTAATCAAATGTGAGTTCTGCCCCTCACATGTTGTCTGTGTGAATAAAGTGCTGAGGTTTCGGAATATACATATATTTTTAGCAAACTAGAGAAGAATCATAGTTATAGCTATAATCACAGAGCAGTGTGTACACCAATGCACTTTCTTTCTCTTTTTTTTTTTTTTTACCTGTCCTTGTCTCATGGCAGGGATAGTGTGAGGTAGAGTAAAGCATTGGTTGGAGCAGCCAGTGAAACCAACACATTGATTAGCCAGAGTTACGGCTCTTTTTTCTTTACTCAGTTCTAGTGTTTGGATGAGAGCTATTAGCTCCGCGAGTTGTGTGCTGGCCCCAGGGGGAAGGCTTGTATTTTCTATGATATTATGTAGAGTCACTACAGCATCTCTAGTCTTTTGTACGCTATTTTCTACAAAAGAGCTCTCATCAGTGAAGAGAGTCCAATCTGGGTTGTCTAGGAGTGTTTTTTTGTAAATCTGCTCTAATAGTATAGGTTTGTATTAAAACTTAGTGGCAGTTAACTCTTCCTCCATCTCTGGGAGGAATGCAGCAGGATTAGGGGTGGAGCAGGTCCATATTTGGATTACAGGACCTTTTAACAAGAGGGCCTGATGCCGCAGGAGGTGGCTATTAGTGAGCCCGTGACTCTTATTGGCATTTAAAGGCCCTTGAATGTGGTGTGGGGCACAAACGGTTAAGTCTTGCCCCGTTGTGAGCTTGGTGGCTTTGGGAACTAGGAGGGCAGCTGTGGCTATGGCCTGGAGGCAAGCTGGCCAGCCGCACAATGCACTTTCTTAAGCAGGAGAGAAAGGCATGGAGTTCCTGAAAGCTGGAACCCTGGAAACTGTGTATAAATAATCCTGAGCATGCTCGTGCAGTGTCTTCTGCTTAGCACGATCCTTCTGTGTGTTGAGAACCACTGGCCTAAGGCCCGTCAGACGATTCCCAGCAATCTCTTCCATTACTCTTGCCACTCAACAGCGGTTCTCAACTACCATATTTCCCTGAAAATAAGACCGGGTCTTATATTAATTTTTGTTCCAAAAGACGCATTAGAGTGTATTTTCAGGGGATGTCTTATTTTTTCATGTACAACAATCTATATTTATTCAAATACAATCATGGCATCTTCTTCTGGAACATCGTCATAATGTAGGAAATGCGTCCGTATGGCCTACAATAAGCCCCCCCTACTGGGGCTTATTTTCGGGGGAACACGGTAGTGGCAGTATTGCCAGTGCTCTATGCCTGCCAGAGGCACTTGGAAACGTCTGGAGGTACTTTTAGTTGTTGCAAAGCTTCCAGGGATGAGGGATAATTCAGTACACTGCTGACACTTAGGGAAGCTAACTACAATACCCAAAACAGCCCCATCTGTCCAATGCGTCAATGGCACCCTGTTGAGAAATACTGTGTCTGCGTCAAACTTTGTTTGTCCCCCAAGGTTTCTGTTGCTTGCATACCACTAATGAGTTATTTCTAATTAATCACAATTACACCCAGAGGAAGAGTTCCTCTCAGCTTCCCCTACCTCTGAAAGGCGAAACTGTCCAGGAGGCACGTCAGTAGTGAGTAAGTTCTACCTTTAGCTTGAGCTTCTAGATGTCGGGATAGCTAAGGCCCACGTCACCACTACATTTCCAGTCTACATAATTTTCTTTCTTTCTTTCTCTCTCGCTCTCTCTCTTTCTTTCTTTAATTAAAGTTTATTGGGGTGACAATTGTTAGTAAAGTTACATAGATTTCATGCGTACAATTCTGTAATACATCATCTATAAATCCCATTGCGTGTTGACCACCCAGAGTCAGTTCTCTTTCCATCACCGTATATTTAACTCCCTTTATACTCATCTACCTAATTTTCTTAATTTGTATAAGCAGCTTCTGAATCCTGGGGATGGCCTTGGAGTCTACGCTATACCTTCACAAAGACCTCTTCTTTTCCCTGCTTTGATCTACTCTCGATAACAGTAATAATAATGGCTATAACTCACTGCATTCCTGTCAAGTGCCAGGTGAAAATTCAAATGATTTTTTGTATAGTATCTCAGTTGATCTCACAACAACCTTAGGAGGTAGCGGACGATCATAGGTAAGGATACAGACTCGAGCCAAACTGTTCAAACCCCAGTTCTGCTGTTCACTAGCTCTGTAACCTGAACCAGTTATTTAAACCTTCTGTGCGCCTTCTCCAACTGTAGAGTGGGTACGAGAAATGTCCTTATTTATAAAGTTGTTATGAGGATTTGGTTAGGAACTTAGCAGTGTCCGGTAATAGTAAGTATCATTTAAGCATTTGTTGAATACTCATTACCCTCATTTTATAAATAAATTAAAAAATCAAAGTTCTGAAGGTGGTAGCATTTGTCCACAGGTGATAGGTGCATAAACCAACATTCAGACTTACACCGTTTGAGTCCAAAGCTTTCTCTCCCGGCATTAAGTCCACCAAAATCTTTTTAACAGACTCTACCTTCAGGTCCAAGACTTTCCCGACAAGTGTGGACCTCACAGGCTCCCTCACGTTGAGTGGACTTGCTTTTCTTGCCATTAATTCTGTTTCTTGCTCTGGGATGATACCAGTGAGATCTTGTTTAACTCCTTTTATTAAAATTTCAAATTCATTCTGTTGTTCTCATATCAGAGGACCCACTTCTTTAAAAAAAACCCAAAATTCCGTTTCCACTTATCCATATTTTAGGATAGTGTATTTTGTCAAAGAAAACATTTAATTTGTCAGGAAACTGCATGAAACTACTGCGAGAAAGCATTATGCACGGCCGTGCGGTGTCGGCGGTGCATTTTACATTAATCTTGAAAATAGCTGTATTTTTAGGATGGCCTCAAGAAAACATGAGTCATACTTAAAAGCATTCCAGAAATAGAAACAAGATGTAAGACTGTACATTACGAACATGTGCAAAACAAACTGCCAAATTGCCATGCATAACCGAATATAAACAGCCCGGTGCCTAAGAGAAATCCCCAACTGCAATGTTTTCAGGCACAAGATGCTACCTTTCAGGAGTCCACAGAATGACAAAATTATGTCAGAATAATACCAGAGCTTGATTCTATATCCTGCAATTTCCTTCTCTATGTAAAAAATAAAACATCTGGTTCTAAATCCCTTGTACAATTCCTAGCCAATATTTGTTTCAAAAAAATATGCACTATTTTTGCCCAGGCATAGTCAAGGGCTTTAAAATAATTCTACTCAAGGAACCTAAATTATAGTTTTCTCTCTTCACAGACTCCAATTTGTCATAGATGGAAAGATTAAAATTTCAGAAAATTATGCATTGGTCAAATTCCATTATAATAAATCCTTCAAAACTAGTGAGGTTTTCTTAGTATCCCAAAAGGCAACATAATAGAATGGGAAGAAAAAGACTTTGAAGCCAAACGGACCTAATTGTGATTTCTTATCCTGTCATTGACCAGTGTCCTCCGACAAGTATTCTGAATCTTCCAGGACTAAGGTTCCTTATTTTCAAAAGAGAGGGAATAACTGAATCACTAAAGACGATTATCATGAGGATTAAAGGTAAAGCACCTTGTCCACCCCTCAGCCCATAAGAACCAGGCAAGGAAGGAGTTAAAGAGACTGACCAGTCCAAGAGCTGGCAAGAATGTGGGGGAACTGGAACTCTTCTACATTGCTGGTGGAAATGTAAAATGATACAACCACTTGGGAAAACAAAATACCAGTTTCTTAGAAAGTTCAACACTTACCATGTGATACGGCCATTTCACTTTTAGGTATTTACACACACAGAAAGTGTATGTCCAGACAAAGAATTGTATCTGAATGTTCAGAGCAACTTTATTTCAAAAATCTCAGAACGTGTCCATCAACAGATGAATGGATAAACAAATTGTAATGTTTCTATACAAAGGAATATTACTCAGCAAAAAAAAAGAAATGAACTATTAAGACATGCAACATGGAAGAACCTCAAAATAATTACATTGAGTGATAGAAACTTGACAAACATAGTATATATTGTATGATTCCATTTATATAAAATTCTAAAAAATCCAAGTAAATCTACAAAGTAGACCAGTGATTCCCAGAGACTAGAGGAACTAGGGACATTATAAGGGGGCACAAGTAAACTTTAGGGGGATAATGAATTTATTTGATCAATATTTTCATTATGGTGATGTTTCATGGCTCTACATATGTTCGAACTAATTAAACTGTACACTTTAATTATACGAAATGTACTGTACATAAATTATACTTAGTAACAGTTAACAGAAGATTAGAAAAACACATATTAAAATGTTAACAGTGTTTATTATTAGGCTTATGGATAACTGAGTTTTATCCTTTGTGTTTTTCAATCTTTTACAAGTTTTTTGTACTGTGTTTTATTTTTGTAATGGGAACAAAAAGTGCTATTTTTTTTAAAAACCATATTGCAAATTAATAACAGCCATATGGGAAGTAGGGAAGAACTGTGATAAAGCAGCAATATGATGGATGACATACATTAGAACACAATTTAATACCCAAAGTTCAATTTGCAACTCAGCTCCTAAAGTGTTTATCTACAAAGTGTTACTAAATTATGATAATTTCCCAAAGATATGTTTGTTGGTCTTAGTATAGCTAGTCATATTCATGACAAGACAATGACAACCAAAAACATAAAATGAAACCAAGGAATGACCTTTGGTTACAAACACATCTCAGAAGAACCAGCAATTTTCAGGTCCTGTCAAATGAGACCAAATTTTTTAAACATAAAGCATGAACTTTTTATTTTTATGAGTCAGGTCGCAGAAAAAGCAGTTCAAACTTACAATGAATGTATTCTTTGCTTTAATAAAAGTTTCACTTTCAACATGGGTTTTTTATTAGATTTAGCTAATACATGCTTACCATAACAAAGAAAAATCCAAAATGTAAAAAAAAAAAAAAAAAAAAAAAAAATTTAATGATCCCTGTTGACCCCTCCCATTCCTAATCCTACTCCTAACCCAGTGTTTCAGGAGGAAGTCAAAGCTAAGAGCCTGGAGTGTAGCCTTCCACACTTTTCTCTACATGTAGACAGACATCTAAAACACCTGTAAAAAGTATTTCAAGAAACATTTTTTAAACAAAATGGTATCATACTTTATATACAACTCTGCAGTCTGCAATTTTTGCTTCCTATCACATAGACAGCCTCTAGGTTCACAGATATAAATCTAATTTAACCTTTTCTAACAGCTGTACAAGATTCCACAATGTGGATTTACAATAATTAAGGCAATCCTTCCACTACTGATGCACTCAGATGGCTTCTAGCTTTTGTCACTACCAAAAACAACAAAATGCTGCAATATATGTATGGTACATATTAATATCCCTTTTTATGTGCTGATTTTTTCCTTAATGGATAGAACCTATAAATAAACTGCTACATCAAAAGACATGTATATTTTTTATTTTAATAGCTGCTATCATATTACTTTCCAAAGAGGTCACATACACTCACGCTTATACCAGCAATGTGTGACGTCATTTCCCTGCAATCTTGTGAGTACTGGACTTTATAATCCTTTTCAACTTTGCCCGAGGTGATGTATGAAAAGTGCTATGTTATTGTGTAATTTGTATCGCCCTAACTGTTAAGCAGGGTTAGAACACATGTTCATACACTTATTGGCCATTTGGATTTCGTCCCCTAAATCATGCCTATTTAGATCCTTTGCCTGTTTTCTACTGCATTACATGATGTTTCTCATCAATTTGTAAGATAAATTTGTATATTATGAGTGTTAATCCTCTGTCTATCATATGTGTCACATATACATTAAAATGTGATTTTTGAGTGAGGGGTTTACTACTTGAATTCGTTTTCTCATCAAACAATGTCATTAATGGTGACTAAATTACCAGGTGGATCCAAAGAAGCCTGTTTAACATATTACACAGCTCAAAAATTGTACATCTGCAATGAAAGTTGCAGAAAGCAACAACAGTCATTAACAGAAAATACAAGGCATCAAAAATTTTAAGCCATCTTGAATACGGCTGCTGGGAGAAAGAAGATCAAAGAAAAATTAAGCACTGAATAAAGATTGCTGTAGAGACTCCAGAGGAGACTTAGGGTCACCTTAAAGAGACTTAGAAGTTGATGGGACTCTCCCTTTTAAGGGCTGTAGTCTTAAAAATACATCTAAAGAAATTTCAAATGAAATCCTTTTCACAAATTTTCATGTCATCAGAGGCAATTAGTGCAACTATCAAAAATAAGGGAAATCGTAAGATTAGAGGCCTTGCTTCTCAGATTGTTTTTCCAGCTCTGACTCTATAAAGGAAGAGAAGCTTAGGTGACACCTTCCTGGAGGCCTTCTGTGTAATTTTTATCACCCGTTCATTAAAACTGACAAGTAGCTGCAATAACTGTTCCACATTACACAAATATGACATAGTTTTTTTGCACGGTGTTCTGTCGCCAATGATGTTGATGAATTTCTCAAATCTCTAAAATTATTAACAAACTAAAGACAGTCTTCCCCCACCCACCACCCACCCCCCCAAAACATCTCTCATCCTGTTGACTTTCTGCCAGAACTCATCATTTTAAGAGCACAATGTTGTAATTCTCGCAGAAAATCTCTGCAGTCCCTAATTGCTTGGATAAGAGGTCAGTGTGTCCAGTAAACCCTAAATGACCTCATATGTAATTGGTCCACAGACTGCAACAAGATTATGTAAAGCGGCAGAAATGTAACTCTGAGGGCAAGTTTAAAGCTGTCTGTTGACAACGGCTCCCCTGGACACCACCTCATGAGGCAAACCCTGGAAGAAATACCAGCTTTGATACGATACAGTTTAACTTCAAGCACACAAACATGAAAGAACCTCTTTTCAAAAGCTGCCAATTTCATCTAAGCCCTGAGATTCGGTTTTCATACCAAAAGGCAAAAAAGCTTTCATTATCCACTTCAACACTTGCAGGTAAGAGGTTAGGGACTCAGATGGTAAGTGGAAGTTGTGATGGTCGAGGCAGGAGGTGAAATGACCTAGAGAATAAAAAGCAGATGAGTAACCCAACTCCTGTGTCCATTATGTGCAGGCGCTGGGCTATACGTAGATGCTGGAGCTAGAAAAATGGCCTACTGTGCCCCACACCGTGAAGACAGAAACAGTTCGAATGAGAAGGTGACAACTGAGTATCAAATATAAGCATTCATTATCTCACTCAGGCCATCACCAATTTAATAAATTTTACTTTGATGAGATAATACTGCTTTCCTGAGGTTTTTAATAGAATCTTAAGACTTCCACTTAAGGAAATTTCAAAGTCTACATGTCAGCCAGTGAGCAGGACTTCTGCCATTCTATTAGATACATGTGAAGTATGCATATCAACATTCATACGTCAACACTGTGATTTTTATTTCTTCATTACTAAAAGATAATAGTGATTTTCAGGGCTTTAAATAATAACTTTGAAAAAGGCAGAAATAAAATAGCACTGCCATGACTGAACTATTTCAGTATTTGTCAATGAACTTGCACACTTTTAAATTCTAAAAGAGTTTTCTAACATACCATTCTCCTTTCCATCCCAGGACTTACTCTAAAGAAAAGTAGCAGAGATATTGAGGCAGACTGTAAAAGCAAAATCAAACTGAAGTCAGGAGATCTGGGCTTAACTGCGAATTAATGAGTCTTCTGACCGCTTTCTTTTGAACCTACTTCCACGGCTGTGAAATGAATTTCAGAGAGAATAAGAATTGCTCAAGTTCCTTTCCTTAACCAAAGTCTATCTTTCATGTTTCATTTGAAAATATTAAATATCTAAAAGGCAAAAAGCTAAATTGAAGCATAAACACAGGAAGGAAAGTAATACATTATCAAACTTCAACAAAACATCATTTCCAATTTTTTTTTTTTAAATAGCTCTGAGAGAGGAAAAGAAAACAAATCCATCAGTTTTCTCATAACTAAACCCACAGTCTCTAATCAATCATGTGATAGCAAGCCAAAGAACTGTAATTTTCCCATTTTGGAAATAGTCCCCCAGAGACGGAGAAAAAAGTTCAAAGAATACAATATTTGAACATACTTGTACTTCAGTATAGAGATGCATAAAGACACATCACAGTATGCAATACAATGTATCTGTCCCACCGCAATGCTCATGCCGTGCAAGAGTTTGGTTAATTTAGCTCAGCCATTTATCTTATTTCAAGTTAACCAAACTTCTCACAGTCTTTTTCTTACAAATGGACACAGTTGCTCATTAGAAACACTAATAGAAACTATGTAACAATTTACTACTGGGTTAAAACTATGTAACAATTTACTACTGGGTTAAAACATAAGCACCATCATCTTGACAGAAAAGCAACAACAGAGAAGGATACTTATATTGTGACTACAGTAGGAAAGATGATGAATGGATACCAAGCCCCCCAAAAATGCAAATTGGAGTCTAATGGATTCTCCAACTGCTTTCAATATAAACTCTTCAGATAAATTTCAAAGGGTAAGTTACTAATAACCAAACACAAAAGAAATGAAAAAATGTTGATTATATAAGAGATGCATGAAAACAGTACTAAAAATTGAAGTATCTAAACCAGAAAATGCTGAGGGTATTTCTTGGTTTGTTTTTCTGGGGTTTTCTGGTGACAATTTATGGGAGTTTTCCTATATTTAACAACAGATACCTTTGACACTTTGGGAGTTGATCAGAGCCAGTCATTGTATTGCCCCTCAGTCATTTGCAAAAATAAAAAATACAATCATTCAAAGTCTATGTTTTTAAGTTTAAAAACTGATATTGCTAAGATCTCTTGAATCCTTAAAAGTAGTATAGTCTTATTAATTCTCTCACTTATTAAGATCCCTCAAGTGATTAAGCATTTGTGACTGTGACAACACATTTCAGCAGACCCCAGATAGGAGACAATGGACCTTAGCTGCTAAAAGAAGGGGTGGATGGGCTATCATCTGTTGAGAACTGTCAGGCAATGACTATGCTTCATGTCTACGTAAAACTGGAAAAACTAGCATTGTTCCCACACTACAAGTACATTAAGTGTGATCTTTGGAAAGAAACGGAAGCTTATTTGGAGAGTCTGCAGACAACCTGAGGGCAAATTCAAACTCAAATCTATTGAGCACTGTGTGCCAAGCCCGCTCCCACATATTTCACCTCTGCTCTTTGATCTCATCCTGACAATACATCCAGGAGGTCGAAATGATCATCCCCTAGTGCAGGGGTGTCCAAACTGCGGCCTGTGGGCCAACTGCAGCCTGCAATCCATTTTTAATTGGCTCGCAGCAAATTCCAAAAATATATTTAGTTTACTTAAATAAACCAGGTGAGGCAATAAGTATTTCACCTCGAGTGAGTGTCCCGGCTGTTTGTGTATCTTACCGCATATGGCCCTTGGTGAAAAATGTTGAAAAAGTTTGGACACCCCTGCCCTAGAGTAAGGAGATGTAGAACAGTTAAGTGACTACAGAAATTAACATGTCTGAAAAAAGAAAGAAAGAAAATGAAATTCACAATCTAGAAAATGGCACAAACAAAATTTTAAACATAATTGCCCCCTCCCCAAGCAGTTGTTACCCTCAGACTATATAAAAGTTTTCAGAACTCAGACTATATAAAAGTTTTCCTATTGTCTATCAAGAGTGCATATTATTCTCCACTTCTGCTGTTTATTATAAAAAGTTAGCTACATTCTTAACAAGGAAAGACTCACAAATCAGAAAAATGAGTGATTTTTTCAATTATTATGTACCTATGGCATGTAAAGTGTTATGTTTTGCTAATTTTTCTCTAGATAAGTATAGTAACTTCAAGAATTATGTCACTAGTCTCGCCCCAGAAAAGAAAACCTGTCCATCACAGCATAATTTGGTATAACCAATAAGTCATTAAAAATAACTCCCACTTCTGGTCAGCTTATAGAGAATTACAAGAGTTTCACTTCCAACCTAACAAGCAGAGCAAATCAGTTGATCTACAAAAATCACTCTCTTCAAAACCCATCATACAGGTAAGGACACAAAGAAACCTAAATGAACTAAATTCTAAAAAGTAATCAGCGCTTTCAAGGAGAGAAGAGACCTAGAGCTCGTTTTCATTCCTGATGGAACAGCAGGAGGAGGAAGACTCTGGCACAGACGTGTCAGGATAAACCAGGTACACTTTGAACAAACCTACACTGGCCACACGTGGGCTGGCATGATACATTAACCCACTGGGAAGTCCCAGCCAGAGAGAAATCTCCACCTACCCACCAACTCTTTTCCATCGGCCTTCTCTGAGTCTACAGGGCTGTACACTTAGAACCAGATGCAGGACAGGAGCCAGAAATCTCCTTCCTGAGGCACGTGGGACCTGTCTCCTTAGTGCAAGGCAACAACCCACAGAAGGCTGGCGGAGGGACACAAAAGGTGATAGAAACCCCTCCATGCACTTCAGGTTTTTATCCAGGGCAAGGAGCAGTTCTCAAGGATGGGGCTAGGGCAGGAGAGCTGAGGAAAATCCTTCGGACATTCCTGACCTTCACTGACAGCCCCTGAAGGCTGGAGGCAGACAGGACAAGAGAGAGGAGATGCAGACAGCAGGATAAGGACTGAATGGCAAAGAGAAACCCACAGAAACCCAAATATCTGGCAGCTATAAAGCAAAGAGAGATTGGCCAGGGTTTGTAAAGCTGGAGATTGCGCTATAAAGCACAAAGAGAACCCAGGAATCTCACCAGAATTCAGATCCTGAACCCTGCTGGAGGGAAAATCCTGATCCCTTTCTCAAAACATTAAAGCTTCTTAGCTTTAAATGGAATCTAAGGAAAGCAACAACAAAGCCCAGCACCTCTGAAACCCATCCTTCCATAAAAGTAATGAGAACACTGGCAAAAGTTGTCAAAAAAAAAATCAACTTTTTCCGAACTCTAGAAATTAACAAAAGACTTTCAACAATCTGACATACATTTACCCAAGAAAAGTGGGTGAATCTCAGTAAGAACAGTGAGCTTTGTGGTGTTTTAACTTGCCCTGTTCCCATCTCTCTCCCCACCTCTGTGGTAATCTTAAAAACCAGCTGCCCACAATGGTGGTGGAAACCACTGCCAACCACTGAGGGGGAAGAACAGGGTTGGAGATCCCCAAAAGCCCCACCCGCAGAGAGCTATCCATACTTGCCCATCTAGCAGCTTCCTGAAAAGCTCCATTCTTAGAATTGGTCTTTGACTGACTCAGAACTCCCTGTGTGCAAACAGCACTACCCTGGGGCCATTGTCAAAGAAAAATCAGCACGCTTGCTGATATCACAGCTGCTTGAGCAGCAAAACCAGCTGGAGCTCACGCAAGGAGGACCAACTCTGAAAGGGAAAGACTATGAATGACATGTCCAAAGGAAGCTTTGAAAAGTCCCAGTGTATGCCTAGGGGTCTAGAACACTATGCACATGTTCAGAAGTCGGGAGAAGGGCCAAATCTCACACCATGGGCTGGCATTTCCGCTTCGCACAAGCAGGACGTAAAGGCTGAGACACACTTAGAAGCTGTCTGTGTGGCACCGAAATCATGCCCAACATTCACAGAGAAACCCTGGGCAAAGGCTGAGAGAACTTACTCATTCAAGGCATTTAAGAAATCTCTGGGGCGGCCGGATGGCTCAGGTGGTTAGAGTGCGAGCTCTCAACAACAGGGTTGCTGGTTCTATTCCAACATGGGCCAGTGAGCTGCACCCTCCACAACTAGATTGAAAATGGTGACTGGACTTGGAGCTGAGCTGTGCCCTCCACAACTAGATTGAAGGACAACAACTTGGAGTTGATGGGCCCTGGAGAATCAAACTGTTCCCCAATATTCCCCAATAAAAAATAAAAAAAAGAAAGAAATCTCTGTTCAATCATTACCTGACCACTAATCTACCTGAGCTGGAACTTCAGAGGCTGCACATGGCAAAGAATAGAGACTTGAGAAAAACAGTCACCACACAAACAAACAGCAACAATGGCAAGGAGCAAAAACAAAACTTGGGGAAGGGAGGAATCTGATTTCCAGAGTTGCCACATTAACTATTTATTATGTCTGCTCAACAACAACAAAAATTGTGAGAAACACAGAGAAATAGGAACATATTGTCCCTACACAGAGAAAAAAAAGCAGTCAGTGAAAACTATCTCTGAGGAAGCCGGGCATTAGACTAAGTAGACAACACTTTAAATCAGCTATTTTAAATACGTTCAAATACTTAAAAAGAAAGCCTGTCTATAAAATTAAAGGAAAGCATGACAACAACATCTCACCAGAAAATATCAATAAAGACATAGAAATTATTTTTTTAAAAAAAGATCCAAATACAAATTCTGAAGTTGAAAAGTACAAGTGAAATTTAAAAATTCACTGGAGGGACTCAACAATAGATATGAGCACGCAGAATAATCAGCAAACTTGAAGTGTAAGAAACAGTTTTAAAAAGAGAGAAAGAGAATAAAGAAAAAGTAAACAGGGCTTCAGAAACCCATGGGACACCATTTAGTATACTAACATACACATAGCAGTAGTCTCAGAAAGGAAGGAGAGAGAGGAAGAAAGAAAAAACAATGAAGAATAATTGCCAAAATCTCCCCCCAAATTGATGGAAAAACATTCACCTGCACATCCAAGAAGCTCAACAAACTCCAAACAAGTAAAACTCAAAGAGATCTGTAATTACACATACCATAGTTAAACTATCAAAAGCTAAAGCCAGAGAGAGTATCTTGATAGCAGAGAGAAAAGCGACTCATCACATAGAGGGGATGCTTGACAAAATTAGTAACTGACTCCTCATCAGAAACTATGGAAGCTGTAGGCAGTAAGAGGACATATTCAAAGTGCTGAAAGGAAAAGAAAACTGTCAACCAAGAATTCCATATCCAGTAAAATTACTTTACAAACAACGAGACAAAATTAAGAAATTACCAGATAAACAAATGCTGAGAGAATTCATCACTAGCAGATCTGCCTACAAGAAACACGGAAGGGAGACCTTCCTTTGTGCTGAAATGAAAGCACACAAGACAGTAACTCAAATCCACAAAGAAGGAATAGCAGTAAAGGTAAATGCATACATAAACAGAGAGACAGTATAAATATATTTTTGTCTGTAACTGTTTTATCTGATTTAAAAGACAACTTCATAAAACTATAATTATATAATTGTGTCAATAAACATTTACTGTATAAAGATATAATTAGTATGACAATAACAGCACAAAGGAAGTGGAAGAAAACAGAGCTATACTGGAGCCAAGTTTTTGTATACTATTGAAATTAAGTTAGTATAAATCTGAACAAGTTTGTCTTAAGTTAAATTGTTAATTGTAATCCCTAGAGTGACCACTAAGGAAATAACTCAAAAAATATATAGTAAAAGAAAAGTAGGACAGAGTGGAGAGGACAGAGTGGAGAGGACAGATTGTAGAACCATTTGGGAACGAGTAAATGGAAATTTGTTAGATGAAAGTGAGACAGTCTCCATCAAGGAGCACTTAGTCTCGTGGAAGAATCTGAAGAGTGAACCAAAAATTATTCTGTATTGTACCCAATGACGGGAACATAGAATAGGGAAAGGAGAGTGGCAGGAGATGCGGCCGAGACTAGATCATGAAAGGCGAAGACTGACCTTTGTTCCTAAGGTATCAAGAGAATCATTTAAGGACTTTTGAGAAAAGAAGTGACATGATTTTGTACAAAGAAGTGACCGTGAGTCATTAGGGAAATACAAATGAAAACAATGAAATACCACTTCATATCCATGAAGATGGCTATAATAAAACAGACAGATAATAACAAGCGTTGTTGAAGATGTGAAGAAACCGAAATGTTCATACATTGTTGGTGAGAAGGTAAAATGGCGCAGCTTCCCTGAAGAAGTTTGGTTATTCCTCAAAATGTTAAACATAGAGTTCCATATGACCTAGCAATTCCACTCCTAGGTACATACCCAAGAAAACTGAAAACATGTCCACACAAAAACTTGTATATGAAAGTTCATAGCAGTATTATTCATGACAGCTCAAAAGCAGGAAAAAAACAAATGTCCATCAACTGATGAGTGGATAAACAAAATGTGGTATATACATACAATGGAATATTGTTTAGCCACAAAAAGAAATGAATTACTGATACATGTTACAACATGGATGACCCTTAAAGACATTATAAGTTATGATAACATTCTGAAATAAGCCAGACACAAAGCCTACATATGTATGATCCCATTTATATGAAACGTTCAGAACAGCAAATCCACAAAAACAAAGTATGTTAGTGATTGCCAAAGGCAGCGGGTTGGTGGGTTAGAAAGAGGAGGACACAGGGAGTGACTATTAATGGATATGAGGTTTCTTTTGGGGGTGATGAAAGTGTTCTAAGCTAGATAGTGGCATGGTCACACAACTTTGTGAATATACTAACAAGGTCTGAGTTGCATACTTCAAAAAGGTGAATTTCATGGTATGTGAATTATACGTCAATAAAGCTGTTATAAAACAAAAACCATGATGAGGTAGCATTTTGCACATAGTAGAAGTAAAACAAAAAGACTAGAAATCCCTTAGTGCATGTTGGAGAGCATGCACAACATCACTGTGGGTCAGAGGGTAAAATGGTACGATTCCTTTGGAGACCTGCTTGGCAGTGTCTTATAAAGTTAAACAGGCACCCACCCCTATGACTCATCAATTCAACTATTTACTCAAGAGAAGTGAAAATTTATGACCACATAATTGTACAGGAATGTACACAGCACCTTATTCATAACAGTCCAAAAATGGAAACCATCCAGACGTCAAGAAGAGACTGGATAAACAAAATGTAGTATACTTAGGATATATCCAATAGACTAATACTCAGCAATAAAAAAACAAACTGATAGGAGCAGCCACATGGGTGAACCTCAAAATCATTATCTTCATGATTTTTTAAACAAACCATGCTATATGATTCTATTTCTATAAAGGTGAAGAACAGACAAACCCAATCAATCACGGCAGAAAAAAGAACAGTGGTTTCCAGGGCAGGGCAGCCGGGAAGGGGCTCAAGAGCACACTCGGTGATGAACGTAACCTTGGTGCTTATACAGGTTTGTAAAATTGTCAAAACCAAAATAAATGTTTAAGATCTGTGCATTTTGTTATATTTAAATTTTATCTTAATTAAAAAAACCCAATAGTATGTGAAAAAAAATAAGTGTTTTCCTGAAATATTCATGGGTGAAGTTATATGCTATCTGGGATAGGTTTTAAATTCTCCAGAACAAAAAAATGGGAGCCAGGTAAAAGAAGATAGGCATATGCTGATGAATGTTGAAGCTGAATGACAGTACATCAGGTTTACACTATTTTCTCTAGTTTTGTATATCTTTACAAATTCACATAATGAAAAAGTTAAAAGTTATTCATTCATAAATAAATGACCATTTCTTACTGTAATTCTGTGGCACAAGTTCGGGGCTCTTAGGAGTTTTCAACTTGTAGGATACGTCTCCAATATTAACTGTATCACCTAAAAAGACAATAAAGAAACACAATCATTACAAGAGACAACGGAGAAAACCATACCCTAGGCCTTTTGCAACAACGACTCTCCTGACCCACAGAGAGGGGTGTGCTAGGAATATACCACACGTCAGTCTGTCAGTCTCCGCAGACAAACCTGTCTTATCAGGCACGATGCTCGAAATCTTGTGCCCAAAGTATAAATTATGGGAAAAGACACGGGAGGCATCGGTGAAATTTGCACCTTAAATGCTACGTTAGCAAAAAAGGTGACGTACCATAAAATAGGCTAACCAGTTTTATTTTCTCATTAATAGAAGTACTAATAGGATCAAGGATGACACAGAAGGAGGTGTTTCGTTTAGGCTCTTCCAAAGCATCCATGGGGGGTATTGTAAAAATGTATCTGCAACATTTTTACATCTCTATATGTTCTTTTTACTACCTACAACTTCAAGTTCTCTCAATATTGGAAAACTCAATATTTCTAGGTACATAAAAAGAAGAAAGCCTCAGGGGCATATATACCAAAAAGTCCCACAGGAAACAAGCAAAATAGAGAAAAGTTCTCAGTAACTTCCACAAGGTTCTAATTGTTTTTTAAGTAACACTAATTTCTGGTGGATCTTCTAAAGTGCAGGACTAAACTGAACAATCTCTGCTTTGCTCCCTCCAACAGCAAAACAGGCATCTTGCTACTATCAGCAACTAGAACGTCATTTGGAGAGGGCTCAGAGACACTCGGAGAAAGAAACTGTGACACATCTCAAAACCGCCAGTTTCGTGCTAGTGAGGTATTCTGGAGACTAAGGCCCTAGGTCATGGTGAAAATACCAAGAGTCAACACTTATAGAATGATTACTATCGTCCAAGTACTTCACACATCCCCAAAACAACCCCATGAGACAGACTTTACAAATGAGGGAATTTGTGATCTGTGGGGAGAAAAGTTTTTATAGCTGAATAAATATATTATATTACAGGCATGTGGTAAATTGAGAGACAGTAGAAACACTGTAGAATACAGGTTTGGTTTCAGATACAGAAGACATGCATATGGAGAGTTCAATTGTACATACAAATCAATAGAGTTTTCCTCTGAATTGGTTAATCTGCCAATACTTGAACACTGGCAATTTGGCAAACCATGTTATAGAGACATTATTTCTGTCATTTCGTTTAAATGTAAACTGTGAATAAGCACGGTTCCTGTGAGCTCTTTCATGTACTGCTGTAACCAAAGCCCACCTCCAAGTAGCTCGGTGAAAGGGCACTGGGGTTTCAGCTACAGCAGTTACACGAAATAACTCACAGAACCACAGGGTCACCAATGAGACCCGGCTCAGGAACTCATCCACAGCAGCCAACAGCAAATGGTCAAAGCTACACCCCAGGATAAACACGCTGAGATACTGTCCCAGCACCACGAAATCCATGGGACACCATGACCAGAGGACAACTCCTCCCATGTAACTTGGATATCTTTCAAACCTGTGAAAAGGTGGGAAAACACTATCTTAAGCTGCAGAAATCATGGTTCTTCATCTTTCATCTGAAGTCTTCAGATGCATCTTGTAATAAGAACATCGCCGTAAGTAAACTGTTCCTGCAGCCTGGGCGTACGCCCTCGTGACTGGGCAGGGGCGTTTAACTGGCGGAGCCTAGGTTGTACCCACAGCCTGGCTGCCAGGGTGCAGGTGGGAGGAGGGACCAACCACTGTGTTTCCAGAGTGGAGTCAGGGCCCTGTTTCCCGTCAAGACTCACAGCACGGGATTCCACTTCTCTCGCTCCCTGTCCCCCCTTCACCCCGTTTTCCTCCTACCTCACTACGACTTCTCAAGTCTTTGCTTCTCTTCTTCCTCTTCTCCTCAGTGTCTTAACATTGGGTGCAGGGGCCAATTCTAGCCTCTTCTAGTTCATCTACGACTTCTCCTTGTTGAGCTCACCCAGTCGTATGCCTTTAAATGCAGCTAATGTATATTGCTGGGTCCAAATGTATATCTCTAATAGGCATAGTAAACTTCACATATTCAAAACTGCACTGCTGACCTTTCCACCAAAATGTGCTCTCCCCACAGTATTCTGCAGTTCCGCTAAGGGCACCTTAATCCTTCCAGTTGCTCAGGCCATAAACCTCGCAGCCATCCTTACCTTTTCTCTCTCATTCCCCATCAGAAAGTCCCACTGACTGTCTTTAAGGTATATCCAGTATTGCCCACTTTTCACACCCTCTACCACCACATTGCTGACCCAAGCCAATTAGGGGTTTCCTACTTCAATCATTTTCTCATTTAAACAGCATTATGTCTCACCTAACAGACCTCCTGTTTCACCCCTTGCAGCCTACAGTTTATTCTCAACAGAGCAGCCACAGTGATGATAATAAAATAGCAACCAAGTAACGCCAGTCCTCTGCTCAACCCTCCGGTGTTTGCAGTGGCCTAAAAGGCTGGTTCTGAGGACGCCCCACTTGCTCTCTGACCTCATCTCCTACTAGTGTCTACTGCAGCCTCGCGGGTCTCCTCACTCTTCCTTAAGCATGGCAGACACATCCTCATTTTACGCTTTTGCACTGGATTTTCCTAGTGACAAATGCTCATCCTAAACATATACATTTATCAATCAGGGTCCCAGCACGAAACAAATGGTACATTCAGACTGAGTAACTGAGGACAGTATAATGAAGGAACCATGTATGAAGGTGTGGGCAGAGTCTAGGAAAACCAACAGGATGGTGCAGTGCCCTGGGACTAGGGTTTCCAGGCGGGAATTCCCGCCCGTTCTCAGGAATTTTTTTTTCACTTTTCCGTTCCTGAATCCCGAGAAAAGTTGGTAAGGAAATTGGGAAAATCAGCTCCTTGAACCCAGGTGGTTGGTAGTATCGGCAGTCACTTTGTGGGAACGATTCATCGTGGAGAACAGAAAACAGTTTATATCTCGGGATTCGGGAACGGGAAAGCGAGAAAAATTCCTGAGAACGGGCGGGAATTCCTGCCTGGAAACCCTGGGACTAGCAGTTACAGAAGCCGGTACACCCCTAGGTCTGAAGGAGCACGGGGAAAGAGCCAGCAAAGAGAGCGAGCATATTGAGGAAGCTTCCTAGGAGGAGCTGTGACCCTTAGAGGAGGAAGACATCAAACCCATGGTGGTCACCTGGCCAGGAGGGAGCGGAGGAATCTACACGAACCAGACACCGACATAAGCAAAAGGAGAAACAGACAAATCTAAAATCATACCCCGATATTTTAATGCATCTCTCTTAGTAAATTGATGGAAGAGCAAGGACAAAAATAGAAGGATACAGAAGGGCAGATAATCGCTTTTCGACCTGCTGGCTAAGAGTAGAAGCAAGGACTGAGAAGATGTGAAAACATTATTAGCCACTCAACCTAAATGACCTTTACACTACACCCAACAATAGCAGAAGGCCTATTCTTTTACATGGGAACAGTCACCAAAATAGATCATAGGCTGGACCATAAATGCAAGTCATAATACATTTCAGAGGATTGAAACCATACAAAAATGTTTTCTGATCAAAATGAATCAATAACAAAGATCTGAAAATAACTCAAAAGTCTAAACATCTAGAAATCAAGCAACAGGCCTTCTCAAAAAATCCAAAGAAATCACAACGGACACTGGACTCACTAATAAGTAGGGCAGCGCCGCCTGCTGTGGGCAGAGGACAAAGACCGCCCACAGGGACTGGGCACCCGCCCGCCGGCCTCCGCTGGGCAGCTCTGGGACACCCCCTGCTGGATACCAGGCTACAGCTTCCTGAGCCAGCTAAGCCATACCGGTGGCCCAACTCTGCCCTCCGTGTCACTAACGTGTTCAATGTCTACTTTCGCTCATATCCGTCTCCTGCCTTCCATACCTGTCAGTAGCGCGCTGGACACTTGAGATATTCCAGAGACACCTCAACTTGAACATGAGAAAAAGCGAACTCTGTGTTCTCCGTTCTGTACTGTCCAGCCATCGCCAAGCAGCTCCAACTCTTGTACTCTGACCTCGGCGACTACCTCCTCAGGTGAGGCCTCCCACACCTCTCCCACCCTCAAACCTCTCACCTGCCCATGAGCCGCCCCTCACTTTTCCTTTTGCACCACCTCCACCTGCCCCAACAATGGATCACTCCATTCCCACCTTTCCGCTACCGTAGTATCTGGCTCCTGCTTCTGTAATAGCATTTCTCACACTGCATTAGTTATTGGTTTTGTCTCCTCCACAACAATGGCCCTTAGATGAGGGTACACAAACACGTTCCGGGGGTACAGAGCATGGCAGTATTACAGGGATCCGTTTTCAGACCTCCCATGTGCTCTTCCCTAAGGTTGATCTGCGAACAGTTCCTGCAGGTTCTCCATTCCCAAGGCCCTTTCAGGAGCCCTTCTCCCTATTATTTTCCTATGGGATGTGGTGCGTTGAACCGGGGACCACCCGGACATGTTAAATTATATTTTAAGAGAAGCTGCCTTTAAAAACTACTCGAATCAACATAAAGCTGTCTAGGAATTGTTTTTCCATGGCTTATATATTTCTGCTAAAGGAGTAGCTTGAGAACTGACTGAAGTATCTTGGCCTGTGTTGGCCTGTGTCAGGCACAGTGCACTGCAGGGTGGGGAAGTGAGTGAGTCAGGCACACCTCGTTTCATTGTGCTTCACAGATGTTGCATTTTACAAATTGAAGGCAAGACCCTCCACCAGCAAAAAGAACACAACTCGCCTCATTGCAATACCTGCTTTAATGAGGTGGTCAGGAGCCCACCCCACAATCGCTCCGAGCTACTCCTGTTCTGTCACATAATCCAAGATGGGAGAACTCAGCGCAAAGAAAGTTCTGAAAACTGACTTTGCACATACTTAAAGGTAAGCTATTTTCTCAGTTTTGCTCAGTTCTTATCTTGAGAACATGCTATTCACGGGGGTGGGGGGGGGAAGGCACCTCAAATACCTGAAGCAGTACACATCGTTGATGCTCATCCATTTTAACGCAACTGAGACAGTTTTCAGAACCACCAAGTTTTTCACAATACATTGGATAAAAAACACAGAAAACGTTTAAATGTTCCTTTCAGATCAGATGTGTACCTTTCAATATGATAGTTAAAAATTTATTCTCCAATATCATCATGAAATATCCATTCAATTATAGTCATTCTTCATCTTATAAGGTGCTATTTTCTAAAGCTTATTGTGAAAAGGTTATATACCGTGTTTCCCCCAAAATAAGACCTAACCGGAAAAAAAGCCCTCCATGATTTTTCAGGATGACATCCCTGAACATAAGCTCTAATGTGTCTTTTGGAGCAAAAATTAAGGTAAGGCCCTATCTGATTTTCAGGAAAACGGGGTAGTAACCACTGACCTAATTAGCTTTGTTTCACTAAATACAAATCATGAGGTCGAAAGAAACTGAATTAATATTTCTGACTTTTTTTTTTTGCCATTTTTAAAAAATTTATTGGGGTGACAATTGTGTGTTCACCATCCAGAGTCAGTTCTTCTTCCATCACCATATATTTGATCCCCCTTACCCTCATCTCCCACCCATATTTCTGACTTTTATACATGATTTAAAATTTTTCTCTAAAGCCCATACATAGTTCATTACACATTTTATAAACAACAGCATGCCTTCTACCATAATCCTCATTATATAAATAATTTATTTTAACTGATATTATATTATTTCATTATAAATTAAAGAACAAAACTGTTATCCTATATTATGAAATAGCTAATTTAAAATATGTAAGCACTAGATTCCTTTATTCTTTGCTTTACTGCACTTAGTAGTTTAGCCTACAAAAGGTGTCCCATAATTTATTTTTCAGTGTTTTTTTAACATTCCTTAAAATATATGTTAACACATTCATTTGAATTGAAAGGTAAAAAATACAGTTCCTGTCACAAAGTCGAATTTGGCTGATTGGGATGACAGTACAGACTACCTTTGTTAATTATGAAAACTTTAAGAATTGAACAAAAAAGTATTTAAACTGTGATAAGGTAAAAGCATTTTCTCAAAAAAAAAAATGATTTGGCAAAGGTATGCTAAATGAAGGTTGTATTTTTACCAACAATTTCTGAGTACATTAGATTAAAAAACAGCCTCTAAGTGAGAAAGGAACCATAGCCATTTGGTTAATTCTGCTAAAGCCTTTTTAGTGAACCACCCATAAAATGAGACTGGAGTGATTCAGTGACTTCCTGCAAGTCAAGTGGTTTCTGACACTTTGTTACCTACAAAAATTTTAAAAAGACTGTAATAAAGTTGTCAGTTGATACAAGGTCATTAAAAGTAACATTTTTGATAATAAATCAACATATTAGTGTCTCATAACTTAAAAAGTGTACAAAGAATTGAGTAATAGTACTATATCAAAATTCTTTACATTTTCACAATCATTAATATTCAACTAGGGAATATTAATTATACTAATTAATATTCAACTGGGGGAAAGGCCACCCATGTCATTAACAGGCATTTTTCCACAAAATTTTAGTCTTTATGAAGATTTGGAACAATGTGTTCTAATAATTGTAATGATAGAAACATTTTAACATTTAGACATTTTTGTTACAGAAAAGTATAATAAAAATAACACTTTCAGGAATAAAAATATATTAAGTTACAATTATGAGGAGTAAGTATAATTGAAATACAATTTCAAGGAGACAAAGCAACAATGTAAATTTTCCAACGGAGCTTTTTATCTATTTTCAAAATAGAGATCCTAGCTAATAAATTACTAAGCTATTCTGATTCCATTTAAAAGCTATACTTTAAAGAGGATTGTAACAATTCTTGTTTTAAATGTCAATATTTACAATACACTGGAAACATCACGCTTGGCACCTATTTACTCTTGTTTGGAAAACTTGTAGATATCAATCTAAAAATGTTCAAAGGGACACATATTTGCAAAATCCTTTTAGGAGGTAAGTGAAAAAAATGTTTTTAGATCACTGCTCAGTCTGTAAGACCACAGTATTTTATGGGCAGGGCCTACATTTTAATCACCTTTGTGCCAAAAACAATACCTCAAACCAAGCAGGTATTCAATACATGTTTGATAAATGAATAAAAAAAATAAGTGATTATAGTTTTAAATTAAATTTTGTTTTCTTAATTATTATTTTAAGATCTGGTTCATGATTTTCTACAATCTTTGAGCACAGCCCACCTTTCAATATGCTCAGAAGTCAAGCCATCTGTAAAGAACTTGTTTAAATGAACTATTAATTCATTTAAATAAGTATTAATCTAAAGGGGAATAAAGATACTTATAACAACAGATAATATAACTTAGGCAGAAGAAACTGATGTATGCCTTTCTTCAAATAAACTATTCTGGTTAAGTGCAATCATTTTCAAAAAAGATTTTAGTTAATAAGATACTCATAATGGAAAGTGTTAGAATAACTAGAATACAATTTAAAAGTACAAGTTGTTAATTTTAAAAAGTACAAATTGTTATGGAATATGCTGCTTAACATTGAATTGCATTTATTACAAATAATGCAAAAAAGCAACCACACATAACGCAGAGTAACCTAAATCGCTGAGTATACAAACTGTCACATAAATACTACTACCAATAAATTAAGTTATGTGCTTTATTCAGGCATGGAGAGTATGTACTTGAAAATTAAGAACCCTGAAAAGAATCCAAAAGATAAAAACCTTCCAAATGAAATTAAATTTAAGACCACATCTAAAGTAACAAGGCTTGATTTTATCATTTGTAATAATCCTAACTTAGGGCGATTTTCCAAAAATGTATAGAAAAATAATTTCTGTATATAAGCTAACACTTAATAGTATCTTCTATGTAACACTTAATCTTGTACAGACTGCTTTAGACATTATTCACTTTATTTCAGGTCATTTTTGTAGACAGACGTTTTGTTTTACATGCCCTTTCTTTCCCCTTTACTTTTGTCAATAGACTAATTCCTCCCTCCAGTGGAGAATCCATCCCATTTGGTTTGCGTAGAGTTTATACTACTCATCCCAACCTTTACCCCTGCACTGAAGCCCCCAGAAGTAAGTACCCTGCACAAGCCTCACCAGACCATTCCACCCTCTAGCCACAATGTTTTAGAGATGGGCACATGATCTTGGCTGATAAGAGTTCTCTCCAGGATTTTTGTCAGAGCTTACAGGAAAAGATGTTCTCTCATCTTCTGACACTGAATTATAAGGATCATGAAAGTCTGGGGCTGTCCATAAGGTTATCACTGCTGCCACTTGAAAAAATGCCTGCTAGACATTGAAACCAGCAGAACAAAAAGTAGATCCAAAAAAATGGAGAATGGAAAGTGGGGAGGCCATGTAGAAAGGCAGAGAGAGCCCAAGCCCTAAAGAGTTGAATATCCTGCATCTAGCCCGGCCTGAAGCCACTGGACCTCCCACCTTTGAGAACCAAATAATATGCTTTTCTGTGCACATTTCTGTCACTTAAAACCAAATGATTGCTAACTAATACAATTTTTGTAGGTAAAGGCTGGCAGAGCAAGTGTAGCAATCCCTATTGTACAAAGAAGATACATGCTCAAAGAGGAATATAGGACATTTTGTCCCTGAGGATATTCTGAAAACAAACATTTTAATCAGAATAACATTACATTCATAAATTTTCATCAAGTAATTAGCATTCAGGAAAAAATTAAGCCAAAGGATTCCTTTATCAATTTTTACTGAGTACATTTCTGTTTCTTTTATTTAAAGCATTATTTTAGAGTGAAGATCTGTCAATAACTTTTTTGTCCATCTAGAATTTTACCAAATATGTCATCTACACCTCTGTTTTCCTTTGTGGCCATCAGCATCGGTGGAGTACCAAAAAGATTTTATTCTTTCACCAATGTTTAACCAATAACAAATTTTGCAGTACACAGCATTGTCAGTTTTATTTTATATTGTTAGTTTTTAATAATTCTTTAAAAAGTTTGTATGACTAATAGTTTTTATTTCTTAGCTAACCCATGAGAAATCCGGATATTCTTTTCAGATAGTTCAAAGCTGTTATACTGTCAGGATCTCTACCAATCTCAAAAATGCTTTTTCAGTGATGCATCTTAGACACATCTGTGGTAGCCCATCTAAAAGGTGCTTTTAATGCTCTCATTCCCTTCCAAATTGTAAACTATAGATTATGTTAATGAATAGACACACTTTAGGACATTCAGCTCTATGAAATGCACTCACAGTTCACTGACTTGTAGCTTTGACAAAGAAGCTGCTTTAGTTCAGGGTTTCCCAGCAACAGCATCACTGACATTGGGGCTGGATAATTCTTTGTTGCGGGGCTGGGCTGTGCACTGCAAAATGTTTAGCGGCATCCCTCGCCTCCATCCACTAGATACTAGTAACTAGTACCCGTTCCTCCTAGTCATGACAACCAAAAATGTCTTCAGATATTGCCCAATGTTCCCTGCAGGAGGGGAATCACCCCTGGTTAAGTGTCACCCTTTTTTTTTTTTTTTTTTTTTTGTGATACAAAACTTAGACCGAAGAGAAAACCAAATATATCAGTAATTTCCATGTTGGTCTGCATGTCTCTAATACAGGTTTTCCCAGTGATTTATTAGGTTAATTGTTCTGGGATTTTACTGCTAAGCTCTTCAATATACAATAGGGTCACAGTGTCCTCAGGGTCAAAATAGTGAGCTGCAGATTCAAAGTAGTTAATAATTTCCCCAAAGTTAACACCTAGTAAATACAGTGCAAAAACTGAACCATAGCATAGTTTTTCCCTTTACGCCATATCTCAGTTGAAGCCACAGTTGTATATTTACCCTCCCCCAAGTCACCAATTCTGTTGTAGCCCAGGGATATACTCTTCAAATCACAAAAATGCTTAGAGACAGGTATTTATTGCATTGTTTATATATTCAAAGTTAGACAACCTTAATAATCAACAAAGGGAAATCGGTAAACAAAATCTTATATAGGTAAATATATGAACTTAATACTTATTTAAAATAATCATGTTTAGCAATATTCATCACTATGTTCATATGGTCACAATAACGGCTAAGTGAGAATAAATTATAAAACACACAGGAACGCCATTTTTTAAAAAACAAAATATGTTTGTATAAATAAATAAATATTGTATATATTATAAAATCTGATAGAATTAACACCAAAAAGTTGACAATTATAAATTTGTGTGTGAGGATTATGTTTTAGGGGATTTGTCTGTATATTTTGCTTCTCTCCATTAAACATAGATTTCTTGTACAAAAAAGGTATTTTTAAATATTTCTATTAACAATTTATTTCACACACAAAAGTCATAAAGCTAAAACAGTGAATTCCTATGATAATAATGACATTAAAGAAAGGACAGCACTAAATAAGTCCTGGTGGTTTATAAAGTTATGTTTCCAGGTTGACCATTTGACCCTGATCTACGGTCTATCTGAACCCATTCAACACCAGAGTCTTTTACTGAACCAACTTGCTAGGCTTCATCTGTGGAAACACTACAGTAATTTTTATTGAAAACGCTTTGCAGTAGCTAACTTCCTGTTAACCTCTTTGTTCCTAAAACCAAGACAATACTACTATGAAGTAAAGACATATAAAGAATTTACAATACCTATAAAATACAGACCTTCCAATTTTATACCCATATGGATTTCTGTTTTTATAATCAACATGTATTATTCATGTATGAAGAACAACTTTTCTTTTTTTAAAAAGTTCATAGGAATTAACTCTGTTCCATCTGCCTACCCAAATAGTTCTAATAGTTCTCAACCTAAAAGGAATTGGTTTCATTTCTTCTCAAGCCAAGGAAACAGACTTTCACATAATTGAAAATATATATACTAAGAATAAAGAAGCTGACTTTTATTGAACATTAATATGTGCCAGGGATTGTATTGACTAATTAAAGCCTCACAACAACCCTATGAGATATACTCTCTTTATCCTCATTTTGCAAAACTGGACACAAAATTAAGTAACTTACCCTCAAATCTCCGTAACTAGGCAGTGCAGAAATGTACTACAACCCAGACTACGAGGTCTGACAATTAAGTTCAAGAACTTGTTATAATGATGTCGCTAACCTTTTTTGATATCAGAGGGATTATTCATTATGAATTTTTACCAACTGGACAAACAGTTAACCAAGTTTACTATTTGGAAGTGCTGAAAAGGCTGCGTGAAAAAGTTAGACAAAAACGACCTGAACTTTTCGCCAACAATTCATGGCTCTTGCATCATGACAGTGCGCCAGCTCACATGGCACTGTCTGTGAGGGAGTTTTTAGCCAGTAAACAAATAACTGTATTGGAACACCTTCCCTACTCACCTGATCTGACCCCCAGTGACTTCTTTTTTTACCCAAAGATAAAGGAAATACTGAAAGGAAGACATTTTGATGACATTCAGGACATCAAGAGTAATATTAGGTTGGTACAAAAGTAACTGTGGTTTTTGCAATTATTTTTAACTTTTTAAACCGCAATTACTTTTGCTCCAACCTAATACCAGGGCAGCTCTGATGGCCATTCCAGAAAAAGAGTTCCAAAATTGCTTTGAAGGGTGGACTAGGCGCTGGCATCGGTGCATAGCTTCCCAAGGGGGGTACTTCGAAGGTGACAGTAGTGGTTGTATGCAGCAAGGAGGTATGTAGCACCTTTTCTAGGATGAGTTCATGAACTTACTTGTCAGACCTGGTATTTAACTCCAAAACCCAAGTTACAGATTATGCTACACTTCTACCCTTGACCTCTGACTTCCAGAACAAAGCAGCAACAAACAAACAAAAACTCAAGGAGCAAAAAACAAAGGAATAAACAAATACCCTAGAAGTCACAATAATTGCAGGAACAACATTCATCCCTTCCCTTAACCACACAAATGCTCTGACTCCAACACAGGACAAGAGATTCCTAAAACCAGTTCAAGTGGAGCCAAAAACTGCGGAGCTTAGCAATCAGAGCACGGGATTCTAGTCACTAGTTAGCTGTGTGACCTCCAACAAGTGACTTTTTCTTCTGGGTCTCAATTACTTCAGTTGTAGAGTCAGGGGTTTAAAAAAAAATTAAACTGTAGTTGTCAGCTGTCAGAAAATGGGAACCTGTGAGAAAGGAAACCTGTAAAACTTGGAAAGGCTCGTGGACAGTCCCAATGCCATGCACAAAGCGTTCTTTAGCAGGAAGGCACAGTTCCAAGCCGCCACCAGCTCTGGCCGGAGCGTGGCACAAGCCTGCGTCTCGGCCCTTGGGACTCAGAGCAAGGTCAAGGCCGGCTTTCAACACCTGTGGGGGCTGCTGCATGGCCCTTTGCTGTAGAATAACCAAGGCAGACTGTGGGGGTGAAAACAGCGGCGGGGGAAGGAGACAGCACTGTGCCAGGTCATCAGACCCCGGAGGGGACCGAAAGGGGCCTCGCGGGCGCAAACGCCGGCCCGCGTGACACCGCAGCGAGGGGCGAGGTGGGGACCAGCTGCTGCGCGTCTAGGCGCCCGCGTAGCGATCCGGCCCCAGCGCGGCGAAGCGGCGGGAAGGGGGCGTCCCGGGGTTACCTGTGTCGGCCCCCGCCCCGGCGTGCACCAGTCTGACCTCCGGCCGCCGCCCGTCGCTGCCCGGCTGGCCCCGCACCACCTGCCGCAGGAGCAGCCGCACGCGCCGCGCGGCCGGGCCGCCGTGGCCGCCGGGCGTCCCGAGGAGCAGGAGCCGGGATTGCATGGAGCCGGGGGCGTTGTCGGGGCCGGGAACGGGGTCCGGGGCAGCCGCGTCCCGGACGGGCAGCTAGAGACGGCGCGGCGCGGGGGACAGGAAGCGGCGCCACACCGAGTCCGCCGGAAACGCCTTCCCCCGGCGCCGCCGGCTCCGCAGGCGCGGGCCTCCCGAGCCCCAGGGGGCAGAGGAAGCTGCAGGGCGCTCGCGGGGGAGCTGTGCCGGCCGCCGAGCTGCAGCCGCCGAGCTGCAACCCCGGCCGCCGCGCGCCTCACCCTCGTCGCCCCCACCTGCGACTGTTCCCCTGGATTCACCCGGCCGGCCTCCAGTCGTAACCCTGCAGCCCTGTCACCTTGCAGGCGTCCTGAAACCCTGAGGGCTTTTAGCAGCCTTTGATGGTGTCACTCTTCAGCTGTTTGTACTAAGTCTTCGTTTCTTGGTAAATAGCCCAGTCTTGCTATACTGCGCTTCCCCTCGCTTCAGACCCTTCCCAGAATCTGAGGATGTAATTCCTTAGCCTGTGGGAACCTGCGCGGGTCTTGGTTCATTGTAACCAGCCAGTGTTTCCATACAGTAGTCCAAAGCCCTATGCTTCATCTTTTTGTTGTTGTTCTAGCGTTTTCCCTAAATTCTAAATGGAAAACTCGTATCTTAGTCACGTAAAGGAATTGCCAAAATGTCAGAAAGAACCCAAAGTAAGCATTTATTTAGTCATTAGGCAGTGCAAGAGTTATATAACCATAATTTATGTATTTAGTAAGACAAACAAGTAGTACAGTGGCTAAGGCTGCCTCCCTTTCATAAATGCCAAATGCAGAATGGTCCAACCACAAAGCGAACTAAGCCTAATATAATTATACTGCATCTCCAAAATGTCAGGAGGTAATTGGCCAAGGCAAAATGTTAAAATCAAGTTATACAAAACAAACATCAAGCAAAAATAAGGCAGGAGGCTTTACTTTCAGCTACAGGAATTGCTAATTCTAGAGTTGTCACTATCTTTATATTGAGCACCTACTTGGTGCTTCACCTTGTGATAGGTGCTAAGAAGAAAATGATAGGAGGCTGTAAAAGAAAGAAGCGGAGCTGGGGAAGGCTTTGTGCATCTTGCTGAGGACTTAGACTTAAGGGGTGAAGGCTGAAGCAGGCTTCTACCTAGTTGGGGACACAGTGATAACAGAATAAACCTTTGTACAGTGCATTGCCACATGGTGTTATGTCTATGTTCTCTTATAAGCTTCACAACCCTGTGAGACTGCTAGGGGGAAATGACATAAGTGTCAGTGACATTCTTTCCCACTTTAAGTACATACTATGAGCCAGGAATGGTATTCATCACGTTAATGCATCATCTCATTTCACACAGTAACACTTTGATTGAGGTGTTATTATTATCCCTCATTTTACAGGTGAATAAACTGAGAATGGAAGAGTTAAGTACTGTGATGGGGCATCTCCACTTAATATCACTGGAATCCAGTCCATACTTCAAACAGTGCAAGAACAATCTAAGGTAATTTAGCAAAGTGACTAATGTAAGAGCTCTTGGAGTTAAGACAATGGGGAGACCAATACACGTTAGAGCATGCAGTCATTCAAACATTTGTTGAGCAACTCTTGTATATACAGTCTCCTGCTGTGTACTCTGTAGCAAGGGGTTCACATCAAGTATAAAAAACAAGCATACAAATAAAAAATTATAATACAGTGAGACACATGTTTTAGTATATTTAGATTCAAGGTACTCTGAAGTGGAGCATTTCACCTAGGAGAGGTCAGCGAGTTTTCACAGAGAAGGTAATGTTTGAAATAATTCTTTTTTTTAAATTAGTTTATTGGGGAGACATTTGTTAGTAAAGTTACATAGATTTCAGGTGTACAATTCTGTAATACATCATCTATAGATCACATTGTATGTTTACCACCGAGAGTCAGTTCTCTTTCCATCACCATCTATTAGACCCCATTTACCCTCTTCTAGAGCCCTTATCCTCTGATAACCACTAAACTATTGTCTATGTCTATGAGTTTTTGTTCCTTCATTTATTTGTCTTGTCCTTTTGTTGTTTTCAGTTTTATATACCACATATCAGTGAAATCATATGGTTCTCTACTTTTTCTTTCCAATGTATTTCACTTAGCATTATAATCTCGAGATCCATCCATGTTGTCACAAATGGTACTACTTCATCTTTTCTTTATTTTTCTTTTTTCTTTTCCAGTTAGACTTCTTTATTCTTCTTCTAGGTCTTGAGACACTAGAGATTTTTTTTTTAATTCATTGGGGTGACAATTGTTAGTAAAATTACATAGATTTCAGGTGTACAATTCTGTATTAAATCGTCTTATTTCATATTTTCTTACCACCGAATAGTATTCCATTGTGTATATATACCACAACTCCTTTATCCATTCATCTATCGAAGGACATTTTGGTTGTTTCCATGTCTTGGCCACCGTAAATAAAGCTGCAATGAACATTGGACCACACATGTCTTTATGGATAAATGTTTTCAGATTTTTTGGGTAGATAACCAGGAGTGGGATTGCTGGGTCATACGGTAATTCTATTTTTAATTTTTGGAGGAACCTCCACACTACCTTCCATAGCGGCTGCACCAATCTGCATTCCCACCAACAGTGTATAAGGATTCCTCTTTCTCCAAAGCCTTTCCAACACTTGTTATATTTGTCTTCTTGATGATCGCCATTCTGACTGGGGTGAGGTGCTATCTCATTGTGGTTTTTATTTGCATTTCTCTGATGATTAGTGATGTTGAGCATTTTTTCATATGTCTATTTGCCATTTGTATGTCCTCTTTGGAGAAATGTCTCTTCAGGTCCTCCGCCCATTTTTCAACTGGGTTGTTTGTTTTTCTCTTGTTGAGTTGTATGTGTTCCTTGTATATTTTGGGTATTAGCCCCTTATTGGAGGCGCTGTTTGCAAAAATCTTCTCCCATTCAGTTAGTTGCCTCTTTATTTTGTCGATGGTTTCTTTTGCTGTGCAGAAGCTTTTAAGTTTGATATAGTCCCATTCATTTATTTTAGCTTTTACTTCCCTTGCCTTTGGAGTCAAATTCATAAAATGCTCTTTCAACCCAAGGTCCATAAGTTTAGTACCTATGTTTTCTTCTATCAAGTTTATTGTTTCAGGTCTTATGCTTAGGTCTTTGATAAATTTTTAATTAATTTTGGTACATGGTAACAGATAGCAGTCCAGTTTCATTCTTTTGCACATGGCTTTCCAATTCTCCCAGCGCCATTTATTGAAGAGGCTGTTTTTTCTCCATTGTATGTTTTTTGCTTCTTTGTCAAAAATTATCTATCCATATTTATGTGGATTTATTTCTGGGTTCTCAATTCTATTGCATCAGTCTGTGTGTCTGTTTTTCTGCCAATACCAAGCTGTTTTGATTATTGTTGCCCTGTAGTACAAGCCAAAGTCAGGGAGTGTGACACCTCCAGTATTGTTCTTTTTTCTTAGGATTGCTTTGGCTATTCGGGGTCTTTTGTGGTTCCATACAAATCTGATGGTTTTTTGTTCTATTTCTTTAAAAAAAATATACCATTGGGATATTGATGGGGATTGCATTATCTGTATATTGCTTTGGGTGATACAGACATTTTAATTATGTTGATTCTTCCAATCCATGAGCACGGAATGTCTTTCCATTTCTTTGTATCTTCTTCGGTTTCTTTTAAAAGTCTTTTTTCCTTCTATATCTATTTTATTAAACGTTTTAATCACAAATGGATGTTGTATCTTGTCAAACGCTTTTTCTGCATCAATTGATATAATCATATGATTTTTGTCCTTTATTTTGTTTATGTGATGTATCACATTGATGGATTTGTGGATGTTGAACCATCCTTGTGCCCCAGGGATGAACCCCACTTGGTTGTGATGAATAATCTTTTTAATGCATTGTTGTATTCAATTTCCTAGAATTTTGTTTATGATTTTTGCATCTGTATTCATCAAAGATATAAGTCTACAGATTTCTTTTTTTGTGTTATCCTTACCAGGTTTTGGTATCAGGGTAATGTTGACCTCATTAAATGAATTAGGGAGTACTGTCTCTTCTTCAATTTTTTGGAAGAATTTCAGTAGGACTGGTATTAGATCCTTTTTGAAGATTTGGTAGAATTAACTTGTGAAGCCATCTGGTCCCGGACTTTTGCTTTTGGGAAGGTTTCGGATAACTGATTCAATTTCCTTACTGGTGATCGGTCTATTTAGATTTTCCAGTTCTTCATGGTTCAGCCTAGGAAGACTATATGTTCCTAAGAACTGTCCATTTCTTCTAGGTTATTGAATTTGGTGGCATATAGTCCTTCATAGTATTCTTGAATGATCCTTTGTATTTCTGTGGCATCTGTGATAACTTCCCCTCTTTCATTTCTGAATTTATTAATGTCTTCTCTCTTTTTATCTTAGTAAGTCTAGCCAAGGGTTTGTCAATTTTATTAATCTTTTCAAAGAACCAGCTCTTTGTCACATTAATTTTTTCTATTGTCTTTTTGTTCTCTATTTCATTTAGTTCTGCTCTGATTTTTATTATTTCCTTTCTTCTGCTGACCTTGGGTTTCATTTGTTCTTCTTTTTCTAGTTCTTTAAGGTGTAACATGAGGTTATTTATTTGGGATTTTTCTTGTTTCTTGAGATAGGCCTGTAATGATATAAATTTCCCTCTTAAAACTGCTTTCGCTGCATCCCAAAAATTTTGGTAGGATGTATTTTCATTCTCATTTGTTTCTATGTATCTTTTGATCTCTCCTCTTATTTCTTTTTTCACCTGGTTGTTCTTTAAAAATATGTTGTTTAATCTCTACATATTTGTGGTTTTTCCTGCTTTCTTTTTGTAGTTGATATCCAATTTCAAAGCCTTGTGATCAGAAAATATGCGTGGTATGATTTCAATTTTATTAAATTTGCTGAGGCTAGTTTTATGTCCCAATATATGGTCTATCCTTGAGAATGTTCCATGTACACTAGAAAAAAATGTATGATCTGGTGTTCTAGCATGAAGTGCTGTATAAATGTCAATTATGTCCATTTCATCTAACATGTCATTGAGGGCTGCTATTTCTTTATTTATTTTCTGTTTGGATGATCTATACATAGCTGTCAGTGATGTATTTAAGTCCCCTAGTATAATTGTGTTTTGGTCAATTTCTCCCTTTAGTTCTGTTAGTAGTTGCTTGGTATATTTTGGTGCTCCCTGATTGGGGGCATAAATATTGATGACTGTTATGTCTTCTTGTTGTATAGTCCCTTTTACCATTATGAAATGTCCATCTTTGTCTCTTGTTATCTTTTTCACCCTGAAGTCTGTTTCATCTGATATCATTATGGCTACACCTGATTTTCTCTGGTACCATTTGCTTGGAGTGTCAATTGCCCTTTCACTTTGAGACTATGCTTGCCCTTGTAGCTGAGATGTGTCTCTTGGAGCCAGCATATGGTTGGGTTTAGTTTTTTGATCCAATCTGCTACTCTGTGCCTTTTTATTGGTGAGTTCAGTCCATTTACATTTAGGGTGATTATTGATATGTGAGGATTTCCTGTCATTCTATCTTTAGTTTTCTGGTAAGGCTGTGTCTCCATTGTTTCTTTGCCTTTTTGTTGTTTATTATTTCTGTGTGGTGGTATTCTATGATGTTTCCCTCTGTTTCTTCTTTTATTACAGTATATATTTCAGTTCTGGATTTTTTTTGAGTGGTTACCCTTAAGTTTATGTAAAAGAAAGTTTGATATTTAGAGTATTCCATTTTCTTCAGCATGCTTACTTTCTCCATTCCCATATTCTGGTTCAGGCCTTTACTCTCCCCTTTTGATGTTTTGGTTGTCACAAATTGTCCCTGTTGACGGTGGTCGAATAGCTTCCTTTAGTATTTCTTGTAGTGCAGGTCATGTATTAGAAAATTCCCTCAGCTTCAGTATGTCTGGAAAGGTCTTTATTCCTCCTTCATATCAAAAGGATATCTTTGCTGGATATATTATTCTTGGCTCATAATTTCTCTCTTTCAATAGTTTGAATATTTGGTTCCACTCCCTCCTGGCTTGTAGAGTTTCTGCTGAAAAATCTGATGATAATCTAATGGGCTTTCCTTTGTAGGTTACCATCTTCTTTTCCCTGGCTGCCTTGAGGATTCTTTCTTTGTCGTTGATTTTAGACAGCTTCAATACAATGTGCCTTGGAGAAGGCCTGTTGGGATTGAGGTAATTAGGTGTTCTATTTGCTTCTTGGATTTGAGGATCCAGTTCTTTCCACAAGTTTGGGAAGTTCTCATCAACAATTTGTTTGAATATATTCTCTGTTCCCTTCTCTCTTTCTTCTCCTTCTGGTATGCCCATTATTCTTATATTGCTCTTTCTGATGGAGTCAGAAAGTTCTTGTAGAGTTCTTTCATTTCTTTTAAGTCTCAAGTCTCTTTCTTCTTCCATCCATGTCATTTCCAGATTTCTATCTTCAATGTCACTGATTCTTTCCTCCATCTGGTCAACTCTACTACCTAAGCTGGCTATTTCATTCTTCATTTCTTTTATTGAGTTCTTAATCTCCAGAAATTCTATTTGATTTTTTTTTAATTTTAATCTCTTTGGTAAAATGTTCATTTTGTTCTTTGATTCTCTTTCTGAGTTCATTCAACTTCCTGTCTGTGTTTTCTTGTATCTCGTTGAGTATTTTAAGAACTGCAGTCTTGAATTCTCTGTCATTTAAGTCACATATTTCCATGTCTTTAAGTTCATTTTCTGGAGACTTTTCATTTTCTTTCTGAGCTGTCTTGTTACCTTGGTTATTCATAGCAATTAATGATTTATTATTTCTCTCCCTAGACATCTACAGGAGTGGCTTCTGCAACAGGTTAATAGAAAGAGGTCTTTCTTTTGTTTTCCAGTAGGTGTTGGTAGAATGTTTTATTTTATCTCTTACTGCAGCCTTTTAGTCTCTCTCACACTGTAGTGTTATATTTTCTCTGCACTATTCCGGCTTTTCACACAATGGGGGTTTCCCTGGAAGGTGGGCTTCTCCTCTGTGAAAAGTTCACCTGGGTCATAGAACCCTACGGAGGATGTAGAGAGCTTCTGAAGTTCCAAAGCTGTTTCTGCACCAGATTCAGAGCCCGTGTTTTTCAGCAGCTCTGTTTACTCCTGGATCTGCCCAGATAAGTGGGAACAGGGACGGGATGGGTCGTGAGAGGTAGCCCAAAACAATGGCGGCAACCACCACCACAGCCAGTCCTGCTTCCGCCGCTCCCTCCCCTTTGCTGGAATTAGTTATGCTGCGAATCCACGTCTGCAATCCACAGTTCTCAGAGCTGCAAATATTCTGTTCTTTTGATATGACACTGCTATTTTTCCACTTTTAGCCTGGGCAGGTGGGGGCAGGGCGAGTTCTGGGAGGGTAAGGAGGGGGCGGCTAGTCTTAGTGCCTAAGGCTTCCATCCTCTGCTCGGCAGTGAGGGCTTAAACCACCGTTTTCAGCCTTCTTCCCTCAGTCTTTGCTCCGAGGTCTCTGCCGTGAGCATTGGGGTCAGCCATGTTATATGCTGTCCCCTCAGCTCTGTGGGCCATAAGCAGAGCCCTAGGAGTCTGAGTTCTTCCCTCTCCCGCAGCTGCGGTAGTTCCGGGATGCAGCGAGCTTGAAGCACCGAGCTAGGTCTGCGTCCTGCGCCTGTGCGGAGCCGTCTCCACACTTCTCCCTTCCTCCCCTGCTCATGCAATTTGCCCACCTTTAGGTGATTTCAGTAGTGGGCCTTAGTCTTTCCTGTCTGCTGTGCAGGGAGTACTTTGTGGAGTTATAGTTGTTCAATTTGTTGTAAATTCCAGAGGAGATTTCAGGAGGCTCACCTCACACTGCCATTTTATGATGTCATCTGTTCACCTGAAGTAATTCTTGAAGGATATGCAAGAGTTTGTCTGTCTGATAAAAGGGCAAGTCGCATCTGGTGGAGGGAAAAGTATATGCAAAGATACAGAGAGCTGAAAATATGTGACCAAACTGAGAATCAGAGAGGGATTCACTGTGCCTGGAGGTCAAGTGTATAAAGTAGTTTGTAGAGATCAGACTGGAAAGAGAAGTGGGACTGGTTGTTTGCAAGGAGTAAGAGTTTCCACATTAACCTCCATGCAATGGGAAAATGGTGAAGAATTTTTAAAATGACAAATCTGCAATGGGAAGGAGAAATTTGAGCCAGAAAAGGTAGCACCAGAGTTTTACTTTTTATGCTAGTTTAGAGTTGGGTAAACAAAGAAGAGGGATATAGAGCATGAGTAGAAGCTTGGAGTCATGACTAAGCATGGTTAGTTTATAGGGATAGTGAGACAAGGTGAGAGGCACATAATCTTTGGAGAGTCAGAGAAGGCATTGCCAGAGGAAAAGTCAGGAGTGAGGAGTAGAATGCAGAATCTTGAATGGCTGAGTAACGAAGTACTTTATCTTATGGACAAATTGGCTAAACATCAGACATTTTGATCATTGTTTATGCAGTGATGTGAACTATGAACTAAGTAAGGGAGACAGGAAGCACCAACCTCAGGCTACATGGCAGTAAAAATAGTGTCTGCTCAAAACAGTGAATCCCTGTTGGAGACAATCAGGCTGAATGGGAAAGAATAGACCTTAGCAATGTGTAAAAGATGAACCAGAGGTGTTTGGTTGTAAGAGACATCTAGCACACCTCTGTGTAACTTCTCTCAAATGCTCACTAAAGTAACATCATATCTATATTTTTAAAATTAGTTTCAGGTGTACAAAGCAATGTAATAGTTAGACATTTATACCCCTCACAAAGTGCTAACCCCCCTCCCCCAATCTACTACCCCCTGACCTCGTATATAGCTGTTACAATACTAATGACTATATTCACTATGCTGTACTTTACATCTCGTGACTATTCATATATATACATATATATATATATATATATATATATATATATATATATATATATATATTTATTTAATTATAGTTGACATTCAATATTATTCTACTTCAGCTTCAGGTGTACAGCGCATTGGTCAGGCATCTACACAGTCAATGACGTGATCCCCCTGGTAAGTCCAGTGTCCATCTGGCATCTTACATGATCTTTACAACATTATTGATTATTTCCCCCATGCTGTATTTCATATCCCTGTGACTATATTGTGACTATTAATTTGTACTTTCTAATCCCTTCACCTTCTCCCCATCCCCCAACCCCCTCTCATCTAGCAACCATCAGTTTGTTTTTTTCCTATATCTCTGAGTCTTTTTTCATTTTGTTTGCTTGTTTATTCTGTTCTTTAGATTGCACATATAAGTGAGATCATATGGTATTTGTCTTTCTCAGTCTGATTTATTTCACTTAGCATTTAAAAATATACATATATATATATATAGTCATACATATTTTTTAAAATCACACTACAAAAACTGGTATTGCCTGTTAGGCTTTTTCCAGAGTCAGAAGGAATAGCATTTATCTACCACATTGATGTAACTGGATGGAAATGCAGTTACTAATCCATCCATGCTATGTCCAATTAGAAGAAGTAGGTGCTTCATCCCTCCTTACTTATCCATCCTACTGAGAAATCGCAGGTCCATATCAGTGATTCCCAGATTGCAGTGTGCTGCCTGATCATCTGGAGAACTTATTAAAATGTAGATTCTCAGGCTTTATCTCACACTCCTGTCCTGACATTCTGGCTCAAGAAATCTAAAATGGCCCATTTTTAGCAGTACTTATAAGAGATCAACTATGTGCCACACAATTTAGTCATAAAGCTAGACAACAGTGGTCTGTATTGTTCTGTCTTCCTGCTAAGGCTGTCCCAACTCTTCATCCTCTTCAGCACTTCTTGTAAAACAATTTTTAAGTATTCTCCCCTTGTTCACAAGCAGCCAGAATAAAAATAAAATAAAACTGAGCAAGCGGTTGGGGAAGAAAATAGATGAGGGCTCGTTTACATCATGAAATGTGTTTAGACAAGAACACAGGCAGGAAAGCAGCCCTGAGAAGACTTGGAACTGTAGTTTTTCTTGAATTCCATCTATCCAGAGTATGAGAAAGTCATGTGTGTGATAGGACATGAAAACATCACACCTATTATATGCATTCATCCCAGAGGAATCACAGTTTTTAAAAATAGATATGCTTCTGCATACTCATGAATCAAAGAAGAAAATGAAATTAGGAAACATTTGAAATTGAACAATAATGAAAATGCCTCCTATGAAATCCTGTATGTGGAACTAAAGCCACACTGTGGTTAGAGACTGAAAATTAATGGGCTAATTTCTCAACTTAAGAAGTATATATAAGAATAATGGATTAAAACCAAAGGGAATTGAAGAAGGAATAATAAAAATATAAAAATTAACAATGTGAAAAAGATAAGAGAATCAACAAAGACCAATGTTAGTTGTGTGTAAAGACTTTTATAGCAGAAATAAAATGACTCAATAGAAAGATTGGAAGATAAAGATGAATAAGTTCCCCAGAAAGGGAAACAAAAAGACTAAGAAAAGGAAAATAAATGATTTAAAATTTAGAGAATCAGTCCAGGAGATCTAACATACAAATCCCAGAGTTCAGGAGTTCCTGAGGGAGAGAACAGAATGAACAGGGAAGGAAATTATCGAATCTTCAACATGCAAGATAATTTTCCAGAGATGAAGGAAGCAAGTGTCTAGATTTAAAGAGCTAAACTCAAGGAAGTTGTTTGTGAAGTTTCAGTAAACTGAGGACAAAAAAAAAAAAAAAAAGAACCTGCTGGCTTCCAGATGGAAAATCAGTCTTCATATAAAAATTATGAATCAGAATGTCATTGTACTTCCAAAGTCATAGCTAAAAGGGAAGAGAGGGAGACACTATAATCCCAGGTGACTGTTTATCAGGACAGTAAAGATTCCAACAAGATAACTTTTTATCTTTTGCACTGAGTTACAATATCTAAATTTGTTGAATATTGAATGCATAGATGGTACTTCTTGCTGTGTATTTTTTATTTAGGGGTACATTATAGCAAGAAGTCTATTTTATATTCATTATATTTGCCCCCAGGAAGAAGTCTGTCCTTGCTGTAGCAATAATGGAAGACAGACGACAATGAAGCAAGGTCTTCAAACTTCTGAAAGAAATTCATTTCCAAGAATTATATACCCAGCCAAACTATCAATTAAGAGTGAAGGTAGAGGAGAGAAATTTTCAGACATGCAAAATCTCAAAAACAATTTATTTCCCATGCACCTCTTTCAAGAAGAGAGGGAGTAAACCAAGAAAGAGGAAGACACAGGATCTTGGGAAATAGAGATGTAACACAGGAGAAAGGAAAAGGGAATCCCTGAATGGTGATGAAGAGAAATTCAAAGGAGACTGCTATGTAGCAAACCAAAAGACCACCAGTCTCCATGGGATCAGGTCAGAGGGTTCAAAGAGACTACTTCAAGAAGATCAAAGTCACTAGGTATCGTCAACAAAATTGAAAACACTAGTGGGTTTGAATGTAGTGAGTTAATGTACATATATGAAAAACTAAACAAACCAAATATAATTATGAATTTCATATTCACCTTTGGTTATCTGTAAGTAAATAAATACTTACTGTAAATTCGACTTAGCTTTTTGTCAATCGTAATTTCAAAAGTTCTTACTGATGCCAGATCTGACCCCTGAAGCATTTCAGAGTTGCTCGCCTGAAGGATGTTTCATCTCTTTATAGTACCTCTCTACATATGTGGAAATATGGGGGGCCATAGGTTATAACTAGGAGTTACACTTAGCTCCTAACTTATTAACAAAGCAGAAAAATATCTTGGTGGAAGCAAGATGGCCACACGTGTATTTCTCTTGGCTCCCAAAGTCTAATGGAGGGGACATCTTTCCATCACAACTTTCTACTCAAGATAGGGTCTTACCAAGTGTGGAAAGTTCAATCCTTGTAGCACCATAATTTTCATTACACTCAATGCCTAGTCAGGAAAATTTTTAACCTATGTACTTTTGGCTAAGAAAATACTTATGGCAGGCTCGTTTGATCCTTGACTGCAGTCCCACATCAGCAAAGGCCAGCAAGGGAGAACAGAATCAGCCCAGGTGTCTCTGCTCCACACTTTCCAGCATCCTGGAAACCCAGTTTCCCAGAGCCACCCTTCATCTCTGATTTAATAACTGGTACATCATTGTTCTAATACTAAGTTTGGGCTGAGGACCGTAATCACAAATGCATTTCACCATATAGGAGTTTATCAGGAAGCTAAATTAGAGATCAATTTTCACTATTTAAAAGGATTATCTATAATATTACTTTTTAAATGGTCAATCCATAGTGTATATAATTAATTGATAAAAATCAACACGTGCCCAAACTTTCGAGAACTATTCTGTTTCTTACAGGGATTTTTGTTTCATTTGTATATGTATTTACCCTTCCAATATTACTTATAAGAATTTGCTATCACAGAATATTAGCCTCTTATATATGAGATGGGAAGATCCCATCTCGTATGTCATTACTCTAAGCTTATTGGAGTTCCTTTCATTCAGCACCACTCAAAGTATGCAACTGCCTGTAAGTCCCACTTTCTTAAGTAGTTCGGGAATTAGTGTGCTTTTACCCTTGTTTCTCCTTCTGCTTGGAATACTCTTCTCCCAGTATTTCCATAACTGGTTCTTTCCTGTTTCAGGTCTCAGCTTAATATGCTATTTCTCAAAGAAGCTTCCCTATTCAGTCTATCAAAGCAGGCCTCCTTTCCTATTTTTTATCTCATTGTCCCATCACAGTCTGTAAGTGTTACTTACCATGCATTGTCTCTACTTTTCTGGACCCTGAGCTTCAGGAGGACTGTCTGGTTGAGTATTGTCTCCCAAGCGCCTAGCCCCCTGCCTGGCAGAGTTGTGCTCATTGAGTATCTCTTGAATAAATGGTAATGTTCTCTTTTTTTCTACATTCTTACTAAGTAACAATAAATTAGTAAAGGCTGGTGATGACGGCCATTACCGCCACCAACACCACATTCTATAATACAAACCATGGGTAATGAGGTTGGGAAATAACACAAAAACAGTTACACTCTTGCATTTGGTTATCGTCATCACAGCTAACTGGTATGTTTAATAGCTGAAACTATTACTTAGCTTTTTGAAACTTTAAAAGGTTTCTAAAATGTGGCAAAAAATGCATGTCACGTAGAATTTACCACCTTAACCATTTTTAACTGTACAGTTCAGTGGCATTAAATGCATTCACATTGTTGTGCTACCATCACCATTATCAAGACCTCTTTTCATCTTGGCAAACTGAAACTCTGTAGCCATTAAACAATACCTCCTCTTTCTCCCCACTCCTAGCCTCTGCCAACCACCATTCTACTTTCTGTCTCTATGAATTTACTACTCTAAGTACTTCATATGCATTAGGGTTCTCCAGAGAAATAGAACTAACAGAATATATAGATTAGATATAGATAGAGACATTTATTATAAGGAATTGGCTCACACAATTATGGAGGCTGAGAAGTCCCAAAACCTGCAGTCAGCATGCTGGAGACCCAGGAGAGCTGATGGTGTAGTACCAGTCTGAGAGCTGGCAGGCTCACAGGCAGGAAGAGCTGATGCTTTATTTTGAGTCCAAAGGCAGGAAAAGGCCAGTGTCTCAGCTCAAAGAATCAGGCAGAAGTTCCCTCGTACAGGAGTGGCAGCCCTTTTCTTCTATTTAGGCCTTCAACTGATTGGATAAGGCCCACCCACATTAGGAAGGGCAATCTGCTCTACTCGCGCTGCCATCGCAAATGCTAATCTCACCCAGAAGCATCCTCACTGACATACCCAGAATGTTTGACCAAATAACTGGGCATCCCGTGGCGTAGTCATATTAACACATAAAATTAACCATCATGTCATATAAGTAGATTCATACAGTATTTGTCCTTTTGTCTTATTTCATTTAGCACAATATCCTCCAGGCTCCTCCACGTTGTGCCATATGTCAGAATTTACTTCCTTTTTAAGGTTGAAAAATAGCCCTTTGTATGTATACATCACATTTTGTTTATCCGTCTGTCCATCAATGGGCACTTGGGTTGCTTCCACATTTTGGCTACTGTAAAGAATGCTGTATGAACATGGGGGTACAAATATCTCTTCTAGTCCCTGCTTTTAATTCTTTTGGGTATATACCCAGAAATGGAATTTCTGAATCTATAATAAAAGTGTAATCAATTCTATTTTTAATTTTTTGAGGAACCACCATAATATTTTCCACAGCAGCTGCACCATTTTCTATTCCCTCCAGCAGTATACTAGGGTTTTAATTTCTCCACATTCTCACCAACACTTGTCATTTTCTGTTTTTTATAGCAGCCTTCACAATGGAGGTGACTATTAGTTTCTTTTATACTTAATGTTAGTCACTTTCTGTCCATTTTGGTCACTTTGACTAGATTCTTTGGCATTACCTCTTTAAGACTGTAGAGCCCAGGTGTCAGACGATGCCTGATACAGTAGGTGACTAATCAGTACCATTTAGTGGTAATTTTCAAAAGACAATATAGTAAATAGAGGCTAGAAAAGAAATAAGAAATTGTTAGGTTTGGGCAAAACAATCAAAATAGGTCACAAGGAGGAACTAAGCATGGATGTAGGCGGTATGTTATGGAAAATCTTTTTCTCAGAACCAAATGGTTATAATAAACAGTAATTTTATTTATAGTTGGAGTGGGAGGCAGAAGGAAGGAAAAGAGTGTAGTTCCTCATCATCTAAAATGACTCCACACCAAGCACCCTGACCATTACTGTGGTGCTAGAAATGCTAGCAAATATATCTAGTAATAAAAGGTCAATTTACTAACAGCTTCAAAAACTCTCACTTAGAAGGAGGAAAAAAAAGTAGATGACAGGTGCTGGGGCGCACAGGGAAGAGGGAGGACAGTAAAAAGGTACAAATTTTCAGTTGTAAGATGAATAAGGGCTGAAGCTCTAACGTGTAATATGGGAACTAGAGTTGATGACACTGTATTATATAATCGAAATTTGCTGAGAGAGTAGAACTTAAATGTTTTCGCCAAAGAAGTCACCACTATACGCACGCACACATATACATGTGTATATCATACAGATATACATATGTGAGGTGATAGATACACTATTAATTAACTCGATGGGAATAATCTTTTCACAATGTAAACGTATATGAAATTACCATGATACACATTTTAAATATCTTACAATTTTATGTGTGAATTGTACCTCAAAGCTGAAAAAGGGGAAAAAAAAGGAGGAAGAAAAACCCTTAGAACATAGACGATGCTTAACCTTTTTTCTAAGCATACCTTTACCCTTAATAGCCTTTTCTCAATTAAACAAGAGACCCCAGAATTTAATGGTAAATATCTAAATTTGCCATTGTGAGTTATTTGTGTTAGGACCAAGTCATGTGTGATATCTGTTTTTCTTTTAAACAACAGTGTCATTTGAAGTAATCACGCCTTGTGATTATTGATGCAGACGGATTAATTTATATAATAAGCATTTATCACATCCTTAGAATATACGGAGACCTCTGGCCTCTAGGAGCTTACAGACTAGATATGGGGAAGGGAAAATACATATTGGTGCTTGAAGTAACTAGGAGCAAAGGTTCTAGACAACATGTGATTGGGTTTAAGGAAACTTTCATACGTTACCAGCACTGCTGTATGCTCCATATCGCACTATTCACTCGGGGAATAGTAGGGAGTAAATCAGTTCAGTTCCCTGCCCTCATGGAATTTATAGTCTTTTTAGGCTGTATTATATTTAAAATTTAGCTTTTGCTCGGTTCGTGGTTTTCGAATTGTGCTTTGGAGCCTGTACTAAAGAATTTGGGCTTTGTCTCAGGTTCTGGCACAGAGAGGACTGTCTGTTATTCCTGACCCCCTTGGATCCCATTTGAGTTTGTGGGAATGAGGCGACTCATGGTGAGTCCCCATAGCTTGATGGGGGCTGGTCATGCCGGAAAGACCAATGGTGCGATCAGAGGGTTGGGGCTTTGAACCGCGAGATACCAGCCCAACTTCCCTGACCTCTGGGGAGCGAGGGGCTAGAGACTGAGCTCAATCGGGTGGCCAAAACTCCTGCAGAAACTGGGCACTACAGCTCAGGGGGACTTCCTGCTAGTGAGCATAGGAAGGTGCTCAGCCCGGTTCCAGGGAGAGAGGGAACAGAGTCTCGGTGTTCGGGACCTTCCAAGATCTCACCCCTGGTGTCTCTTCACTTGGCTGTTCTTGATTTGTATCCTTTATAATAAAAGTGTAATCATATGTGTAAGTGCTTTCTTAACGTCCTGTTATTATCTGCAGTTGTTGCCTCTGGGGAAGAAGACTGAGGGTGTAGGGTGGGAGGCAGATGAACATTTCTCTGAATATGTTTGGATTGTTTGAACTTCATACCATGTGTGCCTATTACTTCATTCAGTTCAAAGCTACTTTTAAAAGGGAGGAGGAGTAAGTTAGTCTAAAACGATTTGTGTGATGTATTGTTCACAAAGCAAGCTGCAGAGTAATAAGCATAATAGTAATAACAGCAATAGACCGAACAATAATAATAGGCATAACAGTAAAAGGAAAAGAAGTGAGCAGTCCCCCCACAAGCTCGTGTTGGTCCGTGTTATGTGAGTTCAGGGGGGTGGGGAGGTTCCCATGCTACCTGCTGACATGATCGCTTCAGAGGGGTAGAATGATGGGATAAGGGAAAATTGTTTCTTTCTTTTGGTATTTTTAAATTACAAAAACAACACATGCTTGTTGTAACAAATTGCAGGTTCAAACAAGCGTGTGTAATTTTTCTAATTTGAAAAAGGAAGGAAGGGAAGGGAGAGAAGATGGAAGAAAAGAAAAAATGTCTTACACCACCATGCCCACATCACAAACCCAACGAACAAATCAACAAAATAAACAGGGTCTCATCCAGAGGTTTGCTTGCCACCGGACGTGGACTGATTTATTCCCTCCCTCTGATCTGACGCTTGGTCAGGCAGGTTTCAGGAACAGGCACTTCACACACAGGCAGTGATCTCACTCTCTCGGGACCAGTCCCACCCTTCAGGACAGGGGTCTTCCTCCAACCCTCCCACACCTAGAGGCCCCTGTATGGTCAGAGAAACACATCACATTGTTTGCAAATAAAACAGCAAAACTAAAATGCGAATGTCCATCCACGGTTAAGAAAGTTAGCCTTACCCAATATCTGTCAGATCCTTCGGAGAGCAAAATTTGATAGGGGAAAAAAGCGTGACGATGCTGGATGCCACTAAGATGGGAGGCAACTGTGGGTAAAGAAGTGTGGGGGTGCAAACCCCTCTTCATAGCCCTCCCCATGGTTCCAAGCCTGGACACTGTCAGCCTCAGGTCAGCTGAATGCTTTTCCTTTCCCACTGTAACAATGGGGAGAACAACTCATAACACAAATCTGATTGCCAACTTAAGGTGAAAAAAATGCTTATGCACATCAGACAAGCAAAGATTTTTTTAAGAAGCCTTGATAATAAAGGTGGGAATGGCGTAAGAGACTCATCTTATACATCCTGGTGGGTGTGTAAAGTGGCACAGCTATTCTGGGATGCAATACGACATGTATCAGGGACCCAGAAATCTTTTACACCCCCATAGGACTCTAGCTTGAGGAAACACAGAGATGCTCTCAGAGATTTGGTCCAAGAATGTTTTGTGCAGCATTACTTACACTGAAATACTGAAAATCACTTGTTCAATAGGAATTACTAGCTAAATTATATTACAGTTACAAAATCTTCATAAAATAATGTTTAAAAGACTAGGAAACAACACTATGTATCCAACATGATTCCAATTTTTAAAAAATGTATAATAAGAACATAAAAATCTAGGTTACATCTAACTGGTAAGTTCATGAGTAATTATACACTTTTGTTGATCCTTTTTATGTTTCAAAATATTTCGACTATAGACATATACTCATTTTATTATTGGAGAAAATAATAAAATAAAAGGAAAGAATATCAGCTCTAGTCCCACACCAAGAGAATGTGTAGGAATGAATTCTCCTTGACACATTTAAATCCATGAATTTAGGACAACCCAATCTGACCAATTTTAGGTAATTGAAAAATCTGTTTCTGATTTCTTACATTTCCCTAATGTCCTAAAAGATCTACCTATTTAGTATTAAGGAGCCGTTACTCCCAAGAAAATAAAGAGAGCCCCCAAATAAAAATAATGTTTTTTTCATTTTTTTTATTAAAGTTTATTGGGGTGATAATTGCTAGTAAAGTTGTCAGGTGCACAATTTTGTAATACATCATCTATATACCACATAGTGTGCTCACCACCCAGAGTCAGTTCCCCTTCCATCACCTTATATTTGACCCCATTTACCCTCATCTACCACCCCTCCCCCCACCTTCTGGTAACGGTTATTGTTTTTCTTAAGGAAACTTCTCTATACATACAAGAATTTGACAACAGTTTGTGCCCCTTATGCATTTTAAAGAGCTGTCAGTGAAATTCCGAATAGAATTTGTGCAGATAGAGTGTAAATGTCACCCTGAGCTGAGTTGGGCCCTCATTCTGTCCAGCCAACCAGGAAACGTCTAGTACGCTGTTTATTATGTGAGTCTAGAGCTCGGGAGCAGGTGTGGGCAGAGATGCAATCGTGAGTACATTAGCACATACGTGCACGGCAGTTGAACCCCTGGTAGCCACCTCCATCCAAATCAGTGATTCTCAACAAGGAGCGATTTTGTCCCCCAAGGAACATTTGGCACTGTCTGGAGACAGTTCTGATTTTCAGAATTGGGGACAGGGTAGCACTGGCATGTGGTGGGTCAGGCCAGGGATGCTCCTAAACACCCTGCAGTGAGCAGGACAACAGCGTACAACAAAGGATGAGCTGGTCTAAAATGTCACTGTGTCTGAATCACATAATCCTAACCTAACGCACTCACAGGAACCTAAGGCCCAAAACAGGATGCATTTCTTCTCTCACAAGACTTGCTTCTCCTCCTGCATCCCTGTGCTAGTCACTAGTGACCCATTTTAATCTCTTAACCAAATTAAACCTGAGGTCCTCCTTAAACCTTTTCATACTTTGTTGTGTCCAAATGATAGCCAAGGCCTGTCAGATTGACCTCTCTCATCGCCGTCCACTCTTTTCCCTCTTCTCAGTCGCCCTTCCGTTGCCCTGGTTCAGACCTTAATCACAACTTTGTGATTTGTTGCAGGGACCTCCTAATATTTTCCTCTCTCCAATCTTGTCACCTTCTCATCTCTCTCTTCTCCACATAATTTCCAGGATGTTCTTTCTAAAATGCAAATCTAATCATGTCATTCATTATCTTTGACTGATTTCCCTTCACCCTCAATTATGTGGTATATATAATTGTATATACTCTCTCTATATATATGTATATACCGGGAGTGCCAAAACCATGTACACACATGACTTGTATTCATCTTTTGTTACCAGTATATATTGAGTGTTACAATTTTAATAGTTATCCTTTCTTAAAATGTGTATACATTTTTTTGGCACCATATATTGAGTAGTATTACAATTTTAATAGTTTTTTCCTTTCTTAAAATGTGTATACATTTTTTGGCACCATATACAGAGGGTGCCAAAAACATGTATACACATTTTAAGAAAGGAAAAAACTGTATTAAAATCATAATACTCAATATATACTGATAACAAAAGATGAATACAAGTCACGTTTGACTTCTGCAATTACAAGAGGTGCTCAAAGTGGTTCCCATCAGCATCCAGACACTTCTGATTACGGCAAACTACTGCTTGAGCAGCGTTGACCAAAGTGTCCACTTGTCTACATTTTTTTGGCACCTTTGATATATATATATATATATATATATATATATATATGTAATACAATAATATAATATATAATATATTATATATATAATATAAATGTATATAAATGTATATAATATATATATACACATACATACATATATGTGGGTGTATTTGTATGCATTATATATAATTGTATATATTTAGTAATTATACATGTAATAATAAATATATCCTATTCAATTTCTAATCCCAGCCAAATTTCCAGTTTGCTATGGAAGGCTTCTGTAACTTTTCTAAATCAAGTTCTGATCACATTCTCTGATCGTACCATGTATCTCTCCTTTCTAGCATTAAGCACCACTGCAATTGTGCATTTGTTTGTGGTTCTTTGGTTGATACCTGTCTTCCCACTAAAGTGTGAGCCCTATGAGGGTAGGAAGTATGTCTTTTGTGGTTATTGTATTATGTTTCATACACAGCACCTACTACAGTAAGTGGCACATAGTAGGAACTCTGTAAATATTGTTGAATGAGTGCCTGAATAAATGAGATAATATTTTGAAAGCTCTTAGCATAGTGCCTGATCTATACTCAGCTATCAGCAAATCTTAGCTGTTAGTGATAATTCAAATTCCCAAATGCATTTACCATAAAATTGCTTTTTCGTATCATAGAACTAGTATTTCTTGGATGCTTTGTAAACGCTGGTATGGACTGTCCTTTGAGGATTTGGGCTATGTAAGAAGAGGTGGGAAATAGCTAGATAGGAATTCAGGATCAATGACAAGTTTTAGTTTCTTGATGGAAAGGGCTTGGAGTATCAGGACAGAGAAGCTCAGAAACAGTTCATCAAATTATTTCCTTTCCACCTAGAATACTTTTTTAGTTAACAAGTTACACATGATGGCACCTTAAAGGTGCAGCGTGGTCTCTCAGAGCTCTGCCATCCTAGTTTCTGTGTCAAAATTCCCTCCCACAGGAGCCAGTGGGTGTGTCGTAGACCTTGACTAGGAGGAATGTAGAGTCACTGCTGCACGGCGGGGGCAGGGCAGGGTGCTCAAGCCATCTCTGGGAGCATGTGGGTGCTCAGGTACTCGGTTTGTAGTAAATCAACAAGTGCAGGAGCTGCAGGATCGTGGTCACTGGGGACTCAGACCCCTCAAGAACGACAGTCCAGGTAACTGGACTGGGCAAGCCACCTAGGCCAGCATGGGTGACGGCTGACGCTAAATGGAATCTAAACTGAGGAAAGGACGAGGTGGGTATCAAAGATCAGTTACAGCCTCCAGGCAACTGCAACAGTAGGGCTTTTGTTCTTTCCACTGACATTTTCTGGTGAGTTCCACAGGAAACGAGACCAACCAGAATCCTGGGTAAGCTATTTCCAGATGAAGTGAATTTACTATAAAAAAGCTCTGGGTGTGAGTGGCCAAAGAGTGGTGTGGAGTGGATACCGCAGTGTTCTGCTCAGAGAGCCTCTTCCGGGCTAAACGCCCCTAGCTCAGAGGCTGGGAATATCAGCTGCTGATGGCTCACAGCTGTGTCCCTCACAGGACAATGCCCTCTACCACAAGGAACTGTCCCCACTGCCCCCCAGAGCAGCTATGGCCAGCGACTGGCTACTTGCAGGAATACAAAGGCCCAGCTGGCTTGCCTCGATCTGAGTTAATATAGAATTGGCATCCCTCACCCCCCACCCCGACTGGATCACAAGACTAGCTGAGCCCTTGGCCTCCCCCTCTGCTCAGTCTGCCTTCCTTGCTTCTTTACACGTGTTTTTCCAGAGAGCACACCCCCAAAAAACCTTCCACATGCAACTCTTCATCTCAGAGTCTGTTTCCAGGGAAGCCACCTAAGATAGGGAAGCTTGGAAGGTAGCACCTGTGGGGACAGAGCCCCAGAAAGTAGTTTCCAGGCTCGCGGCCTCACATAGACAGGTGCTGGCTCAGGTAGTAAATGGCCATCAACTGTGATTGCATGGACATCAGCTGTGGCTAGTTGGCCGTCAGCTGTAACCAGTGAGCCATTGGCCACTAATATAACTGCTGTGGCTACGCTAGCAGAAAATGGGGGCTAGCAAGAAGGTGGTGGCTGGGCTGGCAAGACCGGATTGCAGAGAGGCAGATGCCGCCAGCGAGAATATAGTGATATGACTCCCCTACTTATGGCTCCGTGGGTGTTCCTTTTTGGCCTCACCGTGTCCTGCGTTCTTATGTAGGGAGCGGGAGCAGAGACCCTGCTGGATGCCCTGCACAACAAATGGCGCAGCGAGCAGGGTGTCCCGCACGACACACCCTTGCCATGGACTTGGACAACTTTGGTATGGCCACCATGATTTATGACACGAGAGGAGTCTCCAAGTGACTTGGTGATTAGAGAACAGGGGCAAAGAGATGGGAAACATTCGTTGTAGACACTCAGGAATATCTGAACAGTCTTTACTAAAGAGCTAGAAGTCCCAAAAGAGCAGTGAGGTTAGAAAAAGAAAATTTTTAATTGTTAATGTTAATGAGACCTCATTTGTTGGAAGATGGCGGTGAGGTCCCAGGGAGATCTAGGGAGTATTGCTAGGAAACAGTCCAGTTACTGACTGTGCGTCTCTTCTAAAATTAGACTGTATTGCACTGTGTCGAAATAGCTTTAGCTTTAGAGGAGAGTTACTCAGATGCGCTTTGGGGACCAACTGGGTCAGAAACACCTGGGGACTTGTTAACGATGCAGATTCTAAAGCTCCCCCCTCCCCCACTATACTTTGGATTCTGCATGTTTACCAAGCTTTTAAAGTAAATATTTCCAGACTGTTTAATGTGTATAGAGTTTCTTTTTTGGGTGATGAAAATCTCCTGGAATGAGGTAGGGCTGGTGGTTGTATGATGTTGTAAATATACTAGAAAATCGCTGGTAGGGGTGATGGCTGCACAACGCTGTGAATATACTTAAACTACTCACTTCAAATGGTTTAAAAGGTCAGTTGTAAGTTATGTGGATTTGATCTCAATTAAAAGAAAACAAAACTGGAGGGGCAGAAATCACCTCTGTGGTTGCTGCAGCTGCAGGTATGGGGAGAAGATGAAGTACAAAGGGTCATGAAGTAATTTTTTTTGGGGGGACAGGGTGTATGGGGACGGAGTCTCAGAGAGCAGTTTCCAGGCTCTCGGCCTCACGTGGAAAGGTGCTGGCTCGGGTAGTAGATGGCCGTCAGCTCTTACCGGTTAGCCGTTAGCCACTGATGTAACTGCTGTGGCTGCGTTGGTTGGTTGGTTCGTTGGTTGGTTGGTTGGTTGGCTGGCAGGCAGGCAGGCAGAGAAGCGGACGGCAGGTTGTGGATTGTGTGGCTCCTGCTTCCTGTGTCTCCAACCCAGCCGCCAGTGAGAATATAGTGGTATGACTCCCCTATCTATGGCTCCGTGGGTGTTCCTTTTTGGCCTCACCATGTCCTGCGTTCTTGTGTGGGGAGTGGGACCAGAGACCCTGCATGACAGGGTGATAGAATTTTCTATATCTTAATTATAGTTGTAGTTACACATTCAGTGGTCCAAACTCATAGAATTACATAACTAAATATGTAAACTTTACTATAGGTAAGTTATTCCTTAATAAAGCTGATAGATAGGTAGGTAGATAGATACATACATAGAAACATAGACATATAGATATAATAGATAGACAGAAAAACCAACCTTCAAAAGATTCTTACGTGGACACTCTGATGTTTGAGAACTAGTTCTTTGAGGCAGTGGTCTTCAAAGTGGGGACACACATCCCCTAGGTTTTGGAATACAAATCACTGGGGTATAAGAGTGTGGGGACAGAGCCAAGAGTGCAGTTTCCAGGCTCTCGGCCTCAAGTGGAAAGGTGCTGACTCGGGTAGTAGATGGCTGTCAGCTGTGACTAGTTGGCCATCAGCTGTAACCAGTTAGACATTAGCTACTGATATAATTGCCGTGGCTGAGCTAGCAAGAGCGGACTGCAGCTAGCAAGGGGGGTTGATTGGTTGGTTGGCAGAGAAGCAGATGGTGGATTGTGGATCGTGTGGCTCCTGCTTCCCGTGTCTCCAACCCAGCCGCCAGCGAGACTATAGTGGTATGACTCCCCTACCTATGGCTCCGTGGGTGTTCCTTTTTGGCCTCACCATATCCTGCATTCTTATGTGGGGAGCGGGACCAGAGGCCCCTCATGACACTCCGCATGACTAAGAGAAAGTAACAGAAATCCTATTTGTATATTTTAAAATCTCAAGAGGAGAAGGAGATTACGCTTTCCTAACATGTTGAAGTCCACTTTAAAAGCTCTGCTAATATTCGCCTACAGAATGACATCGCTGCCCCACTCCATCTGTGTACGTCAGGTACACAAGATGTCCTGAGAAGAATGGGCAGTACACACCGAGGGGTTGGCCTTGGTCATCTCCTTCAGTCGCTTGCTTTCAGCATATTGCTCCAGGCTGCAGCTCACATGGATGTATGGAGCATAATATCTAGTTTGAAACAAACTAACCCTCAGAAAATGGACAAAGGCTTTTTAAAACCCGGGCAAAGTGCTACTGATTGAAGAGGCTGGTGATTTTGTGAGCCAAGGGAACATGAAATGGCAGAATGGCCTTTCAGTAAGTGCTCTTCCATCAGCCACAGCGGGAGGAGAAGCAATAACAGACTAATCAGATCTCAAATGAAGTCAGCTGAAGAAGGAGAAATTAATTACTACTCAAAACAAACTTGTGTCATGAAGAAGCATTTTGAAAACAGAAGCTTGGCAATGTTTCTTTCCGTTGCTCAGTGATTTAGTTGCCTAATCAATGTAAACATGACACCTACTAAAACTTTCATCTCTGCACACCTAAAAACTTGGAAATATAATTATTCAACCAAATGAAGAGTTTCCATGGGCTTTGAAGCCACTTGTTAAAAATGTGAAAGTACAATTGTTTTCCAATTAATTTGCAAGAACAACTAACTGATGTCAGGGAAGGCAGAAATCGGCCATCTGGATTTCAACAAAACCTTTTGCATAATTAATGGCTATGATAGAAAAATGAGTGTCGTTATTTAGTTTGTACTGCCAGCGATGCACTTTGCTCCTTTGAGTCTGCACACCTTTGTGACACAAAGCTATGAGTCAGATTCGAAATCGGCATTTAGATCAATGGATCACAAAACCTCAAACCAAAATATTGCAAAATAATGCCGCTATTCAGTCACATTGCTCACTAAAAGTTATTATACCTGTTTAATGAAGTCATTCTTTAACACTCACTTTTGACCTCTTCGTTCTATATTCTCCACCTCACACTTTTTTCCTTTCACTCTCATAGCTTTAGTTGCCATCTCTAGGGGGATGAAGTCCAAATTTCAGTCTCTAGCTCTGAGTCTTATATTTCTAATTCTTGCCTTAGAATCTCCTTCAGGTCCTTGTGACACAGTATGTCCCGGACAGAGCTTGGTGGCCCTCCTCAGCCCACCCCACTCCTCCCTCGGGGTTCCTGTTCTGGGTTAGTGCCAACGCCTCTGCTCCCTTTGTCTCTCTCTGCCTCTCTCTGTGTGTTGGCCTGTCTGTGTCTGTCTGTCTCTGGATCTTTTCCCTCGTTGTATTTCCCATTCTGCTCCCTTCTTCATTTTTCCTTATCTTCTGCTGTCCCGATCACCTGAAAAAAGAACAAAAGTATTTTTTAACTTGCTGTCTTAAATATGTATTGTGATAAAGCAGGAAATGGAATACTTTCTATTCCTTTTTGTAAAACACATATTTACGTAGACCTTGATTGATTTTTGCTGTTGTTGTTCTTTCTGTGGGTCAGCAGGTTTGGATAGGGAGAAAATAAACAATTTCCATCCAGAATTAGTAAATTAGTGTCTCCCCGTAGCCTGACATAGTTAATGCATGGACAGCCCCAGCTCCTAAGGAAGAAAAATTCTTAGGCAAGTGTTCCCGTTACCAGGAATCTGGGTCTAGTTACGTTGCTCTTGTTTGGAAAAAGTGCTATTTTTAAGGACAAGATTTGCTTGGGAGGAAAAAGTTTTGTAGATTAAAGGAGGGCCTCCCTATGCAAAAGAAATCTCAACGAATACTCTATTCAGCTCCATTCAGCAGGATTTGTTTCAGAAGGTATATTATGTATATTTATATATAATGCATCTATAAAGATATGTATCTCTATGTATATGTAGATATTGGCTGCTGTTTGATTTAGAAGAGTATCATAGGAATTTTTTCACAAGAATGACTGCATTTCAAAGACTTTTAAAAGCACGGTATATATTTAGCATTCATTTTCAACGGAGCTTGTACGACTAAAGCATTAGAGCTGTGACACTAATTTGTAATGTTTGCTTTTGTTTGTGTGGTGATGTATTACAAGAATACAGTAAATTTCCCCAGTCCCTTTCACCCCTGCGTGTGTGCAGGCGGCTGCTGTGAAAATGGCCTTTTTTCATCAGTTGCTGAGAGTTGCCCTCTCACTTGGGATCCCTTTCCCTCGTGCTATGCAGATCCTGTGCCACCCAGAATGACACCTTGTTCTCGAATGTGTTGTGTTTCTTACCCTTAGTCATACCAGGTCACTTCTCGCTTGTTCCAGGGCCTCACTCTACTTGTCACCACGCCCGAAACTGGCAGACTTAATTCTGTGCCATGGTGCCACGGACAAAAGACTTCGTGTCTCTCCTCAAGGTGCTCACAGTCCAGTAGAAGAACCAGAAGGAAACCCAGGGGGTAGGCGGCAGCTGAAAGAGGCCTGCTCCACCCATCCGAGGGTCCAGGAAAGACTCAGTCAGAAGAAACGAATGGAGGGTTGGCAAGGAGATCGGGATCAAGAGGAGGCAGGACCCACATATAAGGAGTTTACATTCGATCTCCAGAGTATTGGGGTCCGTAAGTAGGAGAGCAATGTGATGAAGTTTGTCTTATGGGGTGGAGGCTGGATGGGAAGCATAAGGGCAGAGGTGGAGAATCATGGGGGCTGCAGGTAAGAGATGGTGCCGGCCTGACTGATCCAGGCAATGGCCGTGGAATGCAAAAAGGAGGTAGCCTCGAGGGAATTGAAAGGTGGGAACAATACAACATAAGGAATGGCGGGGCATGTAGCTCAGAGAGGAAGGAGAATAAAGAGGCTTTTGAGAGAAAGAGAGAAGATGGAGGAGGATGAGGAGAAAAATGGAGATGAGAGATGGAGCTGGAGGAAGAAGGGAAAGGGGAAGAGAGAAAGGGAAGGAGATTTCCATGACTACCCTTCCCATCATTCCCAATGTGTGGGGTTGTGTCTGCAAGGTGATTGTGAGGGACTGGGGAAAGTAAGAAATGTGGTGAAAGCCAAGACAGATCAAAATTGAAAAAGAGGAGGGGGAAAATTTGTCCAGCCTTTGGCCTCACTTCCACCTTCCAAGCCCCTCATCCCCTCCTCCTTTTTGAATTTCTGTTCCCATCTTTTGAGTCTTCTTTACACTGTAAGTAGCCACGTGGAATTGTATTGTGAAGGGGGTGAATAATATGTCTGTTTAAAATGTTTTGATATACATACTACCTCTAAGTATATTTTGCAATAGAAGAAAAAGTAAGTCCTAGAGTTGATACTTTACCTTTTGTGGGTTCACTCAGGAAAGTAAATGCTTATGGCATTTTTTCCCCTTGACCTTCAGTATTTTATATTATTTTATATTAGTTTCAGGTGTACTTCATAGTGGTGAGACATTCATATGGTTTACTAAGTGATCCCCCTGATAAGTCTAGTACCCACATGGTTATTACAATATTATTTTCTATATAGGGTCTGCAGCATTGTTTTAATGGGAAATATGCTTTGAGTTCCAAACAAATGTCTTACAACTAACTTGGAAATCTGTATGTGAGTGCAGGACTAACCATATTAAGTATATACCATGAAGAGGAAAATCAGCAAGTGCTTTAAATGTTTTCTTCTTAAACTTTGGCGTATTCCTGCTGATTACTCACTATTTGAAAGTACAAGATAGCTAGATTTAGAAGGGAAGTGAGAAATTCAGTCAAAAATGTTTTCATACACCCATAAATATTTGGCATTATATAGATATTTTCTTGCATTTACATAGAAAATGAGTCTCAAAGCTCTTTTTACATATATTGTTGTGTGTTTTTTTCAAATAAGGTTCCCTAGATGGAAATGGATTCCAAAATTATGTCACCCTTGAAGAGAAGAGACTGGTAAGTATCTTTACACTGAAACTGGGACAGTGCCATTTGGATTAGCTGGTAATGTGCCACGTAGTGCTTTTCAAAATAGAATAACCCATATTTGAGGAATAGAGATCGTCCCCAACTTACGATGGTTCAGCTTAAGATTTTTCAGCTTCATGATGGTGTGACCATGATAAGCATTCAGGAGAAACCATACTTCAAGTGTTGCAGTTTGATCTTTGCCGGGGCTCGCGGTACGTGGCACGC